>NC_088315.1:6376154-7013519 GCF_910592395.1 Lineus longissimus
TAATATGATGAAAGGTATCATATTTGTAATTCAAATGGTAAATTGTCAAAACCTGATCACAATTATTTGGTACAGAGGGGAAGCAGCAACATGCCATCTTTGGGGCTATGTGTAATTATGATTGAGGAGAGAATTTAAGGCGTGACTGAATGGCATTTTAAACCATGAAACTAACTGAGATTGACACATACAAGTCCACCTACCCTGATCCGATTCCTGAATATCAATGTGTACATAAGTCTTTCCATTATGAAGTACAAACGTAATAATAATATGGCGTTCACAAAGAGGCAAATCCCAAACACGATGAAATAAGCCGTTCAGCATCTTCGAAAGCATCCTGTCGCTCCTTTGGAAGACTTCGAGGTAGACCTAGGGCAGGGTACGCCAAGCCAGGAGACGTTTGTAAGATTTCCTGACCGGCTCTCCCCTTCTGGCTCTACCCTGGCTCTCCGTTACGACCCTCGGTGTCCATTCATTGATTATGCAGTCGACTCTGACTGTACAGCCGGCTTGCTCGCTCAGTAATTGGATACTGGGTAATCAATAGTTGGATGGAAAACATGGAATATAGTCTAGCTGGCAGGTGGAATACCGTAAAGCACTTTTGTTAAGAATTGGAACAGACTCGGTATCATCTGCTTTGTGGTTTTTTATTGTTTGATGAACGTTCAGGTATGCCGGTATCAGCAGTCAGAATGCAAGTAATGAGGGCTTATCAAAATAATGACTCAAAACCACCCATAAAAAAGCTGCAAAGATTTCTCCTCATCCTTTATACTAAAAATGATATTTACAGTTGCAGCCTTAATTCTCACCTTGAAAGCCTGTGGCTCAGCTGTGTATCCAAAATAGCTTTAGTCCCTCAACTGAAGCCATGCAGATAAGCACACATCTTGACCAATATGAATGATCTTGATCAGGATGGAAGTTACAGGTCCATGACCTCAGTCAAAGAGCTGCTAGCCTTCCACAACTATGCGTAGCTTATGCTAAATCGGGCTATTTTTGGCCAGCCCAGAAAAAGTAGACAAAACATTGCCTCAGCCTGCAACACCTGTGGCACTTTTTGCCACCAGATTTCACCAGTACACTATGAGTATGATGTTTGGTCACTTGGGAACAAATCTGAACGCAGCATATAACCCTTTTGTCAACTGATCACACAGATCCGTCACCTCACAAAGGATCAGAATAATTTTTTCACAAAACAAAGAAGCCGGACCTCAGCATCTGGGTTATCATTTGGACAAATGTTTCCATGGAAACCATTGTCGTTGAGGCTTTTGTCACAAGAGCTGTGACAAAAAATTGTCCATTCCACTCATCCAAAGTGTGAAAAATTTGTGTTTTCTTAGTCATTTCACATCCTCAGTACCTCATAATAACCAGTGCATTTCAAATTATCACCATCAGCTGAGAATGTTAGAAGGGACAGCTACATAGATACCATGAACAGCTAACTTTATATTCTGTAATATATTCTTTATTGACAATGATGAGTCTCTTATTAGCCTGACTAGATAATTGCATGACCATTATCGAGACCTGCATGACGACAAACCATGTAACGACTAGATTACATATTTTATGACAAGCACTTGAACACTCGTGACATATCAGAAATGTAGAGACAACATGCGACGACGCTGATGTCAAACAAGGGTCGTTGGAAAATTTGGAATAGATGGAATGGAGAACTATATCAAAGCAGACTACTAGTTCTACCTATCGTATGCAGGAATAACTAAGAATCAAGCTGTTATCTAAATCTCGGGAACTTATCATTGGAAATGTAGTATTTCACTTTCAGTGTGGTAACTGTCAGAAATTCTAACCTGTTCTAATACCTAAAACTAAAAGTGCAAGTGAGTGAGTGGTTAAAAAACGCCCAGTAATTCTGTTTAAATTTGATATTGACAATACATGTAACTCCACATGAATTGAATACGAGAACTTCATTCCCGACCATTTCAGTTTTGCAATTTTTTGGAGGGAAACTCAAAGGCAAATAAATTCAACTTTATAATGCATTTTTACCATCAAATTTTGGAAGCAAAGTGGGAATTTTGTCTACTGACAATTGAAAATGAACAAATTATCAATTATTGTTGGTGTAGCCAACAGTGATAACCACTACTTTGTGATGGGTGACTATGAGACAATACAGAAGTACTGGGCTTAAGTGGTTATTCCTCAACTACATGTACAGTACAACACAACCTCTCAAACTCACCAAAATGGGTTTAAAATGAAAGTCTCATTCATGTGACACCTCACTGCGATATTTGCTGAAAATAATGAAGTACATGGAAATTATAAGAACAACGCACCAATAAGTGGGATGCACCAATCCCGAAGCAAATGAAAAGGTCAATCACAATTTCTGTATTGGGAAAGTGCAGGTGAAATATCAATGACGATCATGGGGTGTGGCAAGATATGTTATAATATGTGAGCGTCTTTGCCATTACATACCAGAAAATCTATTTTTAAGTGTCAATGGAGTTTTACACCTGGTGTCATGCCAATAGACCAATGTTGCATTCAGCAGAAAATGCTCAAGTTAAATGAAAATATCATTATGATATGTAGACATGCCATTGCATTGACTCATTCAGCAACTTAAAGGATTGATACACTCATAATTCTGTTCACTTGTACGGGATCAGTGCTCACCTGCAGCAGCCCATATCATGCCAACCACATCAAAAGAAAGACTATCTTCCATGTAAAACCAAACACGAAACCATCTTCAGCCAGGTCAAATTATCTTTACATTATTGAGGCAGCATTGGAAATGGCTAAGATATTGCAACCCTTAGTATCTTCAAACAGAAACGGAGAGAGTTTTGTCTCAACCAAGGAGGTAAAGCACATGATGATAAAGGGCTGTCAGCATCCAAAGTGACACAGTTGAAAATTAGTCACTGTCATAGAAAGGGTGTCTGAATGACTGATGCACAATCTATTTGAATTGGTCAGTGTTAGAAAAATCGTTAAAAAGTCTATCACTTACCAAAACGACCATGCTTCCACATCATCTGCACCCAGCATGACAAGTCTACCGTAAGGAAAAAAACTAAGCTACTTTGCAGTAACTGTACGTGCTTTTTACAAAAAACAAATAATCCTTCCCCGTAGATCAGTGTACAGTTGTAGTTATTGTACGAGTTGACAATTGAAAAAGTGGTCCCCTGCTGAGGCCATGAGCACAAAATCACCAGGCCTATACCATTACCAACTCCCAGCACAAACACAGACTTTTGCAGCTGTCCTCGGTCATTTTATCATATTTATGCGAGAAAACTTCATTCTACGTACATTTTAGTACACAGGTGAACTTTATTGATTCAAAATGAAACCAGTACATGTAGAAGCATAATTTGCCCGGGCTTTTCGTACAGTGACAGCCAACAGGCCCAAAAATCAATACTATTTTGATTCTGGAAGTTAAATAGGCCTTGACATCTGATTACAGAACATTTAGATACTATCAGTTTCTGCTATTGCAATTACAATATCATTTCATTATTGTATAGCTGGGTGTATCTAGTGTTCAGGAAAGTAATTGATAATAATGATGACATAAAAAGTCCCCTGTTAACTATGCCATTGACCGCACACCCCCCATTCCCTGATCAGGATGAACAACAGATTTTCAATTCATTTTAACCTTTCCATCGACTTGAACTGCTGCATTCCAAAATTCTTCAACTATCAATCACTGTTCACCATATCCTAGAAGGGTAGCAGTACTGCTAATTAACCCTCCTTGGAATAAGTATGTGCACACAGGTGTATAAAGCTCTTGCCACATTGGTCTTGTCCGATAAGTCTCACAAAGAAGCTTCCAACATTTCCTCCCCAAGGTCAATGGCAGGATGATCAGCTCTTCACATCAACTTCAGATATAATTGCTATAAAATCACTTCCTTGATTCACTCGTACGGATCGTATACACAATTTTAAGGCAGTGAACTGGTTCACCATACCAAAGCCTGTTGTACAACCATGGCATGATAATTGGCTGCCATGACAATAAACCAAACTCAACTACATGTACTTTCGATAGAATATCATATATGGGCATCAACTAACACACCTGCCATTGTCAAGCAGTGCGAGAAGTGCAGAAACAGAAATTTTCAGGCCAATAGCCGTTTACTGATGTTCATGTACAGTATCACGTACCACTACACAAAGTTTCAAGAAGCTAAGTTGCTGTGAGATGTGAGAGACCCCTATTGGCGACTTTGTGTAACTTTACCTTGCCTGCCTCAGCCTGGCTGCTGCATGCCTTGGCCCTTTATTGCTACATCTTATGTCGTATTCATCGAAAATCAGACATGGAAATCTATTAAACCGGACTTACTTCGAGATTTTGATGACATCCGATGCCCATTTGGATTCCAAATCAGGTGATTTTGATCGCTTTTGATGAGAACATAGGAGGAAGTTTCAAGCGATTTGGCGATTCCTCGATTTGCACATCGAGAGGGATGTCAGGGTTGTCCTAGTAATAACAGGTGACGTCACTATGAAGATGGAATTCTATTTATAGGAAGATACTCACCAGATGTAAAACTATCCTATTTAAAAAAAAAACAACCTGTAAAATACTCAAAATCGGCAAAAGTTTTTGACTTTTTAACTAATGTAAAATGTTACATAATAACTGAGCTTGTATATTGATACATATGACTGGCTAAAATCAGAATAAATGAACCAGACTTTTATTATTGACTATCTCGAACATTCTACAGTGTTGTTTGTTTGAAAATGGCTTCCACCACCGCAACCGCTCAAGAAGCCGCCGAATTTCTTGAAGATAAGGCGTTAGCTGAGGAGGTATTCTCTCTATTCTATCTATTCTATCTTCACAAATAGTTGGTCTTTCGGAAAAAATACCTGTAACTCCAATCTGTCCTCCAGATTTTTCTTGAACCTTCTTGATAATTTATTTGAGAGTCCAAAAATGTCTGGCATGCTTTTTGTGATCACGAAAAAGTTACGGCCAAATCAATGAAATACACTGGGTGATGTATGGTGCGATGTGAAGTTTCAAAAATTTCTCAATTTCAGGACTTACTTGATGAAGATGATGTCCCAGCACATATCTTGGAAGCTCGCTTCAATGAACTGAAACAGAGAGCCGAAGCATTCAAGCAGTTTCAAGAGAAGGGCCATGGCCATTACACGTAAGAGAGCTTTGCTGGTATACTGTCAATAGCTGGGAGGTATAACTTGTTGAGATCTAAAGCCAAAGGGCACTTGTTCCTGCTAATGGCATGTGTTGATATTAGATTTCACGTTTTGTTCCAGAACCATAGATGAAGAAAAGAAATTCTTACATTTGACAACATCAGAGTCGAGATGTGTCGTACATTTCTTCCATACAGATTTCAGAAGATGTGCAATAGTCGACACTCATCTGAAGGTTAGTATCTATCACTATGCTTTTATTCATTTCATTTAGCATAGTTTAGAAGGAGGCTAAATCGGAAGAAGATATCATATTTATATAATTTAGATGAAATGATAAAGTCTGATGCAAGGATATCTGAGAGGCTGGTCAAAAGACTGGATGATAAGGGCCACCATGGAGCAAAAATTTGGTCATTACATAAAGAATAGCATCTCCTGTTGTGTGCACGAAGAGTGACTGGTTCAAGTTTCAAGTATATCTCATTATAATATGATATTTTCAGAAATTGGCAGAGAAGCATTTTGAGACAAAGTTTGCAAAAATTGATGTCAAGGTTGCCAAGTTCTTTGTTGAGAAGTTAAAGATTAAAGAACTGCCAGCCATTCTTTGCTTTGTTGATGCAAAGGTCAAAGACAAGTAAGTTATGTATATAAAAAAGATAATTTTCTTGATCATAACAGAGTGTGAATGTGATGCCAGGCACTGAGTGATAACTGACAATCTTATGTGCAAATCAGGATACCATACATCGTTGTCAACTGCAACTTGTCTTGATCCGATGGAATCCCTGCAAAACATGCAGGGGAATATATTGTACCTCAGGTTACCTGCCAATTTAAAATTATGTAGAGGACTGCTTACAGTGTTATAAACCTGAGAAAGATGGTAAAGAAAGTAGTGAACCATAATTATTTTTAGAATAAGGGGAAAAACTATTTGTTTTCAACTTTACATGTATGCTGTCTCTATAATTTTTCAGAATTATTGGTTTTTCTGACCTTGGAAACACAGACAGCTTCAGTACTGAAATGTTGGAGCGGAGACTTGGAAAATCTGGTAAGGTTGTGGTTGTGTGTGAGATGATCTATACAGCTTAGATGGTTGTTCCTCATATCCAGCAACAGTTGACAATTGTGACAACTGTGTAGGCTTCAATGTCTCTACAATTCTATCTTTTCAAACCATAATTTAATTCTTTGATTGGGATATGGAACAAATTATTTGATTGAAGCGTTAAACAGGGATTCCTTGTAAGTTGTACTGTGAAGTTGATGTCAGGGCTGGCATCCCCACACAACCTAAAAATGTTGCAAATTTGTTTTTCTAGAAGTGATAACTGTTGAAGACGTAGATGAAGAAGAGGAGCGAAGAAAAAAGACAATTTATGGATTCAAAAAGAATAGGGGAGCCAATGATGATAGCAGTGATGATGATGATTATTAGCATGAACATTGTAGAGATTTCATGGCTGCGCCATAAATCAATGAGGACACAACAGCTGTTCTAAACATTTTCATGGCTATATCTATAGGGACAACATTCTAAATGTTGGTCATTACAAAGAAACTTCATATTCTGTCAGGCCTGGCCATAACTGGGACTTCATCTGTTCATTTTCCGATGAAGGGGAATAATAGCTTTGTTCATTGATGATGCATTTGACTACAGGTATGCAACATATCTTCCGATTTGATTCTGGGCATGTATTCAGGTTCAATCTCCTGTGGAATCCTTGAACTGCCTTGGAGCGGCATTCTGTAAAATTCATACTGAAAAAAGTCCTTCATAATCTAGGACATGTGTTTGCTTGGTAAAGTACAAAATCTATAACAACTTCTTGTCGATGAAATTATGTACAATTTCTTCATGAATATTTTTATTGTGTTTTCTCTACATGCATATTATACTATTTATAAATTTTTTTATTTCAAGAAATAAACCGTTTCATTGCTTGAATATCTTTGTTAATTTCCCACTTCCATTCTGTCAATGAGATTTGAAGTGACAACATGTCATGTAATCTTAATCTGACATCTGTGCTGGGCCTAGCCGTTTGCGTATCACGTTACCCACCCACATATGCTCATCATATGGTGAGTCAATTTTGAGTCTGGCCACTGGTCTCCTCGGTTCCTTGCCCTTGGTCAATTGGGGTTACTGGCCAAATCCTAACTTGAGCAAGCCTGAGAAGAGGGAGATCATTGACAAACTGTGGGGCATCACTAACTTTACCCTTATCTTTTAGACAAGAGATACAGAACAAAGCATTCATGTTCAAAATTTAAAGTAATTAGCAATTTATTTTCTGATTCATTCCAGCAGTATAATAATAGACTCTTACTAACAATCAACAGTAAATCATAAAAGGTATTTACAATCCATTTTAAATGATTACAAAAATATCATCAATATTTATGAATGTTACGTATTTGCTCTAATATTCTTATGAAAATAATTGTAACACATTAATTGTGTGGGAATCAAAAGAAGTTGGGTAGTGTAGTTGGCATGAAACTGGCCAAACAAGTGTAAATTCGACATAAGTGATGTCTATAAAACTTCCAGCAGGGGCATATTCATCTGCAAAATAATGCAACCCAGATACCTGTGGAGGACAGTTGGCGTATATACAAAGCCGCACAGTTGTAATGTCAAGTCATACATCAACATGCCAACTTCAAGCTCAAGCTCCAAAGAATTCCAAGCTCAAGTGAGCTTAAACTTTATTAAGGCATATTGGACATAACTTCTGAGGTACACAGTATTTGTGGTAGACGTGTCCACAGTTGAAGATAACCAGGCCGGATTCTGCTTGGTTGATGATTGCAGTCAAAGGCAAGGAGCAGCATAGGCAGTCACTGAAAGAGATATGCAAATATGCAAAAATGATATGCAAAAAGAGATATGCAAAAACATTCAGCCATCAAACCTTTGTAGCCTACAACTGACAACCTTCTGCAGTCTTAGTTTATCCAGTAATCGAGCTATTGAGAACTTTACACAAAACTTATGATTTACCCCCTGAAGGGTCATGTTATGGCAGAAGAAAAGTTGTGTTTACTCAAGAGACCAGAAGTGGATTTGGTTACTTTTGCATCTGACCTCTTTTTATTTTCCTTACCCTTTGAGATCAGTCTGAGCACCCCAGTGACAGGCAGGATTTTCAAGGTACTGACTTCTCATCTTTGTTTGGTCGTTCAGAATTGAAAACTGGAAAGAAAAGTGACAGAAAAATGTCTGTGGTTATGGTATCATATTTCTTGCTCTTTCAAAGGGAAGTGGAAGTGTTTTTTCACATTTCTGCACAGTTAATACTGCAGGCAAGGCCACAGCAGGATACACATTTCCCCCAGCGTCTTGAAAGCAATGTTTTAATTTTTATTTGACCCCAGATCATCAACTCTGTGCTTCAGTACAGTACATACCAACTTCTCTGCGGTCCTCCCTTCCCCGTTACTGCTTTCCTTCTGAACCATTTTTGCCAACTGCGGTGCCAAGTAACCTGGTTTCCGCCGCCATAGGTAGTTATCCATCTGCTCAAGTATATCCTGGACTAGCAGACACTGCTGCTGCTCAACACTAACTGCCAGCAAACACGTACGAAAGAAATCAGCCGAAAGCACCCCGCGCTGAACTTCGACACCTTGTAGCATATCCAAGGCATTGCTATAACCAATATTTTTCATGACGAGTTTTGCGAGGTTTTCCCAAGTGATCAGTTTTGACCAGTCGATTCCAGTAGAACTGTTGGGAGTGTCACTCTTAGCTTCTAAAGGTAATTGCTGTCTACAGTTCAAACAATACCAAACTTCTCCATGTTCAGGCTTCAGCAAGATCTGGTCATCTGTGGGGGTAGTCTGCTTTTGCTTCAGCTTGACAAGGTTTTCAAAGTCCGACCTCCCTAGATTTTCAGACTCTGGAAAATTGAATTAGGATAGCATGATGTTTGGCAACTTTAGCAAAGCTAGGTTGTCATTCCCCAAAATAAAATGCCCCCCCCCAAGAATATCAGGGGTTAACAGTAACCCGAAGGGGCTGATGTGCAATGACTAAAAGTACCTTTTGCAATGATATTCTTTAGGAGTTCAAACTCTCCTAACTGAATCAGAATCTCGAGGTATTGATCTCGGTTTTTCGGGTACTGCAGGCACCTCAGATAGCCCTGCCAGTAGCCATATTTCTGGCAAAGTTGTAGAATCCTATCACACGGCGCAGAGGCCAGCATCACACTGTTGATCAGACAGTTACGCTCCCAGGTTGCAGTGTGTCCAAGGGGCCTGAAATTGGAAAAAGAAATTGATTGTTTTAAAAACATAGATTAAAAAAAACTGGCATAAACAAGCCCCAACATCTGCTTTGATCGAGGCTAGAACAGTGAATTGCTGCCAACAAAAGTAAATGTCCTCAGTTTTAATACTCCCACGTCATCAGTGATGATCACCCTTAGCTATGAGCATTCATGAAATGGCTTTCAATGGTTCACTCACAAATAGAACAGATTAAAGATTATTGTTGGTGCTTTAGAGCATGAGACATGGCATGAGGGGCTTACTTTGGCATTCCACAGCTACAGGAGTTGTCAATAGTCCTTCCACACAACAGACATTCAAGCCAGGCTATCTGTACTTCCTTCTCTTGGCAAATTTGGTTTATCGTTGATTCCCTGAAATAAGCGTGGGCAAAATTGTTCAAACAACTACAATGTACAAGCACTGTTCAGGCAAATGCAAGAGGCATGGCACGATTTATGGCATAGCCATTTCTCCTAAGCAACAGTGCATTTTTGAAGCATACCTCACAGCGATTTAAAGCACTCGTTTGCAGGGCGTTCAAGTGAAAGCTTAGAAACACACCAACCTGGCAGCCTCAGTATTGCTTGTCACCATTGACAGCCTATCAAGATAGGTCAGGTAATGTTCTCGAAAGTCAACACCATCTCGGCACATGTAGAGGATATCAAGTGGACTGATGACCTTGTGAAGGTCACCACAAAGATGGATGGTCTTCATCTCGTTGTGGCTGAAGAGTCTGACGACGTGGGACAGCACTGCAGGACTCTCAATGAGCTCTTGGTTGTTATGGTGCTGGAAGGCTGAGCTCAGCTCGTTCCTATGGATTAATTTTGCAAATGGGTCGGACGAATCGGCCAGGACTGAAAAGTCAAAGTTAGGATTCTTGTATAGCTTTGTTTACAATATAAAGTCATTCCGACGTCACAAATAGATTATAGGGTGCTACAGTGCGTGCTGTTGTAGATAACTGACGGAACATGCCCTAAATCCTGACCAAACAGTCACAATATTTATAGTTGAATTGAAGCTTATTGCAGCTATTAACATTTCAGGTCAATTTGGCTCAAGGTGCACTTACCATGAAGACACTCAACAAATTCCTTCCAGAGTGTTATCCTACGGTTGCCATGGCAATGGTCGATGAATCTCTTTAATTTTGGAATGTTCAAGAAATGAAAGTAGCACCGCATAAATATGACGGCATCGGACAGCACCAAACAGCTTTTACATTCACTCGTTTGGATAGCACCACTCCTGGACGTATCTTCCCCACAAGGGACACAACCCAGTTTTGCATTTGACTTTGAACTTGAGCATGTGAACTTTGAAGTTAAAGTTTGGAAATTTGAATTTTCAGAATCGCCACATTCCGACCACTTAATCACTTCCTCTGTGTCTGCATTTTTCTGCTGTTCTAGAAAACACCTGTGGCAATCTGATAACACAGGAAGAATCTTTTCCTTAATTTCTCCGTGAATTCCAAGCTCCAAACATAATAGCACCAACTTTGCGACTTGGGAATGTAGGTCTTTCGGAAGAGAAAACGGATCGTCAACGTAAACAATGTCAGAGAGGTCAAGGTCAAAGTCACTGTAATCTATTGGCATGTCGTCAGAGTCTTCAGGTGTATCCGGTTTTGGATTTGACACATGATTCACACCATCTACTGAATTCGTGTCTGCTGAAAAACTCCTGGAACAATTATCAGCAGATGTCACATTTTCAGCAGATGTCACATTCTCAGTAGACGTCACATTCTCAGCAGACGTCACATGCTCAGCAGACGTCACATTTTCAGCAGACAATACATCCTCCCGCTCCTCTTCGATTTCCTTCTTGACTGGAGCGTGAAGAACTGAAAAGATGTCTCTCGTGTTCACATCTTCATCGTAGAAATAATTCACAGGCGACTTGTTCCGTTTCGGTTCCTCTCCGCCTATATGCAGACGATAAGGATCCTCTTCAACATGTGGAGTTTCGGGGACTTCGTTGCTGCTGCTGGATTCCAAGCTATCAATAAAGATATCTTGCACATGTCGGAGGGGCATCTGCTCAAGTTTTTTCTCCTCAATGAATTCTTCAAGTTTTTCGTTGTAAACGTTTTGGTGGAGGTTGTGTAGCATGTCGTTCAGAAGAGGTACCCACTTCTTTAGTTCTGCTCTCAGTCTCTTTTTGCTGTACCCAATGGCAGGTTTTTTGATGGCCTTGCTGGAATGAAAACAGAAATTACATGTAAATGGAAGTCACAAGCACATAATCACAAAATACTAGGATGATATCTGATGTAAAAGCATACAATAATCTTTATTTTGATGGCATTTGGTTTCCGTCATTCACATTAAAATTTCAGGTCAGCAAACCTTGGCACTGCTCAGCTCAATAGCTGTATATTTAACTCATAAAAGAAGCTGCTTGAGTACCTTGCTGCCTTTGTTGCATTGTAGAAGTTGATCACATCTGCAGATATTGCCTTTTGCTGCAACGTAGTAATTTTCTCTTCCTTACGAGGCCTCACTATTTCTGGTGTTGGGGTAACTTCCATTGGGGCAATCGTGTCGTATGTCTCAGCCATTAATCTCATAGCGGGATGGGTCGACTCAGTCATCATGCTTTCCTTGAAAGTCTCCTTTATATTCTTCTTCAAATTCCCCAAGAAACTTTTTGTCCTTGATTGCAAAACATTTTTCGTAGCTTCTAAGATCAGCTTAATGTTTGGCTCAGCTCCCTGGCCATGGGGTTGGGGCACAAGTGTAGGGCTGCACTCCCTTTGTGGTGACTCCATAGGCGGAGTGAATGTTTCTCGATGTCTCAGGGGTCGATGAACTTTGTACGCCATCTGTGGAGAAGATGTTCCATTCGCCATTTTGGTTGAGGTAGACACCATTTTCGAAGCAGCAGACATCATATTGGAAGGAGCAGGTGACAGCTGTTGGCCCTGCCTCATTTCACCATTTGGTGAAGGGATATCGACATCCTTTGCTGGAAAGAGGAAAAAATATGCCTCAGATATGAAATGACGGTATCAAAACCCATCTAAAAAACATTCATTTTTGCTTTTCTGCATTTTGCCATTTCTCCACAATGCAAGGCAACTGTATTTTTATTCAATATTTACTATACTCTTGTTCAACTGCTACACTTAATAAATGCTTGTGAAATCATAAAAAATCATAGTGCTATTTTTCTAGTGAAATTAACAGTTGTACTACTTACACGTACTTTTCTTTTTCAATGATGCTGTCTGTCTGTAGATTCTCCCTTTTCCAGCTAAAATCAGAATCAAAATTTAGGTTACAAAGATTGACTAGACAACTTGTGCCTAATCAGCAAGGAAGTCGCAACACGTGTACTGATATTGAACCCAGAATTGCATCACTCATCAAACTGTAGTCTTCCAACCAGACAGTAACTTAAGTGAAGAAAATTACGAGAAATCAAAGGGATTAACAGCCACCAAAATCCATCAAATGGTGTAAAATTTTGAAGTAACCAGCAATTTTCTAAACATTCTATGAGGTTTGCTGTCAGTTTTAAAGACACCAGTTAACATTCTTGAAAGTTTTCAAAGAATTTTCACTTTTGATGTCAATAGATGCTTACGCAACTTTCCCTTTGGCTCATCGAATTCAATCAGCGCTGCAGTTTTCCGCCTGCCCTTCTTGGATGCTTTTGTCTGAGCATCCGGCGATCTTGACCGAATGGTCAAGGGCCCTCCCCGAGCAGACGATGGACTACCAGTATCCAAGCCGACTAAATTAGGATCTGATGCCCGACGTTGGAGAACTGCTGGCTCAGACAACATGTTTTCTGCTGCAACAGGTAACTCGACTGGGAATTCTTCAGTTATGTCTTCATGGATACCTGCAGGAACCTGCACTGCCTCTTGATTAATTTCACCAGAAGAATTGCGAAATGGAGCCATCTGACCAATCGATCTTAGATCAATATCACAGAAATGCTCCTCTGTATCTCTGACAATGTTACAAGTACGTTCTGCTGCTGCATTAGTAGTACCATCTGCTAAAGTATCATGATCATGATGGGCATTACCATAGTCAGTAGTGTCATCAACACTTGATATGAACTGCTCATTCGGCCTAGGCACACAGAGGGCTGGAACTTCAACACTATCAAAAATGCCATGTGCTACGACTAACTGACTAATATTGTCGGACACAGTGGAATTGGTTTGGTCATTGACGGTTTTTAACCCTGAACCCTCTCTCAAATCTGGAAAGACTTTGTCAAAATCTTCCTTTGTATTTTTTGCATCGCTGTTTTGGTTGATGTCATATTTCAGAATATCTTCCGTTTCCGGTGAGCTCACCACCAAGGATTTACTCAACATTGCATCAAGATCCGCACCACGAATACTAAGCATTGGGCATGATTTCTCTTCTGGATCGTTTTGGTCGTCCAGAGCAAACAATGCCACATTTTCAACATTCTGCACTTTCGGTGAACCTCTTGTGACAAGTTCTCGCGAATATTCCCCACTGCTGTCGCCTCTCTGATTCGAGGCACCAGAACTCTTGTCAGATAATTCACTTTCACTGCGTTTGGGTCGATTCACAACATGTATTCCAGAATCCAACACATGGACTGTTGACGTATGAGCGACTGATGGCGGTACTTTCTCCTCAGGGCATTCGATCGAATCCAGAAGTTCTTCAACTTTTTTCAAATGTGTATCACACTGATTGTTGACAAATTTATCCCGTAGGTCAAGTAACACTTCTCTCGGGACATATCTACGAACTGCTGCTGGACGAATCAAGGTTTCAAAGAAATATGCCGAGCTGGCACTTTGCTTCCACAAGGAATGTGCGAAGAGTTTTATAACTGATCTTTCTGCCGAGAGCAAGGTCAGCTTAGTCACATTAGACATGCTGTCGAGAATGAATACATCATTCCGATATGTGGCAAGATCGATAATGTCTTTGAACGGGCTCCAGAATATAGATGTGGCATCATTTGGATTGAAGACATACATGCCATCTGTTGACCAGGTGAACACAAATCTGTCCCTGAAAATGATGAGAAAAACATGAGAAGAGAATCTCACCCTAAAGTGAGGATTGAACCAGGGAACTCGGACAATGATATTGGCTCTGCAACTTATATCATCATTTATCAATTGACGCCATTTTAGCTTACCCTAACTTCTTTAGCCTATTAAAGTTGACCACTTTAGGGGTACTACGTTCCTCAGGATCAGGAAAGCTGGTCTCCTCCTCTCTGTACGTTGCGATGGGAAGTGATGGAATGTTCAGCATCTCCTTGAACTGATGCGTGTGGACCACCTCACCATCACCATTTACTTGCCATACACGAGACCTCGGCCGGGCACACAATATCATTGGAGGCTCCTCTCTAGGCCATTGGAAGAAGAGGGAACCAAATGCACCGTTTCTGTCCTGTTTGCCAATCTGTGAATATTCCTTTCTAAAAGGAAAGGAAAGTAGAGAGATTTTTGTCTGTGGTATTGACTCGACTATAAAACAGAACAAAAAACAACACAAGATGAGTAGATCATACTTACTTCACTGTGTTGCATAGATATGTCTTCTTTAGAGTTGAGATCACCAACTTTTCATCATGGAGACTGAGTTGTATGATCTTCGAATCGAGTCTTAGAATGATCTCACTTGGAACCTAAAAAGGGACAGGAAGAGAATGATCTTAACTTGCTAAAAACTAAGAACTTGAAAATGTGAGAAAATGCTCAAACCAGTTCATTTGGTAAAATATCTTGCTTAATGCAACAAAAAAACTGAATCTGAAATCTCGGACCATTGATCTAAAATGGTCCAGGTACAAAATGACTATTTTGGAAACTGGAGGCCCTGGGGCCAGACACTAAGCTACATGAGTGAGAACCACAGTTATTTGCCAAGTAGAGACAGGGGCCTAGTCTCAAAATTTGGATCAGGAACTGGTGGATAATGACCAGTTTAGATGGAAAAAAAACAAGGGCTTACCTGAAGGAGATCTTTTGTGATGGATGTCGTTACCTTAGCAACTGAGACTCTCCCCACATCATCACCAATAAAGAGCAGATTTCCTTGTAAGTTCCATTCAAGGGATGTGACAACCGATCCCTTGTGGTCAACACTTAAGCGTAGCCGGCGAAGACTTGCACGCTTCTGGATGTTCAATTCTGTCACAGTCACATGACCATTGCTGTCAAATCAAAAGTTGTACTTAGCCTTAAGATTTAGACACGTCATCTAACAATGGCTTTAACCCTTTAATGGCTTAGCCTGCCACAGCATGGGCATTCAGGTGTGCTGTATCCCTATTTTAAGTATCATTCAAAGGACTGCAAAGTGCCGGGAATGTTAGTTCCTTGAAACCTGCGCCAGTTCATTCAGAGATACAAATCTTGGTTCTCCCCAGAATCAACTAGGGCCCTATTGCATGGTAGCCAGCAGTGTTAACCACAATAAGGCTCAAAATGAAATTAGATGACATGGCGTCCAATACTGAGCTGGTGGAAGGCAACTTAATGGGGGTATTCCACTGCTGCATATATGTCCTTGAACAAGACAAACGGACTGCGTACACTTACCTACATGCATGAGCTAGTACATTATCATCAGGGCTAAAGCTAAGCTGTGTCACTGAGCCTTCCTAGAATAGAAATAGGTCAATTAGAACAGAATGTTTTCTGTCTCTTACTGAGAACTTGTGCAGTATACTGGTTCATCAAACCAAAACCAAAAATATTCCAAACTTAGACAATAGCCACACACATTTTACATTGGTGCACTTTTGACTAGTATGGCTACCGTGCTTACAGAAGTTTAGCCAGACAGAGATAACACTGTACTAATGTACCAGGTGTGATACAATGCGAATATAGGGAGACTCCACTGTATCACACCACCACAAAATAGTCCTACATCTTTATCACAAGATCCTCTTGATTAACACCAGATCCGTCGAATCAGTGTATTACCTTGTCATTTGTGAGATGATGTAGCCATTTCAGTGATTCCTTGTGGAAGATATAGACAGCACCAGTGGATGAGCCAACAGCAATGTAAGAGGCAGACACTGTGATACTGGTGTACTGGAAGAAAAGGGAATGTAGACATGATATTTAGGACATATTTAAAACATAAACTTATCAAAATACAAACATTTGATCAGTATGTTTTAGGGAAAATACTTGACTTGCCAATCTCAGCTCGACGCCGAACTGCAGCGCCACTCGCGGCCAAAGATAGAACAACTCGACATTTTTTTCACCGGTTTTCTTGCTGCACATGCGTACCAGCGTCATCTTTTGTTGATTTCCGCTGGTACGCATGCGCAGCGAGAAAACCGGTGAAAAAAATGTCGAGTCGTTCTATCTTTGTCCGCGAGTGGCGCTGCAGTTCGGCGTCGAGCTGAGATTGGCAAGTCAAGTATTAAGATAAGAATTCTGGGTGAACCACTATGACTAAAGTGTACAACTAGTTATAGTGATTAAAGTTTAGCAGAAAATATCACTTTTTGTCTGAAAATAATTATTTAAGAATATTGCCAATCAATATCGAAAGTTTGTGATAACCTCCTGCGTTTTCAACCTTTGCTTGCAACAGAGTGTTTACTAACTTTAAGTCGACTGGAAGATCTTATTGGCTGGAGGATCTCATCAACTGAGCCTAATTCAACAAATATGTGGCTCCAGCGAAACTTGGCATGTTCTGTCTGTTTGAGAGTAGAGACAGGATCTCCAGGGCCATGGACTGGCATGGCTGGGGTTGGTGTGCTTGTGTGGACTGCTGCGATCATTGCCTCATCCTCCCTCCCCTTGGTTGATAAGTCAGATACATTGCCTTGCCTAAGCTCATTCTGAAAATAATGGAAATAAGATTAAAAAATCATAGTGGCACTAAGCATAACAACCAGGCATGTCAGGCAGTCTTTTGACTGGCTGTATAGTGCAACGATAACGTTGCGTGATATTGTATCGCCACATGCACGTTGTGAGAAAAGTCTGCGTTAAATTGCCACATTTTAATGGGAATTAACAGCTTAACATCATGACTTAAATGGCACTACAACGCAGAAGTACATGCGATACTATAACTGAAGGCCTCTCTAATTCGACGGACTATCTTTCTTTTTACACCACCACACCGGCCCGGACGCAGCTGATGGATTTTGATATTCATCGACGGATGAATAACATCAATGCAATGCACATGTCATGGCACTCTGTAGCTGTCAATGAACGTCAGAATCATGAATACAATACGCCCTTAAACAGTAAACAGAGAGAGAGAGAGAGAGAAAAGGGGAAAACCCACTAATTGAAAACCACTTCTTCTAACAATCGAGATCAAAAGAAGCCGTCACGGGTGAGTACCTGACTTGTTTTGCTTCAAGGTCAACTCCTGATTGTGTAACCTTGGTCTTGATTAACTGTTACTGCAATCATGACTTCGTAATCGGAGTAATTACCAAGTTTATTAAACGTAATGACAGCATTTCCTTAAATCCGTACAAAATCACATGACCTGCCTGATGGTTTGCCTATTCTGTATACAAAATTACACGAAGTAAAATTTGGTCGTAGAACTAGAGAGTTAATCGCGTCAGTGTGACTAGTGTCCGTTGTGTATTTTACGTACATATTGATACAGAATATATACAGTACCAGTGGACGACTCCAAACAGCTTCCAAATTTTCTGAGTATTTGGAGAAAAAGGATCGACAAATTGGCCTTTTTTCCCTCTTCTCGTGAACATTTCGATAACTAGTTAAGTGCCACAGACGTGATGTCTGACGAGAGCAAAGAAAACTCTGGGGTTACTCCCATCAGCCTTCAGAATCTTGAGTTTGTTGTACCAGAAACTCTGATAAACGTTATTTCCTTGATTGACCGAGGAACAAGTTTGAACTTCAGTTCTTCTGCGAAGCGAGCTGCTAAACAGACTGCCATTAGTGTTGATAAAGATTTGAACGGGAATGTTAAATTCAGTGTTAAATCTGGAAATTTTCAAATTCTTGAAAATGGCCTTACGCTTAAATGTGTCATCCGTGACATTACAAAAACCGGTGGCGGGACCCGTAATAAAGATAAAGAAGGCAGCATAGGCCTAATTAATGTTCCTCGGGAGATAGACTGTCATTCTGCCAAGGACACGATCGATGTTGAGACTGAAAATCCAGAGCAGGAAGCATCACAAGAACATTCAGTCTTGTCTGTCTCTGACAACAAGTATGAATCCTTTGGAAGGACAACTAGTGCATCCGAGCCCCCCAGTAAAAAGCAAAATGTTCTGAAAACTAGTGATTCAGATGATCCACAAGAATTAAATTTTCATCCTGAACTCAATTTATCAAACGAAGAAAGTCTTGAAGTATCATCAGAAAAGATTTCAGACCTTTCTTTTGGTTTCAAAGTAGATCCTGAAATGCAGATCGCAAGCACTTGTGTTGGGAAAGAGGCAGAGCCTGCATTTTCTTGTCATGAATGTCCTAAACGTTTCAAACGACGAAAACTTTTAGTGGGACATTACGGTCGGTGTCATCCAAGGACCAGGGAACAAGTGCCAGACTCGATTTCACAGATGTATGCTAGTCCTGGTTCTACACCAATTGGAACTAGAGTCAGTCCAAGACAAGTTGCTCGTGCTGAAAAGGAACAAAAGCTAGAATCATCTCTGGACAACAATCAAAGTTTGTCTTCCAGTGAACCAGGAATTCAAGCCGGGGATCAGAGTTTGGGAGAAGTGGATGATAGTCTTGCTATGGATGATTCAAAAGATGATAGCCTGAACATAGCAGCCATGAAGCCAGGTGTCACAAATTCTCCCCCAGATTATAGCCATGAAAAGAACATTCAGTGTAGGTTGTGTAAAAGTTGGGTTAAGAATTATGTGGTTCTCTATGAACACATTCAACGCCTTCATGCTAATCATGAGGAAAGAGATTCGTACATAGAGGAAGTGAAAAACTTAAAAAAGGTTTCTTGTGATCTATGCAACAAGGTCCTTTCACAGGAATCTGAACTGAAAAATCACCTGGAGAATGCCCATGGACCCAGTGCCAGTAAAGAGCCCAAGATGGAGTTTTCTTGTCATGAATGCCCTAAAGCTTTTAGAGACAGAAAACACTTAAGGGCACATTTTGAGCGTTGTCATCCAAGGACCAGGCTTCTATGTCACCTTTGTCCCTCTAGCTTTAAGACAAAGATCTATCTCCAAGAACATATTGATGCTGTTCATGAGAAGAAAATTGCATATGAGTGTAGCGTCTGTGGTAAGACATTTATAGCGCGGAGTACTTGGACGAGACATAAGCGGAAGCATGAAAACAAGATGTATTCCTGTCCTCATTGTGATCGGGAATTCTTTGAGAAACAAAACCTGGCACGTCACGTTCGCGTCATTCATGAATTGGGACGAGCAACAAAGCAACTGTCTTGTGAACACTGCAAAAAGTGTTACACTAATCACGGAAATTTGAAGCAACATATTAAAACTGTTCATCTCAATGAATATGATAATGTCTGCTCTACTTGTGGGAAAGGTTTCCTCCGTAAGAAGGCATTGAAAGAACATGTTGAGACTCATCATAGAATATTGTCTCAATCTAAGACCGAATCTTTGTTACAGAAGACATTCCCGACTGCGACTACAGCTGTCAAGGAGGAAAATATGTCTGTAAGGTGTGAAATCATTGACCCTTTGTGTCCTGGTAATGTTGCTCAAAATTCTGATGATACACTTCAGAGTGTTTACATTTTTATACAACAGGAAGAATCTGGATCAGCTGTGTCCCAATTGGAACAAAGTGAACTGTCAAATATAGAGTTTATTCATCCCAGTACTGAGCCAGGTGCTGAGATAACTATTGGACAGTCGAGTTCAGAGCAGTTGTCTGCAAATTATCAATTGCAGCAGATTCTTGACCTGGCTCAGCTTGAAGCTAATTCAAACCAGCAGATTCACATTCAAGATGTGACTGAAGAACTGGCTGGCGTACTTCATGATCACGGTCACTAGGAAAACACCATGCCTTCTCTGTGTATGTCCTTGTTCTGATACATGTAAATCTTTGAAGATTAAAGCAGGGTCTGGTTCACACAATTAAGCCAGTTGAGGGACACCAGTACAAAGGCCAATTTTACATGTAATTGACCTCCGTATGTGAGACGGATGCAGCTCAACTGTCTTAATTGTAGCATCGACACAGTATATTATACACCCTATATGTATATAAATGAGTCATGTTTCTATTAAAAACTTATTACATGTATCATTCAGATATAAATGAAATGATCATTTTTTTCATTCTGATATTTGTAATGTACAAGTGTAAATCAGGGAGTTACACTGTACATTTATTTCAAGATTAAAAACTAGATGTATTTGAAATACCTCATTACTTTGTATTCCTTGCCTTTGCCTTGTACAGTTGATTAGAACCAGCCTCGGGACTGACAAATGCTGTCCTTTATCAAATGGTGTTCTGATTACAGAGGTAAGAGGTCAAAAGGAGAGTGTGGAGTGGTGAAATGAATTTTCATTCTGCCCTCCAACTGGTCTGTCGAAGGTATACATAGGATCAAAGAACTTCTGAAACAAACAGTTGAGGACCGAGAAAATGTCTTGAGACACTGCTAAGCCAAGATAATTGATGGCCTCCTCCAACAGGTCCATAAATCAGGCTACGACTGCTGAGGACATTGTACTACGAGGACACGCAATGGCACATCCACAGCACACATGGCTTATGGCCAAGAAACCTAGTTCGTAGTTGAATGTTTCTTTTATTCCCCTCTCACACTTGATGGACAAGTAGGCATTTATTGTCTTATTATCAGAATTGGAATGTTGCCTAGCCTATTGTCATACGGAGTATGGTCTGTACTCATCAATCAAGAACCTGGGAGAAGGGCATTTCAAACTAAAACCTTCCACCCAGAGAGGACAGTGCAAAATCTGACATCCACTTCTTTTGGTATGTCGTTCATGACTGTGACATTGTATTTTAATGTTGATCATGCAAAACGCATCGATATGTTCATGAGGTAAAGAGAGTGTGGAGTGAAGATATGAATTTTCATTCTGCCCTCCGACTGGTCCGTCGAAGGTATAAATAGGATCAAAGAACTTCTGAAACAAACAGTTGAGGACCGAGAAAATGTCTTGAGACACTGCTAATCCAAGATAATTGTTGGCCTCCTCCAACACGTGCGTAACACCCAGCGACAGGTTGGGAACCTGTCATTCCTGACTTGCGACTTGCATACTACGGTGGCTGGGAAAGGACATCGAAAAAAAAAAATTCTCAGCGGGACGACTTATTATCTCGGGGGGACGACTTATTATGTCGGGGGGGACGACTTATTATCTCGGGGGGACGACTTAGTAAGTCGGGGGGACGACTTAGTAAGTCGGGGGGACGACTTATTATGTCGGGGGGACGACTTATTATCTCGGGGGGGAAGACTTATCAAGTCGGGGGGGACGACTTATTATGTCGGGGGACGACTTATTATCTCGGGGAGACGACTTAGTAAGTCGGGGGGACGACTTAGTAAGTCGAGGGGACGACTTATTATCTCGGGGGGACGACTTATTATCTCGGGGGACGACTTATTAAGTCGGGGGGACGACTTATGAAAGCGAGGGCGAGGCCTGGCTGTGACTGTCTCATCTCTCTCACCATGTAGACAACTTGGCAGAGCAGCCAAGACTGATTTGGCCTGGCTGTGACTGTCTCATCTCTCTCGCCATATCAATAACTAGGCAGTGCGGCGAAGACTGATGCGGTCTGGCTGTGACTTTCTCATCTCTCTCACCGTGTAGACAACTTGGCAGAGCAGCCAAGACTGATTTGGCCTGGCTGTGACTGTATCATCTCTCTCGCCATATCAATAACTAGGCAGTGCGGCGAAGACTGATGCGGGCCTAGCTGTGACTGTCTCATCACTCGCATCATGTTGTCAACACGGTGGAGCAGCCAGGACTGATTCGGCCTGGCTGTGACTTCCTAATCTCTCTCATCATGTTGTCAACACGGTGGAGCAGCCAGGACTGATTCGGCCTGGCTGTGACTTCCTCATCTCTCTCACCATGTTGACAACTTGGCAGAGCAGCCAAGACTGA
Organism: Lineus longissimus; assembly: GCF_910592395.1. Lineage (NCBI taxonomy): Eukaryota > Metazoa > Nemertea > Pilidiophora > Heteronemertea > Lineidae > Lineus > Lineus longissimus. The sequence goes on from NC_088315.1 coordinate 6,398,769, forward strand.
TTTGCTCGGCTGTGACTGTCTCATCTCTCTCGCCATATCAATAACTAGGCAGTGCGGCGAAGACTGATGCGGCCTAGCTGTGACTGTCTCATCACTCTCATCATGTTGTCAACACGGTGGAGCAGCCAGGACTGATTCGGCCTGGCTGTGACTTCCTCATCTCTCTCACCATGTTGACAACTTGGCAGAGCAGCCAAGACTGATTTGGCCTGGCTGTGACTGTCTCATCTCTCTCGCCATATCAATAACTAGGCAGTGCGGCGAAGACTGATGCGGCCTAGCTGTGACTGTCTCATCACTCTCATCATGTTGTCAACACGGTGGAGCAGCCAGGACAGATTCGGCCTGGCTGTGACTTCCTCATCTCTCTCATCATGTTGTCAACACGGTGGAGCGGCCAGGACTGATTCGGCCTGGCTGTGACTTCCTAATCTCTCTCATCATGTTGTCAACACGGTGGAGCAGCCAGGACTGATTCGGCCTGGCTGTGACTTCCTCATCTCTCTCACCATGTTGACAACTTGGCAGAGCAGCCAAGACTGATTTGGCCTGGCTGTGACTGTCTTATCTCTCTCACTATAATTATTGTCAACTACGTTGTAAACATAATGCTCAAAATTAATTCATGAAAAAGGCAGTAGGGCAATATTATTATTAAGTTGTCAACATGGTGAGAGAGATGAGGAAGTCACAGCCAGGCCAAATCAGTCCTGGCTGCTCCACCGTGTTGACAACATGATGAGAGTGATGAGACAGTCACAGCCAGGCCGCATCAGTCTTCGCCGCACTGCCTAGTTATTGATATGGCGAGAGAGAGGAGACAGTCACAGCCAGGCCGAATCAGTCCTGGCTGCTCCACCGTGTTGACAACATGATGAGAGAGATGAGGAAGTCACAGCCAGGCCGAATCAATCCTGGCTGCTCCACCGTGTTGACAACATGATGAGAGTGATGAGACAGTCACAGCTAGGCCGCATCAGTCTTCGCCGCACTGCCTAGTTATTGATATGGCGAGAGAGATGATACAGTCACAGCCAGGCCAAATCAGTCTTGGCTGCTCTGCTAAGTTGTCTACATGGTGAGAGAGATGAGACAGTCACAGCCAGGCCTCGCCCTCGCTTTCATAAGTCGTCCCCCCGACTTAATAAGTCGTCCCCCCGAGATAATAAGTCGTCCCCCCGACTTACTAAGTCGTCCCCCCCGACTTACTAAGTCGTCCCCCCGACTTACTAAGTCGTCCCCCCGAGATAATAAGTCGTCCCCCCGACATAATAAGTCGTCCCCCCGACTTAATAAGTCGTCCCCCCGAGATAATAAGTCGTCCCACCGACATAATAAGTCGTCCCCCCGACTTACTAAGTCGTCCCCCGACTTACTAAGTCGTCCCCCGAGATAATAAGTCGTCCCCCCGAGATAATAAGTCATCCCGCCGAGAATTTTTTTTTTTCGATGTCCTTTCCCAGCCACCGTAGCATACTTAGCGGCTTGCGAATTTTTTTTCCTGAACCTTTCGGGCAGTACATTGTACATTTGTACAAGGAATTTCAGCCAATCAGATTTCGACAAATACATGAAGTCTTGGAAACTTTAGAGCAGTTGGTAGAGCGCTCGTCAGAAATGGCAGAATACGATATTCGATCCAAAGGTCGCGAGTTCGAATCCGGTTGTGGACAACATTTTTCTTTTTTTCTTAATGTTTTATTTTGATAATGCGTTTCTTTTCCCTTGTTATTTAGATTTTAGATATTTGAGTTATGCTGCCTGCAACATACCTAAAGAAAGGACCATAACAATAGCCCATCTCCAAGATCCAAAGGATAGTCCTTCAGATATCATAATTGAGTATGAATATGCAATGAGACTTGTCTCATGTGAATGGTCTTCCTCCAGTATGAATATGTTTCTCAACCTTCAAAGGGTCCTTTAGCTATACAAGACAACATTACACTTGCGTTCCACATGGGCGATACAAGACAACTGATTTGGTTGTACCATGGTAATCATCTCGCAAGGACGGACAATGGGACAACCAACCTCTGTCAGCTGGTTATCTGATCTCACGAGACTGGCATTACCCAATATCTTCCTGACAACTCTTTAAGTACAACTTGAGTACTATTTGGTACCACAGTCATCTTAGAAGACTGGTGAATCCTCCCAAAGTCCTTTCTCTTTTGCAGAACGTGCCACCAAAAAGACATCAATATATACATAAAAATCAATCAATCTGTCTGCAGTGTAATTTTGGAAAGAAGCCCTCAAATTCGTTGTCAGTCCTCGTCTGATTTTTAGCCGTAGCAGCCAATAGCTGGTCTCAAATCATCCACAACAATCAACAGAACATTGGGTTTCTGGGAATGTGCGAGACCTGAAACAAATGCCAACACAACCGAGATGAAAGTGGATACAGAATTGTGACAAAGATACTGATGATAACATCACACATGCCAATGTCCAGAGTATTTAATTGTGCTGGCTCCTCAATTAGAAATTACTCGAAGAGAAAGTTGTCCAAGAGACATCTCCAATAATCATATGGACAGTCTCATCAGTCAGTCGGTCCTAAAGACATTTCTAATAAACAATGGGGACAATCTCTTCCGAGTGGTAGTCTGTCCAATTGACCAGGACCAAGTAGGGCCTGTGGTCTGCTGGTATGACCCATATTTTGGGTATTGTGAAATTGTTATGACAAATATATTTAAAAAAACTCTTACATTAGAATATCAATTAGTGTAAGAGGTATCTATCGATAAAATCAAGATCACTTTCAGTTTGATATTTCTTGAGATGAAAACGAAAGAACATATTAGTGAAGGCGAATTAGCAAAACCAAAATATTGATCTTTCAGAATTTAGATAGGTATGAAACTTTCGTTTCTCTGCTCAACGTATTTGAAGTAGTCGTGATCGCGTGATAGACGAACGCCTGCTGACCTAATACTCGTAGCACAGTGATATATGCATATCTTTGCTAATTTTGACTATTTAGCTATACAGCCATGTGGTCTTATTTTAATTACCATATACATGTAACTTTCTTTAAAAAATATTTTTGTATGTGTTGTATTTGTATATATGTACTGCTATACTGTCTTATCCGTTGATAGTTGTGCAATAAATTGAATTGAAAAAAATTGAATTGTATATGCAGCATAGTTAATTAATTCTAAGATATGCATGCATGCCATAGTGACCAAATTGTTGATGTATGGGACATGAACTATAGGTTCTTTGTCTCTGTTACAGTATTCCTTGTTTCTGCTACATGATCTTTGTCCCTGCTACAGTGTTCTTTGTCCCTGCCACGACGTTCTTTGTTCCTGCCACGACGTTGTTAGGTGCTGCTTCACGGTGTCCTTGTCTTCGCTCTGGGTTGTCCCTTTTTTGCGGTTAAAACCACCCATAATGAGGACGTTGTCATGGGCATATTTTTATTCCAGATTCATCAGGCATTTAGCCAATGTCCTCATTCTGTCAATTAAGCCTCCCCGTAGGAAAAATGTGTCTCTCTCACCATGGTCAATCCACAATTCACCATGCTAAACTCATAGTCAGCATTTCACCATAGTGAATTGAGACGGTGAAATATTTTACCATAGTGAGAGCATGGTAAACTCCGATTTTACCATGGTGAATCTGAGATCTTTTTCGTAAGGGAATATAACGGACAAAATCAACTTGTGACAAGTCCCGAAGCACGAGTCCATTAATTGGTGAGGGGGAGGACGGGGGAGGCAGTCCGATTCACTGTTTCTGGAGTGTAGGAGAGACGAGGGCGATCTACTTATACGTCCGGAGTGTACCTGCATGGGATGGGCGTTACATGTATTGTGCCTGGTTGTGACAACCCGAATCTCCCGCATAACATGGCAATTTGACAATAGGAACAACTTTCACGTTCCTTATTCGTCCTCAGGAAGATGGCCTTATGAGCGAAGTTTACTTCGTCCATTTGACCAAATCTGTTTCTGGTAGACTCACTGGCTGCCCATTGCGTCGTCCTAATTTGGTCTCCTTATGTTAGGATGAGGGACGAGGCCGGTCCATTACGTCCGGAGTGTAATTTTCGGCATTCATGACGTCATCACACTACCCTCCCAAACTATCCTCTGACACGTGGTAAATAAGCATGGCGTCGGTTTGTTGAAATTTTTTGATTTACGTTTCTTTTGCGGATAAGGACACTTTTGGATGGCAAGTATGGTAGATGAAAGGTCACAGCTAATCCATTCATCAAGTTTGATTCGTTTCTAGTTATTTCATTTTGTTGCAATACATGTATTCCGTAATGTTTTGTGCAGGTGCGCAAAAATCGTGATTGGTGCCGACATTTTGACAAACGCAAAAAACGAGGAAGAAACCTATCAATTTGAGGTTCCAGGATCCCACCCAAGTAACCTAAGCCAAATATGAGTGTTCTTTATGTATTTTTACTAGTGATAAACTGAATTTTAGCAATAGGGCCTACTTTGAGCATTCTTTCTTTCTCGTGAAAAACGTTCACCAAAACTCATTGGTGAGAGAACTGAATACAATGTTGCAGCATGTTCAGTGCACATGCATTGCCAGTGACTAGACTCCCGGGGCAGTCCATTGTGTCATCCTAATTGGGTCTCCTTTGGGTGAGGAACGATGCCGGTCCGCAGCTGCATCTGGAGTATAATAAGTATAATAAGGGTTTCTATCATAGACTAATAATCTCTGAGCTTTTGAACCTGAAAAAAACTCTGGTACATGAATAAAAAGCTGGGGGGGGGGCAGAGCCCCTGGTCTTTCAAGACAACCATGCTGATTTATCACTGTTGTGCCTTTGTCCGCCAACTCCCCTGGTATGTCTGGTGCTTAGAAAAGATTTGATAAAAGAAAGACATTGAACACTCCATTGGCTTTTACATACAAATGGTTTTTATTTTTGTAAAAAAATTAAAATTGGTGGGAACATACAATAGTACAAATCAGGTGATCACACTGACTAAGATAATTTTTCATCATAAACGTACACGAGAGTGTTGACTTGTAAGAGAGAAGGGAAACATACCAAGACCAGTCCATAAAAAAGGTTATCAGAATTCCACCTTAGGTCAGTTCAAAAAATCTCTGACTTTTCAACAATTTCAGTTTCCTTTATCTCACCTTGTCAGATCTTAATATCAACAGAAGCAATAGTCCATATGAACAGGTCTTGGTCAGTTCGATAGGTTTATAGAAAGTATGTACTAGTATACTCCGACATAATGAGTATTGCTATTGTTCAATAACCCTTCAAATCAAATATGAATTTCCACAAAATAAAGCCTTTTTGGTGCGAGTGGCACACTCAGCATACTATCAATTGCTGGCCAAATTTTTGCATTGTAATCGATAGTGGTGCCATCTTTGAATAGCTTCAAGACTGCCATAGAGATTTGCCGCATCAGTGCATTGGATTTCATAGGTGTTATGATTTCTGTAGGTGAGGCGGTGTGGTGCAAAGGTGAAAAATTCGTTTTCGATTTTTTGGGGATTGCCACAGTCAGTTCTAAAGATTTATTTTGGCCTTTTCATAGTCGAATTCAAAGATTTTTCCAGAAGCCCCCTCACCTACGCCTGAGACTGTACTGTGGTGATTGGATGCTGGTTCACATTTTGGTTCTATTGTGTGGGTTATATAACTGCTGCCCTGAATTAGTTAACCATAAGATTCAATTTCAAAACGAAAGCGACCTAAAATGGGCCAGATCTAAACCTGTGTTTTCACACCTTTTTGGAAAATCAGATTTGGAATAAAGAGTTAATGTTTGTGTGCATCATACATAATGCCTACTGGTATAAAGACAGGTTGGCATACGTCGAGATAAAATATACACTATCATGTACACTTATACATACGGGTTTGAATAGCACACAGGCAGTATCTACAAGGAATGCAAGAAAAGCTTGGTATCATCATAGAATTGGTATTCCCCTAATAAACATTTTTAAAAATGTAGAAAGAGAACGAGAATAATGAAAGGGAAACAGGCAGAAGGTTAACATGCCACTCAACTGAAGAAATGCATTCCAAGGAAACTTCATAACGTTCCTAATGGGCACCACCAATAGTGTTTTGGCATTCTAATAGGGGGCACATATTTTCACTACGGTACATCAAAACCTGTGACAAACCTTGTGTCATGTCAAAGTCACAATAATGTAATACCCTAGTAACAGTCGGCGACCGGGCGTAATTTCCTGGTAGCCTATCGAATTGGCAGACCAAAAACCAGCACTTACCATTAGAAACTTACATGTACAGGAGAGGTTGTTGCAAAGCAAAATAGTTGATACAGAAACGTGCATCCCTTCTTCATTGCACTGTCCTTTCTATTCAACACATTTCCACATGGAAGAAAACGGATTTGGCAATACCACACTGGAGAACTTTGGAGTTTGATAATACTTTCTACGGGAGACACAAGAAATAAGGGGGTTCACTTTGTATTACAAGTTATACAACAATGGTTTATAATACAGTTGAGTCAATTCCAGCAGAAGATGACAAGAGCTGAAATGCATTCTACAATGAAAATGTACATTCAACTGTGTACATTCCAGTGCAAAATATGCATTCCACTGTAGTGTACAATCCACAGTGTAAAATGTGTACATTCCAGTGTAAAATGTGTCATTCCACAGTGTAAAATGTACATTAGAGTGTAAAATGCACACTCCACGGTGTATTAAAAATGCAATATTATTCTGGATCATATTATGATGGAATTGACTACAATTTCTCTCTAGACTATAGTGCTATTTTTTGGCATATATACAAGAGCACAATCACAGTCCATTTCATACCAAATTTGCAAGTAATACCATGTGTTATGTACACAACCCCATGAAGTGCACAGGAAGTACTTGCAAGCTTCAGGTGAAATCAACTCTTAGTAATTATCAACATGGAAAATGCGACAATGTTTATCAAATCAATGTAGTCTATACACTACAATTATTTCCACAACTTTTCTTTAATAATACAAAAACGGAATTTTCTGTTAACTCAAATACTCCTTTCCTATTCACCTCCGAAAAGAGGGACTTGTCGATAAAGCGTACACAATAGTTTCTGGGTGCTACTAATGTTTGTATTTGCTCAGAAATATCAAACTAGTTTGCAATCTTAGCGTACTGTAATGCTGTGAAATGTTCACAAAGCTATAAGTTCCTCATTTAATATCGTATAAAGTAACAGAAACTCGGGTTCCATTATTTACCAATACAATGCCTCCCTCCCCCACACACACTTCATTTCACCCATATTTCCTGGAACTGCATGCAGATACAAATTCAGTAAGCTACACAATATGACCAGTAAGGCCAATAAAACTTGGGTGATGAATCTTTTTCTTCAAACCAAGCTATATCCACAATTCTCTTTCAAAGAGCTCATGCTATCTTTTGAGTACATTATTAACTAATCTCAATTTTCAATGCCCAGATGTAAATTCCCTGAAGCGGAACGTACAAAAACGCCAAACAACATTTTTCTGAATTTTATAATTACTTCATATACACTGTAGTCTGTATATATAATGTCTTCATTAGGTATAAACTTCCATGATCAACCCAAATGCTGTCACTTCTGGCTACACTTTCGTGGTATCTCCAACAAAATGTCCAGCATCGAACCAAGTTTTACACAAAATTGGTTGCAAATCAGTTTGAATGCCATGTCATATAAGTACATTATTAAATAAGTACATTATTAAATAAGTACGATGATCTTGGATAACTTCTTTGATCGTAAAGTTCTTTAAGTCACAATGCGCTTTCGTCTGGTTGTTTAATCTCTTTGTGTCTACAGTCAATCCCTATTATAAAAGGGTTTTTACACTCAAAAGAAGAAAATATTAAGTCAGCACAATGGACTGTCAAAAAGAAGCAAAACCCTTAGGCTCCTTGTTAGGAATTACACACAAAATGTAACTAAACAATAACTTCATATGAACTCATTGCTGTTAGCATTGTCATTTTTGGTATAATTTAGTCCCTTCCTGTTTCCACAAACTATTGGAACAATGGATTATTGCTTTGGTTTAAAGCATGAACTAGGAATTCAAATCAGGTAGCACACATTTTCTCAGAATACCACTGATAACTGGTACTCGTACTAGCTCCTAGTTAATCATTTGAAGAGGTCTGAAGACGCTCAAACTTTATACATGGAATTCTAAGATGCATTCACTGAAGTCAAAGTCCATATCTATCAAAAGTCTTTCAATCCCCTCTTCCAGTCATTAAAGGTACCTGGATGGCCAAACACAAAATGCAGTGTTCTCAAGTGCCACTTATAACTTGGCAGTGCAACACATCCGAACCCTAAGGATAGGCATATAAAAACAAAACATACGAATTTGTTTCGCGTGTAATTATAAAATCTTCTGGGCTGAGTCTTCCCAGTTTGAGACAATTGGACATTCTTCATTTCGGTAAGAACATGTCGGGTGTTTATTTCATTATACCAAGTCCTTAGGGTAGACTTCACTCAATCTCAGTTTTATAATCTCCATTTTATAATGTCCTCTCCATTTCACTCCATGAAGGGCATGAAAATATCAAAACTTATCAAAGAATGGAGTTAAAAGTTCACAATTTGTATAAGTCAGTCAAAATGCTACACGATTGGAAGGATAAGTTTTTAGGATCACATCACATCTGATTCGGATTTCCAACTGGGACCGGCACAAAATGTGTCGTTGACGAATCCGGACTTTGTAACGCTTGAACCGTTCCACCTGGCCGCATAATCTGATCAGCATCTCGGCAGTGTGGCCGAGGTCCTGGCTCTGGTGTGTACGTGAATGTCAGTCCAGTAGCATAGATGACTCCATCGTTTCGAACCAGGGATACGGGAACCTGCAGAGGCTGGCGTACCCATCTCCAGCCTGCTCTGAATGCAGATATATCAGGCACTACACACAGCATGCTTTCTTCACATCTGAAAAGATAAAATGTCATTTCATTAAAAAAAATGTTATACATGTTATCAGATAGTCAAACATGAGTAAGGTATTGGAAGAACAGCACCATTGTTGATAATCCCAATTCTAAACTTCCAACCCCTTTTATGTCCCATGGTTTTTGAGCAATCCTTTACTCACAAAGAGAAAATTTACAGCAGTAAGGAGGTTTGAATAAACCGCTTCCGCAACCAAATATATCCTTTTTGTGGTTGTGATGAATGGTCCATTAGGATGAAACGCTTCATTTTTCACTAACCTGTACATAGTCTCTGCCTCAACGTCACCGAACCATACTCGTAAATTTGGTGTGAAATTTTCCCCACTCAATTCTAACATAGCAACATCACCACCTCCATTCAACTGAAAGAGAAAAGAGACAGAATATTACACCATCAACAAGATGATTATGACTTAAAACACAATAACTGGTTTTATACCAATACTTGACTTGCCAAACTCAGCTCGACGCCGAACTGCAGCGCCACTCGCAGACAAAGATAAAACAACTCGACATTTTTTTCACCGGTTTTCTCGCTGCGCATGCGTACCAGCGTCATCTTTTGTTGATTTCCGCTGGTACGCATGCGCAGCGAGAAACCGGTGAAAAAAATGTCGAGTTGTTCTATCTTTGTCCGCGAGTGGCGCTGCAGTTCGGCGTCGAGCTGAGTTTGGCAAGTCAAGTATTGGAAAGAGAAAAGATATAAAATAACAAAGTGTTTTGTCTGGTTTTCAATTGCTCTCAAGGTTAAGATGATGGCCATCTTGGTTTTCATCTGATGACGCATTTATTCTAAAACATATTTCTGGCGAAAATCTGGTGGTCTTCAGTGATACTTACATGTAAGCTGTTGACAACAGGTACTGGAGTCACAGGTGACTTGACAGAACCCATCCCTTCAAAGAATGTGTACTCAGCTTTGTCTGTGCTAATTATAGTCCATGAGGCACCATCGTTGATCATTTCCTTGTTTGGCTCCTTTGGACAAGGTGTAGCCTGGAATGAAGGGAGCACTTATTAATCTGAATACCAGGAACATCATTACAGGGATCATTCTTTTGTTTGGTGGACATCATCATAATGGCTTCTTATTCCTGTTGGGTCTTTGCGAGTTACTTTGGACATGCCTGTAGCTGATTATGCACCTCAATTATTGAGGATGAAAAATTTGAGGTTGCTAGCTTGACCAGGTTTCCCAGATGCAGGGAAAGCATTCTATTTCTTGAACAACATACCTGGAACTGTATAATTCTTTCCTGAGATAGACAGAGGTACATTCTCTCTGTGTCCTTCATGAAAAAGGCACATTTGTGAAGCTGAGAGACGGGGTCGTCCGCATCCAGTAATGCGGTCTGTTTGTCCACTTTTCGAATGATCTGAAAAAAACAGATAAGTTGAACCAACATTTTTTATACAAAATGATATCATGTTTAAATAGGTGACTCAATAAGTTTTCCTTCGAAAAAAGATGACAGAGCCCATTCCACAAGACTACGACATAATCTTATTGTGATCAATGTTTGTCGCCAGTCAAAAGAGCAATCATTTTTGCTTAAAAAAACCCTCCCAAGATTACAAAGGACCCACTCCTCTCATTGGTACCGCACCCAAACAATCAGCAAACCACACCCCAACTATCAAGGGGGCACCAAAAAGACCAAGTATCATGTTCGATCCATTCCAACCAGTTAAACACATTGTCACAAGTTTAAGATGCTCCCAATTTATCTTGAAGAATCATTTATTTTCAACAATACAAATTTGTCCCATTATAATGCTTTACTATTGTCATCTCATGACAATGCACTTTGCTGTTATCCTGCAACAATGCAATTTCATTGTCATCTGTGACAATGCATGTACATTGTTGTCTCTGAACAATGCACATCCAATTTTTGACAGTGACAAATGAAAAATTGTAGTTCTGCACAATACTGCTACTCAAAATGCATAACAACCCCAACAATTTTTTTAGGATGACAGCTTACTCGTTCAAACATTGTATTTTGGAAATATTGTAATGTTTTCAATTGTGTTTTGAAGATGGCAATCATCCAATCATAAATGTACAAGATCAAGACATGAACATATTGTCCCTAACCTTGTTTTTTGTTACCTGGTTAACCTCTCTTGTTTGGCATTACTTTTGGTGTCCTAAGGTCAGGTACTTGAACCGTAGGAATTTTAAAGACCTTCTTTTCTACACCAGTGATTACATTATTGCCCATCATCAAATTGTCAAATTTAACAATCAAAAGTGCTCCAAGTTGTCTTGTTGTGGTCCCAAAACATGACAAAAGTGACAATTTGGGAAAGGACGCAACTGAAGGTGAAATCTGATACAATTTCTTTGCATGCATGAAAGTGTCGACAGAAAAGGAGCATATTTTTCAATGTTTACTCAAGTGGAAACTAGATGTTCTTCATTCAGGAGTTAGGATACATTTATAACTAGGGAACCCACTAAACCTTTATGGGGGCATCAGCAATCTTTGCTATGGTAGAAAAGACCCAAGTCTCTGGGATGGCCAAAATTTCGAAGATAATGTTAGTGCAGGGGGCTTCCTTCTCAAGCAAATCGCATTTGTCGCACTTTTTTCAACATTCTTATTGAATACATACCAGCCTCGGTAGCGCCATCCCTGTGACTGAACAAACCAACTTGACTGTCGAACCATAGTGGATGTAACCATCACGGACTGTGAACTCCTCCGACTCACTCTCATTGTCGTCCACTGGAAAGAGGGAACAAATTTATCAGTGTTCGGTTGAGAAGTGGAACTGCCTTTCTGACCCTCACTGAATATCCCCACAATTTTTCTAAACCGGAGTGAGACATGTAACCGTGGCAACTCATGTGTTCCAGACAGTCAAATACAACATCAATGACAAGACGCAGAATAAAAATGCCCTTTCGCAAAAGATAAATTCCAAATGTATTAAATGGAACATATTTTTAAACAAACAGATTCAACAAGTTTAGCTTTTATGAAATTACACAAAAAATAATTTCAATGCAACTTTCTTGACACAAGATGATGAATGCCTCTGTTCATTCACTAGAATTAGATGTAAATGAGGTGCTGACTACCTTGGAATTATGGCTCATTAGGAAATCATTATTTATGAACATGACCTGGTTTAGGTAACCTTTGACCTCAAACTAGTGACAATGATAGCCCATCCCAGTGAGGTGACTGAAAAAAACATTTCCAAAATTCATGATGTCTGCCCCAAGAAGCTGTCATTGATTTTTGAAGTCTTTTTTCTCTCTCCTTAACTACAATACATGTATTCATACTTACATAAATGAATAGTAAAAGCACCCCATTGTGTAGAACTGGCATGGAAGTTGCCTCCCTCTACATGTAAGTACCTAGTTGACACCGTTTGTGATCGAAGGCGGTTGAAAAGTGCGACCTTTGTACCAGACGCTATGCATACTGAAAACCAAAGAGAAAGATTTTAAAACATAAGCACATTCCCCTTTCTAACACAAATTTATTTCATTAATGCACGGTCATGAGGAATTAGAAGAAAACTTCATTCTTCTTTTTACCATACTCACAATCAGCATTCTTGAGTGACTGTTTCTTCTTGGAAGGCTTAGAAATCACCTTGATTCGTTTACTGTTGAACACACCGATATCCTGGCCATTTCCATAAAACATCTTCACCGACAACATGAAATGCTTTCTCTTGTCCGAATCTGATATGTACAACGTCTTGGCAGCACAATAATTCTGAAAAAAGGCCAAATACAATTTTAGAATAATTTTATAGCCAAAAACATCACACTTTTAAATTCAAAATAGCTTTCTATTCCAAATTTTACTCCGAATATCATTACTTAAGTTTTTCCCGAGGAATATATTTATACTTTTAGGTGGCGTTCAAATATTTCCCCCATACTTACTTTCCCATCCAAGTTCAGCTGGACCATTTCCTGATCTGAATTTCCGATTCCCATGAAAGCACAAACTTGCGACTCCTGCTCGGCGGCACCATCACGCTCCATTTGGTCCTTTTTTCGCTTCCAACCATTTCCGAACAAGTAAATGCATGGTGGAGGGCAGAAGAACCTTAAAATATAAACAAGGACAACACTTAATGTAAACTTGGGAGAAGATGAGATGATACAAAGTGTAAATCTCCAACTTCAATACCATAAGATCTTGACTCTGGCGTCAGAAGAGTTAATAGTTTCTGTAACTTAAATGAAGCAAAAGCAATGAAATGTTGGCAAACTGAAACTTTTAGTTATTAGTAATGCAATTCCTTCAATCTGTTTGTCCAAACCAAAACATTGGACAGCTCTCAAAATAAGTTAAATTACATGTTACAACATAAATTGTGCATTTTGTTTTTAAACAGTATATTTGTTTAGAGCTATTGGTACATACATAATGTGGGAAACCAGACTATCTGGACTGTTTGTATAAGTTTGTTTGTATATAAAGTTTGTTGTCTGTCCGTCTGCTGGGAAAGCAGGGTAGCAAACAGAAGTTAAGGTGAATACCAATGTAGGATTAGGAAACACCCTGCTTGTATGATATTTGAATATCTTGGGAAAAGGTGTCACTAAATCTTCCTGATGGTATTTTAACAATGCACTAATACATGTTGGATTTGATAAGCCTATGCTCGAGTTGAATTGTCAATAATGCAAATCTGGAAGAAACTGTGTCAAGCAGATTTCGAAGCAAATTCAACAAATCCTACCACCTCCTCATCCTGGAAATCACGGCTAGAAATTCAAATTTTGAAGGTAATCAACATATTCATGAATGATGCAAAAAAAACTACATATTATGCAAAACTGGTATATATTCGCATAAAAACAGGATGCAGGTTTTCAAAAGTTCACTTTCTTCTTTTTAAACAAAAATCTAAATGACAGTAAAGGCTGCCAAGATCTGTAGCTTCATTCAAAATTTTATTTCTAAAACTCACAAAAAACAGGGAAGATGCATAAGAAAGCGATATGAAGAAAGTGCAAAAGACGAAAGTTCATAAGCTTTCATACGAGCACCATGTCCTGCATTCATGCAAAAATCATAAATATTCCCGCTACGCGGATGGAGTCGTCTTGTAAGTTTTGAGGTCATCTTCATTCATGTAAGATCAGGAAGCGAGACCACGCATGTCATCTCGTCACGGTTGGAAACCCAGAGCCGAGATTTGCTTCCGTCTCCCATTGTTATCAGACAATAGTATTAGTTCCTTGCGCCGCTAGAGGCAACGTTCGTCGGCTGGTCGTCGGCCATCGACGATCCAAAGCGGGTATCATGCACGATGGCGTGATTGACTCTAATACATGTAGAACTTACAACATTTTGACAAAATGGCTGCCACTTTGTCCCTAGTTTTCGCACCTAACGGTCTTTTTGTCTTTCTGGCCTTGGTCAAAATGGTTTGATCAGATTTTGATACGGCATCAGGACTACAAAGTAGTTGCAACATCAGAACTTTTGTAAACCATCACAGCATGGAGTTTTGAGGCGATTATAGCAGGTCAGTTGCAATAGTTTCTCAGTTGGTCAGAGGTGATGAAACAGAATTAAGATTCTGATCTGCAGTCAAACTCCTGATTCTTGACTGATGAGAAGGATTGACTAAAGAACTTAGTTTGCCTATTTGCAAATTGTGAGACAATGTTTTGCCCATGGCAAGAGAGAAGAGAGAGAAGTGCTTGAAAATGTTACTTTCTGGCGTCAAAATTAAAACATATCAAGCTAAATCATTTCGTCAATTTGAACAGAAATTCGTACCAACTAGTACAAAGAAATACAAAATATGAAAATAAAGTTGCCAGGAAAAGTAAGTGTATATAAAAATAAGCAATGGAACAAAAAATATTTATCACTTAGTTGTTATAAGAAAGGGAAACGGACGAAACGAAAAAACGAAAACACACCGGGGGCTTTAATAAGAATGGTTGGTGCATTGTCAACGAGAGGGATACTTGGAAGAAAATGAAGTGGAAATGGTTTTTCAATCTGCAACAAAGGCTTCGTCACAAATTGAAATTTGAGTGTTTCATGATTGTGTTGGGTAAAATAGGTGAAGATGTTTACATGATAGTTGAGTACCGTCAAAACGCCTTGGTAATGGTCCCACACGATTAAGGAGAATTGCCCGTGAAAAATGACATCATTAGAATTTGATCGAGTTGTATAAATCAACCGACGACATTCGGGGCCCACTACAAATTTTTGTATGAACATTTCTACTTTCGAAGAAGACATGACGGAGTCGAGTAAACGCTGTGGCATATCAAAAATATTACAGATTTATTTTTTCTCATTTCTCACGATCAATACAGTACACAGCTACAGACATGACAGAAATTAATGATTTTGTGACAAAAATAAATGTTTGTTAGAGATTAGATCACAGTTTAAGTTGCAGTGGATGCACCAACTAAATCAATATATTTGAATTCTAGATAAAGAAGGAAATTTGAAAGTGCTGTTTATGAATTCAAATGACTGAGAGTGAACTGCATGAAGTAAAAGTATTGCAGATGAAAGTGCAGATCACGAATAAATCGAACACTATCTTACCTTTTCTCATTGCCGTATGATTTCTGTGCGACTTTGGCATGGAGAATGACCAGGACCTGGTCACCTCGATCTCTAAGGTATTTGCGCATCCCTTCTCTGAAAATCCAAGGACGCAGAATTAAAAACTATTTTCGAGAGTCAATGATTTATGGCCAGTGATGAAATATCAACTTGGAAATACTTCGTAGAGTGTACAGTTCTCTGACGGTCCATTTGCGAAAATTTAGATTATCTTATAGGTCTGTTTCCAATTTACATTTGATTTCAAGAAACATAATTTCTGGTTTATTTCAGAGACGTTTTCAGTAAATATTTATTCTTACCTGGTTAATCTCTGGTCTTGGAATTGGCTGGAAAAAAAGAACGATATTGTCAAGGTGTAAAAAATAATGAGTTCCAAAATTTAATTTGTTTGTCCAAGCAGAAATGTATCAAATATATAGACAAATGTCCAAATCAACC
Source organism: Lineus longissimus (assembly GCF_910592395.1). Lineage (NCBI taxonomy): Eukaryota > Metazoa > Nemertea > Pilidiophora > Heteronemertea > Lineidae > Lineus > Lineus longissimus. The sequence continues at coordinate 6,414,779 of NC_088315.1, forward strand.
AACTGTCCTAATCTAATTGAAGCTATCAATTTGGAAAACAAAATTCAAAGACAATAAGAAAATCTCTCAGAAGCACCCCTAACAGACGTGGAAATGAGACCTGTGCCAGAAAATAGGAAATCTGTGTTCATCGTAATGAGATACCTTGGGAAGTTTGAGAATGCAAATCGGCAACTGCTGTACTGGCCCTGGTTATTCAGCGATTGCCGAGAGTACGGCAGTGTGTACGGATCATGATACTGGGGATCTGATTCGTTACTTTGTTGTTGACACTGATAGTCCTGGGAATAATCCGGTTCCAAGTACGCAGATTGTGACTGATGATAATGAGATTGTGGTGTTGTTACTTGGCACTGCATCATTGGCGTCATCGGGCTTAGCATTTCTGAAGTCATCATTGGACATTGTGTCGTCATTGTCGTACAGTCGTTGACAAAATAGTTGCTGTAATCAGTTTTTGTTGGTGTGCAAGGGATGCACTCCCTACAGTCGCTTGGACTAAAGGGTGCAACGGGTGCATAAGGACCATAATTATTGACGTCTGCACTTGTAGTCAACACCAGTCCACTGTAAGCCATTTTGGATTGAAGTTTAAACTGTTGAACAAGATACCAAATTTCAGTTCACAAACTTAAAATTTCTGAGATATCAATTTTCCAAATTAACGAAAAATTATTAAGTCCTCAATAGAATTTCTTTAATCTTGAACAGTCCCTGTCAATTGGCAAGTTTGTCAAACTGCTAAAATGAACCTGCTCGCCGTAGCTTTATAACTCGACAACAATCATATCCATCATTAATATTTGCGGTCTTATTGTTACATTTGTGGGTTGGGCCAAGTCGGCTGAAGTCAAAGGGGAGGTCCCAAATGTAATTTCCTTGAAACAACGATCTGATAGGTTTTTTTCTTAACACAAAAAGAATTAATAACTTCTCTTTCCTCAAGAAGAAAATTAAATTAAATTCATATCATGAGAAATCATTTTTAAAACATCTTTTTGATAAAAAATTGTGCATCCACTACTTGTCCCCCCTTTTCGAACTTTCTCAGACGTGCCAAAGACTTTCAATCGCTGCTAAATATGCATTGATAGAATATCAAACATCAAACGTCACATGGACGATGAGATATTGCTGCTTTATTTTGCATGCCAAAGACAACCTCAGACACATATAATCATCTCATGGAGAGTAAAAGTGACCGAGCTGAATCAAGAAACATGGCCTAAACAAATGAGCACTCGGTGATTGGTCCAGGGCCAGCCATGGAGTACCAAAACGAGCACTAGTTACAGGGCACCTGCAACATAATTACTTAATTAGATGTCCCAGCGGCAGGAGGCAGCGATTTATCAGGATATATATCTAGTTGAACAGTGTTCATTGTGACACATGACATCAAATTTCGCACAGTTTTTTTCATACTCTGGCGCTGCTTTCATGGGTATTAAAAGAATCTGTGTCATTTCTCAACAAATAACATTTGTACCTACACCTTCCAGTGTTTGCTTAAGATCAGTTTCAAAAACTATCTTGCCTTTGGGCATCTGTCAAGACGTCAAAGCTAAATCTTTTGAATGACTCGGTGTCATTTCCTTTCAGTTTCCCCAAAAATTCTTGCTCAAACTGTCAATGGTTATATTCTTCTTCGGTAGCATTCATGGTATCACTTTGATAACTTCTTGAGCCACCGCCCGCCCCAAATTGAAAGGCTTTTTGTCACCAAAGTTCAGCACAAGTTGTGGTTGGACCAACCTTTTGCTTAACCTGGTAAGAACTATCACTCTCAAACCCCATGACTCCCGAAATACTATTTTCATAGGGGAGCTATAATTATAGCTCCTCTTCCTAATGATGTGATCATCTTTTTCTATCAAAGATGTAAAATAGTTTCCCTCAGAACCTTTATGAACTAGCTACAAAAACATTTTTTTATCAGAGGGACTGAGTTTTGATAGACAATGACAAGTTGTTTTGCTTTTTTGTCTTTTTACTGGGAAACTTTTTCTTCTTATACAGGTAGTAGTCTACTGTTTCAAGAGTGAAGTCAACTGGAGATCGACTGTCCAATGGATGTGTACTGAAATTCCATTATCAACCCACTGGCTGTGCAGAAGCTGAGTCTACAAATTCCACTATTAGTTCACTCAGGGTGTAAATGGCAGTTCCACCAGAATTCCACAGGGTATAGAGTGGAGGGCCACTGGAATTCCAATGGTGATGGTAGAGGTAAGTGGGGAGGTAAGTGGGAAGTCCAGTAGTTTCCATAGATCCTCCCTTTCCTCGCAATTAAGTAACTTGCTTAAGGTCTCTAACTGTCATATCTTACCCATTATGATGGCGAGTATCATGCTCACTGCGAAGATGACTAAGAGGCGGTGACGGTGTGGGCATAGGACTCGGTGGTGTCTGAATTGAGGTAGCCATAGTGCTGATGCTGAGGGGACTCGTTGTTGCTAGAGTGACCATGTCGCCATTCACCTTGTCCGGTGGTGTCAGGGACCCTGGGATCATGTGACTGTGTGCGTTTCCTGATTCTGAAAAGATAGGAAAGATACTTTCTAAATCAAAAGAAATCACATGTGAAATTATTTTTTGAGAAATGTTTTTTGATGATTTGATATTTGATGCAGTAGCTCACATCAAGAACATACCGTCTGTTGATGTGAAAAATCAGCACCAAAGGACACATATCATATACCACTCCAAAGAGTAACAAACTGAAGGATCAAAAGTTTGTTATCAAAGCAGCAACTCAGTGTACAATGTAAACTTAACAATACAATCGGGAATAAAATCATAGCCGATAAAATATTTCAGCCACTTCAAAACTTGATAAATGGTATTTTATTTCAAGTATCAGACAGGTGTAATTGAGCTGGTAGTGTGCGGTGGCAACCCCTCTAGGATCGATTCCGTATTGATTTCTGATTTGTCGTAAAGGTTGCGGACAGTCTTCTTTCCGTAGCAGTAAATGGTGCGGAATGAATGGTGTCCGCATTGCCCGATACGTTTGCATTTAATCAGGGGTTTCATTTTATTGGCTGTGGCTGTTGTTGTGTAAGCATTTGCTAGGTTAACTGGCCAGCAGTTCTTCAATTCTATGATGACAGCATGACTCCGCAGCAACAATGGATTCAAACTTATAACAAATTTCTATAAATTCACTTTTCATGTTCAAGCAAATGATAGTGAAATTCCCAAGACGGCGGCCAAAAATAAAGAGAAGGAATCGTTTTATGGTTTAATGATTTTCTCTCCACAGAATGACATGCTGTGCCTGTGGCAGTGGCATCCACAATCAAAGGCTATACACCCAACATTTCCAGAGCTCCACCATAAAATGTCCCTATCGAACAGAGCAGTGTGGGAGCGAGCAGATGCAGAGAGATAAGGTGGGCTAATGTAAATGGTGATGATGCGAAGGTGCAAGCCCAGAACAAGACTCCCCGAGTTAACCCCCAGAATTGTCCATCACCCTGCTGATTGGTAAAAATCTGCATGTTTGACCCGGGCATGGGGGGTCATTTGGCTCCCGTAGCCCCTTAAGTTTAGGATGATAGTGTTTTTTTAGTACACACAAGTCTATATGTCATTCAATTGAATGCTAGCCTTTATTGTCTGTCCTTCAAGTGCCAGTTTTACTTTTATCTAAAATATGGTACGTCAGTAATTGTAGCATAAAGTTGTCATAATTGGACATGATATTGCATGTTCTCAAATTATGACCCAGACAAGCCGACATGAAACCAGACTTTGATAATATTTTAGATATGTTTTAATCATCAATAATGGAATCTGAACAAAATGTAATTTATTCGATATAAATATTTTCACAATGTGTCCAACTGAACATCATTCAACCTGCAAGGTTGCAATGATAATGAATGCTGCACCAACGTTTTAAAAGAATTTGGTCAAATGATATTACAACACAGAATTAAGCATCACCCAATTTACACTTCCAATCCAAAATGCTTCAAAAAATATTTCAGACCAGCAAACCGAGAATTGCCTGGTACTGCACAGAGCTGTTTTTACAATTTCCCATAATGGGTGCTAAATGTTGGGAACCACGCCATGTGTTCTGGTGCATCTAGGATAAAATCCACCAATAACGGCAACCGTCAACAATTCCCATCGCAAGCCACTTGCGATGTATGGTTACATGACAGGCAAATGTGTAGGAATTCAATGTTAACGAAGTACAACAGAGATTTTAGAGCATGCTCCAGTTTAAATCAATGCTATATAGTTATGGTTGCTGTGATTTATTATAATGTATTGACATTTTGGACAAAATCATCATTTTGATCAGAAAATGTCTTGAAAATAACGCTTCGGCTATAGAAATACGAGACTAAATTCTGAGAAGCAAGATGTTAACTTTTAAAATTTAAACAAAGGTGATTGTTTATATTTTCTGTAGACTGCATTAAGATGTGATAATTTGCCGGTAAGGGAGGTTGAGTGGTTATAAAAGGTAAATCAGAATCCAAGTATCAATTCAGGATCTATAACACAACATCTCCTGAGATACTCAAAATATTAAAAAATTCAAGCTTTAAATAACACATTCCTTGAACTCACAAGGTTTTGAGGCATCAGATGAGATTCCAACAGAATCAGACAACCAAACTGCCCAAATTGAGGCAGGGTGAGATGTCACCATGTAATAAGTCAGACCCCTCAAGCAAACTTTCTTGAATCTTCAAACACAAAATTAAATTGAGTTTGCTGCGTGGGTTTATTCATGCCATTAGTCATGCCAATGCATGCCAAGGGGTTTAAATCAAAAGACTTCAGAAATTACCATGAAAGTTTCAATCAAAGTGACATATTCAGTTGAGATGAACACTAAATCCAACTGATGATTCTCAAAAAAAAAATCATGCTTATACAGACTCGATCAATCAACACCTTGTGCATTATAACCATCTCGATTTTGTTCCTATTTTCTGGCACAACATGAAGGTGAATCAAACCTTATTTTCATACAGACCAGGGAAGGAAATGCATAGCCTAGGTTATTTTGATGAACATAACCAGAAGTTTTCAAACACCGCCATCATCATCAATCATTAGAATAGAAAGCAGCACAAAGCTCCACCCAAGCTGATTAACATATCAATGTGATAAAATGAATCAAAATACAAATACCACTCGGTGGGCTGCATAAACTTCCTGTTTATGGTACCTGCGGAGATATTCCACTTGGCGCCACCTAGCCATTGAAAGGCATACTAGCAATATGTATCAAGGAATTTTAATGCCAGTTTTAAGCACAAAGTTTAATACATTTATAATACGGAAGGTTAAATTTGTTAGAAAGTAATGTTAAGAATTTCGCTGCCCTTTGAAATTGTTTGTTTTTATATGTTTCTATCTTCTATACCAATAGAAAACATCCCCAACTCTGATCCTTTATTTCTTGAATTTTTCTGCAAATTTCAGGATTCTCAGTACATCACATAGGGTTAACAGATTTTTCCAATAATGTCAAGTGGTAAATCTAACACCATATCTGTCAAAGGATACAACGAGCAATGTTGACAAATTGTGTTGGCAAACAAAAGGTGGCTACTAAAAGTCAACATCAACAGGTGCCATAGACTGAAGTTGGCTCTTTATTAGGTCAGTCATTTTGCTCAACAAATTTATCATCTTACGTTGTGCAGGCATGAACAGTTGACTATAAAGTGGAATTCAAATCACACACAGTTTATTCATGATATTGGTTTTGAAATGTCCAAGATGTTGAGAAACGAAAATCTATGGTCACGTGTGTCTACGAGGGTATCATGTGAGACTACAGGGATGTCATACATAGACTTTGTAAACCCTAAATGAAACCAAGGTGATACAGATTTACATGATCTACATGCACTCTCCATAGAAAAGATTTCGATTCTCTGTTTTGACCTCTCTGTTTCGAGGATCCGCCATACTCGAGAATACAACCACTTGCCTTATCAGCTTGTGACAGAACAAACATCAGCTGCCCATTCCCACAATATGTGAAAAACATATAAATTCATAAAATTTGTATAACTTGTGAAAACATATTTAGATATTGATACAGTTTAACAGATTAATTCCAGGGAAAAATTGCTTTTTTGTCTTTTTTTCACCCCATTGAGATATTGATGCTTGGGTACAATGTCACTACAATCACCGGAAAATCATGCTCAATTTTAGCCCATAGTGTGCATTGGCAAATGTGATTCACATGCATTAAAATCAAACATCACCATAGTGGGGGCGGAAAGAGCAGTGTGAGAAAAAGGGTGGTGCCTTATTACTTCTCAAAATTCCCGGTCCATTTCAAAGAATCGCCATTCGTTTCTCCTAGTATTTGTGCCCAAGTGTTACGGCACGAAAATACGCAACCAACTCATTCCTCATAAGCGAGTCGATGTTGATTGCATACACAGCCCAAGACTCAATCGTATGAAGCTTTCAGAAAAATATCAACCAATAGAAGTTAAAACAAAGAAAATATTCTGAAAAATATGAACAAATAACGCTCACTGACAGAAAATAAACATATTGAGTTTTCTCCCAGCTGGCTCGACAAGAGTTCCGGCAAGTGTGTACATTGCCACTGGCTAAACCAATTCTCATGGAGTGCGACTTCCAATATTTTCACAAGAATATGACTGATAAACATGGAGTGATACATTGGCGATATAGTTCATCAACGGTTATCATGATGGAGTGAATGTAAAATTAGATGCGAGGCTCAAATTCACCCATTCATTCCTCCACAAAAATTCTACTACCCAATCCATTTGAGACAGGTCAGTCACTTCTTATTCTGTCATAGCTTAGTACCTTGCATTTTAAACTCTTTTTGGGAGCAGTGTGGAAAAAATACTGCAAAGCACCAACTGCATTTGCTTGACCACTGAAAGTCATTTGATTTGCTATCAGCACAAATGGGAAGCAAAACTGTCACATAAATCAAATCCATTCACCTAATTCAATTGGCCAAAGGCAACAACGCGGAATCAACCATGCAAAAAATATCAGAATAACAAACATGCATGCAGCAAAACCACATTAAAAAAGAAACAATTGGTATCAACATAAAACAGCAGCAAAACACTCATCTCCAACTAAGAGAAAGACAATTACTATACTATAAAAGAAAACTATTACCGTGCATGAAATGCTGAGCGAAGTCCTGAAAGACGTTGAACTCATGGTGGTGGTTCATCATTGGTTGCTGAAGGTGGTGGTGGGTCATTGCCATATTTTTATGAGAAATTACGATAACAACTTCTCACACCCCTAAATATCTGCGTCAAATTTGCCTTGTCCGAGTGAAAATATGTCCCTCCCGTGTGACCAATCCATGCAAGGAGACCAAACGCACATGATATTCTGACTAGAGACTTCTAAACTGCTCATGCTATCTCAGAGTTTATTTGATATTAATTATATGTTTACACCTGTTCGTAGCAAGAAAGTTCCCACGCCTGGCACTGATGTTTGGTTACACATGTTCTGGGCCTTCTATCTGAAGCATGTGATTTATCAATATGCCTTGAACTGGCATAATGAGAACTTCACCATGCGTATACATTATCGTGGGCTGGTTTCAAAGGTTTTAACAGAAGACGTTGGATCGATCGGATGATTATAGTATTCATATTTGCTTGCCGTGAACGGTAGGCTGGTTTTTGGTGGATGGAGATCTATCGGTTGGATCGGCTCATCCATAATAAATGCGGGTGTCGGCTGTCGACAATATGGGCAAGAAATCAGAATTAATGGGAGTTACAAGATGTATATCAATTCTGTGGATAGTTAAAGTTGTAATATTTGTTGGGTTTTTCGCATCGCAGTGTGACTGATGCTTAGGAGGGTAAAACTAGGGTGACATCAGATTGTTAAAATTGGTTTTTCCATGTGATCACCACACCCCAAGTACCAAACTCTCGACAATAACTGTAACCTGAAATCATATTGATCCCAAGACTTGAACGTGTTTTGTCCCCGTCCTACAAGGTGTAACTGAATCCTATCATGCAATAGTAATGAACGAATCAGAATTCGAGACCCTATCGATAAACTTTTGACTTCCTGAAGAAGCCGTCATGATAAATATTTTACGCACCGAAGTGAAGAAGCGTGCTGCTAGCGCCTGAAGTTTTTTCACTCAAGTTGTCCGGATAACCTGTCTATTTCAGAACATCATTACACATTACTGTACATTGGATAAAGGTAAAGTTGAATTGCAACAGCTCATAGCTTTGTAAAGTTAACTTCAGGCTGAATTTGCTAGAATCAAAAGTTCATGTCCTGTAGAAAATACTTGATTGGTTCCAGCCAACTTGGGTTGAAATAGATTCTATAGATCGTTTCGAATTTCCAATGACTTGTCATCCACTCTTCGCCCCTTGACAGAATTGTGACTCAAGAAAATATGGTTTCTATGGTGACAAAAGATTTTAACAGTGGTAATCTGACAATGAGTTAAGTGATGGGATAATGTGTTCAATTGAAGTGCGGGGAGAGGAGCTGATGAGGTTACTGGGAAGGAGTGATGATGACAGTATCTTGGTAGAATCTGATTGTCTGGCAAAGGATGCTGCTTTTATCTATTCATTCATAATCAAATTTGACAAAGAATAAAACTATTTTGCTGAAAAAACATTGGCTTTAAATGAAAAAGTATAATCAAAGAAGAATTGATTAGGACATAGAGGTAGCACGAAATGTTGTTCTGGATCAACTCTTCAATATTACTGACATCCCCACTCAAATAACTGCCATCCTGTGGTCGATGCAAGGTGTGCTGCATGAGGGGCTGCTGACCGTCGATGGGACCTAACATTTACAAGAAAAATACATCTCCAAATGTTAACCACCAAATTTACACCATCAGAGCCACCTAGATATATTCGGATGAACTAAGATCTAACTTGCAATGTAGAATCAAGAATGGATGGGCGCTACACAGAGGCAGATCCAGGGGAGGGATTCTAGGGGTGTTCAAACCCATACATTGGGGCACAGGGTAATTTATAGGCCTACCCAACCATGCTCATATAAAGGGTAGCAGTAACATTGGATCAGCAGCTTCCAAGAGTTCCCCAACGTAAAAATTAACTTGTTATCACCTGAAAATAAACTACAACCACACAGGGAAGGCAAGGGTTCTCAACTACCGGTATGCTCTTTGTCCAGGCAAAGCAACTGGATGAAATCGTTTTATAAATTTTAGCAACCAGACAAAACAATATCGCCAACACAGATTCATGGACATGGAGTTGATGTTGTCAATGGGTGTACCATGTAGTGTACTGTTGACTGAAAATACGTCTCAATGGCCTTCTAGACAGGTCTTCTGCATTCAATATATCCTGCTCCTTCAACAGCATTAAAATTCAAGGTCAGGGTTTTCGAACAATAAAGTAACACAGCATTTGTAAAACCAAGAAATGTGGTGCAATGTGCAAAGAAAAGACAGGGTCTTCTGAGCAAAGACTGACTTGGAAAGCCCTAACACCAGATGCAACGGGGCCAAGTAGGCCTATCTTCGAGAACAGGTAAAACAATAGATACCACATGTATTAACCCTTCACCTGCATAAATAGAACCTGCGGTAATCAACACCTTGTAAATAATATAAGAAACATTGTATACAAATAAATACGCCTGTATCTTGATAGTTAAAACGATATCAGGCACATACTGGTGGTAAACTGGCCCTGATTTTCTCCCCACATGTATGTTCTCAGGGCATTTGAACAGTGGCAAGGCGCTGTGAATCTTTTGGTCTAGTGGATTCCTGACGGCCATCACAAATTAAAATGGCCAGTTATACTAGTGTTTATCCACAACATAACGAGCGTTAATGGAATAGATCAAGAAAATACACATCTCTACTCGCTCTGTACCGCCTTTTAAAATGTATCATTGTCCTACTCTAATGCATCCCAGTGTTGCTCTCTACGCATGAACTGTTCATTAACAACAGCAGTCAGAATCTCCAGATCTCCCTTTTAAATTTCAGATCACATCGAAGCAAATCACAGAAATATACATACCATGCGACTGGTCAGGCATTCCGACCATACTCATCGAAGACGTGACTTTGTTCTGACCAGATTGGTTGTGGCTGTGCGCATGCCGGTACGACGTCGTGTCAACATGATGTTCGTAGCGCGGGATCTTCCCATAACCGTTTAAATCCCTGCTCTGCACATGTTGCGTAGCACCCTCAAGTCGATTGGACAAGTCTATAGGATTGTCATATTGTAAGGCCATTCGGCCGTTAGCGTGCGCATGATTGTGACTGATTAGTTGGTCGGACATGTTACTGTTGTGCATTGTCTTTGAGGAGTCTGGTAGTAAGCCGTTTGAGTCTGCAGCCTGTAGGCTGCATGGCATGGCATGGTTAGGGTAGAGTAGGCGAGTATCACGCTGTTGGTTCACTCCGATGGTGTACCCATACTGGCCCTGTAACGGCAAACAGGAGAAAGATGTTAAGAAAACCACAAAAGTGACCACTGAAAATACATGACTGGTCCCTGAAGTACACAACAGACAAGTAATTTTTATCACAACCAACATCACATGAATCAAAAATTGCAAGTCTGCAGGGGTCATTGCAATTTGCAGTTGCCTGCTTAAGAAATGGGGCATAGATGCAACGTGCAATAAATATCAACTCGTTTTTTTTATAATACTTGCAGTATTAATGACCAAGTTGGTATGCAGACTGTCAATTTTTTATCATAATTGCAGCAATATAAATTCTTGCTGCATTATGATTAAAAATCACTAGACTGCAGTGCACTTTACATGCTTTAAGCCTTTAGGGCCCAAAGAACCTGCAGCCAAAATGTGTTATCCTAAATTATCAGTGTTGCGAATCACATGTGTTACAGCATCTTGACCACCAAGGTTTTTACGTCCCTTTCCCATCAATAGGGAGACCATGAGTGTCAGGATCATGTTACAATTACAGCTCAGGTTCCTCAGAGAGTGTATTTTAGAAACCATCCAAAGGAAGGCCTGCAATGGGAGGATGTGATATCGAGGTTGGAACATAAAAAATAATATAAATAAGCGTCAAAAATTAATCAAATCATCCAACTCCAATTAAATTTTTATCAAATTGTGCTGGCATCAGCCCTCATACTATCAATTATTACATTTTGATACATGTTACTGTAGCAGATACGTGATTCCATTTGTGTACACTTTCTTATACTGTCAGATCCCCCCCCCCCCCCCCCCACCCTCACGTCCTCAGAACAGCTACTGCTGAAAGTCCAAGACCCCTAATTGCAGGGCCTTTAGCTGGAAGAAATTCCATTAATTTTAACATCAAATTCATGACAACACTATCGATCACATCAGATAAATAGATAACCTCTGGGCAATGAAATAAAATTTGGTTGCGTTTTAACCCCTCACACAACAAAATCATGAAAAAAAGGGATTCATGCAGTTTTTTAGACAATTTTGACATCTCTCTCAAAACTCAAATTTTTCATACATTCCATCTCAAACACACCAGCATTTTACATACAGAATTGAATTTAAGACTAATATCAATATTTTGCCAGGACTTAAATTTCAGAGAATTCCGGGCAGCGGACCTCTCTATATTTATTCTTGTCACCAAACCACTGTCACCACACCAGAACAAAGGGGAGACAGGGCAATACACTGCACTCTACACTGGCATGGGCTATACTCTATGACCCATTGAATTAAACCAGTATTTCCCACAATGTATTATGTAGGGAAGGCTATCTTATACATACAGGATATCAAACATACAAGTCTAAAACAGTATGTATACACAGATCATATAGGTCAGTTTGGAAAACTTTTAACACAGGGATACATTTATGTACATTTACATTCAGAAAATCCAGGACCATGACATAAAAATTACCCCTCAATTGAAAATCTGATCGTGGGAACCTACCTGAGATACATAAAGTTGCTGTTCATTCATGTTTTAGTCCGTGATTGCATACGAAACTTGGAGAAAATAACTGAGAAATCCTGAAGCGGATCAAGCACAACTGGTCCACATTAGTTCCGGCTGGGAATATTTCTAAACTTGTTCAGAAAGGGCTCATGGTATGACTCCACCGCACTGCTAAACCCTGTGTGTAGTACTACTGCATTCAAGAAACTAGCACCGTGGGAAAGCACATTTGCATTTGACAAATGGGGACAATGAAATCTGGCTATTCCAGGAATTGGTGCCACCCTCTGATCCCACACTGTCTGGATTGCTGTAAAAACACCACATTGCAGTGAAAAGTTTTTTTCACATTAACACAATGCTTTTCTGCCTAGAAAAAAGTTTCAATCTGCAGTTTTATAGACATTCATTTCACCCTGAGGATATGGTTTTATGATATTTTGGGATTTTTTGGTAGGTTGGGTCACCTGGCTGTGACAGCCAAGACCGTGGGAACAAAAGAGTATTTGGGATATCCTTATTTGGAAGGCAGGTGTTAATGGCCGTTGAGGCAGATTGTTTTTGGTCCTGGAAATATTTTACTGTTATGCAGAGGGTGGCAAACCAGACCCTTTCAATGATAGTATTCGATCAATGAAAGAAACCAGAAAGTATTATTTGGATATTTCAGTCCATTTAAATGGGGGGGGGGGGGTACTATAAAATAACAAGTAACAAATTATTTTTTGCGGTGGTGGGGCTTTGGGGTTTAGGAGGATCTTTTATGAAACAATTACATGCCTATCTATGAATGTTATTGCTAAACCAAAAAAATCTTTCATTCCTTCTTTTCTTTATTTTCCACGACATAAAATTGATTTTGGTGCAAAATACTGCTGTGCACTTTGTGCAGACATCCAACATGTAAACCATGCAGCGTTCCCATGATCAAATTTCCTTTGATGCAAAACTTTGACCTGGTAAAAAACTCACACGGGTGTTCTGAGATATGTAACCTACATCATGTCGTAAAACAAGAGCACAGGACACAGTGGTTAGCCTTAACCCAAATACAGTGAGAAAAAACCACCAAGTCCAACGTTTCATATTTGTACTGCACAGGACTTGCAAATTTGTCAACAAGACCTCCGAGAATGCACTTTTCAGCTCAAGTTTGCCAAAGATAATAGAATATTCTGCTAATGTGCAAGGCTACAATTTTGCAGCCAACTAGAATTGATCGAGGCAAGAATTTTCATTTCGTCCTTAGTATGCATTCACCATCAGTATATGGGCACAAACAACTACACACAAAATGTGCAGGTTATTACTTCAAAATCAAGTAAAATGAGCCGCAGACATAAACTTTCCCACAATATCATGACAATTATCAAACACAGCCCCCATGTACAAGACCCTCAAGGTGTATTATGTTATTACCAATTTCCAATAAAGTTTTCAGAAATTTGAACAAATTGAGTTACAAAATGTGTGTGGGTGTCCAGCCACCCATTTCCTCAATCAAAAAATCTGTATTTTCCACTTATTGGTTTTAACTCGGGTAGCCTAGTAACACACAGTTACTGACTTCTTCATTTTTGTTTCAAAAATCTTGTGGGTGGTGGGAAAATTTAGAGTTGAACTTTCGTCACACAGAATAATGGGGACATGCCCTGGGGGTTGAGGAAGTAACCCTGCCTGCCACCAGACCGTATTGTGAGAAGTGGGGGGAGGGCATTAATTTCACCTGTTTGTAGTGAAAGATTCTATAGATTTTCATTCTATGCCCTAAATAACCTTGGATAAAGGGAATTTTGGGAGCATTTTCAGAAATAATAAATTTAGCACTCCGAAGGGAACGTGATTGAGATGCAAATTTTTACCTGTGTAGCGCAATCGCCCACGATAAAACTTTCAAGGAATTATTTCACACAATATGCTTTTCAAGGTTGGAGGAATTCAATTTATTCATTGGAAATTGAAGACATGAAATATGAAACATGAGAAATAAAAGATTACGCTCTGGGTTGTTGTCTAACATGAAACCAAGGCAAATCAGATGCTAATTCAAGCTGGAAAAACATATGTTAGAATCAAGCTCCTAACTATGCAACCAATGCATTTATGCAAGGTTAAACCTGTGGCAAATCAGATTTTAACCCTTCACCTCATTCACCAGTACACATTACTTGGCATTGGCTTTGTCAAAATAGTTTTAGAAAACCTTTTGAAAAGTATTTTTCTATGTTTCGATATCGCCCAATTTATCACAAGCCCAGCATGCCCTAAACACAGTTCACACAAAAAGATGAAAATATGCAAGAATTTTCTCACAGGCCAATTGGGCTACAGAAACTAGGCCTACAGAGCAAGGCCTAATTGTATAATACAATACATTTCTTTAGACCAGAGCACATGTGCTCGGTGGAGAGCTGGAATTTTCATGAAAACCAGAACTAATCAAGTGGTTTTTGACCTGCTAATGGGAACAAGAAGTAGGCTGTTAACAAATTCCAAACGAATACAGGTTGTCGCAGTGCACAATATAGTTTACATCAAATTGTTCACAATTTCTGAAATAGGTTAGTCTTTTCTGCAAACCAGTGTACATTTGTTTGTGCAAGAAAAAATAATTAAGGTTGTTATTAGGTACATAAAACCAAAAGCTAGCACCTTATAACTTAGAAGAGAAAATGGACCCCAAGCAAGAAACTAATTTCATGCTTTATAGCACCTAGAAAGGACACTGTTCCGAACCTTCCCACTGATTATTGGTCTTCAAACTTTATTTTTTATTGAATTCCAGCCAGCTTTGCACCAGTGTGACAAGTTACAAATAAGCCCAGCATGGATATTTAACCATTCCCCAGCAGGGGGTTTATACTCTAATAACAGGTGCTTAATAGGCTTAACAATCACAAAGCGACTGTAAATGTAATCATACTGGGATATAACCAAAATAACTTGTGGAATGGAACCAAGCTTCGTTGGCGCTAAAAGTATTATCATACTAACTGTAAAATGGTAAACCCCTTTATTTTCGTGAGGTCAATATTTGCACAATTCTTGCAAGAGAGGGACAGGGAACAAACAACCATTTGCCAATTGGCATCTTAGCCAAAAACCAGCAAACGGAAACTGGGAGACTTTGTGTTCCCCTCCCCTTCTTTTACTCAACCTGCTTACTTCAAAATGAATATTGTAAAAAGTAAACATCATGTGCTGCACTTTAAGAGCAACATCAGGGCACATACCGTAACTGGAATTTTTTAACCATCAATCCCTCTCCAAAACATTCCTATTGTTGATTTCATACGTATAGAGAATATCATGAGATGCGGCTCTATGGGTTTATGCGGCCCTATGTTCATTGGCACAGTTCGCAGAAACAATGAAATCCTAGACAAGCCTTCACCTAGGAACAGAAGAGATTATATTGCAATAAATAAGAGAGAAACTGGATACGGTGGTGTACCTGCAAGTAGGCCCTTCTAGTAGTTACCGGAGGACATGCAGTCTTCATCTTGTCGATTGGGGGTACCAAGGTGGTTTTCCAGTGGATATTATATGCGTAGTTAGCTGCCTGCAATTTACTTTAATTTAACAAATCAATGAAAGCAGCTATGTAGAACGATACACTCGTGCATCTGCACGTACTGTATGTACATTTATATAGCAACCAAGAACCACATTGAAACAGGCAACTATTTAACTAATTTTTATTTCCATCAGAAACGCTTCAACTGTGGTTCTATTCCTTACAAAAGTAGAGACTAAAAAACAATCCAGACATAAATATTTAAAGTTAAGCATTTTAAAACCCATAGCAAACTTTTTGGAAAGCTCTACAGTCAGGCAATATATCATGGAAAGGGATCCTGGGTAGCCACATAATGTCTTGAGAAGTGCCATGTCAGTCACATTCAACCTTGGCTTTAGTATTAGCTTTTTAGAAGCACTCAATGCGTATACATACAGAATTGGTTGCCATCAAAAGTTTTAGAAATTGCACTAGGCCACTGCAATTTAAATTGCTTGTATGCGTGATGCCTAAAAAGTTGGTTGTGATCATCAGGGCACAGAGGTCAATGGAAGCTTGGTCCTTTCTCTCTTGAACTTGGGGAGGATGGAGTTGTCGGCATTGTCAGAGAGCTGCCTGAAAATATTCTCTCTGAAGACTGAAGTATTTCCACTTCCAGTGGCTTTTGTTAGGCTACAGCTCATCAAGGGGTTGGTTTCGTCTTTTCAGCATTGATGTTGGTCTTGCCAATCTGCTACTGCACTTTGCATTTCCAGCATAGTCAAGTGTGTTGAGCCAGTCATCATCATCTTGGTCATCAGCTTTTGCTTCGCTATCTAACAAAAGAATGCCGGATCACTGCCAAAGCAGGGCTGTATTTAACTTTTTGGTCCTAAAAGGAGGGGGATGTTGGAAAAGCACGCATGATCAGCATCATAACTATAAGCACTAGCTGACTGCAAAAACTTAACAAGTTTGTTTTCTATACAATATAGTCTTGAAATAGGCCCTACTTGCGGCTTGCCAGATACGCCAGTTGGCTACCACCTTTACTTTATAGGATTGGCAAAACAAACCATCTTTACAATCTTACGATCTTCAGGGTAAAAGATGCCAGACAATGGCTCGAGAGGCATTTCCGGCGTCAATGTTCCTTAAAAAACCTATTTTGTTTTGCTGTCCCTAAGTGGGTCGGCTTATCATGATAAGGGCCTATTGAATCAGTCAAGAGTCACAAGAACCAAAAATTATATTGCCCTGTCACAGAATGCAGGTTTTAAAATGTTTGCCTGGCCCAGCCAGCTCACTGATGGAGCTGTTCATCATGAAGTGAAGACATGACTGATGTACATTTACACTACAGAATGTACAAGGAAATCCCCTGTCAGTGACAGTGTCAATCAGATCCAAAACTTTTCACAACTTTGGTTTGTTGATTTAAAGCATTCTAACAAAAAACAGTTCTTTATGATTGAACCAAAGTGAAACGGACAATATTTGGTACATAGAAATTGACAATCTAACTAAATAGCATTCTCAAAAGTTAAGAAAATTACAATGTTTTACTTACTTCAACCCTGAAAATTTTCACATCAAAATGGCAGGATGTGGCAATTTTGCTGAAGTTCCGATGTCCACCAATTTTGTGGGGGAAATCAAACATGGCCGTTCGTCGATGCAAATGACGTCAAAGCGTGGAATTCCGCTCATTATCGTGTCAGTATCTATTTTAAGATCATACTACTTTTTGAACTTTTTTTCGTTGTTCAGAAGGCTTGGCTTGGCTTGGGCTGGCGTTTCTTTTACAGATGTTCATGTTTAAGCATATTGACTTAATCTTTGCTTATTAATATGCCTTGACTGTGGGGTATAATATAATGTTCGTCAAGTCACTTACCGGGAAACATATCACGAAATGCTCATGCTTATAAAAAGGGGATTTTGAACATGCCGACTTATCGTATACTCTGCTCTTTACCTGAGAAAGAAGCAGGGTCTCAAAATAATTAATACTTGGTCAGCATATTGGCCATCCTTGCAGTTGCACGATTGATTTCAATATACGCCGCCTCTCGAAATACTACATGTGTAACGAAAACCTGATGACAGGATACATCTGATGGGGAATCTCAGTGTCTAATACTTGTCTAGTGATTGACTGGGCCTTATCATCTTGACCCACAAGTGATTGCCGGTTACCCCACCACCACCCCCACTCCTAGCACGGACACCAAGGACACTAACCGAACGGGTTCTTGTGCAGTACAAATTATTCCCGCCAAAAAAGAAATTTCTCGCTCAGTAGCCTGGTTTCTATCAGCACCGATAGTGGCGCTCAGGTCACATTATCCCGACTTGGATCTAAAAATAGATACTTTCCCCCACAAAATTGGTGGACATCGAAACTTTAGGGAAATTGCCAGGATGAGTATTTTGATCTCGCAGTCTGCAGATCACGCGAGAGTTGAGAAATAAACATGGTGGTCATCAACACAGATTGAAAGTTTTTCTCTCACTAAAAGCAAGATTCCACTTATTTGTAGCCAATTTCGATATTTTAAAACACAATGAATCAATCTTTTAGTGAAGGAGAATGTATAGAAACCAAAGGAAGCAAAGATAATCCAAATTTAGGTGGTGAAAATGCACCAGTTGTTGACAGTCTTGGTTTGACTGATGACACCTCGTCCAGTTTAGATGCCGTACAAAATGTACAGGGGGCGGGGGATCTGCAGCAAGTGACAGATTCCTTACCCGATGGTGAAATTAATGGTGCTGTTGCATCTGACGGAGGATCCGTGGCTGCTGTGCCAACTGAGCAGGATATGGATAATGGCAATCTTCCAGGTAAAACAAAAGCCATTTTGCAAGATTGAAGATCCAGATGATGATGACATCAGTCATGCACATGCACTGCAGCAGCATCCCATAGCAGACCTTGTCTTTATATCATTCCTTAGATACACTCAGTCAGTTGTGTGAGCATGTTTTAGGAGCGATCCAAAAGTGCCTGCTGTGGAAGGATGAATGACAGATGGGCATACACCACCTAGGTGGTGTGTATTGCGTGTCCCTCCTGGGGCCTATGTAATGTAGTTGTAAGTTATGGTCGGTCCTACTATAGTACATACCTCGTAACTACAGCCAGCGGATTGGACTCCATGTCGATGTCATTGCAAAACGATGTGACTGACTGTCTGACACAATGCCATGGCATTTCCAAGGGCAGTTGGTCAGTCCCTGCGTGGTAACATCTCTTTGATAACATCCCCCTTGGTAAATGTGTTTGTCTTTACTTTTTCTTACAGACGACCTTCCTGAAGATTGTCAAAGTATTCCAGACCATGTAGTGATTGCCAATAATTTGGAGATAGAGATTAAAACGCCACCTGAAGGCACTATCGAGAATGAAATATATTCGATAGTGAAAGAAGAACTCAGTGGGCTCGATGATGTTGCCGCTGATATTCCCTTTGCTGATGATGCTGTCCCAGAAGTAGAAAAATCTCCAAAACAAATTATTGGGTCATCTGATGTGAAAGCCGTTTGGGAGGCTAGTTCCAGTTCACCTAGTGTTGGTTCCGGTGATGCTGCTGGAGGCCTGGCACTACCAGTGCCTGGTTGTAGCACAAGCGGCGAGGTAGCCCCGAGTTCGAGTTCTGCTTCAGTTTCAACTGATGGGAGTGGATGTAAAAAGCGTGATGATTCTCCTCAGAGCGTTTATCATATTAAATGGATCATATTTAAAGAGAAGAAAGTTCCTATAGTTACCCAAAATGAGAATGGTCCCTGTCCTCTGTTGGC
The DNA here is from genome assembly GCF_910592395.1 of Lineus longissimus. Classification (NCBI taxonomy): domain Eukaryota; kingdom Metazoa; phylum Nemertea; class Pilidiophora; order Heteronemertea; family Lineidae; genus Lineus; species Lineus longissimus. Next base: position 6,434,041 of record NC_088315.1, read on the forward strand.
AATTGTGAACTATTTACTCTTGAAGGAGAAAATCAAACTGCCGATATTAATGGAGATTATAACGGCTGATCAGTTGATGGAATATCTTGGAGATTGTGTGTTTGATCAAGTGCCAAAGGTGAGTCCTTCTCAGAGCATCAATGCAGCTTATATCTCTGTGCAAATAGAACTGCTGAGCAATGTGCTATAATCAAGTGCAAATTGCTCTAAATGTATGACATCTTCTCTTGTCACGAGTAAATGACCTGTTTCTTGTTTGCAGAATGCGTCGGAAGATGCTCAACTCAACATAGAACAAAATGTTCATGATGCTATGTCAGTTATCCACAAGCTTCAGACAGGTCTGGATGTCAATGTCAAGTTTACTGGGTATGTGTATGGTCAAGGTCATCAGATTTTGATAGTATCTTACTCTAGAGGTGCAATCAGGTCAATGTTACATGCACTGTTGTTTTAAAAATACATCCCTGTCATGTCCAAAAATATTTTAGTTCTGATATGTTGACCTGTGCCATATTTCTTGCTGACCACAATCTTAGTAAAATATTTGCATTGGCTTCATTGTTTGAAATTTGATCTAAAAAATATAGTTAAGTGTCAAAATCTTGAAAAAGATAGGCTCAGTGAATACCCTGTACCAGTATCCAGGTATGGGACAAGATGAAAGTCCATGAGTGCTAGCAACCAGGTAATGGAAAAGATTAACCTCAGTGAATGCCAAGTGTCAAGTGATATGACTGATGCAAATGCTAGTGCAAATCTTTCAGATAGCTTTGTCTTACTGAACGATATTTTTACCTTCCAGTGTTGCAGATTTTGAATACACCTCGGAGTGTATCATCTTTGACATTCTTGGATTACCAATGTACCATGGCTGGTTAGTAGACCCACAGTCTCCCGAGGCGCAGGCTGCTGTCGGACACTACAGTTACAATCAACTTGTAGAAAAAATTATAACCCAGAAGTCGTCTGAAAAGCCAGAGTTAGTTACTGAAGGTAAGTTGACTAGTAGAGCAAACCTTTAAAATGTATTTTGAGTAACTTCCACTTCGGTGTGGAGGAAATACTTTTTCTTCAAAATTTGTCATCAGGACCTCTTGGAGTCCTATAAACCATACTTTGCCCTGAAGAGCAGATAATCCATTTGTCATCTGGTAATTTGATTCATTGAAACCATTGAACTAGGTAAAATTATTTGTCAGTATTTGATCATTTTCAGCTTTAATAGCAGAGAATTTCCTAGAGAGGACTGCGTCTCAACTCACGTACCATGGCTTGTGTGAACTCTGTATCAGCATAAAGGAAGAAGAACTAGCAGTGCTATTTAGGAACAATCATTTTAGTACTATTTATAAACATAAGGTAAGGCTCTTTCCTTTATAGCTTGAATGGTTGATAAGGTGTCCATAAATAAACAAGACGTGACTTCAAAAACTACTCATTTATTACATAAATATCTTGATCCACAGTGCATGGAATATGATGCATGAGTACACATGCATGTTGTGCATGACTACAACATCACAAAAATAAAGGCAAAATAAAAAGAGAGGCATGATCACTAGTATACATGTATAATTTATAACAGTTTTGTTGTTGTGCCTTGCTATGTGAAAAAAGATCTCTTGTTTGCAGCTGCGATCACCATTTCTTGTCACAGCATTCTAGTCAGTTGGACCTCAGTAGCTCAAAAGCGCCCCTCTGTCCCCTTAGGACTAGGAGAGCATTTTGTCAGTTCCAAAAATGTCCACAATACCAAAATGAAACAGACCTGGCCAGTTAAACATTTTGAGGTTGTCTACGCAGTTACCAGAAGGGCAAGAGCTCCACGATGTCGGATTGTCCATTTCTGTTGCCATGCAATACCTTTTATTCAAACTGAAGATTTTCCACCATACCAGTCCACAGGGCAACCACTTTACTGAAATAACTTGTCGGTCTGATCATATGGTTTCCAGGGCACGTGGACAAGGGTCCATATCGAACACTGCTTGCCTTCATTACCCACTGCATATTTCTGTATCCTTTAATATGGTACAAGCCACCAATACTACTGTTTCTTCACTTATCCTTAGCCTCCAGAATTATAATCTTTGACAAGAGTCACTAACACTGTCAATCCAATGATAGTAAAACTGGACCCTGAAAAAACAATGGCCTCATTAGCCGCATTATTTTAGCCTCATTATGCCATGGTTGCAGTCTGTACCGCCAAGTGGGTAGTGAAGAGTCCATTACAAACCCTGCAGAGAACACTGTGTAGTTCTATCATTTGTTCATGAGATGTCACTGGTGGTAAGATGTGGCCAAGTTGAATGAATGGTTGTATGGTGGGCTCTACTTACATTTTGCATTAGATGACTTGTTACAATGTGGGTCCATAAATTTTTCAAGAGGTATTATGTGATTGGTGTAGATTATCTGTAAACTTGAACACTTTCCTACATGATTTTTGGCACAGGTCATCATATCTTCGAATACACTGTAAAAAATATGTGGTATCATGAGGAGTATTTTAGGGTGGGCAGGGGGGGGGAGTGGTCTGGACAGGCAACGTTGCCAAAACTCTTTTGCAAGTACATGTATATATCAAGGCAAACAACTGTTTGGAAGTGATTGATGGGGGCATTACTGAAATAGATTGGAAAATCAAAGTTCTTATTGTCTGCAATGGGCATATTTTTCATCTAGAGTATCGATACTGATTCGTGTGCGCCAGCTGCCAGCTAGCTTGAGATATTTTTGAGATTCGTCGAAATTGTATGCACAGTTTTCTCTTTTCAAACCCACAGGCAGTCTTAAAACGGCCCTGTGAAATCTTTTTGCAAAATGTCACCTACCTGCAGAGTGATTCCTTATTTTCTGCTGATGGTATTTTTTGTGTAAGTTCTACTGCACAATGACTGAGTGATATGGATCGGGATGATAAGTTCTCACAACCTGAAAATGAAACCATTCTTGATCATTTTACATGATGATGAAAACTGAAGAATGAGGTCTGGCAGGGGAGGAGGTAGGCCTAGTTGTCAGCAAAGTTTTGCAAGAGTCCTTTTTATTGTAGACTTGTGGTTTGTTGATAGATAACAGTTTTGATTTGCCTCCTGCGTCATTGGTGTAGCCAAATGTGCAAACAATTCTTGATTTCTTGGGGAATAATTGTTGAAATTTACCAAGAGAATCCCCCAGCCCAACAAAAAAAACCTTGGAAGTTCCTGCTCATCTCAGTTCCATTGACAAACTGTAGATGGCACTAAAGAAGCCCTACCATTCACCTGGTTCGCAGAGTTCTGTGATGTTTTTCCTCATATTGCTGAATACGTTTTTTATCTTGTCTACAGCGTTTGTAATTGTTTCATTGGATGGACATTTCCCAAGTTTCTCCAGTAAGCAGGTCTGGACTTTCTGAAGTTTCACTCTGAAAATATAGAAATCGTATGTAGTACTGTGTCTTTGATTGGAATTCGTCCATATCATCAGTTGGCTTGCCATTCCTTATTTAAGCGGACCACAGACCAGTGTCTACCTCAGGTCGGTCCAATTATCAGTCACGGGTGGACCTGAAGCCTCAATGGGTGATATGAATAAAGACTAGCAAATGCTTTTACTCCGGTTTTGTACAGAAAGGCCTAGTGTAAATGTACACGGAGATTTAGATAAAAGCATTTGCTAGTCTTTATTCATATCACCCATTGTGTTGCTTATCACTGCAGCATTGATCGATATTGGTCACATCCATTCGCGATGACCCCGATATTGATCTCTAGTCTGCTCAGTGGACTATTGTCTTTATGGGCTGGCCTTGTCTTCTAAAAGTACATGTAAAGAACAACAAACAGTACAAAAAAGAATGAGAATGATAAACTGATAAATGATCGAAAAAATGACATTTCTGTTATAGCCATAATAAAGGCGGCATAAGTGTAATTGGTTGGAAAGCTTCGATAAGGCTGTGTGTACAAGCTTTTTTCCCATCAATCTATCTGGAAATTGTGGTGATTCGACATGCAGTTGTTGTGAATTGTTTTTAGGAACACCGGCTGGTTTTACATCGTCATCAGACATTAAAAAAAACTTTGAGCTGCTGACTGCACTTGTAATTTGCATTTGATATTTAAATCTTTCTAGCAGATTTATGATTACATGTACATTGTATATTTAATGGATGGTCTTGTAATACATTGCGTACATGTGAGCATTGTGGTTCCCTGGTACTTGTAGTGTGCCTGTGGAAGGAATACAGCATGATGTCTCCGACAATTACTACCTGTGATGGAACTTACGATTTGGACTCGGCATTGTGATACTGACAAAGCTTTGGCTTCATCTCCTGTGTGATTGTACCTCTCTCCTGATATATCTTTGTGATGTTCTCGGTACATTTTGCTCCTTCAACCAAGTCGCAGGAGCAAGTCATACACACAGCTGAAAAGACACAAAGTTGATATGAATAGAGAAGGGCCGCAATTTCAGGATCTTATACATGTTATGTAAGAAGGGGGTTGATGATGTTGCTAGAGTTAGAAAGTTTGAAGGCGGATTATTTATGCCCTTTCTCTCTCCTGGTATGTTTGTGGTGTTCTCTCTACATTGTAAATCACTCCCTCAACCAAGTCAAGGCGAGATTATAAAGTCTGACGTACAAAAATATCCTGGTATCCTGTCATTCAAAATGTTGAAATTATTCTTTCTTTGTGGCAGATAAATTTGATAGACACACAACAATACTTTCTCAAATGACTGTCTATTCCTGATATCAGCCTGAAGATATCACAACAAAAGATGTAGAAGTTGTAACGTTATCTCTCAGCTTGTTAGCTCACCTCTTAGCAGAGGTGAGCTTATCCCATACCGTGGCGTCCGTCGTCCGTCGTCGTCGTCGTCGTCGTCGTCGTCGTCGTCGTCGTCGTCGTCGTCGTCCGTCGTCGTCCGTCGTCCGTTAGCAGGGCACGTTTCGTAACTGTTAGAGCTATTGAGTTGGAACTTGGTACACATGTACCCTTATGTAATGACACCTTGGAGACCAAGTTTTGGTCCGATTCGTTTCATGGTTTGGCCACCAGGGGGCCAAACGTTAAAAGTGAAAACATGCAATATCTCCCTTAATAATAGTCGGGAAATTTTGAAAAAAATATGGTAGGTACTTCTAGCAAAGGTGCATCATATATCCTCCGGGTTTTTGATTTGACCTCCTTTTCAAGGTCACAGAGGTCAAATGGTGTAAATTGGCCGTTAGGATGTAACGATGGCACGTTTCTAAACTGCAATGACTATTGATACCAAATTTGGTACACATTTACCCCTTAGTCAGGTGATCTCAGGGACCGAAGTTTGGTCCAATATGATTCACCACTTGACCACCAGGGGGCAAAATCCAAAAACCTTAAAAATGTGATTATTCCTTAACTTCTTGCCCGATTGCCACCAAATTGATATCATGGGTACATCTAACCACCATACAGTATATGTCACACAGGTTTTTAATTTGACCTTCTTGTCAAGGTCACAGAGGTCAAATGGCGTAAATTCGCCGTCAGGCCGTAACTATGGCACGTTTCTTAACTGCAATGACTATTGATCACAAATTAAGTACACATGTACCCCTTGGTCAGGTGATCTTAGGTACCGAAGTTTGGTGCGATCTGATTTGCCATTTGGCCTCCAGGGAGGGGGCCAAATCCTAAATTCTTCAAAATGCCATTAATATTCCTAGTAATGACTTGCCCGATTGGCACCAATTTTATATCATAGGTACATCTAATTCTAACAACCATTCAATGAGTCACCCGGGTCTTCTTTGATTTGACCTACTTTTCAAGGTCACAGAGGTCGAATGTACTGTAAATTGGCCATTTTGGGGAAATTGTAATTGCTTGGACCTACATCAAACCTAACACTACATGACACAATACCATGCTCTTTATCCATCTTTCCACCACATGTGGTGAGCACAATGGCCCTGGCCATTTTTTTTTCTTGATAAAAGCTGGTGCTGAAATTATACAATATAATGATGATGTCCCTGGTGCGTCAAGGCTTTTTTCTTGTTGACGAAGCAAAAGGGTTTTATCCAGGATTTTTTAGGCTGACATCACATGTTGTGATTCCAGTTGTGTCTCATGTATTATGTAAAAGCACAGTAACTGAGTAAGGTGTTGTGGGTGGGTGTTTTTTTGTGAATTTTGCGAAGCTTGTAGCGTTTTTCCTTGTTTCGTAATCACTTAGACCTTGTGATGCGCAAGTCACAGAATGAACCTTTCTTTGGCTTATTGGAATTGCCCCATTCTTTGTACCAGGGAACATGTTGAGACAGCGCAAACAACGCCAGCAATCTCAAAAGGGAACTGCCTTGTAGGTGGAACACACTGTTGATTATGACCGTCTTGTTCTGCAATGTCTGTGGCGACCTGTAAAGTATGGATGTCCATTTGCCGCAGCATGATAGCAGTATGTCATATCATTTTGTTACACCCAGAGGTATACAACCCTTCTCCAACAAATAATCCTGACACCAGGTCATTTCGTCTTGTAGGTTTCAGGCAAGAAATTCAGCTTTTATTGCAATTTTCTGCCCTTGCAATCTCCAGGCTGTATTTATCAATATAAATTGAACTCATCTCATGCTGAATTGAAGTGTGATAGATGTTTTTGTTCATTTAGGAAACATCACTAATTGAAATCCATTGCCTGCATGGTACTGTAGACCCAGAAATATTTGCATGGCTTTCAATTTTGTGTTTACAGATAATTGCAAATATAAATGGCCGCAAAAAAGGAAATCTAATTAAAAGTGTGCCAAAGTTGCAATTTCACAAAACTGTCAAAATATAAATGGCTTTGATCTTGTCATCTCTTTGAGTACATGTACTTCTACATAGAGTGGCAGACCAAAGTGCCGTCAGTGATGTGCTGTCAATGATGTTGGTTTTTTCAATGAGAATTATGATGCCACACCATGATCTTGATCTGGGAATACAATAACCGGAAATTTCCATCACATCGACCACTATCCAATTTCTGTCTCGAGACTGAAGAAAATAAAAAATACATCCATCCTTTTGAGAGAACCAATCTTTTCTGATGGCATTATAGGAGACTCTCCCCAGTTGTCTTCTGATGTAGGCTACGCCGTGATGTTGCCGTTACAGAAGTGGAGAGACATATTTATCCCCTGGGCATACTGGACATTGGGTAATGTGATTGTTTAGTGCCGGAAAACCCCCAAAGCTTGGCGCTGATTTCAGTTGTTCACCAGGTCTGAGGGTGGGTGTCGGATTTGATGATCATCTTCAGAAGGGGTGGCTGTCCGCAACTTGTTTTTTGTTTCAGATCCAATTTGCTGTGGTCTTGTCATGTCAATCAGATTCATTTCACTAGATAATGAATTACACCAGCGGGTTATTCTCGCTGACGATATCTAGTATATAATCTGTACCTCACGATATCTTTACCTTTTGTTAAAACAATATCAATTAAGATTTCTTTCTTGAGCTTACTTGAAATCCAGATAATGTCAGCAGCTCTAACAAACCATGATGATAATGTGAGTTGCAGCGATAAAGCTGTGAATGACAATTCTACATCTGAGGGAGAGGATCACCATAATCACAGCAGTGGTTTATTGCTTTCATTGAGACATGTTAGAAGAATCATTGTCAGAGCATCATTGGAAAACATACCAATTTCTTTCAGTTGATAGAAGCTTTCCATTGCAATGTCCCCAATCCTTGTCATGGAATAGTAGAAAAAATGTATCTTATTGCTTGCTGGGCAGATAAGTTACAGGGCATCATTGGAAAACATGCAATACCTTTCAGTTGATAGAAGCTTTCCATCAAACTGCCCACAAACCTGGTCTAGCGCAAGTCTTGGAAGGGGGGGAAAAATGTTTCTGAATGCATGCTATGCCAAAAGAATACAGGATTAGTGACCTGGGGATATGCAAGAAAAATCACGATGTATTCATTGGGAAAATTTGTATGGTTCTTCTGCAGCTGGATAGCTTTTGCCAGTTTCTGGTTCAAAAGTTTGTTGTCTTGGCACAAGAATGCCAGAGGCGTGGACGTGGTTTGGAAAGGTACAGGCAGGGAAAAAGTTGTTGGTCTCTTGCCAGAGGACAGGAAGACCATCTCCTGGTTATGTTAATTCTGGTGTTCTGGTCTTCAGTGTTTTTGGTATTTGATGTTACTATTGGGCGAGCCAGTTGTGGCCAAAAATTGTAGAGCTAGGGTTGGCCTCAAGATTGAGATCAAAACTGTTAGAAAGTGACACAATCTAAGAATACCCATCCATCTAATTGAAATTGATGCTTTTGGTCCATCTGACATGATGTGGGGCTTAACTGTAGCTTTGATCTTGTAGGGCGGAAGCCTTGCATCTTAAAAAAGTAGAAGTTTGGGTTATAGTGTGATATCAACAATGGTGGAGGCGGATGAGAGAGTCACTGAAGAGACAATACTGTTGTCAGAGTGAACTAGATGGCTTGACCCTGCCCTGATTGATAAGGAGTGGCTAGACATAACAAGGCAAATTGTCAAAGCTAACGAGACTGTTTATCCATCACCACTGCTTCATTGATGTACCTGATTGTCTTCCGTTGATTAGTGGAAGTGAGGTCACTTTAATTGCTTTGAAGACTGGAATGAGTAAACCCAATCGTGACACTCTTTTACAGTGCTCCTTGAACTCTTTTCAGTGTATGAATACCAATTCTTTTTAAGGTGGAAAATTTATGGCTCATGTCATGAGTCAAAGTGGACCAACACAAAACTGACGGGCTTTTGAGTGGTTATGGCTATTTATGGCATTTCAAGATGAAACGACTAAAATGAAGGGCTCATGTCATTAGTCAAAGTGCACTGATACATGTTTCAGATTATGTTATGCTTGAAAGGCATGTTTGGGAGTACCAGGTCACAGTGTTTCTGAGTGAGAAACCGCTGAAAGTTTTTGAACTGTTTCAACTTGAAATAATGAGGAGGCGGAAGATGCATCTTTGATGACTTCACATAATGAATGTTCCTTCCATCATATCGGAAGAAACCAATAAAATTTTGCTATTAACAGTTGATCAAAGGCAGGCTCTCACTGCCAGCTACTGTAAACTGCTAAATTTTCGCAGGTATTCTTATTTTTGCGGGCATCTTATTCATACTCCAAGCATTTTCGTACATGATCTTGACTTAGTTGGACCCCTCGTCATTTGTTCGAGGCAATTTTGGCATCGGACAGCTCCTGACTGCTGAGTGTCAATTTACACTCTTATTAGTCTTTGCCGGTCTTCAGGTATTTGTGGAGGAAGCACCTAGAGTTCTTGAGAATAAGTAATGAATTACACTGTCAATTATGTAAACATCTGCCAAGGTCTTGGGAGTACATTTCAACAAACTACTCCTCTGAGAATAGGTCAGCATCAGACCTTCTACAATTTATTGTTGATTCTTCTCATCATTAGAGGTCCAATCTATTTTCTGGAGCCTTTTATTTTGGCAATTTTCGTGGGGGGCTACAGCCGCAAACTTTACTGGTGAAAAATTTATTTCCGTCAGCGGCAGGTACAGATCAAAAACGTTAGCCGTTTTGAACCAATACTATTGGTCATGTTGGAGTTAGTAACCGGAAACTGGCAGCGACCCTTCACTAATGATCCTTTAGTGCTCTCATAGAGATGACGGGGGATGATTTGTATCACTAGCAAAAGTTTCCCTTGAGGTTCCCGTACTTCTAGTTCAGTTACTTTGGCGTCTCAGGACTGGTGGGTTTAATTGGCCAGCAGTTAGGATGGTTGTATCTTGCACACAAGGCTTTGAGATCGAAATGCCCTCCAGCCAGATACTCGGCTGTTCGTCTGTAGTTTATTGAAGAGAGGATTTGAGACTTGGCTGGGGAAGGATGGGATCGAATCAATGAAATCTGTATTCTAGAGCCTTCTAGAGTATTGACACTCTTCCAATTCATCACAAGGCTTTCAATCAAGTTTGTGGAGGGTCGATGGCCCTGTGAAGTTCAATGTATTGGATTTCTGAATGTATTGGACATAAACCTCAGGAAATAACAATGAATCGGGACATAAATCTGGCACATGTCTCTGAATATTAGAAGAGATAAAACTTTTTCTATTTTATGTGACGCAGCTACAGAGTTTGAGACTGAGTAGGAGGGTCAACATGGTTGTTTGGCTGTATCTCAGACAGCATTATTAGTGTGTTACTTGGGTAGGACCAGGTGGTGCCCTATAAAGCAGATGGCCAGATCATTTTATCCCAAAGTAACCGCTCTGAGGATCGTTCTGAATTTGTTGATCTGTGATTGTGAGAATCCCCACTGAACCACTGGTAGATTTAATAGCAAAAATCCTCATTATGGCTTCGCTGGCGCCAGTATTGGCTCTAGCTGTCATCAGCCTGTGCAATCAGCAACAACCTACCTGGAAGAAGTAATAATGATTATTGTAAGTAGTTTCTTGGCAGGAAGTAGTTTTGTCTAAATCATGATGGGATATTGATAGATCGTTACCGGGTTATCAACTCTGAGGTTCCATTTGGTGTGGTAATCAGACAAGTTCCCAGTCATTATCGTCTCCCTCTTCATCTACTGCTTCTTATTCCTGTTACTCGGTGGACAGCTGTTGGTGCAGACACGTTCCCAGACATTATCCTCTCCCTCTTCATCTGCTGCTTCTTATTCCTGTTACTCGGTGGACAGCTGTTGGTGTATAAATGCTGGCGTGCCCAGTGCAGGAAAGTCTGTGAAGACTCAATAGTTCTGGCGTCCCTGGAACCCAGTGATGTCCAACCATAGAGTTGACATCGGAGTTTATTCTGAGCATTCATCCATTCTTTCCTCCTCCTTCTTCTTGGTGTTACTCGGGAAGCCGCCGGAAGGCGTATGAACATCGAGGTTTGTGGTGGATGACCAGTGCCCTAGGGAGTGGAAGTTATAGAGTCCTAGGAATTTTGTGTTGAAGTATACAAGCCACATATTCTTGTTTTTGGAAAAAAATATTATCTATGACATTGGTTTCGGATGTAGTTTGAATGAATTGAGCCTTTTACCAAGTGACTCCGACTTTGGCTTCAAATGGCTGAATGATTGCCATTGTACTTTTCCCCAAATAGCCATATCATCTGTTGTCTGGCTCCGTTGGTGGGAACAGGTGCAGTCGTCGGTTTGATGACTTATAAGGAACCCACGACAACTCCCACTCATCTATACCTCCGGCCATAATCATGGCGAAATCCGGTTCATTGTACAATCTTGGTCAAGTAATGATGACTGTTTGCATAGCCATTGCAAAATTTCCAGTCTCAACTGGATCAGCTGGGTTCCCCGGCCAGCAGGCTGCTTGTAGTACTTCATAAGCTTTACTTCTGGCAATGTCAATATTTATTGAAAAAAAGTGAATATCACCTTAAAAATACCCTGAGGGAAAATATCATTGTGGAAAATTGGACTATTTCCACCAATTTCCTTTGAAACTAGTCACACCTTATCATCTGTATTTCAAACGTATGGTGCCTGCCATGGGATATTCATCACGTATATTCTTCCCTCCCTGACCCATAAATCACCTGAGTTACTCTCCCGTATGATCATTGTCAGAAAACATGGCCTGTTATTAATAAGTTGTGTCCCTTGGACCTTGACTCGCGCAAAACGAATCAATATTTCCAACCAGTAGGAGAAGTTGTCCGTCCTCATTCCCAGACTCTGTTCTAGAAAAGGACATTTTGATGAAAAAGGTTTTTTTAAAGTTCAAGTTTTAAACTTTGTTCCTAAATGTTAGTGGAGGAACCTGGTAGTGACCATCGGCTGCATCGCCAAGTTGTGTTATCAAAAATGTACACGGTACACGTACATGTAGACGTCAAGTTGCATGTACACTGTACATGTACATGTAGACGTCAAGTTGCATGTTCAAGGTACATGTACATGTAGACGTCAAATGTACACATGTATGTCCAAAACCCTCGGCGGTCTATCCCAGTCTTTCTTAATAAGGCAACCATGGATGGCCAGCTCGATATTTATTCCTTCAACCAGAATTGATCAAATTCATGCCTTGTCACTCTTCCAATATCCCTAATAATCCCATTCCAGACGTCTATTGACAAATTTAGTTTCGAAGTCATGATTCAACTGAAAGAACTGGCACATTCGGAAGATGTGATAAATCCAGCATGAATGATTTATCCACTCACTTGCATGGCGGCAAGAAATCGAATCATTCACCAATTTGTTTAACTGCGCACAGCTGATGTTTTTATCCCTCATCGCAGGATAACATTCACACGCTGCTGAGATTGAAATCACTTGGCTACCATGTACATTTAGACCAATCACTGCAGTGTGATGAATATTTCGATATGAAATCAAATCATCTGTGCCAATTGAAAATGATATTTTGTTCGTTGAGTATGGTAATTGGTTCAATCGCATGACTGTGACAGAACGGGTTTCAAGTTGCAGTGTTATCCTAACTTGTGAGCTGCATGCCCCAAGCTCAGTACACTCGATAGGTTTTAATGGAAAAACAGGATAATTGTCCATATTACATGTAAGGCATCCAAACAAGCAATTTTTGTTCCTGCCACCTCATTTATAAGCAGTGTATGTCTCAGGGTATGTCCGTCTTGTCGGTGGGTAAAGCTGGTAATTGCTGGGTTGATATTGCGATTGCATGTCGTTGCAATTACCGATTCTTGTTGCACTCACCTTGATGACCACATTTAGACCTAGAGTGTGATTATAAATGATAGAATGTGAATTAAAGTTGGTTTTTGCAAAAGAATTTTTTCACCATTTCGGCAGATATTTCTTTCTAAATGATCACATTCGGGAGTGTTTATGATTAATAAATAAGCCTAACCATCCTGTGCAATAACGCTACTATGACTGGGTTGAAACATTATGGAAGGAATCCAAAGAAAGAAGGTGGCAAGTATCTTAACCTCTCCTATCAAAAAGCTGCTCTGAAAAGACTAGCTATAACAAGATTACCTTTTGAAACTAATTGACAAAGATAGCACAAAATCATGAAAATTTGGCGTAAAAATTAGCTTTAATATGATTAATTACTGGCACTTTGCTTAATGGACCAATCCAATTAAACAGTATTTTTAGTGTCGGCTCCGGAAAGGTGTTTCATAATGTAGCGTGATAGGTTTGGTTTGACCTGTTTTGGTTGTAATTTAGGTCTTTTTTTGTAGCGCATATGCAGAAGAGCTTTTTGATAACTTTTTTTTAACAAAGTAAAATCCAACTTACCTGTTGTAAGAATGACTATTCCAAATAGCGCAAAATGGAGAAAATACCCCATCTTATTCCGAAGATGTCCTCACTAAAGCTAAATAATCATGTGGAGTGGGTGGTTTATTTGTCCTCACAAAACCTAAATAATCCTGTGCAAAGGGCCATTTGCTTGTCCTCACAAAACTTTACAATTTATCCTGTAATGTTGAATTTGAGCATTCCCAGTTGAGACTTTCGATGCAAAATCTCCTTTCGTTTTCTTTGGTAATTGACTATGTGGCCTGGCCTGCTGATCTGAAAAATCGGGTTAACTGACATTATCTCTAAGGATGAAATAAATTCATAAAAATAACAGGTGATTCAATATAGCAGATTTTGGTCAAATAATCCCTCCAAATTCTTGTATGACAATAGATAGAGTCATCAATGATTGACAGGTACATGTACCAATTACCAACTGCTTCACTCCCTAAAATGCTTTTAAATTTCTCAAGTTACGACTTCCATCCCCATTTGCACTTTTCCTCCAAGCCGAGGGAATATTCTTTCAATATAGCCTGCCGGGTATCCGCATAAGCCCTCTGCAACGTTGCGTCACTGAGTTAGAACCCAAGAGAAATCAACCTGGTGCCTCTGTTGAAAATTATTAATGAGGCAACTTTTCAATTCCAAAATTGACTACCTGGTGCGTATTCCAGAAAAAAATTGATTGAAAGTTGTCAGCATGTGGCATTTTTCTGAGGATGTACTTAGTGTAAATTTCAAAAAGACTCGTTGCACCCTTCGTACCCAGAGAAATCCAAGTTTTAAAAAAAACCGCATGTTATCAAAAATCCTCTATCGGGCAACTTGTTCCATTTAATCTGTAACTTTATCATGATCCTTTCTCCATTTGTTTCAATTCTTTCCATTCAAGAGGATTTGATGTAATTCTTTCTTGCAGTTTCAGATTAAATCCCAGTTGATCAAAACAAGCCACGTTTGCTCAAAATCACTCAAAAGAGATCCAATGAAGCCTCTTGGATGACAAATCAATGTAATCTACAATTATCCTTCATAGAATTTTAAATTCCACGCAATTTGTTGCTAAATCAAAGATTACTTCTCTATCAGTTTGAATCCGCACCATTCACGAGGAACGAGTGTTTGGTTTGTTGCAAAAACCAGCCACGTCTGCTCCCTCAAAGGAGATTTGAAGATGCTTTTTGAACAACAAACCACAAAATCTGCAATCCTCCCTAGAGTGGAACACGTTCCACCGAGTTCATCGTTCAATCAAAGATCAGTTCTCCATTTGTTACTATCGGTTTCTGTGACAGAACCTTGCATGAACATTCTCTGGTGCCGTCTCCGAGCTCAGCTGTTGTCAGAGATAATGAACGAGACCACTGGTACGTCGTGTGTGCAGCTTTCGTTTAGCGCGATTATAGCGACTCATTCATTGGATGTGACTTAGTTAGGTTTAACATCCTTTGCGGGGCTTCTATCTCTGGTATTTTACATGGCAATTTGAATAAGCTGTCTGAATTTTCGGAAAAAGTTCAGCGCGGTAGTTCAAGCAGTCTGAATATTAGTACTGAATTCCTTTCACAATAAAGTATAACTAGTATTGTCACCTTCTAGAGGTAGCAGGAAATCTTCTAACTGGTTGATCAATCTTGGCGGCATGGTTTCGACATTGTTGCTCAGGAACTGATGGGGGCTATTCCTTATCAATTAGCACTCGCCGTTGTCATGTTGTGGTGACATGTGAATGCTATTTCGCCGATACCTGGTCTGATTTGCATCATTTGGTCGTCTTCATCTGATTTACCTCAGATAAATCACTTATTGTCTATTGTTTTCATCAGATTTAGGTAAGACCAAGATGCATAAATAATCGCAATGTACGCACAGAATATTTTTGCAATTTTACTAGATATTGCAGAACATATCTCACCTTGTATGAGAATTCCCATTTCCTTGATGTCAACTATAAAACTGTTATTGTTGGTCTTCTTTCCCTTCCTGTGCTGTTGCATCGGATGTGTTCCGGCATCCTGATGTTTCATCGACTTCCAGGTTTTTTTTCTTCATATTGCTCAGTGTCAAAGCTTTGCAGCAGATTTCATGGTCATGCTGCAGTCATGCTGCATTTTATTGTTCCGAAAGGACCTATCAAAGCTCTTAGTCTTTTGGCATCCTGAGAAAAAGTTCAGTGATACAAACAGAGTTAATAGAGACAATGGCTCATAAAATGCATTCAGATATCTTTATTTCTGTATTGCTTTCCTGATGCCAATTTGGCACAGAAGTCCATTATGACAACTGTTTCAACAGAGGTATTAGACAATGAAAGCTATATTCTTTTCTCGTCCTCCTCAAAATGTTGATAACAAGCCTCGTTTACCGAGTTGCTTTCCTTGTTGGCAAATGTGTTCCTTTGGATCAGATAAGAGGTCCATTATAGCTAAGTAACAATGAAAACGCAATCATTTTACTTGTATTACGCAAAAGTCTTGGCAAATGTTAGAGATCTTAAAACACTGTGTGAGGAAGAAGGAAAAGAATAGTTACCACCTTGTTTGTGACATGTTTGTTTTGTCTCTTTGGTGATTTATGACCTTTTCTTAAACCTTTTCTTAAACAAAGACATAATCTGTTCACAGAAGATATCTTATCTCGTATTGTTTCAGTTTTCTATATGGAGAAAACCTTTTTGGAGGCATGCTCTATTCACCACAGAGAACAAGTCGTCATCCCACTATTATGTTAGTCAGTGTATCACCATTAAAGATTTGCCGAGGTGTGGCAGCTTTCTGGTACTTAGTCTGGTTGGCGTTTTATGATAGTTCTGCCAAAACAACTCGCATACCAGGGGAGGTAGAAAGCTTAATATTAGGAGCGTCAGAAGTTAACTAGAAGCAGTAGTCACCTGACCTCACACTGCAAACATCCTCCTAAGCCCTGAACGATACACTGCTGGATTTTGTAAGCACTGCGTGACATCTTAGTCGGCGTTTATAGATAGAATGCCTGATCAAGTAGACAGGGCTGCTTTAAGGGCAGATCTGCAATTGTACTTGAGAAGAATACTGCCCACTCTTAACTGTCAGTAGCAGTAGTAGCATGATAATGGCTTAATTTGATGTCCCGTCATCGAAACCTATATAGACATGTTATGAATTCAGCAAGGTTGATATCGAGAGTTACCAAGGTCATTATTGTCGTGGTGAAGCCCTATCTCTGGTTCGATGATTACCATCATTGACCTAATCATACTGATGGGTCATCATTTCAGAATTACCGGACTAACCGGACCATACATTGCTATACAAATTGGATTACTGGCTTGGCGGGATTACTTATCTCTGTCTAGGAAATCTATCCCCAATCTATCAATAACCTCCATCCACAACAATATCGGTGGTGCGCAAATCTCGTCTTATGACTGGAGGGATTTGATATGAATGGTTGAGGGGTTGATGTCAAGTAGGTTTGCTGTCCTCCGTCTGCCATTTTGACAGCTGGGTTCCTTGGTCCACCTTCCTTTGCCCTATCCTGTGTTGTCTGGAAACCCAGGGGTGGATGGAGGCAGTGTGTCTCTCCCCCTTGATCCTGGGTCCACCCCTGGGAACTCTAACCAGAACCCTGTAACACAACAAAACATCAACAACCTTGGATATAGCATGTGCAGATCTCAGGCACAGCTAATAGAGTATTAAGCAACTGTCTAGAAATGAGATGATGTAAAGTTCTAGCACGCATGGGAAATTACCTTTAGCTCCAGCAGCAAAAAGGGCTGCAATTTGAGTCCTTCGAATAGGCAACACTCCTCGCAAGGTCAACGCACTCAGGAAGCGATTGCTTTGGCTCACGGCAATCTCTTTAGACCGTCTTTAATTTACCGCAAGATCAAAGCAATAGGGATTCACATCGACTTGATATTTGGCTGATCTGAGAACACTGAGAGGTTTTTCCCATGTTGTTTGACGATGACACGTTATCCTTCCTACCCATGATCTGTCTGATGGCTTTCTGAACAGAATAGCGGCTAATAGCCACATGTAGTCTCATACTGTAAATGAGGAATATAAGCAATTGTTGTGAAATGTACCTTTATGAATCCATTTGAACTTACATATCTTTATAAATTGACACAAAGTTGCTGAGATAAAACACTCTCTGAGATTTCTGGTTAATACATCATTGGAAGGATAAGTTCCATCGACACTAAAAAGAGAGATGTGAACATTTTTTACTGATGTGAAATGAATGATATCCTTCTAGCTCCTGAGCGATGTTTTATTTTCAATAACATAGTGTATGTTGTGATAAAAAATGCACCTCTGGCTCTGTGGCTGACAGCAGTGATTATACTGTCACAAGAGACAGTATTAACAGTTGTTTATAAACTGATAAGTAAAAGTTGTTGTTTCAGGTTCTGTCTTCTATTTTACAAAGGACCTTTGATTATTTCCATGATGTATAGATTTTGTCATTTGCTAAGCTTTGAAAACTTCTTTTAAGATCTGTCCACTCTTTTCAGAATGAACTATTTTTGCTGGTAACCGACCAGGGCTTCCTCACTGAGAATAATGTCGTCTGGGAGACGCTATCAAACGTAGAAGGAGATTGCAACTTTGTTGATGCTGATTTTCGGACATATCGCAAACCCGAGGTCTCTACCCACACCATTCCTCCGCCCCAAGTGCAAGCCGGCTCTGAACAACAAGTTGACCAAGAGTATGTGATTTCTGTTGATTTTATCACCTTCTGTAAATTGCCTGATTATTCCATGTGCATCGAAAATCTCTTTCAGATTGGTTGAGTAATCAAAGCTGCCTGTGACACGAATTTAACATCACTGCAAATTAGCTTGCAATATCAAATCTGTGATGAACATTGATGTAGTATGAGCAGGCCATTGAGGGATGTTTGATGGAAGGCATGAGAAATCTGTCTAAATATGCGATATTTCAAATTGTTTTCCCACGAAAGGATTAAAGGTGTTTTCAAGGCGGTAGAGAGGTTTGGTTTACTGTACTGACAACTTTTCAATAAGCTGTCCCTCATTGTACTCCAGCTTCTTGGTTGCCTTATCCCTCCAACAAGAGCAACAGAATCACCAAGACCAGGCCATCGCCCTGGAGAAGTCAGCAGAACAGGCTGTGGTTCCTCAGTCCCCTCACCAAGTACAATCAGAGTAAGTCATATTTCGATGAAGACGTGCGAGATTTTTCTGGTGACTTCTCTTCTGAATTTGGTTTACAATACATGGAAATGGATGAAAGAATACATCACAGTACTCGTTTTATTAGTGTCACACAGTAAGCAATTTGTTCTGTTGTGATGTGTGATGTCATAAAACATGCTTATTGTCATCCATGTGATTCTAAATGCCTTATTTTCTGTTCAATCTCTCGCCATTAGTCATTCAAATGAGGTGAAGACGTTTGTCGAAACAAGTAATAAAATGCCAATGTTTCATGAAGTAGTGATGAAGTGGCACGATTTGAATACCAAACAACCAAATACATTGTTACGCTTTGTGATTTGCAAAAATTTCGGAGAATAATTAAATTTTTACAGTTTTTTTTTGGGGGGGGGGGGGGCTTACGAACTTAAGTTGATGATACCCTACTGAACATGATCTCAGTACATCTACCACCTGTACACGGAATACTCTCCTCCTAACTTTATCACCTCCTGGCTTTGACCATGTCCTCATCTTTTCAGCCTTGAACTTGCTCTCCAACTCCAAGAAGAAGAACATCGCCAAGCTGCACGGGCGCAGGCGCAGGCCCAGCAGCAGCGGGCAAATCAGCAACATTTATCGCAAATGCACCAAGAAGAGGTACAACGACAGCAACAACGACAGCAACAGGAAGGTCGTCGGAAAAGTGGGGATGTAAGTAGCAACATGGTCAGTGTCGGTTTTATTTTCATTTCGGCCCACCCTGTCACAGTAACCATGGTAACACTAGGTTTGTATCCCTCAAGTCAGCTAATGCTTTTATTGTTGCTGTTTTGCTCTTAAGGAGCACATGTTTCTGGCAGCTGTCACTAATTTGTGGTTACATGGACCCTGTGTAGAGGGTGCTATGGACTGTGTGAAACTGAAAGTTTACACAAACAGGTGGTAGAATGCTGTAAAGTGGCATTGCATATTTGCCCTCTGTATGTACTCTGTAAGTATGCATGAGCGACGGCAGGCAATAATTCACACTACCCTCCTATCAAGTTTATTATCATTTCTTTGCCATTGCACTATCATATTGACTCAAATGATCTTACTCTAACACCGCTATCAACTTTACATAAATGTCTTTTTTTGAGTGTTTATTTTCATTTGCTGATTGCTTGTTCCAAATTTTAAGTTGAAGTGTTTATATTTGTTTTGTGTGATTTAGTGTTTGAATACGGATTATCCTCTTCTGTAAATCTAAAGTTTTACGTTATGAAGCCATTCTCCAAGCAGACATAATATTCAAGGATATTCTCTCTGCCAGTTTTGGCATCTCAACAGTTCATATCAATGTATGCGATGAAAGTCTTGCAATGATGAAAATGAGCTAGTGTTAATGGCGCCCAATTCAAGCAGGTTCAGAACAACATCATCAATAATTAGAATTCCAGTCATGTGCTAGGTGGATGTTATAAAGTTCATAGAGAAACTACATGTACCATGTACCTTTGCATCACATGATTTAACATGTACTCTTTTTTTTGCAGTGTTCAATCTTATAGAAGATGAAGAGGAAGAAGAGTAGTCAGTTGAATACGAAATCAGGGATCAAACGATGTGGTGACTGAAGAGAGGGCACATCAGTTGAGAGAAAGCACATCTAGCAGTTTCTATCAGCACTGGACTGAAAATGAATTACACCAAGGTGTTAAGGTTAAATCAAATGCACCACAACGGGACATCTAATTGTGAAATGTTTGAGTGCACCGAGGTGTGTTATTAGAAGGACTACATAGTTTGAAAGTTTAAGGATATTTAGTGTCATCATCAACATGTGATCATTGTGATGTCAAAGTTTAAAGACATTAGCTGTGGAATATGAGACATCAGGGTGAGAAGGTTAGAAATCATCTTTTGGTGAAAGTTAAGCACTGCGCTCACAAGTGATTTTTGCCACTAGGACCTGAGACATGTCCATAACAGCATTGTGGTTGGAATGTGGCTGCAGATTAGTTGAGTTGCAAAAATAAAGAAGATTTATGAAGAAAAGGTGATACCATTTTTTTCGACCGCCTCCATAGATAAGAAGCGTTCTCTTTTTCACTTCAAAGTAATTCAATTATGCTCCCTTAGTGCATGTTTATAGATCTTCAACAAGGATCACTATCACATTGCATTATGGCCAACATAACTGACTACCAAAAGGTGCACACAATTGTACAGTACATTTTCAAATCGAAATTTTTATAGTTTTGACTGTAGACTTGAGTCTTTGTGCAATAGAATCTATATTTATATATATGTGTACTTGTAAATACGAGTGTATTGGATTGAACATATATGACGTTGATGTTGTTTAGAATATATTGAGAGGGAATTTGAGCACATAATAATTAGTTTGGTTCCCAAGTGTGTGTATCTGATTCTTCCTCATTTTTAGCTCACCTCTTAGCAGAGGTGAGCTTATCCCATACCGTGGCGTCCGTCGTCCGTCGTCGTCGTCGTCGTCGTCGTCGTCGTCGTCGTCGTCGTCGTCGTCGTCGTCGTCCGTCGTCCGTTAGCAGGGCACGTTTCGTAACTGTTAGAGCTATTGAGTTGAAACTTGGTACACATGTACCCTTATGTAATGACACCTTGGAGACCAAGTTTCGGTCCGATTCGTTCCATGGTTTGGCCACCAGGGGGCCAAACGTTAAAAGTGAAAATATGCAATATCTCCCTTAATAGTAGTCGGGAAATTTTGAAAAAAATATGGTAGGTACTTCTAGCAAAGGTGCATCATATATCCTCCGGGTTTTTGATTTGCCCTCCTTTTCAAGGTCACAGAGGTCAAATAGTGTAAATTGGCTGTTAGGATGTAACGATGGCACGTTTCTAAACTGCAATGACTATTGATACCAAATTTGGTACACATTTACCCCTTAGTCAGGTAATCCCAGGGACCGAAGTTTGGTCCAATATGATTCACCACTTGACCACCAGGGGGCAAAATCCAAAAACCTTAAAAATGTGATTATTCCTTAACTTCTTGCCCGATTGCCACCAATTTGATATCATGGGTACATCTAACCACCATACAGTATATGTCACACAGGTTTTTAATTTGACCTTCTTGTCAAGGTCACAGAGGTCAAATGGCGTAAATTGGCCGTCAGGCCGTAACTATGGCACGTTTCTTAACTGCAATGACTATTGATCACAAATTAAGTACACATGTACCCCTTGGTCAGGTGGTCTCAGGTACCGAAGTTTGGTGCGATCTGATTTGCCGTTTGGCCTCCAGGGAGGGGGCCAAATCCTAAATTCTTCAAAATGCCATTATTCCTAG
This sequence comes from Lineus longissimus, assembly GCF_910592395.1. Classification (NCBI taxonomy): domain Eukaryota; kingdom Metazoa; phylum Nemertea; class Pilidiophora; order Heteronemertea; family Lineidae; genus Lineus; species Lineus longissimus. Next base: position 6,455,784 of record NC_088315.1, read on the forward strand.
TATTACTTGCCCGATTGGCACCAATTTTATATCATAGGTAGATCTAATTCTAACAACCATTCAATGTGTCACCCGGGTCTTCTTTGATTTGACCTACTTTTCAAGGTCACAGAGGTCGAATGTACTGTAAATTGGCCATTTTGGGGAAATTGTAATTGCTTGGACCTACATCAAACCTAACACTACATGACACAATACCATGCTCTTTATCCATCTTTCCTCCACATGAGGTGAGCACAATGGCCCTGGCCATTTCATTTAATTGATGTAAACATTATCAAGAACAGTGGTTATATATACTGTGTCAATGTAATCAAAGAGTAAGAAGATTTGAACTGCCCTTAAGCTAATTGAATTATGGCCTAACTTCTACGCAGTAAATACCTGGGCCTTCATGTTCCAGACAAACTGCGTCGGATTATTACAACAATTAGATTTAACGCCTTCATAAAATGAATGAAAAGTTATTGTTAAATCAGGTTTCAAACACCTCGGCCCATGGTACATGTAGTAAACTAGTGCTTGATTTATTTCAATAGGCATATTTCTATTTGAGAATCGAATTTAAGGATATTTTAAGAGGATTTCTTTATAAGAGGATTTCCTTTGATATTTCTTTTTTGTGATTGGAACTACTAGAGGTTAAACTGTCTGATGTACTTGCTTTCTTCCAAAAGTAATTCTGTTGATTTCATTTTACAATAAGATTATTTTTTAATTCCTGGCTTTCGAGGCTTGTGTACTGCTGGCTGGTTGATTCCAAAGTTCTTCTGGTTGCAACTATGACTAAGATCATAGGTATATTTTTGAAACGGTGCCCACATAATTTAAACCCAAAAATATTCATGTGCCTTTTTATTTTTGCATTTTTCATGTTTAAAAATAATCGCAAAAACATAGGACCACGAAAAAAGGAAATCTAATTGAAATTACCTATACGGGGTTGTCAAAATGCTTGATTAAATCATATGCAAAAGTGGCAGTTGAAGTTAAGATAAGGTGATGTATCTAATGATTTTCTGATAGGGTAACTAATCTTCAGATGAATTTTCCTCGAAATAAAGACTTAAATGAATGATGTGTTCCGAGGTTCATATCTCAGTCAATTCTCAAGAGACTGACAGGTGTATATCATTTTAAAGGTAATTTTGTTCACGGTCAGCCTACGCCAATACCGGGGTAAATCATCTTCTATCTTTGACTCCAGGTGTCTTTTTTGCCAGAGTATGTCCCTTATAACTATAAGCCGAAAATGCAAGTTTCCTTTTTTTGCTGAAATAGTTAAAGGAATTCCCTTTTTGTGGCTGATTCTTAATATTAGTTAGTATCAGGTTCGGACTTGTTGTCGACTAACATTTCATTATTGTTTGTACATAATTAGTTTAAAATTATTTATTTTCACTGTATAAGATATCAAACCATCTGATGGGTTGGTAACGAAATCATGGAGAAATGAAACAGAATGGAATTCCTATTGATTTATGACAGTCAATTTGTTAAGCAGACATTCCACCATTGTGCTTTTCCTTGGATGATGTTGCGATAGGGTGTGGTGAATTCAATTTAATTCTGGTCACCTTCATTCAACCAGAAGCTCGATGTCAGATTGACTAGCTGAATCTTAATTTGCAGCAGTTGCGGGTTAATGAAATACAGTGGAACCTCTCTATTAAGGACACCCTCATGTTGGACCAATGCTGCTCTTGATAGAGAGGTGTCCTGATTAGAGAGGTCAAAGTGAATGAAAAGAACCAATTTGGAAGCGTAACAAGTGTCTTTAATAGAGTGTGTTCATAATGGAGCAGTGTCCGCTAAGGGAGGTTCCACTGTATATCCCATTGAACCAGCAGCTACAAAAATTATCCAACATCACTGCAAGTCTGTCGTTAGTGCATCGCATTTAAAAACGAAATGACGGATCCCCGCTTTAAACAGATTGATCAGGGAGCTTGTGTTTATTCTTTCCTAAAAGCATTAGATTAACAAGACCTGACAGTTATTTGTCACAAGAACAAGTGTGGCTTCCAAGGGTTTTTTTTGTATTTTCTTTTATGTGCAGTAAATGTTTAATTGCATGAGATGTATAATTTCTTTTGTTTTCAGATTTTATTTGGTTACAGTACCTGAAGCCTGAAAAAATTGTTCATGTGGTTACTGTAACAGGTAGTTAAAATACATGTAGACTTCCCTTGTAAGGTTGAAGTCTGGTTTGGAAGCATCAGTCCCCATGTTGGTCTTAATCAAAAGTAGAGTGAGGTGGTGAACTTTTAATCACTCCGAGCAGATGGCGCCACAAGGTGTACCCTTTCAAGTCCCCTGAGATTATCGTTACAACAACAACTGCTGATAATGTGATTGTCATGCGGTATGAGCTGAGAGAGCAAGCGTCACAATGACGCATTGGATTCGCATGATGTAACAGGTTCTGGCATGGTCGTTTCACCTCATTTGTTGGTTTTCTGGTAATAAAATTGACCTCCTCATGAGCCCTGAAACGCTACATGAGTGACAGTGCCCCTTAATGGATTTGAATAGCCACTACCTCAATGTATTGGGACATTCTTTCAAAGGGACTTGCATTCCTCTTGCAACCCTAAACAATGGGTTAGTTGAGATGGGACGTTATTTACTCAGTTAGCCATAACAGCTGCAACTATGTCACGTCTCTGAGCAATTCAGGCATCTGTATAAGCATTTATTACTTTGAGAAAGCTGATTTCAGGGACTGTATGCAAGATTCCCTTGCTAAAAACTTTGATTTGAATAAAGGTGTTAGTGATTGAAAATTCTTGTGTTGTTAATTCAAATTTCTGACAATCAGTTGATGCATCTATATGTAATCAAAGGGTACAAGGAAGGCTGCCTTTGTGAAACCTCCTGGATTAGGGATAGTGGTACCCAGGCTACCTGGGCCTTCATGTGTGACTTATAAAAATCTAGTTGATTGTCATCTATCCCATCATCCATGATGGCATCTGCTGCCAGTTGTTTGTCAAGAAGGCTTGAGGCCATGCTGGAGCAGTGTCGACAAAGAAGAGAAGTCACCATTTCTATTAAACTGCCTTTGTTTGAAACAGATTGTCTGAAATCGACAGATTCCAGTATTAGGCGATGGTGGCGCTGTCTCGCGACAGAAAATGGAACTGAAATCTTCGTTCAAAACTCACAGTTCCACTTTCTGCCGCTAGATAGCATTACAGTCGCCTAAGTCACCTCCTTGATGTTTTTAGGTATTTTGCATGAATAGATTTTTTGGTATTACCAATGACATAAGACACAGGGTGGGGCCCTTTAGCTGTATTTGTATGTAGTAGTCTTGCAAATAACCTCGCAGATCTACCATTTTTATTCATTTTCTTCATGTCTTGGACAAAGATTTAAAACTTTTGATGACGGTTGTGATGATGGACTGGAACTTAGGCCTACCTCCAAGCAATTGCGGTAAGACTTTTTGACAGTGGAACCTACTTCAGCAAATACCTCTCTGTTAAGAACACTAGTTTGAGTAGCTTCAATTAAATTTGACCTATCTGATCAGGACACCTCTAGGACAGCACTTGTCAGTCCCAAGAGTGTCCTTGATAGATCGGTTCTACTGTACTCCTTAATTTTTTGTACACCAATCCATTGCTGTACTTGCCACTCCAGAGCCAAACAGGCTGGTGACTCCAATACAGTCCCTGATTGTCCTTCCTCTATGTACAAGGAAATAAGACAAGGCCTGTCCATTGCGTCTTGAGTGTTAATGGGGCATATAAAGCTAATAATTAGAATTAAGCACTCCAAGCAAATGGATTTACTAGCTCTTCTTCTGTATTAGAGGGGACTGAGGGCTTAGTGACTTCCCTCCAAGGGACGATGTCACAACCTACTCAACACCAGCTTGAGCATGGGCTAACCAGAGGTTGTGAGATTGTCCCTATCAACCTGTTTACATGGCATGTCCATTGCATCTGGAGTGTTAATGGGGTATCTGAACTGAGCGCTACTTATTTAGTATGTGCATTTTTGGGGGGGGGGGGGGTCAGGATTTAATTTCCCCTTGGACAGTCAAGACCATAATCACTGGTAGTGACATTGTCCCTGTGGCATATACTGTGTCCAAATCATATTCATTAGTGTCCATTACAGGTTGTGACATTGTCCAAGTCATGCCATCAGATAAAACCAAACTTTTAAGTGGTGAAATTCAAAGACACCTATGCATGAAAAATACAGGACCACATTTTCCAGGCATGAGAGAAATGACTCCAAGGTGACATCTCTGTAGATTCTTGAAATGCTATTCTTTTCAGAGCATTACCTACATGTAGTTTATTCAGAGGAAAGCATTTCTTCAGCATATTTATTTAGCTTCTTCTACAGCTCTAATCTAACAATGTAACGCCATAAACACTAAAGCAAACTAAATGACACTTGCATAGTTAACAATTTTATTCTCAATTGAAATTTACAACAGTGACAGGTTGTAGGCCTCATGGGCTTGCTCTTGGTAAAAGGGAATCGCGGAACTGACCAGAGTGATTATGATCTCCAGTAAAAGACCAACATCAAGGAGCATCAGGACTCCACCAGACTGTTCCTTTCTGCCCATGAGATGCAAGATAAAATGTGACCCGTCACAGCGAAATCAGGCGCTTGTCGCACAGAGGATGAGCCTAAATGACACCAGGAGATAATGGAAGAAATTAATATGCTCCTATTTCACAAAAGGCAGACAACAGAGAAATGAACAAACAGTCTGTCTCAACCTGCCAAGCTCAGAGCGACATGCGCCTGGTTTTACTGTGACGGGTCACAAATGAGCAACACGAATTTATAAATGACACGAAAGAGTAAACAGTTTGAAGGAATGCCACATAACTATCGTGCAGATGTGCAAGTGTAGCAGTGATATTGCTTCAAAGCAAAACTTAAGTCTGCACATAATTACTGGTATGCAGATGTGCCTGTTCGACAAAAAGACCCTGAACACTACCGAGCAACACTAATTTACAATTGACATGAAAGAGTATACAGTTCGAGGGAAAGCCACATAACTATCAGGTATTTTCCCTCTGGACTGGTGACAATCAGACTGGCCCGAAACTCTCATTATCGACCACTCCTCAGCGGAAATGAATCCAACAAAAAATGGGGTCATTGTATACAGTGGTACTGTATTACCCCGATGAGAAGCACTTTACTGATGTCCCCCACTCTCAGCTAAGATATTTGTGCGCGTACCGGTTTGTCTACGGGCTGAAGTTGACGATGTACTCCTGACGGAGCCATTGGGTGCTTCGCCCGCTCATTGACCGAGGCATGGTGACCTGGAGACAGTGACCGGATTAGCACTAGCTGGTCGAAGGACACTTCACAGGGCGTCAATTCGCAACTTCTCATCATTTTTAAGGCACGACCCATTCACGTGGACCAAGTTTTACCCACAAACCTACTCCTTACATAGCGTGGGGTACCAACCCACCGCAGATTCAGGAGTGTGCAATGGTTTATGAATATCCTACACCCAATTGTGCTGCCCATTCGCAATAGGTTTAACCACCGTCATGAACCCCTGACATTGCCATCTCTCAGACAGTAACAGGCATAAGTGCAATCCGGCTGCAAATTTTTCCCAGAGGGGCGGGATAATGATTATTTCAGACCGATCAGAGTGTCACAAGTTCAGAGCGAAATCACCCGACAGTTACATGGAGTTGCATCAAAATGCAGACTCTTCATTTCATTTGTAAATAGGCATCGATTATTTTTGTTACATTCAATGGACCCAGTCCTACAATCTCTGGAAAAGCCAAGTCTGCACATAATTACTCGTATGCAGATTTGCCCGCAAGGCAGAACAGACCTGAACATTGCCACTGCTTTAGGAGTGTAGCAACGATATTGCTTCAAAGCAAGAAATGAATCTGCACATATTTACTGGTATGCAGATAAGCCAGCAAGGCATCAAGACCTTCGTAAGCCCTTAATGAGCAACTAATTCATAAAATTACAAACAGGATTTATCTTGCAACTATACTGCTCCCCAAAAAAGAGCAAAGTCTGCACATAATTACTGGTATGCAGATATGTCATCGAGGCAGGCAAGACCTGAACACTGCCACTGCTTCACAAGTGTAGCAGTGATATTTCTTCAAAGCAAAATTTAAGTCTGCACATAATTACTGGTATGCAGATGTGCCTGTTCGACAAAAAGACCCTGAACACTACCGAGCAACACTAATTTACAATCGACATGAAAGAGTATACAGTTTGAGGGAAAGCCACATAACTATCAGGTATTTTCCCTCTGGACTGGTGACAATCAGACTGGCCCGAAACTCTCATTATCGACCACTCCTCAGCGGAAATGAATCCAACAAAAAATGGGGTCATTGTATACAGTGGTACTGTATTACCCCGATGAGAAGCACTTTACTGATGTCCCCCACTCTCAGCTAAGATATTTGTGCGCGTACCGGTTTGTCTACGGGCTGAAGTTGACGATGTACTCCTGACGGAGCCATTGGGTGCTTCGCCCGCTCATTGACCGAGGCATGGTGACCTGGAGACAGTGACCGGATTAGCACTAGCTGGTCGAAGGACACTTCACAGGGCGTCAATTCGCAACTTCTCATCATATTTAAGGCACGACCCATTCACGTGGACCAAGTTTTACCCACAAACCTACTCCTTACATAGCGTGGGGTACCAACCCACCGCAGATTCAGGAGTGTGCAATGGTTTATGAATATCCTACACCCAATTGTGCTGCCCATTCGCAATAGGTTTAACCACCGTCATGAACCCCCGACATTGCCATCTCTCAGACAGTAACAGGCAATAGTGCAATCCGGCTGCAAATTTTTCCCAGAGGGGCGGGATAATGATTATTTCAGACCGATCAGAGTGTCACAAGTTCAGAGCGAAATCACCCGACAGTTACATGGAGTTGCATCAAAATGCAGACTCTTCATTTCATTTGTAAATAGGCATCGATTATTTTTGTTACATTCAATGGACCCAGTCCTACAATCTCTGGAAAAGCCAAGTCTGCACATAATTACTCGTATGCAGATTTGCCCGCAAGGCAGAACAGACCTGAACATTGCCACTGCTTTAGGAGTGTAGCAACGATATTGCTTCAAAGCAAGAAATGAATCTGCACATATTTACTGGTATGCAGATAAGCCAGCAAGGCATCAAGACCTTCGTAAGCCCTTAATGAGCAACTAATTCATAAAATTACAAACAGGATTTATCTTGCAACTATACTGCTCCCCAAAAAAGAGCAAAGTCTGCACATAATTACTGGTATGCAGATATGTCATCGAGGCAGGCAAGACCTGAACACTGCCACTGCTTCACAAGTGTAGCAGTGATATTTCTTCAAAGCAAAACTTAAGTCTGCACATAATTACTGGTATGCAGGTGTGCCTGTTCGACAAAAAGACCCTGAACACTACCGAGCAACACTAATTTACAATCGACATGAAAGAGTATACAGTTTGAGGGAAAGCCACATAACTATCAGGTATTTTCCCTCTGGACTGGTGACAATCAGACTGGCCCGAAACTCTCATTATCGACCACTCCTCAGCGGAAATGAATCCAACAAAAAATGGGGTCATTGTATACAGTGGTACTGTATTACCCCGATGAGAAGCACTTTACTGATGTCCCCCACTCTCAGCTAAGATATTTGTGCGCGTACCGGTTTGTCTACGGGCTGAAGTTGACGATGTACTCCTGACGGAGCCATTGGGTGCTTCGCCCGCTCATTGACCGAGGCATGGTGACCTGGAGACAGTGACCGGATTAGCACTAGCTGGTCGAAGGACACTTCACAGGGCGTCAATTCGCAACTTCTCATCATTTTTAAGGCACGACCCATTCACGTGGACCAAGTTTTACCCACAAACCTACTCCTTACATAGCGTGGGGTACCAACCCACCGCAGATTCAGGAGTGTGCAATGGTTTATGAATATCCTACACCCAATTGTGCTGCCCATTCGCAATAGGTTTAACCACCGTCATGAACCCCTGACATTGCCATCTCTCAGACAGTAACAGGCAATAGTGCAATCCGGCTGCAAATTTTTCCCAGAGGGGCGGGATAATGATTATTTCAGACCGATCAGAGTGTCACAAGTTCAGAGCGAAATCACCCGACAGTTACATGGAGTTGCATCAAAATGCAGACTCTTCATTTCATTTGTAAATAGGCATCGATTATTTTTGTTACATTCAATGGACCCAGTCCTACAATCTCTGGAAAAGCCAAGTCTGCACATAATTACTCGTATGCAGATTTGCCCGCAAGGCAGAACAGACCTGAACATTGCCACTGCTTTAGGAGTGTAGCAACGATATTGCTTCAAAGCAAGAAATGAATCTGCACATATTTACTGGTATGCAGATAAGCCAGCAAGGCATCAAAACCTTCGTAAGCCCTTAATGAGCAACTAATTCATAAAATTACAAACAGGATTTATCTTGCAACTATACTGCTCCCCAAAAAAGAGCAAAGTCTGCACATAATTACTGGTATGCAGATATGTCATCGAGGCAGGCAAGACCTGAACACTGCCACTGCTTCACAAGTGTAGCAGTGATATTGCTTCAAAGCAAAATTTAAGTCTGCACATAATTACTGGTATGCAGATGTGCCTGTTCGACAAAAAGACCCTGAACACTACCGAGCAACACTAATTTACAATCGACATGAAAGAGTATACAGTTTGAGGGAAAGCCACATAACTATCAGGTATTTTCCCTCTGGACTGGTGACAATCAGACTGGCCCGAAACTCTCATTATCGACCACTCCTCAGCGGAAATGAATCCAACAAAAAATGGGGTCATTGTATACAGTGGTACTGTATTACCCCGATGAGAAGCACTTTACTGATGTCCCCCACTCTCAGCCAAGATATTTGTGCGCGTACCGGTTTGTCTACGGGCTGAAGTTGACGATGTACTCCTGACGGAGCCATTGGGTGCTTCGCCCGCTCATTGACCGAGGCATGGTGACCTGGAGACAGTGACCGGATTAGCACTAGCTGGTCGAAGGACACTTCACAGGGCGTCAATTCGCAACTTCTCATCATTTTTAAGGCACGACCCATTCACGTGGACCAAGTTTTACCCACAAACCTACTCCTTACATAGCGTGGGGTACCAACCCACCGCAGATTCAGGAGTGTGCAATGGTTTATGAATATCCTACACCCAATTGTGCTGCCCATTCGCAATAGGTTTAACCACCGTCATGAACCCCCGACATTGCCATCTCTCAGACAGTAACAGGCAATAGTGCAATCCGGCTGCAAATTTTTCCCAGAGGGGCGGGATAATGATTATTTCAGACCGATCAGAGTGTCACAAGTTCAGAGCGAAATCACCCGACAGTTACATGGAGTTGCATCAAAATGAAGACTCTTCATTTCATTTGTAAATAGGCATCGATTATTTTTGTTACATTCAATGGACCCAGTCCTACAATCTCTGGAAAAGCCAAGTCTGCACATAATTACTCGTATGCAGATTTGCCCGCAAGGCAGAACAGACCTGAACATTGCCACTGCTTTAGGAGTGTAGCAACGATATTGCTTCAAAGCAAGAAATGAATCTGCACATATTTACTGGTATGCAGATAAGCCAGCAAGGCATCAAAACCTTCGTAAGCCCTTAATGAGCAACTAATTCATAAAATTACAAACAGGATTTATCTTGCAACTGTACTGCTCCCAAAAAAAGAGCCAAGTCTGCACATAATTACTTGTATGCAGATATGTCATCGAGGCAGGCAAGACCTGAACACTGCCACTGCTTCGCAAGTGTAGCAGTGATATTGCTTCAAAGCAAAAGTCTGCACATAATTACTGGTCAACCAACGAGAGTCACTAAAAGACATTTAACAATGAAATGGTCCATTATGAGCCATTGAGGACATTGCAAAGTGCAAACGATTTCATCAAATTCCAGTTCCGGACATCTATTGGGATTATGCTATCCACACACCTTGAATTTTCCGGCTCCGGCTGGTTCAAGCAAAGAAACTGGAGACGCGTCAATCATCAACCACAGATGATGCCTTTTCCAGTAAGAATGGTAGGGGTCCTATCGTGATGAGCCGATCCCAATGAAATCCACAGTTGTCGAAATCCACAGAAATTTAGACTTGGCTGATGTGATCCTTGTCCATGCCCAGCTTGTTTACGACAGGGAAGTCATGTCATGGTCCTCTAGCAGCTTCAATTACCTCGTTTTTTCTAGAGGAGGTGCTGAAAATGACAATGGTTTTCATCTATTTAGCTCTAGATTTTGACAACATCTTTAAAGTAAGACAGACTTGACTGTTCTAGAAAAAAACACCAAAAAGTGCCTCTTCTTACCACAAATTTGGGTTAAAATCAGGAGTTCTTGGTACCAACAGCATTGCTGTATGTGGTACGCCTCGAAAATGCTCTCATAAGCAATAGCCCATTAACAGTGGTTTCACTTCCAGCAAGTGCCTGGTAAGGGCAATGTGTATTCCATTAGAATGTCGCTGAAGATGTTATTTTTTGCATCAGATCTTTTCACCTGGAGCAACCTGGCAAGTGCGAACAAAGAGAAACCACAGCTTTGCTCAAAATAACCAAACTACTGGTTTCTGGCCTCGATTGATCCATTTCCTTCATTCATGACTTTTACAAGACCTCATATCACAAGATATCACTGTGTTAGACTAAATGCTTGAATCACTTGGCTCTCTGGTAGTGACTTAGTCCTCAAACGAGCAAGTTTTGACAACAGGAAATTATATTCAAACACCACACGACGGACTATCTTTCTGTGCAACAATGTCATCACGAGGATGATAGCTGCAGTTAAAGCGGGGTACTCCCCAAGTTTGCTTTGGCAATCACCTGATTTGATGTACACTGGAACCGCCCTTAGCAGACACCTCTCTATTAAGGACACAAGTTTTTGTCCCAAATTGGTTGCTTCCATTCAGTTTGACCTCTAATCAGGACACCTATCAATTCAGGACAGCACTATGGGTGTCCTAATAGACCCACATAACAACTGCTCTGCTCCCAATAGCATCAGGACATCTTTTGGTGGTTGTAGTTTACTCTGGAATATTTTCCGCCAGGAAGTTGCCATCATTACAGTCATGTGTAATTTATAGGCACACTGGTTCACATTGTACACCAACCTTGTATCCTTAGATTGCTTGTTCTTGCAATGACATCGTAGATTCCTTCATCCTTGTCTCCAGTCATAATGCAGTCAACCAATTCCATTGAGACGTTGGTAGTGGTATGACCGATGCCGCTCCAACCCTAAGGAGGTGGACAGTTCTTAGCTTGTATACCAGCAGGACCTGTACAATTGTCCAGTCTGGATCATCAGGTGGAGGCGCTGGAAAGGACCACAGTTACCTTTTAAGGTTTTATTCAGAATAAATCTTCACAGGTAGTTATTCATCTTCGAACGGTGAAGACACTTGGCCAATACAAAGCTGTGTTAGAAACAACTGACATCAGCTGCCACTGGCATTAATCATTTGTGTAAAGTGCAACACTGACAGCCATGCACCTCTCCTCACAATTAGGTCAGTAAACATGTTACACAGATCAACCAGAATAAAATGTTCACAACTGTCGTTGTTGTCGTCATCCAGTGTCTTGTGTCTAATTTTGGCCAACCTACACTACTTACACTGTTAAACCTCGAGTTCATACACCATCATCTCTTGCTGTTTTTCATCACAAGACATCTTGGACAGATGCACCAATGGGATGAAGCACTCGCTGCCAACTCCAGGGTTGGCTGTCGAGGTGATCTGCCGATTAGCCGACTTGTTCAATATCTCGGCAGGAATCAAGATTTTGTTCATGTCGGCCAAGTGCAGACAAGAATTTCACTCCAAGCTCGCATGGGTCTGCAGATATGGCAGTACATTTCTTATTCACAAAACTTATGCCGTACTGCTCATAAAACTTACGGCAAATCTTGTTAGACTCAGATTGATTAAAAAGGAGAGCATGTCATCACAGGCTCAAGAAAATATCACTTCATATGTCCAATGAAGAACTCATGGGAGACCATTATCACTTCATATGTCCATAACAAAAACCGTCACCGTGCCAAGCTCGGCCAATTGTTGAAAGAATACGAAATACCTTGGTACAATTTTACAGCCCATAAAATTCTTTCTCTAACCTTTAGATTCCCCGAGACACTGTCCAATTCCACCTCTTGCAAATCTTCTGCACCTTCACATTCCATCAAAGGTTTTGGAAAACAGGAGGCCGAAAATCCATCTGTGTTCTCACTTCCTTCCACCAAAGCTCATGCTGCTTTTCATGTATCTGCAAAAAGAGGGATGTCAAAGCTCTTCCAAAGACTGGGAGATGAGAGGCATAGTAGAGTACTGACTACTGGGCTAATAATCAGGAGGCGGTGCATCTGACTATTGGTCTTGGAAGTCAGGGAGCCCAGTTGCAGAGAGGTAAGAGAACTTGGCTACTGAGGGAAGCCATGTGTTTGACTATTTGTCTTGGAAATCCGGGAGACCAGTGGCATAGAGAGAGAACTTGGCTAATTATCAGCAGGCCATGCATTCAACTACCGGTACATGTATTGGTCTTAGAAGTCAGTGAGACCAGTGGCATAATAAGAGAACTTGGCTCATAATCAGAAGGCTGTGGGTGCAATTGGTTTCAAGAAAGATGAAATTGAGAGATATTTGTCTTCAAGTCCGCAAAGATCTTGAAGAGGAGGCAGAGAACTGCTAAAGAAAGGGCCTTGTCTAGTCCCCTCCATGCACAACTGTGTGAAAATGGACTTGTCTTCCTCAACAAACTGAATCAGGACAGCCAAGTTTTAGATTACATGTACTTGTAAATTGAATAAAACTGAGCCATCATGACAACCACAGGTACTCACCTGGAAATTCTGGCATTTCCAGAAAGCGATTCCCTAAGTATTTCTTGGCTTAGTTGCCACTACCTTGGCTGGGACCTTCCTCCGGGCAAAGCTTCCTCAGCATCTGTCCTTTCAGACAACACCACAGTTGGTTGTTTCAATGCTGAAATCACGAAGACGGAATACATTGACTACAAGGGCTTATCTTGTTACATCCCAGACTTCAGGCTCATTGCTGAAGAATCAAGACACCCTGACCACAGTTTGCCACGGTGCTCAATAGTGAGGGCAGATCATGGAGGGGGGGGGGGGGGCGTACATCTTGGGTAGGTGGTGGTTGGTGACTAGTCTTCAGTGAGCCAGAGGCAAATCCAGGAGATGGAAAAAGAGGGGGCATGCACTGTCTTCTCTTCAAATTTTTAACTGTGTTCCAAAATTTCACGTTCAATTTCAAAGATTTTCATTTTTCAGGGTGGATCCACGCCTGTAAGCCTAGAGGATTTGATGAATATATGAAACGGCCAGGGGCTATTGTGCTCTCCGTGTAGATATTTGATGGTTAGGAATTCATCCTCGTTAAAAAACATTCTACATGTATAGTAGGTCAAATTCATAATGTCAGATCACCAGACCTGGGGGGGGGGGGGTCCTGTGTACAAAGTTTCAAGTCCATAGCTTTAGTGGTTAAAAAACATGCCACTGCTCTTGAAACAGGCTACAGACAAGACGGACGACGGACACTGCGCTGTCGTATAGACTCCCTACAGTGAACCAAAAAGGCTAGCAGGGAGTCTGGGGTCTCCTTGGCATTCCTTGTCCTGACATTTGGTAATAAGGACCATCAAGGTCGTTCAGGGCTGTTAAATAGTACGCTTATGCCACTGCAGTATATTTTTGGTGAACCCTGCCGACGAGCCCTAAACATTCATCATAGCATTATCATCATTCATAAATTCGAGAGGCAGCAACAGTGTCAGTCAAAAGGAAACAGACAAGGGCTATAATTGGGGGGGGGGGGGGGGGAGGGGAATACTGATACTTATACTGCTACTGATGCTGCGCCAGGTATGAGGTAATATGGATGAACTACTAACACAGCATATGCACCTCCTGGAATTGATACTGCCCCCACACACTGCCCAAAATACGTTTTTATGCAGATTTAAGGAAAAAAAAGGGATGATCTCCCCCAAGAGCCATTTGCTCCCCCATGAGCAACAGGCTTGATGTCAATGACAAGACTTCAAATGGTTTTGCTCTATTTCAAAGGAATCATCCAATCATATTCAAAGCAAATACATGGCTATTTTCACATGAACCAGGGTGGATCCAAAACTGTAAGCTAGCAGGAACAGCATTTTTCTCACCAAAACTCCTAGCTTGTTCAAAATTTTCATGGTCAATTTCAAATTTGTTTTCATCATAAAATGGGCGGGGGGGGGGGGGGGGGAAGGGGGTGCGTCTTGCACTTTGAACAGGTAATATGGATGAAGTACACAGCATATGCACAGAACCCTGGAATTGATACTGCCCCCACTCACTGCCCAAAAAACATGGTTTTTTTATGCAGATTAAGGAAAATGAAATGGCCAGGGCCATTGTGCTCACCTCATGTGGAGGAAAGATGGATAAAGAGCATGGTCTTGTGTCATGTAGTGTTAGGTTTGATGTAGGTCCAAGCAATTACAATTTCCCCAAAATGGCCAATTTACAGTACATTCGACCTCTGTGACCTTGAAAAGTAGGTCAAATCAAAGAAGACCCGGGTGACACATTGAATGGTTGTTAGAATTAGATCTACCTATGATATAAAATTGGTGCCAATCGGGCAAGTCATTACTAGGAATAATGGCATTTTGAAGAATTTAGGATTTGGCCCCCTCCCTGGAGGCCAAACGGCAAATCAGATCGCACCAAACTTCGGTACCTGAGATCACCTGACCAAGGGGTACATGTGTACTTAATTTGTGATCAATAGTCATTGCAGTTAAGAAACATGCCATAGTAACGGCCTGACGGCGAATTTACGCCATTTGACCTCTGTGACCTTGACAAGAAGGTCAAATTAAAAACCTGTGTGACATATACTGTATGGTGGTTAGATGTACCCATGATATCAAATTGGTGGCAATCGGGCAAGAAGTTAAGGAATAATCACATTTTTAAGGTTTTTGGATTTTGCCCCCTGGTGGTCAAGTGGTGAATCATATTGGACCAAACTTTGGTCCCTGAGATCACCTGACTAAGGGGTAAATGTGTACCAAATTTGGTATCAATAGTCATTGCAGTTTAGAAACGTGCCATCGTTACATCCTAACGGCTAATTTACACCATTTGACCTCTGTGACCTTGAAAAGGAGGTCAAATCAAAAACCCGGAGGATATATGATGCACCTTTGCTAGAAGTACCTACCATATTTTTTTCAAAATTTCCCGACTACTATTAAGGGAGATATTGCATATTTTCACTTTTAACGTTTGGCCCCCTGGTGGCCAAACCATGAAACGAATCGGACCGAAACTTGGTCTCCCAGGTGTCATTACATAAGGGTACATGTGTACCAAGTTTCAACTCAATAGCTCTAACAGTTACGAAACGTGCCCTGCTAACGGACGACGGACGACGACGACGACGACGACGACGACGACGACGGACGACGGACGCCACGGTATGGGATAAGCTCACCTCTGCTAAGAGGTGAGCTAAAAAGTGATGATCTCCCCCAAGTAGAGCCATTTGCTCCCCCATGAGCAACAGGCTTGATGTCAATGACAAGACTTCAAATGGTTTTGCTCTATTTCAAAGGAATCATCCAATCATATTCAAAGCAAATGCATGGCTATTTTCACATGAACCAGGGTGGATCCAAAACTGTAGCAGGAAAAAGAGGGGGCATGCACAGCATTTTTCTCACCAAAACTCCTGGTTTGTTCAAAATTTTCATGGTCAATTTCAAATTTGTTTTCTTCATAAAATGGGCGGGGGGGGGGGGGGGGGGGGGGGGGGGGGGGGGGGGGGTGTCTTGCACCTGCTGCACCTTTGAACAGGTAATATGGATGAAGTACACACAGCATATGCACAGAATCCTGGAATTGATACTGCTCCACACACAGCCAAAAAAACATGTTTTTTTATGCAGATTAAGGAAAAAAAGCGATCTCCCCCAAGTAGAGCCATTTGCTCCCCCATGAGCAACAGACTTGATGTCAATGACAAGACTTCAAATGGTTTTGCTCTATTTCAAAGGAATCATCCAATCATATTCAAAGCAAATACATGGCTATTTTCACATGAACACATGGTGGATCCAAAACTGTAGCAGGAAAAAGAGGGGGCATGCACAGCATTTTTCTCACCAAAACTCCTGGCTTATTCAAAATTTTCATGGTCAATTTCAAATTTGTTTTCATCATAAAATGGGCGGGGGGGGGGGGGGGGGGAAGGGGGTGCTTCTTGCACTTTGAACAGGTAATATGGATGAAGTACACAGCATATGCACAGAACCCTGGAATTGATACTGCCCCCACTCACTGCCCAAAAAACATGTTTTTTTTATGCAGATTAAGGA
This sequence comes from Lineus longissimus, assembly GCF_910592395.1. Lineage (NCBI taxonomy): Eukaryota > Metazoa > Nemertea > Pilidiophora > Heteronemertea > Lineidae > Lineus > Lineus longissimus. The sequence goes on from NC_088315.1 coordinate 6,472,257, forward strand.
TTTGCTCCCCCATGAGCAACAGGCGTGATGTCAATGACAAGACTTCAAATGGCATTGCTCTATTTCAAAGGAATCATCCAATCATATTCAAAGCAAATGCATGGCTATTTTCACATGAACCAGGGTGGATTCAAAACTGTAGCAGGAAAAAGAGGGGGCATGCACAGCATTTTTCTCACCAAAACTCCTGGTTTGTTCAAAATTTTCATGGTCAATTTCAAATTTGTTTTCTTCATAAAATGGGAAAGGGGGGAAAGGGGTGTGTCTTGCACCTGCTGCACCTTTGAACAGGTAATATGGATGAAGTACACAGCATATGCACAGAATCCTGGAATTGATACTGGCCCCACTCACTGCCCAAAAAACATGTTTTTTTATGCAGATTAAGGAAAAAAAGTGATCTCCCCCCAAGTAGAGCCATTTGCTCCCCCATGAGCAACAGGCTTGTTGTCAATGACAAGACTTCAAATGGTTTTGCTCTATTTCAAAGGAATCATCCAATCATATTCAAAGCAAATACATGGCTATTTTCACATGAACCAGGGTGGATCCAAAACTGTAGCAGGAAAAAGAGGGGGCATGCACAGCATTTTTCTCACCAAAACTCCTGGCTTGTTCAAAATTTTCATGGTCAATTTCAAATTTGTTTTCTTCATAAAATGGGCGGGGGAGGGGGGGGGCAGGGGGGCAGGGGGGGGGTGTCTTGCACCTGCTGCGCCTTCGAACAGGTAATATGGATGAAGTACACTACAGCATATTCACAGAATCCTGGAATGGTGCACAGAAAAGACGAAGATTTTACAAGTTTTCAGCGGCAAATAGGCCCTTTTCCAGAAACGCCGGTGCCAACTAGGGTCGGTCCATGAAACCATCTTTACAATAGAGCTTCACGCTAAAAGACGCCTGACAATGGCTCGAGAGGCATGGTCTGGCGTACCTCAGTACCTGCGTATCCCTGGATAAGGGTCTATTCTAAATATGCCACACCTACATTTTCTCCTAAAGATCGCTGGGAAACAAGAGAAATACGGATTTTAACTACTTACCATTGAGTTCTATAAATTCCTGCACTCCACGTCTTCGAGGATTGAAGATGGGTCATTCTTTCATAACAGCCATTTTTGCCCTTCTGGATGTACATGATGTACATGTTGTACGTGATGGCCGAGAAAAATGAAGTGGAGAGAAGCCCGCGGAAAATCGTTGTAAATGGCCGAATTCAAACTGAAAACCAAAAAGAAGGACTTACATTGACGAATAACAAATTCTATTTTCTACTTTACTTAATTTCGAGCTGTCAAACAGTCCGATTCATGATTGAAAACATCGATGAAATCATCACGACAGTGCATCAAAGCATCGCGTTACACAATGTATTGTTCTATCATAGACACAGTGTCCGCCAGTTCTGATTTCAAAATCCAATTCCACGCACTCATGTTATAATTCATATCATAATATTCGCTTCTGCAGATGTAGAATTGCTCATAGAGCCTAAAAATCATTATCATCTGTGCTGATTCATTAGGATGATGAAGGATTAGATCGGTGTTTCACGACCGATTTTTCTTTTTCACTGAGCGACGATGTGTGCGCATTCAAGGAGGATACCGCGGTGACGTCACATCACGTGATCCCGACCCATATTAGTGATCGCTATGGCCAATCAGATTCAGTCTACCGACAGCACCAGCGCTGAACACATCTCCACGTCTCACTGTCTGGTGCGCTCCTGTACACAAAAACACCAATAGACATGAAATATTGCAATACCTGGTATGGATTCTTCCTGTGTAGAATAAAATTTACAGAGCAGATTAACTTCCACGAATAAAAAAGACGTTTGGCATGGCCAAAGTGCGGAAATTATGGGAAATAATGTCTCCGCTAAAATACACTACGAAATACACTAGGCAATGCACTACGCGATACACGGTAGAGATGCAGTTGAGTTTGTTATTGTTTTGACTTAGAAGCCCGCCCATATCATAATATATTCATGTATTCATGAATTATGAACTCATTTCTGTCCCATACAACTCTAAGAACAGTCAATTTCTCCTTAAATCATCACCGAAACCGCGATATCCGCAGGAAGATTTCGTTCTAGTGTCCGAAAATGCATGATATTACAGGGGCGCTAACTCGACAAATAGAGGGGATCTATGGGGATCTATGCGAGTTTTAGGTATTACAGGTCTCGAACTTGTAAAATCTGTAAACATGCCTCCAAATCCCATTATGATAATGAAGAGATTGCCCCATATCTGGGAGACTGTTTTGAAACCATCGCTAATTTTGGAAGATCGGTGCCGGCTATTTGGTTTAAAAAACCCTATTTTCCCCATCAAAACAGCACTTTTCATTATTCAAATGATAGCTTATTGTCTGAAGACTTATTTCATAGCAGAAAAGTACTAATAACTCTGATTTGATGCGAAAAATCTAACTTTTTTGATGACTTGATTTTCCCTTGGCCGTGGATCGAGTTTGTTTACAATATGCAGCGCCATCTTGGAAAAGCCGTGACGTCACCGCGGTATCCTCCTTGGTGCGCATTGAAAAATTTTAAGCAAAACTTCGCGCTAACTTCGCCAACTGAAATAAAAGGACATGGCTGCTTAAATCAAATAAAAGCGATCGTTTACGATCACAAGATCATAAAGAAGAAGTTGGATATATAATTTATGTTACTTACCCAACAAAAACTGTGTTTAAGGACAAAAAAATTTCACGAAATCCCAGAACTTTGCGAAATATCTGTCGTCTGCGGCCACGTGCATACGTGCGGGAGTCACGTGGGGTCTGCAATGCGCCGAAATTTCCCGAAATATGGCTTTTAGGCGGGGGTGTTGGGTCAAACCCTCGTACCCTCAAAACAGTATTTTTTGCTTCACAAACCCAATGATTGGTCCCAAAATTTACCACAGAGATATAATTTTAAAGGCGTTGGCATAAAAACTGCATTGAACCCGTCTTTTTGATTTTGTGAGCTTGTTTAAATTCCCCACCCGCATGCTTGCCCCCCACCCCGTTGGGCGGGTTCATTCTCTCCGTCGTCGGCAAATGGGAAAGCTGTGAAAAACGGCCAGGAGCCGTCGCAGCTATAACTATGGCGTCGGGGGGGGTCACAAAATATTAGCTCATCTTCGTCGTCTTGTGATGGCTTCAAATACTGGGAGGTGACAACAGACAGTAGAGGCATTCGCATTCTGAGGCGCAGAAAACGTACAAAGATAACCTAAAATTTTGGGAGGTGAGAGAAGACAGTCGAAAATATTCGCAATCAACGGGGGGGGGGGGGGGGCATTCAGAGCACGGGATTTGAGGCAAAAAGTGCTAGTTACAAGAAAAAAAAAATTCCACACCTCCTTTATACCCCCAACACGATTCAGAAGGCGAAAGAAGACATTTGATGATGGGTTGATGTGTTGGGAGGTGACAGAATACAGTAGAGGATGCTCAGATGTGACTTCAGCTGTTGGGGGGGGGGGGGGGGGGGTGGGGGGGAGGGGTTGGGGTACCAAAGAGGCTAGAGGATATTAGCATTGCTTGAGTTGTGGTTGTTGGGGGGGGGGGGGGGGGGCGACAGATGACATTTGAGGACAATCGCGTTCAAAGACGAAAATAAAGACGTTTAGTGGTGGCTTGAGATACTTGGAGGAGACAGGACGTTCTCATTCAGAGGCGACACAAGCTTAAGATGTTCCATCCTCGAAAATCCAGAGTCAGTCGTACCCCCCCCCCCCCGTACACATTACATAAGCTCGGTCGTTGGTGCCGAATGTTGGTCTGAGATTCAGGATGGAAATGTTCGGGGGCGAGAGAAGACAGAAGGGGAAATCGTAATTTAGAGGCGACAGAAGACGTCGAGAGGTGGCTTTGAATGTTGGGAGGCGACAGAAGACAGTATAGATGACATTCGCATTTAGATATGACAGAAGACATTTTGAGTTGCCTCAAAAATGTTGGGAGGAGACAGAGGCTAGTAAAGGACATTCGCTTTCAAAGGTTACAGACGACGGTGATGGTTTGAGCTGTTGGGAGATGACAGAATGCAGTAAAGAACATTTGTGGGAGACCGAAGACGGTCAAGGAAGTCCTCTGGCTATCTCTGACCGTCTTCTGTCGCCTGCGAATGCGACGTTGGAGGTAATAGATGGCATTGGAGGACATTCAGAGATTGCTTTAGATTTTGGGAGGCGACAGAGAATAGTCGAGATCATTCGAATTTAGTGGCGACAGAAGACGATCCGAGATGGCTTGAGATGTTGGGAGGTGACAGAAGACAGAAAAGGACATTCCCGTCCATAGGTGGCAGGTGACGTTCAGAGATGGCTTTGAAGTGTTAGGATGTGAAAGAAGACCATGGAGGAAATTCGCTTTCAGAGGCTACGGAAGACGTTTGTTGATAGGTTGTGATGTTGGGAGGTGACTAAAGAACAGTTCAGGATATTCAAATTTAGCGGCGACAGAAGACGTTTGTTGATGGGTTGTGATGTTGGGGGGTGACAGAGAACAGTTCAGGACATTCGAATTTACGGTGACAGAAGACGTTTGTTGATGGGTTGTGATAGATGGCATTGGAGGACATTCACATTCAGAGATAACAGATAGTGCCCTGAGATGCCTTCTGAGATATCAGTAGATGACGGATGCCAGTTGGAGACATTCGCATTCATTGGAGACAGAGGACGTTGATATATGGTTTGATGAAATATTCGGAGGTGACAGATGGCAGTTAAGCGGGATATTCGCACCTGGAGGTGACAAAATACCTTCTGAGATGACTTGAGAGGGGGTGGGGGATGTTTGAAGGTGACAGAAGGCCCAGCAAAGAATAGTCGCATATTTTTTGAGTGTGACTAAAGACCGCAAATTACATTCGCTTTCAGAGGCGACCGAAGTCGTTTTGTGATAGCTCGACAAACGGGAGGTAACAGAAGACAGTATATGGGTGACATCCGCATTCAGAGGCGACAGACCTGGCTAAAGATGTGAAAAGGTGAAGGAATTCGCATTGACGTTCAGAGATGTCCGAGTCTGAAAATGTGGGAGTTGACTCAATTACGGCAGAAGCGTTCGCATTCTGCAGCGATAGAACACGTTTTGTCTCAAGGTCACTGTGGACATTTGCATTCAGTAGCTGTGGAAGTCGTTCAGAGATTGCTTTAGATTTTGGGAGGCGACAGAGAATAGTTGAGAACATTCGAATTTAGTGGTGACAGAAGACGATCCGAGATGGCTTGAGATGTTGGGAGGTGACAGAAGACAGAAAGAGGACATTCCCGTCCATAGGTGGCAGGTGACGTTAGAGATGGCTTTGAAGTGCTAGGATGTGAAAGAAGGCCATGAAGGAAATTCGCATTCAGAGGCTACGGAAGACGTTTGTTGATAGGTTGTGATGTTGGGAGGTGACAGAAGACAGAAAAGGACATGCCCGTCCATAGGTGGCAGGTGACGTTCAGAGATGGCTTTGAAGTGTTAGGATGTGAAAGAAGACCATGGAGGAAATTCGCATTCAGAGGCTACGGAAGACGTTTGTTGATAGGTTGTGATGTTGGGAGGTGACAGAGAACCGTTCAGGACATTCGAATTTAGTGGCGACAGAAGACGATCCGAGATGGCTTGAGATGTTGGGAGATGACAGAAGACAGAAAAGGACATTTCAATTGATAGTTCAGAGATGGCTTGAAGTCTGGAGATGCTGGAAGGTGAGAGATGTCAGTTAAGGTCATTCACAGTCAGAGGCGAGCCAAGACATTCTTTTGATGATGGGTGAGGTTTTGGGAGGTGTGACTGACAACAGTGGAGGACATTGGCATTTAGCAGCGACGGAGGATGTTTCAGAAGACAGTAAGGGACATTTCCAGACGACAGAAGACCGTTTTTTAATGGCTTGAGTCACGAGTGTGCATCAACAAGGTAGAGGGCATTATCTTTCAGTGGCGACAGAAGACATTGAGATGTGCAGTAAGGAGGTGACAAAAGACAATCATTCAGAGAGGTCAGAATACACTTTGTAATGGCTCGAGGTGTTTAGAGCACAAACAAAAAGAAAAAAAACAAAGCAGAAATATTGATTTGTTGTTTAATTCCTTTATTTTTTCTCTATAAAACGGTGTATATTACTGCATTCATACAAACATTCAGAGTAAATGCAAAAGACAATTTGATCTTATTCTGTCACAAGATACTAAGCATTGGCAGGAACCAAGAGTCACCAGTTCTCAGTATCGGGAAATCATTTCACGGATATGAGCCATCCTGACACAACTGGACAGTATGCCTCAGAGCTTCATATAAAGACATAAATGTTTTGATACAATATCAAGGGTTGTGACCAGGCACACAAAAGTTATATTCCAGGAAAATGCAAGAAAAGGTCCTTCTTCTCTCCACTGAAACAACTCTCTACAAAGTCCTGGCCCAATCAATGAACACCCAGGGAAACGAACCAGCCTCCCTTCATGAAATTTAACTTCTCATCTTACAACATATTAAGACCAAATCTGACTCAACTGTCCGTGAATGTCCTCAAGAAATATATCCTCTCTAGTTCACTCAATGACATATCCTCTCCACACAGTCAATCAAATCTGTGAATGACACAATAAGTTCAGTTCATATCCTCGCTCCATAGTTATATCATCTCATTCAATTGTCCATAAAGTCATCCAGAATTCAGGGACACTTCCTCTCCACACAGTTTTTCCCCATCTCGTCATACTCCTGTTTTGAGATCCACATTTGTTGGAATGAACCCTGAAGAGGTAGAAAATCGTAAAACATTAACAAAATGGACAGCTTCTGACCATCAGTGTATTTGCCAAGCTCTTTTGAGGGTATAGGGATTTCTGCATTTGATGTGAGACTCACAGCATGCTACAGCAGTGCCCCTTTCAAGGTAGATTTTGCCTTGCCTGTGAATCCTCAAGCATGAGGCTTGCTACACTGTTGTGATTTTTTTAAAGATTTCACACAGAACACACTTTTTAGGTGCAACAATGTCAGATCCCATTCACTCGGATACATGATAAAAATTACTCTACCTACCAATGAAGCTAGAATTGATCCCCCAATCCAGCTGCTGAACCGTCTCTCAGCTGTGCTGTTGGCTGCCAGAATCTTTAACCTCATGTTCTGCAAAGGAAAACAGTGAACTGTGACAATGTGAATCGTATGTATAGGCAGCCTATGGTACATAACCAGCCAGCCAAGTTTTCCAATTTAAAAGTCACATTAATACCGGTATACAATCAACTGACTTACAGGTGGTGTCTTTGATCCAAGATCTTTCTGTAACCGTTCGGTAAAACCGTTCAATAAGGAATTCCCACCACACACAACGATTGCACTGTATAAACTCTGAAGAGGAAAAAAAGAGACAATTGGAAGTTTATGATCATTCATGTACCAAGAATATACAAAGCAAACATTCAAGCAACTCATTTAAGACTATAAGAATACTGTGTACAAGCTGAACCTGCTATACTTGCAGAAAGACCATTCCAATGGCCCAATTGTTTTTTGTATAGGGTGGACAAGTGCACATTTCAATGCACCTGTTGTACATATGTAACCGATTGAAAACATGGACATTCACATTGAAATATCCTGCATAACAAAAAAATCCCAAGAGGCATAGCCCTGGTAGTATTACATGTACACAGTGAAGAAGGGAGCAGGTTATCAAATTAAGGCATGGCCATAAATAACACTACGATATCATCATGTTCTGAATCTCAGAGAGATGACATCGTGGAACCCATGCCTGTTCATGTGTTGCATTATCTGTCCTTGTCCACATGTGCCTGAGGGTTCACATGCACAACAATATGAAGTTGATCCAGCAAACAGATGCTTGAACTTACCGGTCGGATATCAATGTCACACATGCCAACACTTGTTGTCACAATATGGCCAACTCCAAGCATAGAGCTTCCAATATCCTGAAAGAAGGACATTAAATGTTGAACTGGCACGAGAACAAAGACTAAAACAAGAACTAGAAACAAATCCACCTTGGTGGCAGCAGCAGGCTTTAAATGAGAGCTCAAAGACTAAAGGCTGGCAATACATCCAAATGATGAGATATCACTTTCTTTAAGGGCTTCAGTTCTTCACCTTGATATGTGTAGGGTCAAAGAGACCTTCTGTCATCTGAAATCTTTCTGCACCAAAATCTCTGTTGTAACCATTAGGGAAATCATAACGGGAAGTGGGCATCGACTCGGCTTGCCTGCAAGAAAACAAGAAAACACTTCAAAATTGACATCATTACCGAAGGACAATTCTTTATAACATCCAAAACATATAGGAGTAAAAGCTACTTGGCAAGATGTGTTGTGTCCTGACAAACTTGGAAGTCTTATTTTGCTTAATCAGAACAGTGGTGTCGTCATGTTACAGATGAGCGCCTGGCCAACTGTCTGATAGAAGTAGACATATCATGACCTTTTGTGGCCTGGTAAATAAATATTCAGCAAATTCTTTCAAGAATAAGTTTGCCATTGAAAGCGTCTCCGTTTACTTACTCAAGGTCATAGGGTGAGTCAGAAATCTGTAATGCTGTGGCTGCTACGTCTCTGAGGACATCCTGCAAGACAAGTGAAAATGCTGTGAAACCAAATGATGAGCCAAACAGAGGAAACAATTGGCATCAAAGTGGTCACTTGTCGTTAAACCTCCTGTATTTGAAAGACATTTGCAGCAGATGCAACAAAACGCCATGACCCAATCCCATCTCCCTCACCAAGCGAACTTACATTCATCATGTAATTATGATAGGACTTGGTAACCTCGGGTAGATTACTTTTCTTCTTCCATACTGCTGGTTCCACCTCCGGGACAGGCTCCTGAAACAATACATTTCTTATTATCAAATACTGGTTTCTTTTATTATTGGACTTTCTTTGTGTAGGCTTTGCTGCGCCCTTAAATTTCTTAGAGTCAAACCCAGGAGATGCCATCATTTTATGTTCCAAATAACAGGAACCACAGCCAACTTAAAGTTCTTACAAATAGGGTCCAAATATACATACCTTACTTGCGATCATATAAGGTGGAATAACTTCAACTTCTTCTTGTTCTTCCATGTACTTTCTAATCTGAGATGTGACAAAATCACCAGCGAGGGGAGATTTGACGATAGCTGCAAAGAAGATAATAACTTTCAGAAATGAATCGGATTATTACGAGAATATCAGTTCTCAGAAAACATTCTCTTCACTTTTAACATGTATGCTTTCAGACATCCATGGAGTTTTCAATGAGTTTAGGAAGTTTGTTTACAGAATTCAAATTTACTGGGGACTGTCTACGGTTTCACTGTTGTCCCCAAAAGCTTTTCCAGGACTGAAGTCTCGTCCAACCTCGCAATTGAGAAGACTGAGGACAATGTCATCTGTCCCCACACCGAAGGAGTAAATTCATACCCAGTGAACAGATTGAACTTTTTCATGTTACCCACAGATAATGACATGACAACTCATTAGAAAGCTCATGATCACTTTCTAATGGTACCCTTCTGTCACACCATCAGTTTGACACATTGTACATTTCTTTAAACTCACCTTGTGACATGACATAGCCATCATAGACAGGGACTGCAGTAGTGTGAGTAGCCCCTGAATCTAACACTAGACCAGTGGATTTACCATTGGCGAACCTTAACATCTGATTAAGGTACATAACAGAATAAAATACACTACAACACAATACAACTTAGAATTTAGAAGTATTGTCTTTACACATACTTGGCATTTGTCATGCCCCTTTCAGGTTGTCCTAAACCATCAGGGTCAACAGTGATCTAATCGTTTCATTGAAAACATAATACATTGTACGTTGAAAAATATTCTGGTGATATTAGATACAATTTTTCCAAACCAAACTCATCAAACAAATGTGATCCTTTGATTTCTTCATCATGAAAGGATACGCTGAAAGCACAGCATTTTTACAGAGAAAAAATGCGGGAAGGTTGTAGGTCTCGAACATCAATTCGGTCAGCTTTTCTCTCTTGGCTTTGGTATTCCACTGGAAAAGAGCAGTTTAAAAATTATCAAAAAGGAACAGGAGAAAGTGATCAAGATAGGGAACACAAAATATTTCATAATATATGCTCAAATAATGTGCAAGAGCCACCAGTTCATGTGCACAGGTTTAAGTCACTCATTTTGTACTTTACATCTCATTTGAAGGATGCAAACAAGATAAGGAAATTCTTCGAATATGTTGAAACTCTGCTTGGTCTGGGGCTGAAACAGATATAAGATCAATGGAAAACCACCGCAACTCACGGCAGGTTCAGACATCATGACGGGGTGAAACTGAGACTCTGATCTGATGTTCTTGGTGTAGATGTGATCTATTATCTTCTCAAAAATATCCCAATTTTCAACTGAAGTTAAAAGATAATCATTGTCAGCAAGAGCAAGGTAAAAATGCAAATATGTTATCTGAATAAAAGGTCTAGATTCTTTAGTATACAGTCTTGTTGGTAACTTACAAAGCAACATTTGTGATGAATACAAAATTAAAGGTGCCCATGAATTACAGACAGCCCTTACAAGGGTCTGTACCAAACGTTTCACAACAATTGTCACTTTAGAAGGTCTCCACAGAGGCCTCTATAGTATCAATGATAGCAATTTTTCAGTATCAATTAAAATAGACCAGACATATATATATATTAGTTTCCATACATTTAGACATGAATAACGTCTCAGATGTATTTCTGCTTTGTTCTTTTTACATTACCAAGCCATAGAACCCACAGCCTACCCATTCCTTCCTTCAGACAATTCGTCATTTCCATTCCCTTCCTTGGCACGACAATATCATTTGTGCCGATGTAATACTTCTTTTCCATGATCTTCTCTCCATCAGTGTCCATGGCATTCTCCACCATGTCTTCAATATAGCCAACAGATGTTGGGAACTCCGCCTTAAATGAAGAATGAGAGAACGTTGAGTCCAACTTGAACTTTTAGACCAAATTTCCAGCATTTTGGAAGGAGACTGCCACTGTAAATGTGCGTCATCTTTTCAGAAGTTTTCCCTGGTTTATTTTACAGTGCCCTAGAAAAGTCATCATTGATTAATTTAGGCAATGTTTAAGATCTTAATTGGTTACTGATTGAACGACATAGAAGTTAAGTTATTTGTCCTGAACTGTCAACACGCTCATATCATGTAATTCTTGGTTGTTTCTCATGCATTATTATACCTTTGGGGTGTCTTCTCCAGCATAGCCAGCCCGAACTGAATATGAACCGATATCAAACACAAGAGCCCCAACCTCATCTGAAAGGAAAAGCATTTAAAGATAAGCTACATCACCCAACAACAACCAAGATCATGAGTTAGGTTACGTCATGTGTTTACTGTTTACTAGTGTTTAATCTCAGGGTCATAGTGGCTTTATGCTTTGTCTTAAGTTATTTTATCTTGGCTTTATGTCTTGTGTCTAGTGTCTCAGTATCTTACCCACTCATCAAGCCAACAAACATGCATGTCATGTAGGCCTATGGTAACATGCACAGGGAGTTGTGTACTGTACATGTCGTGCATTTGTAGTGTACAGGGAAATGCACGACAATGGATTTTACCACAACAAACGAATGATTGCAACAGACAAAACATTAGGCAATCTGATATACAAATCCAACGCGAGATAAAATACATTACCTCCCCCATAAACACCTCCACTCATGATTTAGTCGTGTACTTCGTCAGAAAAAAGAAGAAAAAACAACTCAAAATCCGCCGCATCTGTGTAAAAATTCTCCTTTGTATTTCCAGTTCCGGTGACGCTGTATACAGGGTGTTACAATAAAAATGGTTCCGATATAAAGTCAAATTTTGATAGGGTGGACGGGCCGGGGCTACTCGACACTGCTTAAGAGCAGAGGGTGTTACTTTCACTGTCATTATAAGTTAGTTAAGGATATTCTCCCTTGAAACACATTTGTCATGAATTGTCGATCCTGACGTCTGTCGTCTGGGCTCGTGATGTCACAACCATACTTTCTGCCAGAGACATCATTGGACGACATCCGGTCTTCACTATGCGTACTCTGTCTGATCAAGATGTGTACTCTCCCAAAGTTAGTGCACTGTGCCTTGTCTCCACCCTGAAGAAAAATTTGTCTCATTTTCACATGGTGAATACCTGATCATTTTCATAAAGGGACTGCATGAATTCAGAACACCAGACTGGAAGAGACAGCAGATAATGCTGGAACCAGACCTGATAATACAGTATGCTGTCACAACCAGACCTGATAGACAGGAGATGCTGGCACAACTAGACTAGATTGCAGATACAGTCACAGCCAGACCTGGCGAGATAACAAATGCTGTTACCCAGAGCCAAGGGCAACATAAGCAGATCCACACCTGATAATCCATCTCAAAGCAGACCTGAACGAGCTCGATAGCAAAGATTATCTCGGGGCAATCCTCAACCGTTCATGTTCTGAAACATAGTCTGAACCTATAATGTGACCACTCCAATAGGAAGGATAGAGGCCCAAGTCTGAGACTGATAAATGCAGTGTACAAGACCTTCCATCCAATCATCTGTTATCTGGCAGCAATGACTCTCTTCACTGAACCAATTCATGTGACACTGGCCTCATGAGGTTGACTGAGTTTGGTTGTTAGGCCTCCCAAGATTGACCTTGCACCACTCAAATGAGGCTCTCTTATTCTTATTGTCATCTTATTGCTGTTATAGATTATTTCAAGGAAATAAAGAAGACATATATCTCATAAAATTACATAAAGATTTTATTTACACATTCTGATATAAAATAATATGTACAAAATTACATGTTGTAGAGTCGTGAACTCTAAGAAAATGGCTTTTTACTTCTTTACTTTTTTCATATGTTTTTCAGGGACTTTGATGTATCCAGAAAATCTATAATTTTTAGCTTGCAGCTTGCAGCACTTTACATAAATAGTTGTATGAACAAAGGCTTGATTTTCAAAATCGACTAGTTCAGCAATTCAATTCGCTATTTTCAAAGGCTTACTCATTTAACACAAACCTAAACTTTTATGAAGCCAGTTGAAGTTGAAGTCTCTTAAATGTTTTTAAAATTCAAAATGGACGGTATCTAAAACTCATTTGAATGAGTTTTTGACGGAATCTAATTGATAATGATCACAGAATGGGTTGCATCAAACTGCCTCTTGGTCATCACGGTCCATATTCCTGGCTTGTAGATGGAACTTCAATGGACGGCAAAGAAATATCACAGAATGGGAGGGACGACGTTTAAGGACTTGTCGGCATTACTCAGGCTGGAAAGAAAACAGTTGAAGTCAGTTACATGCAACTTTTTGAATGTCAGTTTTTTTCTGATTATTTCCCTCTGACCTGTTTAATGGAACATGCAGTTCGATGTAGTTTGTCAGTGTTATAACTTATATCAGGTCATAGAGGAATTACACAATTAGAGAACAACATCTACCGAATGATTTGAATGGCATTTCGGAAGGGTTTCGTTGATAAAAGTATGTGGGTACTCCTTTATGATATACTACCATGCGCAGTAGCATGGCATTTCTGGTGTTTCCAACACCTGTTCTAAGGTGCGAGTGAATTGTGAAGAAACTCTGGAAGTGTTGTGCTACTGCACATAAACCCTGTAGGAGTAAACAGAAACTCACAAATTCTACCACTGGCATTAAGGATGTATTACTGTTAGCAGAAATAAAAATAAAAATAATTATTTACCAAGGCTCGAGAACAGATTCAATTCAAAGTGCAGCTGCTGGAAAAGTGTGAAAAAGAGAGGGGTGAATGAGAAGGTTATTATAAAAATCCATTCACATTTTTTCTCAAGGAAAGATTTCAAAATCTCATTGCAATGTTTGACAAATCAAAGATGAAATGAATGTGCTGCTAAGAAATGAACAAAGTATGTAATTCATGCAAAGTTCATTGTGATGTGGCAAATGAATGCCAAAGTGGCAGTGATCATGTGAGAAGATGGATAAGAGAAACCTGAACAATTATACCAGAAGCAAGAACCAGTACCTATCGCTGAAGCCGCAATTTATATTCAATTTGTACCAGCACACGCATACATACTGGTACTGAAAACCGCTATTTTTGTTGGTGTTTTATCTTTGCAGTTTACAGCACTGAATTGGCACCTATGTGTCAAAAGCCTTCTAGCATGAATATAGGCACTGACATTACTTTCATATTGAGTAGCTGAGGGATGTGTCCATCATTTACATGCATAACTGCATATATAGTGTAAATAAACTTCTACATCATGAAGATGTTAGCAACTTTCATTGCGTACATATGGTTGTATCGCTATCTGGACTCCCTCCCCAAGTTATAACTGCAATAAATCTTAAAGCATGATCAAATACTGTGAGGCTTTGAGGATGAAAGCATACAAGTTCTTGCTCCTTCTGCAGATAACTTGGTACATTGTCCGGAGCTTTCGCTGTGGCTGAATTATGAGCTTACACTGAATTACTACGACTACGTCTAAATGAGCTAGACAACGACACAGACAAACGACGAGATGACATATCTAAACCTGAAATCAAAATGTAATTGCTGTCAAAGGGCAAGGAATCAAGATACATGTATTGTGGAATGAATAACTGTCAAGTCATTTGTTGTGGGTTCTATTTTGGACAGAGATAATGAGATAATGCAGACAAGGAGTGCTGTAATGTGTACTGAACTCACTTCATTTTTTGTTATTAAAATACTGGCTAATATTTGTTCGGGTTACAGAAAATTATGGTGCAAAATGGCAACAGCAAGAAATCACTGTGCAAAGAATTTCATTTTATTTGAAAATCATGTCTTTACTGTGCACTTTTCACAGCAAGGGAGTGATGTTAGTGAGATTTTACCCCAAAAATTGTCATGACAAGAACTAGGCTCAGATGTGTCATATCAATGACCTGGAGTCATTCAAATGACCTCATGGTGTCATGAAGACACTATGTTCTTCACAAGAGTACAATTATATACAATATTCAAATGATGATATTGATAACCACACACCAAACGAAAAGGATGCAAATCACTATTTACACCAAACCATGTTTACCTGGTTGAGGCGACCTAGAACGTCTTCCACCTAAAGGTCAAAGGTCAAAGATCAGTTTAAAGGAAAACTGTACTATCAGTGAATAAATACTTGTTTTTGTTGACACCCATTATTAATCACATCTTCATTTCTAAATGAATCAACACAGTCTATCTTCCTTCAACTGCTCAACTTACAGTTACACTACAGTAGCACAAGTTATTGCCGGCCGGCAGATATGTACATCAGAGTTCATACGTAAACAGAGACTGTGTCATCCGTAAGCATACCCTAAGTAAGTTTAGCAGAGTCTTAAACAGAAAACATTAAAAAAACCAACTTTAACGGAACTTTTTGAATTATACTGCTGGTCCAGCAGTAACTCACACTTCTGCTCGAATTATTTAACCTAAGTCTAGCAATCCTCTTTGTGGTAGATTAGAAATAATACTAGAAGACATGATTATGACAAAGAAATGATTTGGAAGATACTGTCAAAAATAACTCTAAAAACTAAGAGACAAACTACCAGTACCTATTTGTAAATAGAGACAGCAAAGGACTTGTGATATAACAAAGCGCTGTAGTGCTTTGCAAGGGCAGCAATACTGCATCAGCATTGACAGTAAGCAATAGCGACTTTAGACATTGCATAGGCAAGATTTTTCAAAGGTATCTGAAGGTTTCAATCAAATTTCTCTTGCAAAGTTGATTTGATAATTAAAAGGAACAGCAAGTTTGGGTTTGTGATGAGGTATAATGTATAGTTGCAGCATTGTGAAGTCTCCTCTTAAAATAAAACGGAGTAAATAGAGCGGATATTTAGCGAAAAGCGAATTGTTTCAAACACACAAACAATGATGAGCAAATGATGACTAGAGATTCTTTTCAAAAGTTGAACGTACCATGTTCATTTACAGTAATGGTTGGAACATGAAGAACTGCAGAAGAATTCATGACATTTTAAACAACGACCAACAGTCCGGCAAGATCCAGAATGGGTGGCATCAGGGTTTGTACAAAAGCCAAAGCCCTTGACAACCACATTGGTCATTCTAGAAGTATTTGGTTGAATTTTCAAATAAAAATTCAATAGTGGCTTAATGTTGACGGAGGCCTGCCTCACCTTCTTGACCTATAGCACTGAGAGGGGTTAAACTCTCAATTGTTGATCTCCAAGCTGGGAAATTCTAGAGGAATCACGCATTATCAGGGACGGTTAAAAGAGGAGAAATGAGAATCTAAGACATGCTGTTTATGACTATAATTAGACTAATCATAGGAAAGACATTTTATGCAAATGAGATAGGGTTTGAAAAAGCCTTAGAAATTATCCAGCTATGAGATTTGAAGGAGGGAGAACGCATAGACCTACACCTGATTTCCAACTGCCTGCTACAGGAATTCTATTTCTGTCGCTGGTCTTGTCAACTACAGACGAGCTTTCCCCTAAAAAGTACAGGATGGGTCACCAGACTTCAGGGACCTCTACTCGGCAGCATTGGTGTTCCTACTGATGGGAACGCTACTCCCGAAAAAGCACTTACCCTAATGATTTGAAGTATTGGATTTGGACGAACCACGCCGTTTTTCAGCATGATTTAAATTCAGATTTATGGAGACACTCTCTGATCCTATGACACATTAAAATTAATGAACAAATAATTTTGAATGAAAAAAGTTTCATTTCAATGAATGATATTTGGCAAATTTATTACCTTTCTACACATAATCAGAATCTTGTCTCAACATTATTTACTTAGACTCACAGGGCAGGTCTTTCACGAAAAGTTCGGGGTTTCAGGAATGCACAAAACAACATGCAGGAGAGACACATATTTGGTTAGAATTAAATCACCGAGCGATTTTCTTTTACTTACTTGTCGATTCCTCATCTGGGGTTTTTGGTGGTGGTTTATAAAATGGATCTTTCTGGATCATTAAGTCAGCTAGCTTTACGTAGTTCGCATTGTCGGTTGGGACTTTGTTTTTCTGAAATTGGCAAAAGTTGATTATTGAGTAAAACAGTATTCTATCACAATAGTATAAACTCGACAACAATATAATGGAGCCACAGTGGACTAGTGGCACAGACTCATGGCTATTGGCCATTAGGTCCCTGGTGCCAGTTGCCCCTTACCCTATCCCCACAGTCGGCATGATACTTGAGGTATGTCTCCCGTCCAACTTGCTTTATTCCACCCAGGTCTATAAAAGGGAAATAGTCACAAATGTCATGGCACTCGCCATCGGAATACTAGTTCGTGCAATTAAATGGTTGACACTTTCAGACTTCTACTTACATGGAGACATATTCTCATGAGACCAGTTCCGGCTGAAGTGGAGAACTTTGATAATGTTGTCTGGTACTGAACTGCCTTCAACAACTCACTGATGCCTGCTTCACTGATAAGATTTCCTGAAAGTGAAATAGGTCAAAGGGTGAATATCACACTCTCTGTAATCAACAGGCTACAGGCTCCGAGCTTGAAGTGCACCCAATACATCCATACACCCATGTTCTTAAGACTGCAGATATTGCAGTGCAACTAGCTGGTTGGACACTTCAACCTTAATATGACATGGCCAAGCAATTTGGAGATGATGTTTCTTGAGTGGCAGGTCATAGAACTTGGGATGAGAACTGTACATACTTGTCAGGTTGAGGTTGATCAAGGCTCTGTTGCCTGGAATCCACATCTCTCCATCGATAATGTCTGTCTGCTCCAAGAGGGGATTGATTGCTTCAGTCACTTCAGATGGCTGCAACATAAAACAGCAACATTGACAGAAATGTAGCCACAGTATTCGCTGCATTTATGCCCTTGGTGTTGTTTGGGGTTCGTTACCTGACACTATGGTTATGCACCAATTGAGTCATAGCCAAGTGAATAGGTCTTTTCAGCCAAAGGACAGTTGTCCATATACAGTAGAACCTCTTTATAATGTACACTCTTGGGACTGAGCAATGCTGTTCTTAGAAATGTGTCCTGATTACAGAGGTCAAATTGTGTAGAAACAAGAGATTTAGGACCATAATCACTGCTCCTCACAGAGATATTGTGCGCTGAAGGAGGTTCCACTGTAAAATTCATCAAACAAATAGCTATAAAACTGTCAGCATCTCACCTCTGTTTCAAGAACTGTTGCTTTCTTGTCTTTGCCTCCCTTTCCTTTGTCTTTCCCCTTCAGCGTCTTGGTGTCAGCTGCTATTGAGGCTGGAAATAAAAGAATACATCAAGTTATTCACAACAAGTACAGTGTATTATCCTGCATATCGTGAAATGATGGGAAAGCTAAAAGCTGGCAAATTGCTCATTTTCAATTGGCGGTAGACTAAATACATGTATTACGTTTGCTGCCGAAACTTAATGGTTAATGCATTACAGCTGAAAATTTCACGCTTTTCAAGTAAAGTGTTATACGGTGCATTTGTGAAAATTGCAAAAATATAACACTTGAGAAATCGAATTTTATGGTTTACAGCACCGTTACTCGAATTTTGGGAATGTGCACAAAAGGAGGGGAAAAGGCTAAATTCTAATAATTTAAGAATTATGTGAAGAGCGGCATTCAGATTTAAACTGTTTGAGGCATGACAAAGCTCAAACAAAGATGTTTTCTGTGAGAATTTGAGAATTATATACCCAACATGAACATCAAGGATTGTGTGACACATTAATAGAATCTGCAGATGCAGATTAGATTCGTTTAGAAATTCAATTCCTTTCATATGACAAGTTGATTAAGTGTTGTTAAAGTTAAACCTTTTAGCATGTTGACAAAATATCTTTCTTCATTACTTCAACTTTGATACCAGCTGGAAGGCTAACATCAATAGATATACATCTGTTAAACACAATTAAGAGTATGATATGCCACACCACACTGTCAATAATATTCAGGACAAACTCAAATGTTTTTGTCATCCTGACTCTCATGCCCACAACCTTATTCTATCAATATCAAATCTTCGGGTCCACACAAGTTTTTGTGGGCATGCAGCTTTCAAAAATATGGTGATCAGGCCATGAGTTGCATTAGGTTAGTTTTGGTGATGTGGTTTTGACAATAACAGATTGCCAGTGTTAAGAATAATGGGTTAACATATCACTCACTGTGAAAGTTGTAAAATGTGATTGTATCAAAACACACAATTAATTAGAATGTGTACCTAGTTTTACTGACAGCGCACCTATAGCGGCAAACGATGCTAAAAGGCGGATGATAAAGAGAGGCGACTAGTTTATATCAGTGCAGTTAAAGGGGAATGTGTAAATTGGTAAAAAAATCATATTATAACATAAAGTTGGTGAAATTATTGCTGAAATTAAAGTGCATAGTTACAATGTATTACATGGGAATTATTCATTCTGATATTATCATGAATTATTATGTGCAGACATCAGCAATCAGACCAAAGACCCATGGGCACTTGATATATACCAACATGTACACAGGGCAAGTCTCTAACAAGAAATCCTGGTTGAGAAATGCCACCTAGCATCATGAAAATAACAGATGATGCTAGATTATTTTACAAAAGTTTGGGAAATATTTCTTCCACCACAGCATGCATAGAGTTGGTACTACCTATGTTCATAAATGCGGCCACTAAATGAAGAAAAAAAATGGTAGAAATCTGATAGAAATAGTTATACGACTACTTCAATTCCTTTGCTTTCATAGCCAGTGGTCATATTCAAGGAAAACTGAAAAATTCATGTGCTCTTCCACTTTTGTTTGTTTGAGAAGAATGGCATGCAAATGATTGAATTGAATAACTGAATATGCTACTTTACAGAATGGAAAACACCCCAGAGAAGCAAAAAGATATTTTTTCGCTCCACCATAGAAATACTAACAAAACAGAAGAAACAATAAACTCTAAATGGTAAATAGTATATGCTACAAGCAAGATAACTACAAATGATAAAAGCATACAAGATACAAAAGAAAATAGCAACACACTGAACAGTCAGTCCTCTTTACTTGGAATTGCCTAAATTCTTGGTATTTGGTTTTCAGGGATTGTCTTTTGCTCTTTGGATGGTGTTTCGAAATGACAAATTACTGTAAACCCTGAAATGTGTGTGCCAAATATCTTAACAAAACTGCAACTTCTGTTCAAGGAATCAAGAATTGGAACAACAACTCAGTAAAGACGACTAACAGTACATGCAGTACTGATAAAACCTTCACTAAAAGAATATCGAAGTATCAGCGACTGAAATAAAATACTAACCTCCAGAACCACGGCCACTTGCGGACGCCCCTGTGAGGGGAAGAAAGGACGATTGCATTATTATACAGAACTGACTTTCTAGGACCTATAGAAACTTGGTACTGCCACGTGCTCTTCTTTTAAGATATATAGGATGCTTGGATCAGTGGGTCAGTTGGTCACTGTGTCAAGGTCAATTCTTTTGGTCACTGGGTCAAATTCATTCTACATTGACCAACATACTACTGATCTCATGGCTATATCTTTTAGGTTAATGAACCTTGCTTCACAATAACACGATTTCTATTGGCGACAATTTTGATGGCCAGGTGGAAGTTTATAGATACTTTAGAAAGCTGAAGCATTTATTTGTTTGCAGTCTTTCTGTTGGTGAAAGAATTTCAAAGCGTCACACAGCATGTCATAACTTTACAAAGGCTACAGCAGCTATCGATAAACAATAGTTGTCCAATTTACAATTTTTTATCCTAGCTGTCCCTATGGACATTGTGGTTATATCTAAGCTGTCACTAATTTTTTTACTCCTATATTCTATTCAGAACAATTACCGGTATCCCACTCAATCTAGTTAACCCACAAGCGCAAGAACAAATTTGAGCTATTTGTCAAAATCAATTTTTGAAAATCATATGATGATGAGGCTCTATGTCATGTATCACCAGTACCATCAAATTAAGAAGCAAAGTTGAGTATTATTTCTTTCTTTTCTATTATGACATGGCAGGTGTAAAGCGGCATTCTACAAATTCCAAATCCGTGCTGAAGCCTAAGAACATTTTTCAGTGCCAGAAATGAAATAAATTTATGACAAATTTACTAAGATTAAGTGCGCGTCTCTGTACAACTGTAGCCCCTATGTTATAGAAAGGAAGAGGCAGTACAGTCCGATGCACACAGAGGCTAGAAGTGTTCCAAGCTATAATTGTACTCCCTGTTGTTCCAAATATCAGATGATGTAAATCCAGTGACCATTCAGTAACACTGCAGTGGTCATTTTGGAATTCAAACGATTTTGATCATTGAACACAAGGGTGGAAGTGTTAAGCAAAAAGCTCTTCCTCCCAAAGCACATCACAGTGGAAAATGGAAAAGTTTTGAATATTCAAAAATGGCAGATGGATCTCCAGGTGAGCCTAGGAGAAATCAAAATCAGTATAAACAGGCCATTCAATTGCATGTTTGATCACAGCTTCTCTTATCTTAACCTAATATGGGCCTTCCACTATGGCTAATTTTGACGCATAGTTTCGTGTCATCACTTATGTCACTGGTCAGAAAACTACCCTTTCCCACAAAAAATGGATTAAACGCTGTGAACCTGATGACATGTAACTGAAAGGCCTGACAAACCAAATCAGTGACTGCTACCACATAGCCAAGCTAATTGTTATATCCAATGGCATTCCCAACACATACTAGTTTTCAAGATCAGCAAAACATTATTATGAAGGTCAAAAGACATCACAGCCACCAAACTTGCACTCCTGCATTTCGAACAGAGTTATCAGCGTGTGCATACCCCCATCCAAAGCGCCAAGCAGACCAGGATGAAATGTTAAAGGGTAACTTTAGGCAGGAGTAAGATGTACTAGATAATGTTAAACATGTTAAAGGCAGACGCTATTACACATGTGTCTGCTATCTCAATATAACATTAGCACGCTGGCATTGTTCATGCTTTTATGAGGAATATAAGCACCAATTATAGTTGGACCACTAGCTCCTGCCCAAAGTCCTCCTTTCAGTTTCACCTGAAGCTCAAAAACAACAGATATAAAACGGTCCCATATCTGGAATACAAGTTATCATATTTCATGATATCTGTATCAGGACTCATTACATTAGACAACAAGACACTTGTAAACTTGACCTATGGGATCATAACAATGCAGTTGCCTGATTTTTTTATATAAAGGTATTCCACTTTAGAAGTTGGTTGAGAATGCCACAGATGAGCCCAGTGTCACCCAAAACTCTTTGCCTAAACTATGCCAAGTGAGAAATGACCAATACAGTTGTTTAAGAAATTTGGTTTGCCTGAGTCAACTTGTCTCCCATTTATTTTAGCATGCATCCGCCCAAGATAAAACATACTTGGGTGACTAGATCGAAAGCAACTAGGAGTTTTATTTGTCCATGCAGTCAGTTAAGTCTTTTTGAAAAATCAGTTAAATTTAGTCGCTTATATTAATTTATTTATCGTTCTCAGAAAAACAAAGATGGCAACCAGTTTAGGCAACAAGTGCTTGAGAATATAACTAGACTAGTCCTTACGTCGTTCCTTCCTCCCGTCATTCGTACCAGCAGACGGACTCCGCCGGCCCCCTAGTGGCACAAGACGAAACTGATGCGGTTAGTCAAAAAACATGCAACTTAATAAGAACCATGCAAATTGTATACATGTACATGTACCATCTAACCATGCAAGAAGCAATGCAGTGAGAGTGACAGCAAAAAGACTTAATGCTCGAATACAAACTAACGTGGCGCTTGCTGAGAGTATGTAAAGGAGCCTCACTCTCATTTGTGGTAACAAGTGCATGAAGTTATCATCAGCTAGGACAGAGATATGCAAATGGGCAATGTGGTTGAATACAAGATACGTTTTACTGATTGAGAGGAAACTAGGTATGCTAAGAATCTTTGCTCCTTAATGCAGCGACTGAAACAGAAATTAGCATATAAGCAGGCAAAGTTGCCCAATTCTTCCTTTACATTAAGACAGACCAATACTGAGTAGCAACCGCAGACAAGCTTTAATCAGTAGATTCTACAGACAGTGTACTTATTCACAAGACTGTAAGATAGTGGGGGTGGAGTGAAAGGTGCTGATTTGAAATATCCTGAACAAGGGAGCTCTAATGTGCATCCTCATGACAAGCCTTCTGTTTGTCTGTTCCATCAGCAAACCATTCAGTCTTTGCATTCAGCCTTGCCAAAAATCAGGTAAAAAACACATTTTCATTAAATTCAGTTTACTTTTACGAACAAAGAAGAATTAACTTTGTTGATTTAATATTTATGCTGAGTTGCAAAAGACTATCACTCATTTCATCTTAACAAAGGAAGGCAGAGTAGAGCAAAAGGTCAAGTGATGTGTACAAAAAACTGCTCATTAGCATTTCTGAAAAATGGCAGTCAAGTGACTCAACCATACATGTGCACAACCCTTCCCCCAAACTTAGAAAACTTTTAAATATTTGGATACTTGAATACGGATCCAATGCCCACAAATTTTCAAAAATGTTTGAAAATCCGTTTTTGTACACAACGTCACAGCATAGTTTGATACTGGAATTCTAACCAAGAGTACTGATGTAAATTATAAAGAAAGTTTTTAACTAAACAGAATAATTAAACAGAATTTTGCTGGAGTAGTTCATACTCAGGTGCCTTACCCGGGGCAGATAGATGTGTCCCTAAAAGAGTAAATGTCATCATGTACGATTTGGTATCCTAGTAAAATGAAATGGCCAGGGCCATTGTGCTCACCTCATGTGGAGGAAAGATGGATAAAGAGCATGGTATTGTGTCATGTAGTGTTAGGTTTGATGTAGGTCCAAGCAATTACAATTTCCCCAAAATGGCCAATTTACAGTACATTCGACCTCTGTGACCTTGAAAAGTAGGTCAAATCAAAGAAGACCCGGGTGACACATTGAATGGTTGTTAGAATTAGATGTACCTATGATATAAAATTGGTGCCAATCGGGCAAGCCATTACTAGGAATAATGGCATTTTGAAGAATTTAGGATTTGGCCCCCTCCCTGGAGGCCAAACGGCAAATCAGATCGCACCAAACTTCGGTACCTGAGATCACCTGACCAAGGGGTACATGTGTACTTAATTTGTGATCAATAGTCATTGCAGTTAAGAAACGTGCCATAGTTACGGCCTGACGGCGAATTTACGCCATTTGACCTCTGTGACCTTGACAAGAAGGTCAAATTAAAAACCTGTGTGACATATACTGTATGGTGGTTAGATGTACCCATGATATCAAATTGGTGGCAATCGGGCAAGAAGTTAAGGAATAATCACATTTTTAAGGTTTTTGGATTTTGCCCCCTGGTGGTCAAGTGGTGAATCATATTGGACCAAACTTCGGTCCCTGAGATCACCTGACTAAGGGGTAAATGTGTACCAAATTTGGTATCAATAGTCATTGCAGTTTAGAAACGTGCCATCGTTACATCCTAACGGCCAATTTACACCATTTGACCTCTGTGACCTTGAAAAGGAGGTTAAATCAAAAACCCGGAGGATATATGATGCACCTTTGCTAGAAGTACCTACCATATTTTTTTCAAAATTTCCCGACTACTATTAAGGGAGATATTGCATATTTTCACTTTTAACGTTTGGCCCCCTGGTGGCCAAACCATGAAACGAATCGGACCGAAACTTGGTCTCCAAGGTGTCATTACATAAGGGTACATGTGTACCAAGTTTCAACTCAATAGCTCTAACAGTTACGAAACGTGCCCTGCTAACGGACGACGGACGACGACGACGACGACGACGACGACGACGACGACGACGACGACGACGACGACGACGGACGACGGACGCCACGGTATGGGATAAGCTCACCTCTGCTAAGAGGTGAGCTAATGAATCGTAACTTCAAAAGTTCTCATCATACTTTCACACAGGTAATTAGGTTTGAGGATTCTTATTGATTAGTTCACAAATTTGCGATCAGATATGGAAGCACTCTTCACATTTGATACTCTTGATACTGTTGTACTGTTTCTTCAGCAGTAAAAGTTTTTCTGCACAATGGCCAAAAGGGTAAATGTGCTCTAAGATGTCTTGTTGTTCATTTCAATTAGACAGTTGCGCTGCAATACTTGTAGGTTTTCTATCAAAACTGAAGAAGTTCAACTGTCCACTCAGGGCAACCACTAAGTAACTTTTCTACCGGATGATTTAGTTTCAAGGCAATATGACAAGAGGGAATAATCGATCAGTGTCCAAAAGCAAAATGGATGGGCACCATACCCTTTTCCGTGATATGGCACCTTTGCCAGAAGTTAGGATGAATTTCACCCCTTAACATTGCTGTCTATTATATTTCAATGATGATGGCAAGTCTTGTTTTAGGGATTTGGGGGCAGTAGAGTAATCATCAGGAATAAGCTGAGGTATTGCAGCATTAACACAAATCCAGAGTTATATTGCAGTACCGGTACTCAAAGAAATACAAACACACTCTGACTCTAAATACTAAAACTAAGCAGGAAATCATACACAAGTCAGCTGGTCAGCCTTCTAGTATAAAGCTTGCAAATTACACAAATACTAACATTTTTAAATGAAAGTCGAGCAAGACAAAAATCTGGAAAATTTGAAAATCCTTCTTGTTGTGAGGAATCATCTTTATGAACTTTGACTGACATCATAACATACATGCAGACACCAACTTTACAGTTCCAAATGAAGACAATGTTCATTATTCTGGAGTTTTCTTGAAAAAACGAGACTTCATCTTGCAACAAAACAACGCCTAAAAGCTCAACATATAAGATGACGAATTTGTCCCAAGCCACTCTAAAACAGTGTTCACATTTCAACCAGGTTCTTGGAACATAAATTCGCAGACATGCACATCACACCTTACCAGAGGTACTAGGTGATGGGGGTTGAAAGTGAACTGGAAATCGCAAGAATAAGATTGTATCCTAAACTGTGGGGGGGGGGGGGGGGGGTAGGAAGTGTCTTTCGATTTAGTATCGTTTCCAGTAGTAGAAGCCAAACAGCAGCTGTAATCTAATCATCAAAGTTTTTCATTTTTCATGTGGGGGTTGTAAACTTCATCAATTTGACCTCTCATGGGTCAAAGCAGACAGGCAAAATAAACCTTATACTAGGTCATACACTAAAGTCGCCATATCACTGTCAGCATTAATTCAAAAGTAGGGTCGCTACCTGGGTAGCCACAAGATTGCACTTCTGCGCACTGCCTGGAGTGTACTACAAGCTACAACAGCCACATGGCAGCAGGTTAAGAGAACGTTATATCAGTCAAGGTCGAGGTCAAACTGACATGGGATTCTGGGTGTCGTGATTAAATTTTATATTAACACAGGTTATAATGGGGTTGTACAACCATTTCCCATACAGTAACTATTGTCACTAGGCTAAAGCAGGATATTTCTAAAAGGAGGTAATCTAGAAGAAAATTAGTAACATAAAACTTATTGTATTTAATTATTAGTATCTAGATACTTTAATGATTAAGAGTGGATACCCCTTTCCGTATAGGAAGTTTAACCTAAATCTACGCACATGATACACTACCACCTCCTTATTTGAAACATAACGGCCCTCCCCCCGAAAATATGATGCATCACACATTTTAGGACCACCCTCACAAAGTTTGGAGACACAACCAATACCCCTAGTTCAGCATCAATTCCTTGAAGATCCTCAGTTTCAAAATTCATTTCTCTCCCCATCTTCACATGTTTGTTAGAATAGTATTCTAATGTCTATGGGTTTTTTTATGGTTTGGATCCTTTGTGATGTCTGCTTTCATGGGCCAAAATGAGTTACAATTGTCAGTTTCCAGCCAATGATCACAATAACAGCCATGTCCTTGCATGTCCTTGCAGAATTGTCATTTGCAATGGCATCCAGCTAAAACCAACAGATTTTTCAAAATGCCTTTAAAGAAAAGCTGACTAATTGCACTGCTTATTTAATTCATGTATTATTCTACTTAAATAAACTATTTACTACAACATTCAGTATTCTTACAGGGCTTTTTAAAAGCAGACATCATAAGAAATTGAACGAATCAGTTTACAGTCTGAAATATTCTACGGGTTAAAAAATGAAATAAATGTAAACCTTTTGTTGTTCTTGTTTCTGTGTCGAAGCAAAGCATGGTGAACCGAGCAAAAGAAACAGAAATTTAGTAATCTGTACATTAAGAAAACACTAGTAACATACATGTATTAATATACTTCCATTTCAAAATTTGGGACCTAACATCAGGCATGCCTACACAGGTCAAATTTGACTATGGAATTGGAACACTGGGAAAGGGAAATACGAAAAAATATTAAGATGTTCTACCTATGTTAACAACAATAAATACACAGCGATAACAAGTAATAACCTAAAAATAGTTCCACCACCCACATGAATAATATCCCCCCCAAAAATTCAAATGATAATAATTATAAAAACCTTTGGGGGTAGAATCACCCAAAAATGTATGCAGAAATAACTTTTGGACCTAAAGCATTTTGGGGAATATACATTCAAAATAATGAGTAGTTTTATAATTGACAACATTGAGCGATAAATATATACTTTGGATAACAAAATCACTTCTTGTGCACTTTCTAGGCGATTGAAGTGGTATGGTTAGCCAACGGGAGGGTATAACTATAAGCGACATCCCCGTCACACTGCTAGGACTTTCAAGGCTAATTCATGTGACATACCCATGAATGTGACAGCTCTCAATTTAAAATATAAGTCTGCAAACAGCATGTAACAGCAAGTCAGCTACAAAAATTATAATTTGAATGTGAAATTGTGCTAAAAATTTATAGAGATGAATTGGCCACCGGTTGGCATACCGCATAGAGTACATGGAGATGAAAGATTCCTCTAGTCTAGAAATGGAGCCATTCAGACCAACCCATTCACCATGCATTTCAGCACTTACCCAGCAAAAGTGATTATTCTTGTCTGTGAAAAGTTCAGCCTCAAGGGTGCTGAACTAAACTGATAACTTAAGATACAGGCACACCCAAACTCACACTGGCAATAAAGTTCATATAACAAACAGGCGAATTCTCAATAATAACAGGAAATTATTCATAGCATCCAGGAATGTGCTCTTACAGAATAGCAAAACAACTGTTTGGCAAACATAATAGTGTCGACAACAGCCGCCACAAAACCATAGATTACAAATTTGGTTGACAAAATATCATAGCTTCTAACTGTGCATTCAAATATTATGAAATCTGAAATAAGTGAGCATTACTTAAAGCAAGATCGTGCTGTTCATGAAGTTAAGATATTGCCCAAGTTCTGCTGTGAGTTGATTTGCGTTATTGCTCGTTTTAGGTTTGCGATAGTTTCAAAAGAAGTGCCAAGGACAACAATATGCAAACAAATCAAACAACAACCAGCATCAAGTATTTGCAGATCATCCAATGTGCAAAGTTACGAGCAATAAAGTAGCAACCAGTTGCATTCCGAAAGAGAATTCCATATCATACACTCACCTTTCTTTCCGATTGTTGCATCCTTCCCCTTTTTAGTGCCACCCTTTGTATCGTCATCTTTCTTGTCCTGAAAAAGTATGTACAAAAAATGGTAGCATTGAAAGCCGACACCAAAATGAAATGGCTGCACTGGCTCAACTGGAGTGCCATTTTTTGGTGAAACGGACCAAAGAAGGCATGAAGCACAAAAAAGAAAACTTTTAACCCTGGAACAATGCTAACCTTTCCTGGCTTTTTGCCAGTCGTCGATTTGTCTTTTGTATCTCGTTTACTTTTATCAGTGTGTGAAGAGCTACCCTTAGTGCTTGGGGGTCGATCACGATCACCTCTTGTTCGTCCACCACTAGGAGGAGGCTGCAACAACAGACAGAAAGCATAAGATGGAGAAAATACATTGTATTGTTCTACTTTTTCATTGAAGTCGAAAAGTCCAGGCACAGATCCAAGGGGGAGGGGGCCACCAGACGCGGCATTTGCAGGGTATTTTAAATGTGCAAATTACTGCACAGGTCTTTCAAAGAGATGATGAACGATTCACTCACACTGACTGACTTCTGTCTTTCGGTAGCCGACAAGAGTTTCCTTCGTTCTATCACCTCCTCGTGTGATAGAGCAAATCGGGACAACACCTCTGCTAACTTCTTAGCTCCAGAATCACTGATCTTGTTATTGGCCAGACACAGTGAAAGCAAACATCGGTTGAATCTCAAGCCCTGAAAGAACGAAAGTGACAGAAATTCTAGAACAAAAATTTGGATGTAAAACTATTAATATGATAGATTTCTGTGAGAAAAAAAAGACCCTCGCACTTAAGCAGTACCACTATATTCCTGCTGCTACTTAATCTCTCTGAGCTGATAATGAGTATCAATGGAATTTCTAGCCAAAGCCACAGACACTTATTAATCTATTTATCAATCTAAGAGGCTTATCAAGCTTACACCCACGAGTGTTGCTTCAATGGGTCATAACTGTTGTTCTATTCCAGAAGAAGACTCATTGAAGCAAAGAACAAGACATAAAAGCCCCAGTTTTCTGCTTTATAGTAACTTACCCCTGCTAAACTTGTAGCGCCCTCGTCTGAGATTTGATTGCTGTTGAGGTTCAACGATATTAACTTGACGTTTGTCTTGTGTACTGTGCCGAGTGCCGTGCCAAGAAGCTTGGCACCGTGGTCGGTGATGCTGTTGTGTCGCAGGGAGAGATGCTGAATCCTGAAAAATATGATAAGATTTTAAAACCAATAGAAGATGTTCCTCTGTTAGAGTTTAGCACCTGCCAGTGTCAAACATTTTGATACGACGCCATATATCACACCTCTAAACTAGCACTCCAAGAAAAGCATCGATTTGGCATCCAGAATACTCAATTTTAAGTTCATGCCCAAACCAAATTGAAAATAAAACATCCAAATGAATTTGGATCATGCAAATATCTTGCCCAATGGTAAACACTGCCCAATGGTAACTTACGGACTTTCCTCTTTGATGAGCTCAAAGTAATTCTCTCCTTTTATTGGGTTTGCATCTAGCATTAGTGACCTGAAACAAAAGGAAGCATGATTACTCCACTCGTGCAAACTACAGTAACACAACAATTGCAAATATCAAGTTCCTGACTGCCAAGTGTGGGACACAGCAGTTGCTGCAAAAGTTAAGAATCGTCAAAAAATCTCATGGACATTACCTTTCGTTGAAAAGCCCTTGATTATAACTTCCCAAGAGTAAGTAGAATATGGGGTTATTTTGCAATTCTTGTGAATTCTCCATTTCAAAACATGCCCAACCACTTACCTCAGATTTGGTATGTTGGGAAGGAATGCAGCAAACTGTTTTAATGTCTCTTCTGTTAGACCAACATTCCAGAAGCTGAAATTTGAAAAGATTAACCATGAGAGAGATTTCAACTTTTCAAACGGTCATGGACATGAACGGGACGAAAATGACCAACCTTTACTGTAGAACTCATGACAAGAGAATTTTAGGCTCTATATGGTCACTTATCCTCTAACTGCACAAGCCCAGTGTAAGGGAATGAACCAGCTTAGCTTACAAGTTCATCTAGGGTAATGGTTGGCAAGAGACAGGGCCCAAGTCCCACCGTCACTAGTCAAGCCAAGCTCTCTGATGTGGCAAGCATGGAGATTTAGACTTACTTGATAGAGTGAAGCTTCTCCATTGTCACAAAACATTTACTGAAGACTCCGACCATTGACTCGTCTATTTTCCAACCTGTAAGTGTGATTTAAAGGTTAAAAATGTTTCATTTTCTGTTTACTTAAACTGTGTTAGGCCAATGCTTGGTACTGAATAGACCCTCAGACACTAAGCCAAAACAGCAGAGGTGACAATTGCCATCTTATCATACCTGCTATTAAGAAAACATTGAGGAGAGCACCCCCTTGGCCTTTTTGTGCTTGACAAAGGCACACTCCACTCTCTAGCACAATCTTGCCCAGTGATTCCCACTGCAACCTATTTTTGCTCACCTCGGATGAATATTTCTGTGACTGTGTCTTGCTTGTCAGGATGATCTTGTTCGACTTGAATACTTGGCTTGAAATATTCAAACTTTCCTTTCATGGTATAAGTTTTTGGTGGAGGGTCAATTGGTTCTATAGAGAAAAAACAACAAAGTAGTAATTAATAAGTTAAAAGTAAGAGATTATTTCGAAATGCCAGGTTTATATCTCAACTTGCTTTATGCCTCCATTCAAGTATGGTAAAATTGTAGCAGTCCATTTTCTTAGGGAAGTATTTACTATTAGCACTTAGCCCTCAAGATTTGGGCCTTGTACAAGGTATAACACCGCTACGTTATCTCAAACCTGTTATTTTATAATTTATTTACCTCCATTTTCATCTAATTCAATCTCTGGCTCTGGCTCAGGTATGGGAACATTCACTTTGTTCTTATCACCCTTCTTCTGCTCCTTAGTATCCGGAGGTGGCCGCTCTGAAGGGGATGGAGGGCGGCGGGGACGGTGGGCAATCGTTGGAATCACAACCATATTGTTCCGCTGGCACAGCTCATTGAAATCATTGGAGAAGTGTCCGGTGCAGACGTGTGGTTCTTGAAGTTTTGAAGAGTTGTATTTAGATGAAGTTCAGTAAAATAAGCAGCCAATGAAGTTCATGATCTATTCTACTAGTTCTAGTGCTATTGATCACAACAATGTTGAATTAAGACCATCATAACTTGTCATGATTATGGTGGCAGCTCCGCTGCAATCCAGAATCAAAGAGGAACCCAGGAAAAATAGGGTTGCCTGATGTTGGCAACGCCATGAAAGGTCCGAAAGAATCAGATTCAGGACAACTTTGTCTGCTATGAGTTGTGTATTAAGCCTTCAGAGTTTGATTCCATTTGTATTGCAATTGGTTATATGTACATTAAGGTCCAGACATTTTTATGATAGGTACAAATTATTTGCAAGACCAAAACAGAATACACAGTTTACAGTCCACAACAGCATTACATTTAATTATAACAAAACAATAAGCGATGCAACTGCACCAAAAACAAAATAATACATGCATTTTTGAAAACAACAGCGTTTGTAGGATGCAAACTGGTACGAGAAATGTTATGCAACATCTGAACCATGTAAATACAACAGCTACACACATTTATAGCATCCATTTGTAGTGTATGACTTTATCATATCAATTCCAATAGAATCTAATCATAATATATCTTATGTTGCTGGATGCCAAAGCACTTTGAGCACTGACTGCAAGCTTTCATTATGCTGCAACTGAAAACCGCAAAAATCATTTTTATTCAACTAATTTGATTTTAATCAAACATTAGTACGGAGTTAGATAACACAACTGGACTTTAACCACAATCATGATGGAACAAGTACCTGCTCTTTTCTTAGCCAATGAGAGGGCAGAGTATAAGCCTGGAGTAACGATACAAAAGAGGACGACATTAATAAGTTGGTTTGACTGTTTTTTAAATTCTTATATATTTTTCTTCTCAATCATTCAGAGAGTGAGCTGCTAGCATTTTAAGGGTGGGTATAAAGTCAAAGAATCGCGAGGATGGATAGATATGTCCAGAATTAGACCTGGAACTTACTACAATTAGTTTATAGAATAACCACTTGACAAAAAGCTTGTTGAAATTTAAAATTTCCTAACATCTGTTCCACTACAATCATGCTACGTTGCTATGCTAACAGTTCCATGATTTTATTTCCATAAAGCTAATTTCTTCATACCTGGCGTCCGGTCCCCATCATCCTGGTCCTGGGTGCTTGAAGACTGTGCCTTGTCCCGCAAAGCCCGCTCAAACTTCTTACCCATTCGAACTTTCTTCACAAAGCTATAAAGAGACACATCAAAGACAAAGACATTTTTAAGAAAACTTGCGAAGTTACTTTAAAATTCATTTTCTTCCATAAACTCCAGTAAACAAGTTTGTGATGACTGCTAAAATGAATTGGAAATGACTCCCATCTGTAGCAACTGCAGTGCAAAATGTATATATAAATGTTGATGGGCTGCAATGCTACTGTCACACTCACACTCACAGTAGTGATATTATTTTTTATTATTAGAATTTTAACTGAGAAATGTCAGAGAGACTAGTATAACGGACTCATGAAAACAGTTATTTTACAGTTGCTGATGGGCCCAGCTTCAGCTGCTCTGGGCCTGGCCCCTGCTCGATGGCATTCACTACCAGTACCACCGGCGGTAATGATGTCTATGATGTCATGATGATACCTTCGCCTTCGGCGTAGATATCGGCTCCAGTCCAGGTCCGACAGAAAGAAGCATGGACTCATCAATCATGCAGCGCAATCGTGCAAGTATATTAGTTGAAATTAAAAACTGGCAAGGCTATGTTATGTACACGTAGTTAAACGTTAAAAATGCTATTTTGTCAGGATGGACTTGGATAATGTGGTTGTTCAGTACATTCACACACTGTCAGTGTCAGTGCAGTGCCAGTGTCACTGACTGAGAGTGAGAAGTCAAAATTTCCCCACTTACTCAGCGGCGTCAGCACTCATTTATCATTTATGTGCCAATAATCACTGCAAATATTTTGAACGACATTATTAAGAAGATGATTTATCATGCAGTTTTGTAGAATTTATCAAAATGATCGGATGTTTTGGGGTATTTTGCATCAGTTTTTACCTGAGAAAATGAAAAGCTCAAAGTGTGACCGTGGAACACCTTCTGAACGCCTACGCGTAAACAAAGCAGTGCACATATAGTCTTTCACAGAAATCCTATTTATTAGCATTTTACACCACAAAAATGTTTGATAACAACTAAAAAATACGTAAAACACAATTTTGGGAATTATTCTCCGGGCTGAACCTTTTTAGGATTATTCAAGAACTAATATAAATGCGCAAATGTGATGTGGTTCATTGGCAACAAGATGCCAAGGACGCGGTTTTCATTGTCAACATACGGGCATTTTGTAGCAGGTGCTCGTTCTATTACTTCCGTAGATGGCAGCAGTAGTCCGTCAGGTATTCGTACTGGCGATAAACCATGTATATTGATGTTTTTGGGGATGCGGTCCCGGTCGTCATTGGTGGGTTATCAGGCTTGTTTCTCAAAGCACATATACTATTCGTCAATATAGAGAGACATCAAAAGTACCCAACTATGCAGTGTTTCCGTTGTGTTCAGTTGTCTCTGATAGGCCTACTTGGCATGCCCCATTCAATCACCATGGGCATACACTCCGGACGTTGTGGACAGGCCTCCTCCCTCACCCTAACATAGAGGATGACGATCAGGATGACGAAATGGACTGCAGAGGAGTCTACATGGGCACTTCATCCTGCTAAAGCGTCAACTAGGCCCTATTGAGTGTCCTTCCCTACCTCAAAGCGAGTATGACGGATTCCTTGCGAGATTCTGCCATGACGAACTCTCCTCGTAGTCGCCCAAAGATATGATGTCCCCTAAAAGATTTGACCTTTATCTGAAGACATCCGATACCAGAGAATCCGGCTCCTCGGCCCGGTTCCAGAGACGAAAGAAGTGACACTAGACCCACTCCACTGACCGCGGCCGTAGTGTTGCACCTAGCCGATACAATCCTTAGAATGAGGAATTGTTGTCCTTCAACGGACTGAATCTTCCGAGTACCCCGACAAAATCCTGTGTGAATTTTGTTTATGTAATGACTACGTAAAGGATTATATACTATCCTATATTCTCCGCGTCAAATATTGAAATAGCATTAGAAATAATTAGTTGTTTGAAGGGGGAAATCTGTAAGACAACATAATCGCTGTCGTCATTAGCAAAATTCACCTCAATACTGACACATGTTTTGAGATTGCTAAATCTCTCACCCACAAAATCATTGTGAAGCTCGATAATGGTGACGCAAACGAGAGTCAGGATGTACTGACAGCACATGAGAGACAAAGGACAATCTTTCTAAATGTAAATTCGCGCCTTCAATCGTCCTCAGGGTCGGGACTATACTCAGACTCTTCTCTTCTTCTCCTGGCCTAATCCCCATGACACCCGGCGAGATGTAGTACCTCTGCTGTCGTCCTTTCTTTTACCAGCCACATGTACTTACCTTTGAAAAGCACCAATAGCAGTGCCTGCCTCCGTCATCAGAACTAAATGGAATTATATTGACAACCAACTTTCGACTAACTTGGCGGGGTTACCCAAAAAGGCTATCGGTCACAATGATCCTTTTCCTCTTGAAGTCCAGCGTTTTAAAATTCCGACTGCCAAAGTATAGGCAGTGTCTTACAAAGGGATGAGTTTACATTGTCAACGAAACAAAAAACACAGTATGTTACATTATTAGCCCCTATTAACTCTTATTCTTGACTTAACTACAATAAAATTCGTTGATTTATGTTGTGAGGTTTCTCATATACTCAAAAGAAATTTTCGTTTAGGAGCCTAATGCCGTATTTTTGTTTAATCTAAAGCCTATTCAGGATCATCTATGGGGCAATTAAACTTGAAAGCACCATGCCTGAGAATTCGAGATTTATTGCCAAGAGGCACGTTTGTAACTTAATTGACCCTTGTAAGCTTATTTAGAAACCCCAAACAATCAATATATTGTCTACCAAACGTCTGTTGACTCTTTTTCCTGATTTAAAATGACATGTTTAATCAAGTCCCTGCAGTCTAAAAATGTAGCTATTGGTTCAAAGGTATACTAATAAAATACTGTGCCCATAGAATTAGCAGATTTAGAAACAAGCCTGCCGGCGACGCGGTTCACGGAATAATCGTCGCCGGGAGGCTTGTTACGCGAAAAATTCGTTGTTAAACGTGTCCGTTGTACACTGTTCTTCTCTATTCAGTTTCTTGATATTTACTGGTACTGCTGAAATTGATATGGCCCACTACAGAACAATTAGTCCCAACAAACGCTTCCTGCAGCATGAAATTAGGAAACCGAAAATAGAATACCTTGCAAATGTTGGTGTCCTCGTTCTTGATCCTAGTGGACTTCGGCCGAAACGCGAGTCCGGAGTTCCTGCGGGTGTGGGCACCACCCTCGGCGTCTGAGGACTTGTCGGATTGGACATTTCCTGGCCACGGTTAAGTTGAAGTTACAGACGAAGCAGAGCAGTTATGTACAGGTCTCGTTTGCATAGACTGTATATACACTGTTAAGCACAAGCTCCAGAGGAAAGATTACGACTTAAGGATCAAAATCAGGCGATGTCCGGGGGGGGGGGATCTGGCACAAATATTCCAAGACCTAAATAGAATCACAATTGTCGAACTAATCAAAAACCATCCAATCGCTGCCACGAAATCAATACCTGACCAAAAAGTCCGATGGATCATGTGAAAATTTATCCGAACTGATACAAGACCGACTGAGAGTAATACCAAGATCGCCAAAATTTAATATTCGAAATGTATACTAAAATAATCCGCTGAATCACAGATGTCAAATCACGACCCTCAAAGTCACTACATGTATATGTCTGAAATATCTCTGTCGTTCATAAACAGTGAAACACTATTCAGGCCGTGAACACTTTTCTCTATGTTTATGATAATACTCGTAAATAATCCACTTCAGAACTTGCGGATATGAGATGGAGAAAGGATAAACAGGAACTAATGCGTCTCCATAGAAATATATCAATCTGTTCATGAATCAACGATGAAAGATTGAATGAGAAATCTCCGATGAAATCGGACTCCTTATTCTAGGCATGCACGGTCCGCGTCGCTGAATGTCCCACTCTTTATTGCTTCTACGAATATAAATCGGCAGTATATTTTGATTTGAAGCTATATTAAGAGATACCGCGAAAGCATATTTTAGCTAAATGTCGTGTGTTTCTCATTGCAGGTTAAATCCCATGCTCATAACCAGCCGTTAACAGTATGATCACTGGCCCTGGAGAGTGCGCCATTAGGTCGGTTGTCACACCCTTTTTTACGACTCCGAAACGAGCGCGAAAAACTGTGAAAACCGCGGTCCGCGTTGGCTCTAATTTAGCAGAATTGTTGCATAATCCTGTAGTTAGTAATCTTAGGCGTCACCCAACAACAAACGTTATGAGTGTTTGAGTCTGTATGGCAGGCAAATGACCACTGTATTCATCTTGAAGTATATCGTTTTATAAAAAGAAGCATCCCCTTCACATAGTTTTTAAGCAATGGAAGTGATCAAATTGTTTATTTTTACATTTTAGGCTAACGGGTTGTCTTCAGGTTTTGTCCGCCACCAGCAGAGAGATCACAGAATCCGAAATCCTATTGAATCTCACAGACACAACTTTTCATTATGCACTGAATTGAAAAGTCATCACATCCATGACGGCGAGGAGACCCAACGGAACTCTGTCGTCTGCTACTGTGTACTCGCGCCAGTCGTCTGAAATCAATCCCTTATAATCTTTGTTATGAAACTGCTTTGTCACAGTCAATTATCCACCAGATCGGATATTTGCTCAAGATCAATATATATCGAAAGGGGTTTCCTGCTCGGTCGCCAGACGACGCTTGTCGATTGTCTAATGCAAACGACGCATCGACTTCCGACTGACTCTTTGGCCAACTTACCGTGTTTGTAAGTTTTCTCTGACTTTAAAATGTCAAAGAGATGGTCATAGCCGACAACAAGGATACCCACCTTTGAAACCGATCCTTGCCTCTTGACTCCCCTCTGCTGGGCAATGTCAAGAGGTCTGTTGTTGTCGCCATTGGAGACTTCGGAGAGTCCGCGACATCTTCGTCTTGCTCCTCCATGGAAACAAACCTTTACCGGCTTGCTCTCCGAGAGAATGAGGCAAAATGATTGGTTTGCCGAATGTGGCAAAGATTGGTTTCAACGTGTTGTGATTCTAAAAACCTGACTTGTTCCAAAAGGGTAACGTCTCTTCGAAAGCAGTCACGTATGAACGCTACAATAATCTATCCAACGAAAACATATGAATTTTGTTGACAAGGTAAACATTGGCAAGAATCCTTTTCGGTAACGCTCCAAAAGTTCTCTGAAAACTGAACATCTCAATATCGCTGAACAATGAAGGCCTAACACTCTCTGTCATGTCTGTCATTTTCTGAAGATATAGACGGAAGCATTCCTATGTGATAATATTCCATTTATTGAAGACAGGCGTAAAGCAGTCTGATAGTAAGACAAGAGTCCTTTTAAGAAGCTCGAATTTCAAATTGTTGGTTCAGAATTTGATTCAATTGGATTCCGGTGGACAAGCTGCAAAGGAACCTGACCCAATAGACTACTCCCTTCTCTGATTGTCCAAGTACATATTAGTCCAACTCTCAATATCGAATATCGAAATGTCCAATATTATGTCGCATTCATAAGCCGTCCAGACTCTGATTTAATTGATATGCCACGTGATCAGGAAAATCAATCACCACAGGAAATTGGTTGAAAAGACTAACTTCTTCATGATTGGTCCTTTGACGGGTCTGGTGGTCTTGTAAGTAAAACTATTACCCATGTATTTTGGATGGACATGACCATACAACATGTCAATTAAAACATGCCTTACTTCATGTACTTTAATTCTGAAGTGCTCGTTGAAGTGCCTGTCACGATGGTCCGACCCATCATTTTTATTTGGGTTTTTTTCATTTTCGCAATGTACGAAATTCCTGCCGTTTTTTAGTCTATCTCGGTGTCCCGAAAAAAACCCATCAATAATCTTAGTCGATATCATTCATACAGAACCCGAGATTTGTTAAACACCTACCCGTAACGGTTTCAGAAGGAACAATGAAAGCACCATTAATATTTCATTACGTTATTAGTAACCCATGGGAACTGGGCACAGGCGGAATAAACTGAGCAGAGCCTGTTTCTGTGAGTGTTCCCGTGTGCCAGTGTTCCTCTTCAATAGATCAGGCTTAAGGTTTGTTATTTGGTAAGTGGCCGCTTAATCCGTGAAAACGGGAACAATAAGGACCGGGAAACACTGAAAAACGGGGAACATCCACAGATATTACACCAGTGTTTTACATGTATACAGTATTAAATGCCCCACCCCCTTCTGGAAAAAGTGTCCGTTCTCGTATCATATGAAGACGGATTTAGGTGTTTGGTTCTCTAAAAATCATCACCGTCAATACCTCAGAAAACAGCGCATACAGAGTACTTTGTTCCCCAGGACACTCTTTCCAAAGGATAAACCCGTGCTTATGAAAAATGTGTGGAAAGGAACACTAAACACTCGGTGTCCTACTGCATCTTTCGAAAATTAGGAAAAAACAAATGTGGGCGTTAAAAATCTACTGACTGATGAGGAGGAATTGGTTTTCCTGGCACCAGGATGTCCCATGAGCACATCCTGGCACCCGGATGTCCCATGAGCACAATCATGCTCTCTTGTCAGACGTGTTAATTTGCAAAATCAATATCTGTGTTGTGCTGATAGCCATGCGTTAGTATCAGCGGCTTTTTACAGACAATATTGGTTCGAAATGCAGGACCTTGTGTAGAAGAAAATCGGCGACAGCACGAAAATGTTTGAGACAATCGTCGACTCTCGGAGGACAGGTCTGTTTCAGAGCCATACAGCTCGGAGTAGAACCCACGACCTTTAGAGTGAAGTCGACTTCGGCTTCGGCAAGCAAGAGGCCAGAGGCAAGAGGCCACCGCATGCAATCATGGTTATTGCCAACATGAATGTGGTATATTCAGAGGCATGGGGTAAAGGGAACCTCAGTTTTCCCTTGGACTGAGAGACCTTGTGTCTGTCCACTTACCTTTGACTCATTCGTTCAAGCACCACGTTGTTCAGGCTGCTATCCATAGCGCTTTTTTCTTGGGAGTTCTTTAATTTTTAAACGTTTTTCTGTTGATTAACGAAGTGCGAAAACCCTTTGGTTTTGATTCTTCAAGTTGTCCAGGAAAGAATATGTTAGCAGCAGACAACACGCAAGATGAAAAGTTGGCCACCCAAACCACAGCCGAAGACCGTTGCTTCCATGCACACACTACGCAAAATCCATCACAATGGCGACTAACATAAAAGAAGACCTGATTAATTTTCAAACAATGTTTACACTCTCCGTATTGATGTCTGAGTAATTATATATGACTTTGCCTCTTAACTATTCATTTCTTTTGCAAACTTACGGGTCCTTGCGTATTAGATGCCATAACTTTTCCGGACTAATTATTTTTTAGAGCCTGTAACGATCCCTGGTTAATGAAAAACCTTTTAGTCTCTTTTCATAGAGTAATGAAATAATTGGCCGAAATAAATTAAAGGGACTCTTATGTTTCCATTTTCTAGTGACGAAGGAGAGAATAAAACACGAATCTCCGGATGCCATGGCAACCGCAAACACCTACCTTCGGTCTCGTCTGCAGCGCGAATGGAAAAATTATACTGTAAGGTTGTGACCAAATAATATCCTAGAACGTGTGTGCTAAGATGCACTAATAACCCCCCCCCCCCCCGCCCCATCTTGACTCATACATCATTTCACCCTTGATGGTCAAGATGCCCATGGCCCATTTCGTATTGTGTGGATATTCGCATTATTTTCGCAATCAATAATCCAACACTGTTGTTTCGCACAATATTTTGGTTGCCTTTCAATATTATTAGTGACATAATCGGTCAATATATCAACATTTTACCTGGGGTATAATGTTAGGTCCCCATAACCGCTGAACGTTGATTTTGTATTTGATCTATAATCCAATCCGAACCATAAAAATGATCATAATGAAGCACGCTATCAGCTATAATGAACTTTTAAAATCTCTTCCCTGGAAAAAATGCTATTTTGCTTTGTTGATTTAAGGTATTTGGTTTCTATAACCGCGTCTGTCGTCGAGAAATCAGATGATTCCGTCACGGAGTGGATAGTCTGTACGATTGGCGACAACCAAGCCTGGAGACGAGGCTCTCCCATTAAGATAAATGGACGATTCTTTTCAAACGCATCTTTGAGACGCAGCAACAATAATAAGGCCAGGATGATGAAATAGAGGTGACATCACGTTTATTAGCAAATCAGATACCAGCAATCTCTACTTGCCAAATTTGCCCGCACGAAATGCAGTTTTCGTTGTTGCTTGCCGCTTGTTTCGGTATGTGTAACCCAATCTGCATCTTCTAATGTGTAAACTGTCATATTACTCTGTAGGATGTTACTGATCTGGCCTTATTTCGGTTCGTCGTTTTGAAATACATGTACATCATATAAGGACATACGTCTTGATTGCACAGGCTTCAATCGTGAGGACACATGGTCAAGAACGGTATGCATACTTCGACTAATTGAATGATGTGCCACGGGAAATACATAATCAGAATTAAAAAGACTTACTTGAGTGACTTTATTAAACCTCCAACACTTGGTCCATCCATCGTTCTGAATATCCGTTTAGTCTGAAAATACCATGTGATGCGGCGTTTAAGTAATCAGTGTTACCAATGAATAAAGAGCAGTTTTGGGCCTTCAGTATGCGCTGTCTCTCAATTGACTTATTTTAGCTAATAGGATTTGGCAATATTTGACGAGAAAATAACGATATGTTTGTTTTATTTATCGAGCCTGGAGTCTAAATACCGTCTGCTATATATATCCGTGTATCAAATTGAACTATTCTTTGATATCACAACACAAAGCCTTTCCGCAGCGATTCTCATGCTCTCTCGCAATCAATTTTATAAAGGATGTGCCCGTCCAGTCAGTGCAATAATCGCATTATTATAAAGTCAGTGACAACATGCGTTCAATAAAACTAGATTAATTTGTAAGTGATCCATTAACTTTTTAACAGACGAGATACTCATCCATTAAAAAGTGATTGGTATAATAAAAGTAAGCCTCGCGCTCGTCCCCGGCATTCGCTTAGTATTTTGCTTGGTCAAGGGACGAGAGGCGCGAGGAGTAAGGGCTGTTACGTTTAGGCGTTAGCGATAGGCGGCTCTAAACCCCTCTATTATACCATTGAGTTCACGTGCCCGATATGCAGCCACTGAATTTAATTAAAAGCTACTTACCGTTAATCGGGCGAAGTATCGGATATAAGAATTGCTAGAGAATCGTCTATACAGAATAATGTGGTGGTGATGAAATCGATTAGACCTTGGATATGATGTCGAGATTTCATATCTTGTCATAAACCTTTTATATGTACTAAAATTTCCGATACCGGCTCCGCCCACCGATTCTGAATGAAGCAGGCCCTCCAGGGAGGAAGGGTGAGATTGACGCCATAGTTACTGTAACATGCATCATTATTATGCTATTATTGGTTCCCTGGCATATCTGCCTACAATATATTGCTAAAAAATAATAGGATATCAGAAATGTTTGCTTTTGGGACTGGGTACTTTTCTTGTTTATGTACGTAAGCATGATAGGGGAGGAAAAGGGATCATCATTGAATTTCGAAGAACAAGAAAAAAAGCCGTTTGCCGAAACCCAGCATCGAACTAGGGACCTTTAGATCTTCGGTCTAAGGCTCTCCCAACTGAGCTATGTCGGCTTGCTCTGTCATGTGAACCGCAACGCAAGACTTGTTTAATCAACCAACAACAGACCAACACAGATGTAACAGTTATCACTGTCCCTTGAAAAAGTGTCCTGTCATCCTATCAATAAACTTGAGGCCCAGACAAAATGTCTACATCGGTGTGACTTCCTCTGTCAGGAACTTGTGTATTGCTGGACAAAAAAGGAGCATGCAACACGTTATTATATCCAGAAAGGCTTGTCCCAGTGAGATTAAGCTGTTACCAATGTTATGTGCAGACAAATTCGTGACGAAGTCTTGTAATTATTGAAGACTTTTCTGTTTCGGCTGCACACTGTTTTAGATGAAGACCATGTCACAACATATGACTTTCCTCTCCAATCACCACTCTTGTTGTGCATATTGCCAGTCACAAGAGACCTATGTCTCGAATCAAACAAGTTGTGACTGGTTGAAATGTCCCCATCAAATTGGGAGTGTTTGTATGGTTGAAATGGCGTCTCCACTCGGAGTATGAGGGTTTTCTCCATCCAGTTGTGTGATGGTTGAACTGGCACGTCTTCACTGAGTACAAGGGTAGTCTCCATCAAGTTGTGAGCTTGATAAACTCATGACGACTCAACTGACTGAGTGAAAAGGTTGTCATCATCAGATTGTGACTAGTTGAGATGTTGTGTCCACCAAGTACAAGGGCATCCTTATGGAGTTGAAATGTTTCCCCAAGGCAGGCATTGCCTATTCATAAGTCGTGGTAAATGGAGTATATGTATGAAGAACAAGTACTATTAAATAAAGGACGAATTTTAAAAAAACTTGCTGCATATGTAACATATATTTATTGAAACAAATGATACCTTAGAACAAAGCAAAATTCATTCCATATTTTTTGTTGCAAAATACTCACTTTTGTAACAGATAAGACCAGCTACAATGT
Source organism: Lineus longissimus (assembly GCF_910592395.1). NCBI lineage: Eukaryota > Metazoa > Nemertea > Pilidiophora > Heteronemertea > Lineidae > Lineus > Lineus longissimus. Next base: position 6,515,725 of record NC_088315.1, read on the forward strand.
CTTTAAACATCCACAAGATACATTTCAAACTTGTATCTAGACAGGGCAAGTATTTGATAACAAAGATGTAAACTGTCTAAATTCTTGATTGCCAATGTTTAAGGATATACAACATTTAAGATAAAAGCAGAACATTCCTCTAAGTCTATGACCATCACATCTGGACTTAATAGCTAATGCATTTATAAGGTGGTATTGTCTTTATGACATGGCACATAGGTCCTAGGATGGAGCCCCTACGACGTGAGCATCCAAACTAACTGACTAGCACATTGACTTTAACAAAATGAATTCAATCAGTTGCTCTCAGGGGCCATTCACAATCGTCAACTATCTCTAAGAAGTTCGAAGATTACTCCCAAAAATCCCTCCTTGAAAGAATACCGGTAATTTCTAAGTGACGATTGCTATAAGAGAACATGAACAACTCCCAAATTGTGCAAATAGTAATTTGAAGTGCATGTTGCGTTGTAATGAGAAGAGTGAATATTCACATCATAACCACAGTTTATAATACCCTTTGCTGTCAAAACATTATTTCGATATTTTTTTATGGATGGCCCCTCACAGCAAACAATTTTTTGTCTGGAGATGATAAGTTCACGTTTTGCAAGGAAGTCAATGTTTTGCAAGGAAGTTTTTGCAGGCTGCCACACATTGGTGATAAACTTCTTCAAAGTCTTCAATATTATCACCCTGAAACAAGAAGAAAGACCTATTATATGGACACTGTTACAGCAAGCCATTTAGATTTTGATGTAGTGGGTACCACAGTTTGTAGTTGTCATCAGTTTACTGGTTTTTTAGTATGTCACCATACCCATGACATGCATTTGTCGATTCTAAATATTGGGAGCTTTTAAAATTTTGTTTGATATTAAAAGTAAAGATTCAAAACTTACATAATATGGGTCATCAATGTTTTGAGATTTATTATTTGGATCATAACTTCCTAAGAGTTCTACGGTAGTGTTGCTGTCCTTCGGTTTCATACCAGTCAAATCACTGAAAAGGCAAACAAGATAAAGTAAATACATAAGGTATAAGGTGAATCTCAGCCAAAGTGATCTAGGTTTGGACTAACATTTTCGCCTCACCTTCCCAGTTTTGATTAAGTACAGAGACCAATGCAGTGTTAACTAACTTCTTAACTAAAATGTCTGATTGTTCAGGTATATTTCACCCAACTCCAACACCTTTACAACAGTGAACATTTAAGATGGTTAGATAGCTCACCTGATATTATCCAAATCAAACCCAAAGATATACTGAAACTTATAGAAATCTTGCTTATTGACCTGCAAAGAAAAAGAGCCATGAATAATGTTAAAATAAAATGACATGGATTGACTTCAACACTGATCTGTAGAAGACAGGTTGTGACTTTGTCTCAGCCCTTTGTGAGGTGGAATGATCTGGTCAATCACTTTTTGTCAATGTTGATGAAACAGAAAGCATGATAGTTCTCATTCTCAACTGAATACGTGTGAAAAACACCCGATAGCAAAATAGTCCTCACTTGTCTGACTGTGTGATCCATAGGTGTTCCGAATTTCTTGGCAGTTTGCTGTGCACGCCTTTCAGATTTTAACCCAATATGGTACGGCCCTACTGCTGCACTATCTATTTCCCACTGTAAAGCAAAAAGAAAAAAATTGTTCAGTAGAAATTATTTAAGGGGGCAGATACAATTATTTGAGAGAAGATTGTAGCCAAGGTGCCATGAGCCCTGCCTTATAAAATCAGAATTTAAGTGGATGCCATTTTATCCTATATTGTAAGTGTTATGTAGTCAGTCCCATTTAGTTTTTTTTATCAGAATGCTTCAATCTGCCTTGTTTATCAGATTGTTTTATAAAGTGAATAATGAACAACTGGCTCAAAACTTTAAAAGAGACTGAAAGTGGTCAGTTTTCAACCCAATCTCCATGTCGTACCTCATGTTCTTTGCCTTCCTTAATAACAAGTTGTCTGAAGACTGCCTCAGCTATAGGCGACCTGCAAATGTTGCCTGGAAAATGAAAAGAACAATTAGAAATACTTTGAAATTCATTTCTTCCATTCCAAACTCAATGAACTTTCAAGCCTTTATCAAAACCTAGGCCGAACACTATTCACTTTGAGTTAGTTGCTGACCATTAACAATCAAATACTCTAAAATACAGGTAGTTGTAGGACATGGACATTGGAGGAGAAGCAGATAGCCACCTGCTCATCTTCAAAATAACACAAAATAGTCATCTTTGATCGCACTGAGACAGCAACCATATCAATTGGCAGAGGAGTGGTCCTTCTTCCTGTTGAAATCATAGATGAAACGCAATACTCTATTTTGTCTCCGATGATCACCTCAGAAGCCAATTCACATTTTTTGATACACCCTGTTTTTTTTCTTTTTCTGGTCATTCCCACATTCCTTTTGGGTGTTTGCAACGATTAAATCAGATGACACCACAATTCCATGCGGTTATTTCAAAATTAAATGGTTAATACTACTAAATAACTGCCTTTCAGATAAAACAACATCCCACTAATGTTACTTTTATTCACCTAAACACACAAATAAAACTGTCTTCTTTCCACTATTGGCCATTTTGACGTTTAAAACAACCCAAACCATGTCCTGGTTTAATCGCCGTTGTGGTATCCTCTCATAAAAAAGTAGTGCTTAGCAATAACTGTAATTATACAATATCTATCACTTCTTAGTTAGTTTAGATTAGTTTTCAATACGTTTTTTGTAGAAAATTACCAAAAAATGGCAGCAACTGTAATTTTCAGTAATTTTGTGGTGACGCGTAGTAATTAGGCCTAATTGCCAATCAAGAGGTGAAGGTCATTCGGAAAGTAAACAGCAGTGAATCTTCATATTTTGTAAGTTCTGTCAATAATTTCATCCACTTTTCCTGATTAAATCTTACTAAGGTATAGTTCAATATCTTGCTATGTATGTATTCTTTCAAAATATCTAAATGTGCCCTTAATCGTGAGTGTAGTCCTTGTGTATTTTGGAGATTTGTTGACTCCCACTTGATTACACGGCCGATATAGTGTATTACTCATTACTGTATGATCATGTAGGCCTATATGGTTGTAGTAGATTTATCTTATGCACTCCATGCACTACACTGTGCTGTACACTGACAGTACTGAGTCCGTCAGTCTTGTCCTATGTTAGGCATATGTAGCACAACTCGTATGATGTACGCCTATACACAAAATCACACAAGTGGTAATTCAGAGTTTACTGGTAGCCATTTTAGGTATTTACACTTACAGCGCCCTGGACCGTGGTGTAGACGGTGTACACACAGCACAGGACAGTGCACAGTACCGTCAACCGTGTTCGTATATTGGTACTGCGTACACTAGCGACTAGGCCTACCGCCAGTAATTACTGGTATCAACTCTGTCTCTGCAACTACATGTACTATTTAGTGTCCCTGTGACCTGGCCCAAGTGACTGATACCACTGATCTGAACACAGGAAGTTGCATTGTGGGGGCTGAAGGCACCCTCAACACTCATTTAAAGACTGATATGATACAGGAACAGGAGCGTGAGGAGGCAAAAAAGTTAGGAATACAAGTATCTATGGTACAAAGGTATCTTTGTACTATACTATTAAGTGTAAAAAGAGTTTAAATATTTTTCAGTTTCTGTCACAAGTTTCATCATCGAGGAATGTGAGACATGATTGCTCCTTCCGGAAGATTCTGAAGCTAAGAATAATGACACTTTCATCCAAATAATTTCGGACTCTGGATTCTTAATTACATGCTATGAAAGCATCATTCGAAATGGATTTTGATATGTACGGCGGTGGAGCAATAGGAGGTAGTGGCGTACCTCCACCCCATCCTCCCATGCCAGGAGTAGCCGCAATGGCACAGGCAGCGTCTCGGCCGATGTCGGATTCTCGTGCAAAGACGGTGCTGAAAGAAGCAGTTGATGCAGTGGTCAACAGTTTTGCCAAACACACCCATGGATATGGACGAGGTCAGTTTATTTTTGCCTACTTACCTTTCAATTGTTGAATTAGAGCTTCATGTGGATGATGTACACCCTCAACTTTTTAAATGGACTGAATTACACTCTGCCATCATGAAAACAAACAACTTTTTTATTTCTTCCTAATCGAAAAAAATGACTATGTACGAACCTTTATAACCGATGTACTTTCTTTATACATTGTGAATTGTTATCCTGACACAAATTATTTAATCTGTTTTCCAATCAATAAAGCGCTGATTTGTTCAGTGCCTTGTTCTATAGATTTATTAAATTAGCTTTAAGATTAATACCGTAATCCTCTTAGATAAATTACACTTTATGGTCTCCATGAGTTATTTTGTGTTGGAGCACGTCAGCTAAATTTTGACTGGGAAAGTTAATGTAAATTTAGACCACAGTGACAGACTAAATATGCCTATGGTCCGAGACTGATAAACTATCTGTACGATTCGATTCATCATTTCAGTGAACGTTGTTGAGGCACTGCAGGAGTTCTGGCAGATGAAGCAAGATCGTGGCGCTGATCTGAAAAATGGCGCCCTTGTCGTGTATGAATCACAACCGTCCAATAGCCCGCCATACATCTGTTATGTGACATTACCTGGGGGCAGTTGTTTTGGAAGCTTTCAGGTGAGATGTCTTTTTGGAAAGCTCCTTTAGAGTGGTCACAGTATGTGTCCTGGGGCAGGTTTTGATAATTGTTGGCACTTCACACCTGAGAACATGAGAACTAAGTGGGCAATACAGAACTTGAACATGTTCATGTTTGATCTAATTTTATCATCTATTGAAGCTAAATGATAATTCTCATGGGACAATAAAGCCACAAAGGAATAGTTCACTGCTTAAAAATACGTGTACATGTACTTCCAAATTTGAAGAAATATATGTACAGTTTATTTTGTGAATACATACGTTTCAATGTAATTTTTTCTGTGCTCTATGCCTACACAAAATTCAACTGAGGAATACCAAGTGTAATATTGCAACTTTTGCACTGAACACAGACAAAAGGCTAGGCCTAGATCCTGCTAGGGCTGGTCAATATGTGGCGACTAATAATATTATGACTAAGTGTGCATTGTGTTTGCTCAAATGACTCATTAGAAATGTCTGAACAGTCGCTCTTGAACCTTTTACATGCAACTTTGGATTGGTCTTTTTTCTCAGGGAACTACTTGTTCTATGCTGCAGCAAATCAGATTTTAACGATTGGTATTTGAAGAAAAAGAGTTGTCAATTCAAAAGCATAGATTGACAAAAATATGCAGAAAGCTTAAGGTTTCCTGCACTTATCAACATTTTGATAATAGGGTCATTGCTTTTCATCGTTTCAGAACTGTCCAACAAAAGCTGAGGCTCGTCGCAGTGCTGCAAAAATAGCACTGATGAACTCTGTTTTCAACGAACATCCGTCCAGAAAGATCAGTGGAGAGTTCATCGAAAAAGCTGTAGGGGATGCTCTAGCATCTTTCAAGGTGATTTAAACTCTCTCCATGACATATACTTGGGGTGCATTTCTACCTGTGTTTTTGACTGAATATAAGTTCATGCGCTAATAGATTCAGACCGGTAACGAAATTGGCTACCTTTGAGGTGACTTTTGCTGATGCTAAAAGCGAGAGAAAGCGTGTCATTATGTGAATCATAATTCAAGGTGTTGAGAATACTCCAAAGGCAATTTATGGGTCATCTCCAGTTGGTAAAAAATGTGCATTTTTGTTTATTTGCAGGGCAAGAGGCAGGAGGCTGACAATCCCGGCACAGGTATCGGTGCGTTTCGCTTCATGCTTGAGGGTAACAAGGCCCGCACAATGTTAGAATTCCAAGAACTTATGACCGTCTTTCAACTCCTACATTGGAACGGAAGTCTGAAAGCTATGCGCGACCGTAATTGTTCACGTCAAGAAGTTCTTGCGCATTATTCGAATCGTGCTCTCGATGACGATATGCGATCGCAGATGGCACTCGATTGGATATCGCGTGAACAGGAAACCATGGGAATTATTATGCAAGAGTTGGAGATCAGTGAACAAGAATTGGACGGTGCGAGACTAGCTGGACGTGAGCTCCGATTCCCTAAAGAGAAACGTGACATTCTCATGCTGGCTCTGAGCCAGATAGGACCAGCGGAAAGTATGGCTTAACCGTCAATCTTTTTTGTGTGTTCAGTGATGTGTGAAGCTTGGTTCACATTCCAGTTCACGACTGCCGCTGACACTGACATTGAAAGAAATTTGTCTAAAGTGGTTGGGCATCGGAGTATAAATCCACCTTATTAAAGGAAGGAAGACGTTTTGTGTGGTTGAATATAGGGAATTCTTGTTGCTGACAAACTTGTGTTCTGGTCTGTGATGTGGATTTGGTAAAGTTATTTTTATTTTATTACAAAGTGAAGTCGAATCGCATTGTAGTGTTTTCTGCCCAACCGTTCACGTTTCTCATACAATCATTTTGTAGAATATTGCAAATCTATATTTGTCCTGTGACAGCTGATTTTGATGTATCACATGTATATCAATGCTTGGAGCTAAATTAGCAAATTGTCATCTTATCACGAGTGCTTATTTTTATGTAGAAATTCCTGCAGACACTTTGCCAATACTTGTAGGCCTTCTTAATGATTCACATTTCATTTGTCGTCTTAATGTATTTGTAAATATCCATACAATGTGTTTTAACATATTTACAATTGTAGAGTCATTGTTTATGTTGTCATCTTAATATAAAAGTAGCAATAACATATCAGAATGAATGAAATTCATTTCAGTGGCTTTGTTGGTAGTCTTGTCTGAGACATGATAATGTAACAAGACTTGATGTGTCCGGACAAACTTTTCCTTCCTTCCACTGTATATATCCATTGCATATCCAGTAAATATCAATTGAATCAACTTATTTATACATGCATCCATTGAATAGAACAATTTTTTTATCATTTTGACATCTATTGGATATTCAATGGATGTTTTGCAAGTTTCATATCCAAAAGATATCCATTGAATATAAAATTAGCCAAATATCAATTGGATGAAAGGAAGATTAGCCTGTGTTATCTGTCTCATTGCCCTTGAGTTGTCTACATTAGTAGCATTGTCTAGGTGAATGGTAAACTCTGTGCAGCTCTTCCTCACTTTCCAAACTTTTTGTAATATTTCAGAGGGGAATGATCCTATTGCTGTAACTGATACAGATTAATTTTCTAATAAATACATGACATAATCTATTCTTTTTCCTTGTTACTTTTCCATCTGAATCAAGGAGCTCACAAGTGACATAAATATGATGTTGACGAAGACATTAGTGGCCAGGAGTTGCAGACTAGTAAACAAGCTTGAGAATGTACATGCCTTCTTTAGATTGTGAAACCATACACCCCAAATTATCACGATTAGGTTGTGCATTCCTTAGTATACGTGTAGTCCACAGAGACCCTTCCGCACAAGATTTGTACTTGGGGTCACTAGAAGATGCCACCACTGTACATTTGTACATTTTGGTGTTCTGTGCACATGGACTGGCAAATTTCAATGTTTATATACTGTATATAATCTGCTATACTCCTAGTTCAGTCTGTTGATGACCCCAAGTCACGTTATTCCATTTGCCAATGGTTACTGCATGCATTGGTTCCAATGGTCATTGCATACATGGAGTTGATGATTTTTGCTCTTAACATCATCAAAGTACAAGACTAGTCTAACAGGAATACTTAAAAGACCTCCTTCAGGAAACAGATTGTCAGACTAGGTCCGACACTTTCAACACCCTTGAAGTCGACCAATTGAAATCAATACACATCAACTTCAGCATTATGAGGTGCAGCCTGTATCTTTGGAACTAACGTAAGCTCAAACTGAGATCCGAGCAAAAGGTCCTACAAGACGTAGTGTATTATTGATTGATTAATTGATTGGTTCATTCATTCATTCCATGGGGGGGGGGGGGGGGTAGGTGGGCATGGGGCACAAGCAAGTAATATCAGATCAGCAGATGCCAACTGAGTACAGAATGTCAAAATCCTGTAAAGGGCAATAATACTGGCATTGAAACAAAAGGAATAAAACTGATAAAAAGTGATTGATTTTATTTTTGAAACAAATCATAACATCACAGCAGTTCGGTAAATTGATCTACATATGATAAATCAACATGCACATACTAAGTAGAAACACTGGAAGGAATGCACAAGAAACGGTGGAAAATAAATTAATACAACACTTTGGACGGAAGCATTTTAGATAGAATTAACATTCAAGTTCATTTGTCTGATGTTTGCAGAAAATTAGTTCATTTTTCATCTTTGTATATTAACATGAAAAAGATGCTAAAAGTGGATCCAACAGCACTCTCAAACTATGGTCATACTGACAATAAAACTAGTTTCAGCAGCAAAGACTCTCACAAACTCTGGGTGCTTCATTTAATATGAGATGTGACAGCAGTAGACTCATTGGATGGAGCAAATGCACACAGTGCATGACTAATATTCTACCCAAAACATATTCATCCAAGCCTCGGCCTCAACACATTACATCAGAATGTATTGTATCGACGGATCACAAGAAAAATGCATATGTGGCACTACTTCTTCAAGTGCAACAGATTCTAACAGCCAATGATCTTATTATTTGTGAAAAGTCATACTTGGACATGTATAGACTTCAGAATTGTTCATATCTTATGGCTTGGTCTCTTCTTTCCTCCACCCCAGCCAACAGATTTATTAACCTCTGGCCCCCGCCATGACATTTTCTCCGGCTTCTTCGTTGGAGCAGAGTTTATTTTGATTGCTGGAAACTGAGTCTGACTTATAGCTTTATGTGTCTCCCCGACGGAATACCTTCTAATTTTCTCTGACTCTGCCTGACTTCCATCAACAGACTGAAGCTCAAGGGAGGGACTACCCTGAAATATGACAAGGAGATGCATATAATCATTGCTTATTTAAAGAAAAATGCCTGAGTCTCACGCTGATAGTGGGGTTGAAACCAGGGGCTTCATGACCATTAGTCAGAGACCCGAGCCACAACATCACAATGGGTCCCAATACATCAGCAATGTTACCCATTGAGCTATATGCATGAATGCAGCTCCCACAATAACATGGGGTATACATTAAACAATAGTATCAATCCTATTCTCATCTAGTATGTGAAAGAAATATTGTTAGATACCTACCGTAAGCATCACTCGTCCCCCAGCAATGAGCTCAGGGGTCAGCCTTGGGAGATTACCATCACTCCCATGGTGTCTGGCACGGAAAAGAGCTGTATTGCCGTTACTTGGTTGAGGAGTACAACTGCTACTAGACGGATCGTCTGCAGGATGGCCGGCCTCATGAAGCCACTCGTACATGCGCGCCTTCTTGTTGTGCATCTCTTCTTGTCTTTCATGCTCTTTGTGGCGGACTTCATCTTCTTTCGCTGAAATGAAGACAAGAAAAGTTTAAAGAAATTAGATAATAATCTTCCTACATGCAAAAAGGGGCAACAGGCAAAAACTCAGAATGACACCCATGATCTTACATATATAACTCACCTTTGAAATATTCCTTTCGGTTGCCTGCTGGTTTCTTGGGGGGTTGTACTGGGGACATATGATTGGTCTCCTCCAGCTTCCGCATCAATTCAAGCCTCTGCCTCGGATCCAGCTGACTCAGCTTCTTCTTCCTCAAGGCATTGTACTTGAGTTTCTTGGCACGTTGCATCATGAGCTCAGCGGTCTTTGAATCTTTGAAACCCCTGGAAAATGATTCGGAAATATTTAATGCTATCTTTTTTCATCAAAGGCAGAAATCTGGGGCAGGGAAGTTTTTAGGAAGAGTTCACATCATTGGTCAGGTAGCATGGTCCATGCACGCACACCAAGGTGACAGTAATAAACTTTTCTTGTTGTTAATGTTGGAACTCAATTTTCAAGGGGCAAGCAACCTGGCCTCAAATCAAGTGAGCTAATCTGCAAGGGGAATCAGGGCACACTGCAGGTAGGTGAGGCTGTCCAAGAATTGTTTTGTGGAGCACCTCTTCTGCTAATAGTTGGTGTTGTGCGCAACAACTAACATTTCGGTGATAAAATAGTGTTCAATCAACAAAATATGAATAACTGAAATGAAATGTGCAATAATTCAACCCCAGTGCATACTGCATGCAAAACTGAACTGCATTTATCATCCTCACCAGCTACACATTAAATCATCCTCCTTTCTAGATCGGCATGATCTTGGGGTACTTAAACTGCAGATGAAAGTGGCACTGTATCATGCATACGGTGAGTACACATACATTAAGTGAACCTGTACAGGTCACAGGTTTTAACAGTCAAAGCAAAATTACAGCAAACACTGTATGAGAGCTCCTAATATCAATGGATTCAAAATTCAAAATCTCAGTTTAAACCCCACAATAGACGAGGTAACACAGAAGTGTAGGAGGAAGATATCCAAGAGTGTCCATTGCTCAGCCCCCGAATAACCAACCCTAACTTGATTACTTGGCACAGAGTTTATTCTCACCATTCTTCCGATATTTTCTCCTCTTTCCTCGACTGCCACGTCCTCTGCGTATCCTGACCACTCATGGCTGATGACGGAGGGAGGGGAGGTTTACCCCAGCCCTGGCCATCCTTCCAAGCGTGCTTAGGGGCGGCTGGTGGATGTGGAAGGATGTCACTTGATGGGTTGGCTGATTTCAGGATGGCATGACTGGAAGTGGAAAAGACAATGGAAATTTGAATACCAGTGTCATCCTCTGTAAACAAAACTTGAAAATTGAGGTGTTGATGATCAGTCAGGGGCATCTAAGTTAGGCCCCTAGTGATTTAAGCTCTGTAGAGGGACTATGATTCATTTATACTACCAGGTTAAGGCCATGACATGGGAATTGCAGTGTCATTATTTACAATCCACCACCATGAGTACTAATTCTGGAATAGTACGGAATAGCCTAGGTTTGGGACCATCTAAAATAGTAGCAAGGGAGTGGTATAGGCGACTCAAATGCATTTAGGGACCAGCTATTTAATGGAAGCAAGGGAGGGGTTACGCTAACTGCATGGGTAGGAGAAGCTATTCCTGTGCCTTACCTGGACCCAATAGCTATATTACTGTAAGAGAGACAGGTCCCCATTATAAAAGTTCCAACAATAGTTCATTCCATGTGCTGTGCATGACCAGAACTTGGTAAAAACTGGCCTTGTTTTGTCAAAGGCCAAAGCATTTAACTCATCATGTAGTTTATATCCTGCTGTCCATCAACAGATGCGGCGAGAAGATGAAGACCTGAATTGCCAGCTGTGGTATGAAAAACTTGCCCAGACAACAGATTTTGAACTGCCCCAATAGCTTCAGATGACATACTTTTATAGTACAATGTAGATCAGGGCTGAATAATCATAATAACTTACTTCATAGGGATCACGGGAACCTCTGATGGCATCCAGTCTTTATCCAAGTCATCCTCGTTCATATCAAAAGCAGACAAGTCGACCTCTTCTCCAAACATGTCATCTTCCTCTTGCCCATTCATCCTAGCATACTGGTACGCATTCTGGATCTGTTTCCTCAGATAGTATCCCCGCCAAAGAGCCTGGATCTTTGTGGCTGCATTGTGTAACCTGACACAAGAGAAAAAGAACAGTCAGTACAGATGGATATCTTTGTTTACAAAATTTTGTCATGTCGCATCAATAAACAGAGGGTGGCGTGATGCAACTATTTCAACGCTGCACCATTAATGCTTGATTCACTTGGATGGGAGGAGTTGCTCTTGCCTACTTCATGATTTGCAGAATATTTTTGAGTAAAACCTAATAGGATTTGTGCATATCATGATTTAATCAAGCATCAAAATGTTATTGAGTGAAATACCAACTGGACAGAAAAACACTACATAAGCCAGATACTATCACTCTGCCCCTCACCATGGCTGAACAAATAGAAAATCATAACCAACAAACATTGACCTACCTGGCTTTCTCAAGGGCATTCTGAACAACACCTTGAGATGTTGAAGCAGACGCTTTATTTCCTCCAATCCTGTCACTCCTTGGCTTTTGAGCTTGCAACATGGCATCAAACTTAGATTTTGAATCACTAAAGCTAGCATTGGATTCCGAGGTACGAGTTTGGGACTTCGGCACAGAATTTGAAATGTTCTTAGCCATTCCTGCTCCAATTAGGGCCTCCTCAAACTTTGATCTGGGGTCCACATGACTTATTTCAGTACCATTCTGGGCAGGACTCTTTCTTGAATTGTCTGATGTTTTCACAGTGGTATTAGCACCAAGCAAGGCATCAAATCTTGCTTTAGAGTCCATGAGATTTGCTCCGGATTCAGAACGAAGGTCTAATTTGGACTTATCAACTGATTTTCGAGAAGAATTTGAACACACTGACACTACATCTGATTCCCTTGATGTCTGCTTCAAGTCTTTTCTGGAGGAATCATGATTGAAGTCAGTTTTAACAGTCTGTTTGTTCAACTGGTCCAGGATACCCAAAGAGTCTGTTTTTATTTCTCCGTATTCATGACAATAGCGATGATCCGTGAGAATTTTGTTACTTTTGTCAAAATAATCCTGATGCAGACCAATGATGACAAGTGAACCGTCCACAACCACAGACCTGAAATGATATTGATACAGAAGTTATCATCTAGTATCATTTAAAAAATAACTATTTAATACAGAAGCAAGAAGTATTCTTTATTGATTCTTGGGAGAAATATCGGGTATCCTGTGGCAAGGTGTGAAGGCCTAGCAGTCTGCAATCACAATAGTTTTCATCAATTTATCCCGCAGCTATGGGCCACATAGTCCAGAGAGAGAAGACATCAGACTTTATGGGCACCTGATCGAATATCCACGCAAAAGTCCAAATGTTGTTTTAAACAAACATTCAACTCACCCAACATGTTTTTGGTAATTCTCCCATAGGCCTTGGTTGACTTGATATTGTTGAAGACACATGGTTTCATAAGAAGACGGCTTTTCCTGAGAAATGTTTCCCCTATCTGGAACTTTCTCACCGTCGATAAATTGCAGACTGAGCAACTCCGATATGACTTTGGTTCTGCAAGAAGGAGAGAACAATGTAGACAAAGGCAACGAGGATTGTGAAACAACTTTTTAGCAACAGTCGCAAAGACACACTACGAGGTCTGATACCGATGGCAAATTTTCCAAAAAGTAGGTTACAACTACTGACTGGTAAACTGACAAATCTGGTTCTACTGCAAGTGCAAGTTTGTTACCAAGAGTATCAAAGCAAAAGAATAAAGTGTTCCTACTCACTTAAATTGTTTGTTAAGTTCTGTGAATGGATTCCCATTCAACCAAATATGTTCCAGTCTCGGCAGTGAAGGAAAAGCTTTTAGGACACAATTCAAATCTGAAATGATGAACCAACAGAATATATTATTGGACATGACTAAATCTTTACTGAGTATTCAACTTGAACAGCCTACCAGAAGCATGGTGATGGCCAAAACTGCTGGCTGAAACAGAGACTGCTTGTCAAAAGACCTCAGATTCCCAGTGGGTTGGAAAGGGACTAATTATTATCTTCAGCAATAACTATGAAACCACGTTGGATGCTTACCAGTGATTTGATTGTTTCCAATATTCAACTCTTTTAGGAGCAAGCATCCACCGACATCCTCCAAACTCGTGAGACTATTCTGATTAATGGACAGCTGGTGAAGTAATGGCAACCAACATGCAGCAAGGTTACCAAGGGAACCAATACTGTTGTCATCCAGCAGTAACTCTTCGAGTAGCACCTGATTCGTCAGACTAGGAAACTGAAAAAGAGATAATGTTCAGTTCAAAACATTCCTAGCATGTGCAGTAAGAAGACAAGGGCATCATTGTCTTCATAACTGTAGGGATAGGCCTGAAATTAGGGTAATCAAATTTCCACCTGTAACCGAGGTGAGAATTAAAGATGTGTAATTCATTCATTCTTACCTGAAGAATATTATTTGAAGAAGCATCTAATCTCCTCAGCATGCCCATCTTTGAAAGGTCGTCCAAGGCTTGTAGATTATTATGGGATAGATCAAGGACTTGGATGGTCGGAGCCTCGTTTAGATTCTGGGTCCGGATCAGTTGATTATGTGACAAGATAAGCGTATGGAGCTGCGGGCAGTGGCCAATGGAACCTGACAATAAACAATCATTGAGGATGAGATAAGGACTTGTGAGTTGAAAACCATGCTTGCTTTAGAGCAAAGGCACAGAAGGAAGAACATGCAACTCCAATCCAAGAAACATGTTTGGAGAAACTAATACACAAGTGTATCATAGTTGGGTTTTTTAATTTTTCATGAAAACTTTTTTTTAGATGATGATAAATACGACCCTGAGGGCTTGTCTATATACCAACGATTCGTACTTATTCTTGTGATCCTGTTCTTGGAGAGGTTCAGGTATCTGATATTCTTGCAGCCGTCGATGCCGTGGATAGAAGTCATGTTGTTATTTGATAAGTCCACATACAGGAGAGACTCGAGCTTGGCGAGGTTGATCATCTCAATCTTGTTGTTCTGCAAACAATATATTGAAAGCTACATGCATAAACACATCAACAGACTCAAACATTTTTGTCACTGACACATTCTTGAATCAACTTACTTGAACGTTTTGGGTGCAATTATTCAAACATCAACTGGCAACAGTCTCATCGATGGGTGTTTTTACATGGCAGGGGTGATCGCTCTATGTACAAACAAAACTTACTCTGTCAAACCACAAAACCCAAAATCGATAAAAATTCGTCATATTGGTGCGAAATTCACACCTGCAAAAACTCACTAAGATCTCACCTGACACTCAAGGACAGCCAAACTACTGCAAGCGGACAAACCATCTAATGTCACCAGATTACAGTTGGTCATTGAGAGATGCTGTAGATTCTGACAGCCACCTAATGGTGTCACATTATATCCAGGTAGATCGCAGAGTTCAACAGTTGTGACGTCATTCAGGCTCTTGACTTCGGCAGCAGTCAGTACCACATTTTCTGGCAGATTCTGGAGATTCTTTGCAGAGGACGGACGGCGGGATGGCCTCTTTGAGACAGGGGTGCGTCTGCTCTTCATTTCCATGGAGATTTTACTGCAAATAAGGTTGGAATGGGTTAATTATTTCCAAGTTTTTCTCAGAGTATGTCATTCTGAAATCATACACACAGTATAAGCTTCAGGGCCAGCCTGGAGTTTGTATGAATTTATCAGTGGGCCACTTTTCTGCTGTTAACACTCATTGTACATGCAACTTCAAACTGACTTCCACACATCAACCCACAAATAGAGCACAATGATTCCTCACCTCCAAGGAGTGCAAGTCTGCATCCACTCCAGCCTCTTCTGCTGCAGTAACTCTTCCAATTTGGGTCCAGCAGGAGCAGACGGCTCTTCCATCATCTCGTCTCTCTTCTTCTTCATCGTAGCCAACTTCTCTTTCCTCTCCTCCTCAGCCAGCCTCCTAAGTTCCTCCTTCTTTCGTTCATTCTCTTTCAATTCTTCTTGCTTTCGTTCTCTCTCTTTCAATATCTTTTCATCAATATCATTACTAAGTTCTGTCTTGTCTGGATCCTTCACATTATTTTCTTTTTCAAGAGCTGTTGTCTGCTCACTTTGCATTATTTCCTCCATTTTCTTTTCAGCTTCTTTCCTTTTCTCTTCAGCCTCTTTTGCCAACCTATAACAGAGAAGTTTTTAAAATAGGGCACATTTTGCAATCCTTTAAACTTACAATTTACACCATATCATTTTGGTGGCTACCTTACTAGTAATGAAATACCAACCGTTCAGCCTCTTTCTTCATTTCTTCTTCTTGAGCTAACTTCTCAGCCTCTACCCTCTTCCTCTGTTCCTCTTCCTGTGCCCTTTTCTCTTCTTCTGCTTTCCTCTTCTCTTCTTCTTTCAGTCTTTTCTCTTCCTCGCGTTTTCGTTTCTCTTCCTCCTTCTTCAACTTTTCTTCTTCCTTCTTTAACTTCATTTCTTCAGCTTTCCTCCTTTTTTCTTCATCTTTCTGCTTTTTCTCCTCCTCTTTTCTTCTCTTCTCCTCCTCACGTTTATTTTTTTCGTCCTCCTCTTTTAATCTTTTTTGTTCTACCATCTTCAGCCTCTCAGCTTCTTTCCTCTGTCTTTCTTCCTCTTCCTTGGCCTTCTTCTCTTCTTCAAGTCTCTTCTTTTCATTTTCCTCTTTCAATCTCTTCTCTTCAAGTTCTGCCTTTCTCTTTCTATCTTCTTCCTCTTTTGCTTTCTTCTCTGCAGCCTGTCTCAGTATTCTTTCTCCCTCCTTCTCCTGTTCCGCTTGTTCTTCGATTTTCCTGAAAATACAATATTGGAACTTGTAAGATTCAATGGGCTGCAAACATTGTGGTGGTGCCGTAAATTACCTCACACAATGTCACGTGGTTTGAGCTAACAGAACTCACAAATAATGTCAAAACAGGGTCAACATTTTGACACAGGTGCTGATCCAAATGATACCCAGGTCAGACTTACTCCATTTCTTTCCTTTTCCTGATGCTGACTTCAGCTTTCATTAACTTCTCAGCCATAATCTCCTCCCGTCTCTGAGCAATCCAATTCCGCACAGTCGGACCATGTTCCTTCAATACCCGGAATCTTCTAAAGCAAGCCTGTATCTTGACTGCAGCTTTTTGTCTTTGCTGTTCTATTCTCTCTTCAGCCTCCCTCTTCAATTGGCTATGCAGCTCTTGCTCCTTTTGGACTTCCCCAGAGAGAGCCTCAATCTGGGCTTCGAAGTTGACAAATGACTGTTTGAATCTCTGCTTTTGGGCATCAGCTAGTTGTCGGAATCTGGCTTCCTCAGCCTTAATCAAAACAGAGCCAATTTATCATTCAGTACAAACCTCATTGAGTACGGCATTTTTTATTCAGGTTTCCCTCATGTCTATTTGGCATATTATGTGCACACAGTTACAATATTCGAGACTATGGGATGGCTTTGATTAAAGAGGAAGTATCTAAACCAGCCAGTTCGCAATGACTCATTAATTGCACATCCATAATTGGCAGTCAGATTATTGTCTTCTCACTCTCACCCAACTCAATGATTAAAAAAAGATTTCTCCAATTCAAAAATTGTTCAAGAATCAGACATATTACTGAAGTATCTCACCTTCCGCTGTTCTGTCAATTTCTTTCCCTCTTCATCTAATTTTCCCAATGTCTGCATCCTCTTTTCTTCACTTTCTTTAATCCGGATACGAAATTCTTCCAAACGTTTGTCAGACTCGGATTTGCGATCGAGCTCTTTTTTCTGTTGTTTATTCAGCCATCGCTGCATCTGTTGGTGGAATTCCCTCTCAAGGACGTCTGCTTCTGTGAAAACTACCATCACACCGTCACCTGGAAGAAAATCCATTCTGAATAATGCCAGGACTGCCCTGATTACAGAGGTCAACTTGTATAGAAATGGAGGGGAGGTCTTGCTAACAAAGGTGACTGCTTATTAGTTCCACTGCATATTTAGGCAACTGACTGACATGCTAAGGACAGAAGATAGCTATTTTGAAAAATAATATGGTAAGCAAAATTACAACTAACTGGGTGCAAGTGATTCCCCTGTCTCAGTAGGCTTTGATGGCACAAGATCTCCAGTTTCAGTCATAAATGCAGACTCTTCAACATCATCAGTAGCCGCCTCTTCATCCGCTTCCTTAACAGCTTTTAACAGTTCTTCTTCATCTTCCTGATCAAGCCGCTCCAAAATCTGAAAATAAAACACATGGGGGTGACAAAAGTCATAGATATATTTCAGGGTTCGATTGTTCAAAACTAATTTTGCCACTGACAGTGGCGTTAACTTAACTTTAACACTTTCAGTTAAGCCTTTAGATTTAGCGCCAAGTTTAGTTTCAGGTTAAGATTGAATTAACATTCAACCTCTTAAACTTTCTGTTCTTCCAATTTCTTACCTCCTTTCTCATCTTGACTGGATCTTCTCCTTTTTCCTTGGCAGCATTCAGAAGGTAATCATCTGGGGAAGACGTATTTACAGCTCCAATTTCTTAAAATGAAAATTCATTGTTTGGAAGGTGTTTTAAGATGGAGATTTCTGTAAACTGTGGTACTCAAAATGTTTGTATCGAGGGCTTTCTATTACAAATTACTGAAACTTTTTTGGGCAAACGGCTCAAATCTGATCCTTAATTCACATGTATACTGCAATCTAGCTGTACCAAAGAAGGACACCATTAAGATTAACAATAATGTACATGCCCTGATGAATTGAAGATCAATGGGAAAGTAAAGTAATCTCAAAACAAATGAATTCCAGAAAATACTAACTTTGTTCCATTTGGGAGATCAAAGTATCACAATCCAACAATTCTTGTTCAACAAAAGATGTCTGGCCCTGGTACCGCTGGAGGTAGTCCTGCATGGTTGGTGATATGTCATCCTAAAAGGAATTTGAGAAAAATCAAGGGAAGCACAGCAATATGACATGAAAATAATGCTTTCTACATATCTTTTTTGCTATGTTTATTTCTTATAGGTACAATTTCTACCTACAAATATTTCTAAGTAACTCTCAGAAGCAATACGTACCGGCAATTTTCCACCAATGACGATGTCATCATCATCATCACGATTATCATCTCCTACATCCTTGGTTTCTTCATCTTCTTCTCCACCTTTAAGATCAGCATCATTTAGATTCACTGCATCCAGTTCCTTTTGAATCTCTGACTCTAACCATGAGTCATCTTCAATGTCTGTTTCGCTATCCATTGTCTGCAGTTATGGAAAGAACAAAAGTATCAAGACAATGGCATGACCATCAACGTGACTACTCAGACGGGCCGTGTTAATCCGAACCGTGTAAACTGTCTCATCTCATGTCTGTCATTATTTCCCAAATCAAACTCAACTGGCCAACTGCAGTCAAAAGAGGAAAAGTGTTTATGGAGCATAGCTTATTCACCATGGAAGAAATCTATTCCCTCACTTACCTGAAAATCTAATTGGCAATTGGAACAGTTATTTCAGTCTTCGAAGGACATAAATAAGTCATAACAGCGCTTTCTTTTCTGCAAAAATCCATTTGTGTACATTGGTGTCCTCCATTTTGGAATTCTTTACCCGATAGCTGATCTCTCCGTCCACAATGTACAAGTCCAATGTACGCAATAGTCAACGAACCAGTCCGAGTACGTTTCCAGGAAGCCTTATATCAATGATAAAATTAATACGTTATTTTAGATTTATTCGTTGTTCGATCAAGAAAACTAAATAATAATAATTTATTTACTCATAAAATTAATCAATTGATAACATATATGAGTTCAAGCTTCAAAAATTACAAATATATATCTTGCTCTTATTTCTAATTTGTTAAGCGGCACACAAATCAGTTTTGTCAAAATGTGTCAAAATTTATCAATAAGGCCATCATTTTAGGCATTTCCATAGCACCAAAATGCGGACAGTATGCTTTGTTGACAGATTAGAGTTAGATTGTCCTGGAAACCTTTTCAATCAGGCTCTTGCAATTGGAGATGTTGATAATGACAAGGTAAGAAATATCGAAGACTCCCCGTTTAGGTAGGCCATTTACTGTAACGTTATCGACCATCGTTAAATGATAACATTCTTAAATTTTCTGTTCCAGGGCAATGAAGTTGTGGTCGGAAATGTTACTGGACAAATGCGAGTGTTCAAGCTAACTGACAGTCGGCCATGGGGATACTGCAGCGACCTGGGAATGGTAACGCGATTAAAAAATCAGTGTTTGAATTTGACTCTTTGAGTTCATTTGTCAATGAATAGCTAACTGCATACCAGTTGTAGAAAGCTGGAGCCACAACAACCAGAAACAAACAAAAGACTGCATACCTCATGTTCTTTTGTTCATTGTGATTGTACCTATAGTTTTGTTTTTGCTGTGATTGACAGGCCACTCTAATGCAATATCAACTATTGTCGGGTCTGCATTTTTAAGACTTTTAAGAGATAACTTGCCAATGATGTGCGGGTGAGGTAAGAAAATACTCACTGAACCTTTACATTTGCAAAATGAGAATGGATTGCCCCTTGCAGTCATACATTTTGTGATGGTCTGTCATGATCAAGGTTTGTTATATCTATCTTGTTCCTTTATTTCAGATAACCTGTATTGGTGTGGGGGATATCTGCAATCTCGGAAGGGTAAGTTAAAGTATGTAAAGCATGATACTAAAAAAAAAAATAATTAGTTCACAGTCTGATGTAATAAATGTTTTGACAGTCTGAGTTGAACTCATCAATGACATCACAGGTTCCTTGGGCTTGAACCAGAATGAATTAGACTGATTCAATTCAGTGCTTGAATATTTCTATTTGCTCTATGTGTTAAAAATAGTATTACTTAGTTTATGATAAATTTGGATAATCTATCTGTGAGGTTTGTTATATTTTTCTTTACAGAATTTTATTGTTTGTCTTACTGCAGAGGGAAAGTGTCATATCTTTGACTTGAGAAGCCTAGCAAATGTAAGTATGTTAAAGTACACTGGTAAAAAAGACATCTTGTAAGTTAAAACAAGTCTGATTTGTTTTATACATAGTGGTAACTACCAATGGTTATCAATTTTGAAGAAAAGAGTTCCTTTTATCAACACAGTGCTAAAAGTCTCTTTGATTCTTTTCTCTAAAGGAAGTTCCAAACAGTGACTCCAAGGAGAAGGAAAAAGAAACCATGGATGACATTTCAGCCAGTTACCAGATGAAACCTACATTTACTCAGCAGTTGGAGGCAAACAGCAGGGTCATGCTTCTTGGCGATTTGAGTGAGTTTGTGAACTTCACCAAACCTAGAATTTCCTGTTTTGTAGATCAAACCAAATTGAACGTGTTGTTTGGAATTTCTTGAGTACCCAATTATGGGAAAGAGAGAAAAAGCTGATTTTTCTCTGAACTTTAATTTGTCTGTGGGGGATATGAGAAAGTGCAAAATAGTGCAAATTTTACAGCTCTAAGAGAAGTTCTCAACTATAACCTTAAATGGGGTTTCAATCTTTGCAGATAGTGATGGAAAGATGGCATTGGTGATTGGCTACTCTGACCGTGCAGTTCGACAATTCCAATGGCAGGAGTCTGAGGATGAAGATGCGAGCAGTGTCCTGGGAGGGAAGATTGTGCAGATTGAGAGGTGGCAGTTGGCAGGGCAGGTCAGTGTTACCACATTTTGTTTGATCATCCAGTCCTTTTTCTAAGGCATCGTATTTTTCTGCATGTGTGCGGCATGAGCTGTACCACAGATTCATATATGTTATTGTCAGAAGACATAAAATGTCCTGCTTTTCCAGATTGGTTCCATAACCCTCAACGCGTCTCCAGATGGTATACAAGAATTGATGGTGGCGCAACCTGGTGGGACATTTGTTACCCTTATTAAAACTAACGACAAAAAGCCCAAAGAGTCGCCTCCAAGTCCTACAGGAACTACCAAACCGTAAGTTGTTTTTGGCATCTTTTCCAACAGAAGGATATACGCAGTGAATAGACATTTTATAACTTACTCATATTGTGCTTGAAGTCGCAGTTATTGTTTCGCCATCCATGGCAATTTGTTTGTCCTCCAATGCGGCAGCAATGATGTTGTCTACACAGATGTGTCCTCATATAAACTAGCTTGTAGACATTCATACCCTGGTGTATTTCCATTTCCATTTTGACATACTTTCAGTCCCTCACCTGGGAGTCCTACACATGTCTGTCCCTCCCTTGTCTACCACCCCCTGGGCTCCTCAATGGCGAGGAACAACTGTGTCTCCTCGGAAGTCGTCGGAGGAATCAGACGAGCAAAATCGGAAAGCACGCAAACTTTTTATGCTGTCGCAACTCTAGATGGTAAGTTTTCTTTACTTTTTCTCAAGAACCTACTGTTTGCTAGGCCTTATCAAATTCAGTGTAATGAAGTGGACCTGGAATACACTAATACAGCATTGCTTGGGCACAGTTTAAAATTGTATTTATCAATATCATCCATCCACAGTTGGGTTTGGTCTTATGGGGAGAAGCTGTTCTGTTGCATTGATGGTGAAGTTTTCAGAATGTGTTTGAGTTGGCCTAATACCACGGCAGGGCCTATTTCTAAACAATTTGACCCGTAAACATTTAGCAGTGTACAGTTTTGGGACTTGTAGATCTTTGGCTTATTGGAATTGTTTCTCTATCTCAGGAACTGTGATGATGATTGAGAATGACAAGATTCTCTGGTCATTACAAGTAGATCATCAATTGTTTGGTCTTTCCAAACTTGATATAACGGTAAGTACCATACTCACTATTTTGTTCTTTGCTTCCTTCTCCCCCATTAGCATTTTTGTGTCTCTCTACAATTGGCACCAGTTGGATCATGGATTGTGTTTCACAATCCTAAACAATGGGGAGGGGGCTGAGGGCTAGTTAGGATTATCTTTTCACTTTCAGGTAAGCTCCATATTAATTTTTCAATGTGTGTAACACACTCTCTACACCCCTCAACTTTACCAGTCACAAAGTATTGGGAACTAAGACAAGAAATCTATTCCCCACACAATCTCATCGTACAATTGGATACTGTGCTTCAGTCAGTGCCATGTGAAATTTAGGTTCTCTTGTGATGAATTGCAGGGTAATCAAAACGATGAAGTGATTGTATGCTCCTGGGACGGACAGACCTATATTGTGGATCATGGTCGAGAAGTGGTGCGATTCCATTTTGATGAAAACGTGGCAGCTTTTGCTGCAGGTAAGAAGATAAAATTATAAAGCACACAAGTTGATATTAGCACCTATCACCTCTGAGGTGGGTTTACTTCCGGTTGATGCATGTAGTAATGGGATAGAGCGGATGACTCTTTCCGACAGTGAGGTTTTCTCTGGGGTCTCAGGTTTCCTCCTACATTACATTACAAAGCCGCCAGTATTGTTATTAGAGCTCCAGTAAATTCAAATCCACTGTACAGATTGAACTTTCTGATGTAACGAAACTAATATTTGTTGTCCTCTCTATTTTCAGGTCATTTTGCTCTCACTGACCAACAGAACATTCCATGTCTCATCTATGTGACTTTCAGTAATAAGATGTACATTTATTATGACATCACCATGCCACAGGTTCACACAACGAATCTGATCAAGACAATGGAAAAGGAAAAAGAGTTACCGGATATTTTGGCATGTTTGAATGTGGACGGCTCAAATCAAAGTGAAGTTCGGGAATTTTATCATTGGTGCTTGTATGGAAATATGCAGAGGATTCACGATACTTGATGTTACCAAGAAGCCCATTGATGCTTGTATTGAAATATGCAGATGATCCATGATACATGATATTTTGAGAAGCCCATTGGTGCTTGTATGGAAATATGCAGAGGATTCACGATACTTGATGTTACCAAGAAGCCCACTGATGCTTGTATTGAAATATGCAGATGATCCATGATACATGATATTTTGAGAAGCCCATTGGTGCTTGTGTGGAAATATGCAGATGATCCACGATGCTTGATGTCATCAGTAGCCTGACATTCCTGTAGTTCATGAACTGTCATAACTTGTACACAACATAAACATTGCTGTACAAATACTAACTACATGTATATTAAATGAAAGCCAACTATCTGCTTGAACAAAAGTTGGAGTCTATTGTTGAGTTAGTTATCCCTCAGGTCTTGTAAGCCATGTCTCAAGAAAGGTTCAACTCCTATGAGCAAGTGCTCGGCCTTGCTGTATAGTCCATTCCTCATGCTATGGGGCAATGTGTTGTCCTGGGCATTCCAGTACAGTGGCTATGCTACTTGGGTGAAATCAAGTTGTAGTACGAAATTGAATAAATTGATAATTTCTATATATTTCAAGCTTTTGTTTTGTAGTATGTGTAAACATATGAGAGAGTAGATATATCATGGCTATCATTGCCTGGTAACATGATCAACGTGATTCAGTTATAACTGACTAGAATCAAGAATTACCGTAATAAAGACTGGTAATTGTCTTTATTGATTCACCTTGCTGGAGTAGGGTATATAACTAAGGCAAAGAGACCTGCCAAGAGTTTTGTGCCAGAAGTGGGGACAGGGTCCTCATGATGACTATCGATACTGGGATAATCCTTGGGGATACTCTAGCCAATAGAGTAGAGACAACCATGGCTCTTCATGAAGACAAGTTTACCAGCTGTCAAGATTTCTTTTGGTCTTCATATTTGGAAGATCAGTTGCAAATCAAGTTTTTGTCTCAGCCCTTCTAAATCTTTAGAGGGGACAGCGATCTCCTTGGTTCTTCCTGAAGACACAAATATTTTAAAAATTGCCTGGCCCCGGACTGTTACACTTTCTGACGATCAATTAATAAGATGGATAAGTGATGCAAGGTTACCACCGCTCATCATAAAAGATCAACATGTGAATGAGAGGGACAAGTGATGTGGCCCAAGTGATGCAATGTTGCAATCGAGATTAGTGAAAAGTGGCTTGCCCAAGATCACACGACGGTCAATTCAGTAGAAGCACTTTGCAACCTGCCTTCAGGTGCCCGTTCAGTGTGCTAAATGTACATACAGTATACGCACAGATGCCCTAGAACGAGGTGAGGAATTGATGAAGGTAAGAAAATTCAGCAACCCAAACCAGGAAGTAAAAGTTTTCGGATTTTTTGTGGATTTTTAACAATAATTGACACATTTTGGCATTAATTACCAACATAAAATGACCCAGCCTAAGTCAAACTGTTTGATAGTACTTAGTGCTGCAATCGAAGGTGTGTTCAGCTCTGATAGGTGCATGACAGACGGCACCATCTCGGTTTTCAATAACAAATCATGAATGCTAACAAAAATATAAACAAAATAAAAGGCTGTTAACAAAATGATTATATTACCGTTTTTCCTTGCAGGTGTTGATTGCCAGTCCTTTATTCAAGCCTTCACTCTAACCCACTCAACATTCTCAGTTCAACTAGCATCCCCAAATGTGAGTAGATCAAATGATAGGCCTAGGCTACACTACAGTTAACAGTATGGTGCTGCTCCCCAATTTCGAGTCATCCCCAATTTCGCGAAAAACCGTTTTCTCGCGCGTCACTTCGTTTCCAGAGAAGAAATTTTCTGATTTTTGATTTTCATTTCGTTCCGCAAAGAAAGCGCCCAAAATGCGTCCTAAACAGGCAAGCAATTCTCTAATTACGTTCAAAACACTGGGTCAATACCTAGGATCATGCACGACACAGAAACACAACAATCAGTCGCGCATGCGCAATACCCGCGAAAATGGGGGAGCCGCTTCGGATTTGTTTTGGTCTGCATCGATCTTTCAGTGAGCGATTTCAAGATTAATTCACGCTTAAAACATCCACGCAGCACCCCAGATATTTCGTTATTGATCTCAAATTTCGTAATAAATAAGCTTTTGCGTGTATGGAATCGCTGGAAGCTAGTAAATCTGCACTTAGTGATAAGACCCGCGAAAACTGGCTCCTACATGATACACCCTTATATAATGAACATGTATTGTTACGTCATGTATGGCAAGTACGGTACCAGAAATATACTTGTCATCGTTTGGTTTGGGCTTGTGGTATTCGACTCGATGACTCGACGACGCGATGACTCGATGACGCGATCCGGTTGGAATCTTTTTAAAGAATATCACTGCTTGGACTGTAATTTATACATAGAATCATAAGTGGAGGAAAATAAAAAAGAACCGATCATTACCAACCCCTTTCCAGCTGTTTTCACCGTATCTAATCCGACCATTTTTCGTTTCCTACAAGTTCGCATTTTTGATAAAACCATGCGCCATGTTGCTATACAAGCCACTGGTATCTTACCGTCAATACAGCTAATACACCTAAATATAGCTGGTTCAGATCAACCTCCTACCCAGGTTCTTTACGAGCAGAAATTCCAATGTTAAAATGACACGCGATTTCCTGGAGACAAGGTTGGCTCTGGATATCCGTTCAGCACGGCAATATTAAATGTCCTATACACCTTTCCAGAAATGGGGCGCTGAGTGTCCGAAATAGTGATGTCATAAGGGGAAACTAGGCCTGTGGTGGAGGGACAAAGGAGATAGTCATGGTTGACCAACACACTTGAATGCCTTTAATGACGGACAAGGGGGAAAAAGTTAGTTCCAATGCAAGCCACCAATTTCGGAAAGCATGTATAGGGGCTGATGTATTGGGGGGGGGGGGGGCAGATGTCAAGGGACAGAAGAGGGACTGAGTGACTGAGTCTAAAAAACTGTACATATGCGAAATTCCGATTCTTGACAGACTACCACATGACATCTGACATTGGCCACTAGAAGCTTGTTTGTCAATTAAATCTCCGGTCATTTTGCATGCTATGAAACTTCCACGAGTCCTTTAAATATCAAAATCAATCGCGGGGACCAATCTTCAGTGGCCATGGCTGGGGGGGGGGGGGGCACATCCTTCCACATACCGTAGCTGGGTATGTGAAGGCCGAGCTAAAACCTCTGCTGTTGCAGCGGTAGCCCGGAGACCAGGATCATGGGATTCCGTATTTTAGCAAAATCCATAGCAACGATCGCGTCATCGAGCCATCGCGTCGTCGAGTCATCGAGTCGAATACCACAAGCCTTTGGTTTGGGCTTGGTAATGTTGCATTGGTGATTCCCATGCCAATGTCCTACCATTGTTCATCCTGGCGTGCATGGGTCCAATGTCCATTGCAGAGTAGGGAGGCCAAGAGTAGATTAAACGTTTGTGACTCTAAAAATACTGAAAAATAACCACTGCATCATATTTTAGGGTCGACTCTCTGAATTCATAAATCAGGATGACAGCAGTAGGCGTTGGCTGAATGACTTCAGGGCAAAATCATTCTCAACTCCAATAAATCTTGAAATGGTAGATGGTATGTATTTATCAGTAGAAGTGTGTCAATCAATTCAATTTTTATACTTGAACTTTTAACCTTTCTTCTTTACATCCAACCACAAAATATGTTTTTTGAAAGTATGTAAACCGTTGAGAGATTATCATTGGTAGGGGTAATTACCTACAGAAATACAAGATGTAAAGCTTTTCAAATGCAAGATATTTGATGTCTAGTGCCCCTTGTTCTGAACTGTGTTGACTTTCGATTTTCAGCCAACCGTTATTCCGCCCTATTACTACCCAGCATGCCGGGATCAGTATTTGATCTCGCTCACAACCTTGAACTCTCACAGATAATCAGACACTTTGTGAAGGAAAAAAGTAAGTTTTTTCTGACAGCAGGACAGCAGCGTCATGGTCAAGTCATGGGTCTGACTCACCGCTTAGTCATAAACTTGTCTTTTGCCTTTGGTTGTCAGATTTTCTTAGAAAGAGTTATACTTATATGACACCACATGTTCAATCACAATTAACTGACCAGCAAGAACAGAGAAAATAGATAGGCTGTGAAAAACAGGATTGATGTGATTACTTTTAACAATCTTTAAAATCAAGATAAACTAAGAGACCACCAAAAATTGTAGCTTCATCAAAATGTTTTGATCAATGACATAATGTTTTTGAGGCTACCGTTATTTTAACTTGAACTTTTTTTTCAGAACCTATTTGTGCAGTTGGTATGGGAGTGGCTGCCCTGTGTTGTGCTCAGCATGATGACAGCACCTGGGCTTTCAGTAGCTACAGCTTGACCTCTGTGAGTTGAAAAATCATCCTATTTAGTATTTCAGTACTTTATTGAATTGATGATTTCGATGTAATTCTTACTTTAAGAAGTTCTCAAAGAATAAGTAATCCTCTGTGATAAATGCTCTTTTTCTTTTTCCAGACCTCAGTTTTTGAACTCGCTCGCCAGCATGACTTTTCAACTATACCAATTATTCCTGAAGATTTCATCAAGGACAGTGGAGGAAAATATAGTTGTAAGTAGAATTCGATTTGCTTTGGGCGAATGATTGCAAACTTTGGTGTCTTTGAAAAAGTACTGGGACAGGTGGAAGGAAAGACTTCCAGTTCTGAAATCATACAACCCTTTACTCCACTACTTGTGGAGTATACCAAAGGCATATGAAGAGTGGGCCAGTGGTAAGATTGATGTTCGAGGTCCAGACTGACCAGAGCTCATCTTCATGTCACTGAGAAGTTGACTCTCCCTTAATTGAAGGTTTCCTCCGAGGTATCTGGTTTCCTTCTACATTGCATAACAAATGGGCGAGTATTCTTTGTAGAGCTGATAACATCCTAGTTGATGCTCAGCTCTCAACTCAATATTTTGTTTAAAACACATTTATGCTTTCTTGTTACAGGTAGTGAACCCGATGCAGTCCATGTGGTCATTGATCGGCATCTTATCACTGGTCAAAATGAACAATCAACACTCACAGCAGTTCAGAATCTTATACTTCTATGTAATCAAAGGTAAGCGACCTTGAGTGCGACCAATGTAATCAAATGGTGACCTTACTTCTATGTACTCAAAGGTATTGATCCTTTTTGCTATGTAATCAAAGGTTGTGCCCTACACTTGGATATTGATTTCCAACTAAGTTCTGATCAAAGGAGCCTGGCAGAGGGCCTAAGCAAGTCTTCTAACTGTTGTAGTGTATGTTCATGGCATGTATTTTACTGATTTCAGGCAAGGGAAAGGGGTGAAATGAGACAAATATAACAAGTCCCAAAAGAAGCATGAGTATATGGTCTTGGCAGTTGGCCAGTCCTTCATCTGGTGCAGAGAAACAGTCATCACCAAACTAGTCAAATTGTGTCTTTTTTGTGAATCATCTTCGGAGTCAACTGGATTAGAGTTGGACATGGTCAGGACCACCTCATCATCACCTTTGGTCTAAGGAATGTTGGAGGTTAACAAAGACTGCATCATCACAGATCCCCATGACCAGTATTCGAAAATGGTCCGAACATTTGTTGAAAATGTGTTTTTTCACTGAAGAGGAATTTTCACCTTTGTGCATGTGAGGCGACCAAAGTCTGTGGAATCAGTCCCTAAATCTACAGGACCATCATTGTTAATTTGACAGAATTGAATTTGCATTTCTGAGCATTGTATCAACTGGATAATCAAATTGTGAATAAATTTACATGTGAATTTGAAATATTTATGTTATTTGTTTTATTTATGCCAGCTATAGAAGACCTGTCACATGAAACGGCAGGCAAAGATGGACTCCATCCCTTGGCCAAGACACTAGTAAACTCAATCGGAGACCAACAACGTGGTACATTCACAACTCCTGATAGTGTGATTCTCCTTGAAGGGCTCCTTCATGCAAATTGAAGTTGCTGCCGACAAAATTGTTGGTCGAGCAATTAAAGATTCTGGGGGCAGTCCATTGCGTCATCCTAATAGGATCTCCTCATGGTGTGGGAGAAGACCAGTCCACTGTGTTCGGAGTATTGCAATTTATGGCTTCATGTGCATGCTGATTTTCTAAATAGCTACATGTGTGTATGAAGCATGGAATATGTGACCTATCGCATCAAAAAGTAGTAAGTCGCATCTGAAGCGTACAGTCGTTATCCACATATTCAGATAGCTGCAAATTCTTTCGAAAGCCTGAATCTGAATTAATCGTGCAAGAAGTTGTTGGAAAACAACGAAAATGCAAATGCTTCTTTGTCATGCAAGATGCTGTGATTGGGGGTTTGAAAATCCTGACTTTCTTCCCTCTGTTTGAACAACAATGAACAATTCTAAGACAATGAAATAATAATAAACATCATTTTATTCAACCGACTATTGCAATCATAATGTATTATGCCTATAAAGTTTCAATATCACACTCATAGTATTCAAATGCAATTACTCACACATCATAAAAGCAATCCTAGAATAAAATAACTGCGGGGAGTGCCTCCTGACAAACTCACACATTCATATAGTCAGGTACAAAATCAACAGTTAAAATGTTTTATTCTCTTGATATAAGCAAGGACGGAGCATATATACTTAGTTGTTCTTTAGCAGTAAAAACACTAAGCAAATCATTTAAAATTTGCTCATTTTTGAGTGCATTTCAACTCAATTCATATTACAAAATACTGTGTTCATAAAGATAATCAAGTTTTGATAAGAAGTTCGACCAAAATCAACAACAATCTCTTTGAAGGCCAGCACAAGAATTGAAACTACAAAACATAATGAATATTTTACAGAACATGCTTGTTTTGCAACACCTGATACATAATGGATTTATGCAAATATACAGGCATGTTTTTATATTTTTGATGTCCAGCATTATATATGACAGTTTTCTCGAATGCATTTCTAATTATACTGTGACTTGTTATATCATATTCGGCAGGATAAATTTATCTTCTAATCCAAATACATGCATCTATAGAAAAGAACACCAAAATCACTCAAATCTTTGTCAAGGACAGATTATTCAACAAATAAATGCAACTTATATGTATTATCTAACAAAAGTTATTTTGATTTTCAATATAAATGAACACTGAAATACATGTAAAAGCGAAATTCGATTTGTTCTGAATTTGCAAAAGAATTAACACTGCGTCATCTACAGGTGTGCGCTATGCATAAGTACCGGGTAACACCTCACAAAATACTCTTAAAATCGAATACTTCTGTACATATCATAGTCAATAAATACACTTTGACTTAGTAAATACTGTATTGCCTAGAATAAAATGGACAAGTTCCTGTCGTGCAAAAAACCCAGCTCAGCTACTGGATATATTGATAAAAAAAACAAGGAAGAAAGGTTGATTTATGTGTTAACATCTTTTCTTGACCTTAAAGGCCTATGCCCTTGTACCCCCTCTCTGGAAATTATTAGGCTTCCAAAAATAAATGGTTACAGTATCCAGAGTGCTTTCAACCTCCACTGGTAGGACGGACATGCAATGGCAGCAATAGGGCCAACTGGAAGGAATCGGGATTTGAATGATAGTATCCTTTTAATAATTTGGAATTACTCAACAACAACAATAACAGGCAAGAAAAGTGTGCTTAAAATGTCGATTTCAAGTAATAAAAGATATCTCACAAGTACAAGTGTGCCATAGGTAAGGCATCGAATGGAAGGAAAGCCTTAGAAAGTGCATTTGATTTTTAGGAGATTTTCGAATATACCTAAAAATCAAGAACTTTTCGCAGATATTTGACCAATGAGGTGGTCTCCGTAAAGCCAGGAGAACTTTGAGCAATTTTTTCTTTGCAAATCAAATTTCGTTTCCGAGACAAACTTTAAAACAATTCTTATCTTTGTTCACCAGAAAACTGACTATACATTTTCGATGCGGTCGACATGATCGATGTGACGTTTGTCAATAGTCACAGTGACCAATCGAAACGCACCTATAATCTTCGTAACAACACCAGCAGCAGCTTTGAATATGTCTATGATCGGTGCCAACACCAAACCAAAACCAGCGCCAATATTGTGCCAAAATACAAAACACGGCTGAAAAAAGTTGTTGAAAATTGTTGACAAGAATGGCTTTATGACGTATCCACCCATCATATCACTAAGTTTGATAACAATCGGCATGAGCGTTTGACCAATTATGAATTTGTACAACTCCAATAAGGAGATTGTTATGAAGCTGAGGATGATACGAAGGATGCCAAAGAATTCTCTCCATCCTCGATAGATCCACTTCTCAACCCTGAAAAAAATTGAATAAATATACGATTTCATTTTCATTTCATTTAACAAAATGTAGAAATGTTGAGTTGTGAGTATGTTAGAAAGAACCGTTGCCCTTATATGGCAATTTTTAAAGGTTGCCAAATGGTTTTGCAAAAAATGAAGTGTAGTAATAGGAAATTAATGAACCAACAATGCATCATCTTACACATCAGCAACTTCCTCCATCTTGGCCTTTGGCACTTCTGGCTTGAGGTTAGTACGGTAGTAGTCGGTCACAGGCCCGTCAAATATATACACACGCCTGGAAAATAGAAATTTTTCAGTGCATAGACCATTCAGTACATTGGCAATCATTGACATCAATCATTTAATTTTGGCCGTAAATAAGATATTAAGTCTATCAGCAAGTAAAAATGCGTAAATTTACAATTTTTTAGCGTCACACAAATTTCATGGTTTGAGTTGCTGAGAGTTAAAGACATCTCCCGACCTATATTGATTATCTTTACCGATAGGACGACGTGTACATTGTTACTCACTTGTTTCCATAAGAATCAACCAAATTGTCAGCAGGTTCATATACAGCTTTTGTATTTAGGACTTGGATGTTCAAATGATTTGGACTGGTAGTTCTCGACCCCTGAAAAAATAACCAATTCTTTCAGCCAAATATTCGGATTGTTGTGTTAGATTTAGAACTAAAAGAGGCGTGAAGTGGCTCAATAGCTCAGTGGTTTTTCTGGACTCAAAATCTGAACATCATAGATTCAAACCTCAACAAGGTCCAATGGGTTTTATCAGAAGGCCAAATTGTTTTCAAATGCTTGATATTTCTACAATTTTTTCAAGAGGAACATTCTTTCCACAAACATAAACTCAAAGTTACAACGATATTTACCGGGGTCTGATTGGAAGGCATTTTCTGCATAGGAACTCCAAGTACGACATCATTATCATTTTCACCCACTGAAACAAAAGAACACAACTTGTCAACATTTGTCATTTTTCAGAAAGCACAGTTTTAGGTTTTCATTTCAATTAACTCACAACACAAATGGGAACATCAGAAAGTACTGATGAAGATCTTTCAAGTGAATGGTGATGTCAATAGATATTGACAATTCTCAGCTTTTTGGGACAATTTGGATCCAGAAGTCTTGACAGCCATCATATAGTGTAGATATGGAGGAAAATTCAAAAATTCAAACAAATATCATCATTAGACAGTTTGCAAAATCATCCTTTCCTTGTCAATCCCTTGGTCTAAAACAAAGAAAATGTTGTAAACCACTAAATTTTTATACACCTCATTTTTGCAAAAATTTGGCAGTTCACAGTATAAGACAGGAGCAACCTCATGGTATGAATAAGCAGGGTGTGCATTTCAGCTACAAATGCACCTCAATAGGTTTGGAGGAACAGGAGGTCTGTGGTTCGGCCAACTATCCGATTCATGGTAGTAAAACACTTAATACTTTATACTTTGCCAACAGAAATAAGAATATAATTTTATTATTTGCTTTCTAAATTGCCAGTCCAGGGACCATTTGATAATCACAACCTGTCCTAATGAGTCATTACCTCCAGTAGTCGATCGCGGACTATCCTTCTTAACAACGACAGCATCTCTCTTTAACTTGTCACTTTTCTTACTCGATGACCTCTCAACCTTGTTCCTAGGGGTTTCTTTGTCCTTGTTATAACCCAAACGAGGTTTATTCTTTTCATACGTTTCTCTTAATTCAGCGAGCACATTATCTTCAGCGTCTGAGTCATCCCAGGGGTCTGCTGGTTCTTAGAATCAAATGACAGTAGAAATATATTTTGAGAAGATTTCAGAAGTGATCTGAAGGCCTGCTGGGAAAATGCTGAGTTAAAGCGGAAATGGGTTGGCTGGGATGTCGGGCAATCACGTCAAGGCTGAAGTCATCTTCATGAATGAGTTTGCAGAGGAGGACTCAAAAACCCAACATCAACTGATGCTGATACATAGGAAGAGGATCACCTCGGAGTGGGATTTGGGACAGTGCGTAATGTCTACTTTTAAGCATATTAAAAACCAACAGCGTTTTGAATAAAGCTCTGAATTGATCGACATGTACAAAGTATGAAATAAGGTCAGTGGACTGAAAGCACGCTTACACCCCTAAGGTAATTATCAAGCAGGAAGTTGATGATGTCTGAGGAATATCTGTAGCTAATTCTAATGTTGCGACAAAACAAGACTTACTTGCATGACTGACATTACGCCACTGCTGGCCTGGCTCGTACAAGTCACCTTTCCGGCTCAAGCCTGGTGGTGCTTCTGTTTTACTCGCATTTACTGCATTATCTTTGTCATCTAAAACATAAAATAATGGAAAGCATGTGATCAAAAAAAGACAATGCTGAACCCAAAATATCCTGTTTGGTTGCAAAGCACAGAAGCTCAATTAAAACCTAACTTCAAAAAAATCCAACCAGTAGTTTGCGCTGCAGAGCTCTAAACGACGCAGATAAAACATTTATGAATGAACGATAGAAATTCTGACTTCCGCTTCATGGACATCATTAACCTGTTACATGATACCTAGCTGCTCACCTGTTATTTCACCACGGAAATCATAGGGCGGCCCAGCATCATTCTGTAGATTTCTAAAAATTAAAGTTCAGAAAGTGTTGAAGCAGTCCAGTAGAACATACTACAACAAAATTGCTAGGGCTGGATCAGCCACCTTTTCTTCTTTCCTGAGACGAGAGATGGTCTCTGAGAGAAACATTTTTCTAAATGACATGAAATATTTTCAAAATCAAGTGCCTTTGCAAATTACCTACATGTAGGCCTACCTATACTCCATTTTTAGTCTATAAACTAGTCCATCACTATCAGTACAAAGTACAGAAATGACTCCTCAACATTCAAGTCCCACTTGTTATTCAGGTCAGGCACTTCCCTGATCAAAATCAATGATAACTACTGGAGTTTATTATTTTTTGTGGATATGAAGTTACAAAACATAGATCAATTAATGGCATATGTCATGCCAACCAGGAAGAGGTGAGTGAAAAATCAAAAACATCTTCGCAGTGACTTTAAGGTTACCGGTACCCATGTGCAAAGATTATTAAAATGAGTTATTGGTACGGAATGATTCCCCACACACTTATCTTAGAATGATGTATGTTGAAGATACATGATAATCTTTACATTTTGTTTGATTTCAGATTGATATGATAAGTCTTTAAACATAAAACCATTCTGGAGGTCCGTGCCTACCTTTTTTTACCCTGCTTGTCTATTGCTTTGTCTTTTTTGAACCCGTCACTGCTGAACTTGACATCTTTGTTAGTTGCTGGCTTTAGTCCTTATAAAAAATCACAACATTCACTTTCAGGTCAAAGTTTGAGTCATAATTTAAAGTGCGCTCATGAAAATCTGGCAGTAATAAGTATTGTTAGAATCTTGTAACAAGTCCAGGTCAATCTTGTGACAAGTCAAAGTCTCCTTATTTGAAACCCATCATGAATTTTCGGTAGGTCATCCCTTTCTCAGACTTGTTATTCTGCCCCCGAAATCGGTTTACTGTGGACCTGTGACAATCTGAACGGCATGAGGGAATCTTTTCTTAGCCTGCAGTTTTCTCCTAATGCACGATTTAAAAAAAGTTACCTTGTCTTGGCTTAGGCTTTCTTGGCGACACAGTTTCTTCACCCGAAGTCAGTTCTATCTTCGGTGGGCCATCTTTGGGCGATACGACCCGTTCTGTTGGACTGTCCCAGTCAGATTCACTGTCCTGGAACAAGAAGAGACCAGGGATAAATTCATTATCAAATTGACATGTAAACTAGAATTTGCTCGTTTCCCAGGACCACAGCCACTTTTTATTTCTTGGTTTACTGGATAGCCTGCCTTGAATTTTTAAGTAAGCTCCTAGCGTTGAACTGTGATTTTGTTGTGTGATTGTTGAACAATCTCCAGATTTCCTAGATCAGGACTGCAGGTCTCATGCTCTTTCACCAATTTGATGGGCGAAATGAGCGAGGGCTGTTGCATGCAAGCGGGGAAAGGGTCATTGGTCAAAATGGCCATGGGCTGAAATGACCATACCATAAATTCACAATGCTCAAATGATACTTCAGAGATTATTGGAGGAATTTCTACAGCATAGTTGTATTCTTTTCTGGGGGGTTCTAAAAAGTGCTTCGCTACGACATCAAATTTCACCCTGGTCTCAATACTCCTTCGAGAGTAAATTAGTTTTTATTGGTTGACAAAATAGTACGGATTCCACAGTTGCTTGTGGAGAAGGGCAAGTTCAAAATTGTCCCCAGTTGTTTAGCAAGGTATGCAAGTAAAAATAGACTTGGCCATCTAAAAGACAAACCAAACTCCTTCACATCTTATTGACAAATGCTTTATTCAGAAAAACATGGTCACAGACATTTTTGAAGAGTATTTGACCTTTTCGAACACTGTATTGTGATTCATTAACCCCTCAGAACTGAGGAAGATTAAAAACATTAATTTTATATGAGACAATACAACACAGTTTGCATAAAATAGATCAGTACAAATATCTATATAAATATATCATTCATACACATAAAATCAGCTGAAATATAATGCATGTAAAGCTTATGACCTTTAAAGGGCCTACCCTAGCCCGAGTCATACACAAGTTTGAAAGAGATTCCACTGTCATACACTGTTATGTGCTTTATTGTCAAGTCCCACCTGATCCAATCCATCAACTTCTCCAGCAACTTGTCCAGCAACTCGTTTTAGGTGGTTTTGACTTATTCATCTTCTCACGTAGCACGATTTCATTTATATGTGGCCTTGTTTCATCTTTAAGTCTATCAATACTATCTGCCACCACAGTCACAAATGCTTGCTCTACGTTCGTTGAATCCATTGCACTCGTTTCGAAAAATGGGATGCCCAACTCATCAGCAAAGCTCTGAAAGAGTGCCAAAGATATCTTCAGAACAATTTAGGCTACAACGATACTGTCCAAAGTCTAATGCATGTTTCAGTGTTAAAATCACATTCCTCGGGATCTGTGTAGTCTCCCAGTAATTTCTCAGTGCTACTGTTCCCCTGGTTGTTTGAAGACTACAAGATAACAGACATGGGAAGCATGGTGGCATAGTGTTAGAGAACAGGACTTCTGACCCAGAGGCCATGGGTTTAAATCCATTTCAGACCACTTGGTTTTTTCCACATGAGATTTTGATAGTTTAGTGTATGCCATAGTAGCTACTCCCCCGGAGTAGCTACTAAGGTAGCTACTAAGGTGATAGCTACTAAGATGATGTTGCGAGTAGCTACTCGCAACATCCCCCGGAGCATTCTGGGATGCCAGAAGCGATTTGAGCAGAGTTGGCTTGGAAAAATGCAATGGAAATGCCTGATAATTAACTTCAATGTTTCTCCCTATTTCATTGCACACCATTTCAACTTACCTTTCCTGTCGTAAATGCCACCTCCCTCGCAGCCCCCAGGTCACTCTTGTTACCAATGAGAAGTTTGGGTATGTCTTCAGCAGAGAAACGGCTGGCATCCCAACGACAAACATTATCAAAGGATTTCTGGAAAAAAAGTTTTGTGTTATAAGTCTGGTCAACTACAAGTTATCATCTAACACTTTCACCCTGGTCTAACCTGCAACCTTTCAGTAGGCCTCTGATGAGCTAAAATAGATTTAATGCAAGACTGTTAGAGAGGGGAGGGGCCAGGGGTGATCATATTCAGGTGATGCAAACAAGAGGGCCCCCAGGGGCCCATAGTATCACCCTTTATCTTAACAGCTGATCTGGTTTTCCTAAGGGTTCTCAGTGACATGTGTCAATGAACCTATACCTACATGTAATGTGGTGTTGAATAAAAATATCCAAGCCTCCCTGGGGTATTGCACCATTTGTCTCAACTTCAGGCATTTGTCAAAATAAGTTGATAGATATCTGTCAGAAGAAATAGATGTAACTCACCTGACTTGTGATGTCATATACCAATATGATACCTTTGCACCCTCTGAAAAACGATATCGTGACGACATGCATCGTGAATCTCTCTCCACCATATGTATCCCACTGAAAAAACCAAATAACAACACAACAATTAATATTTTCAATACATGAAAATTTCCTCCAAGTAATGCATAATCCATATTTTTCCATAAAATTCCCCCCCTCTTACAAAACGAGTCATTTTGAGGACATTTCAAGATGCAGAGGTCAAATTTTATTTAAAATTTAATGTGTTACTCTCTCCAAGGTAATGCAACTCCTTCAAAACAATGGTTTTTTTGTCCCTTTGGCAAGAGCGATATTGCGAGATTGTGGACATCCAGTCGCTTTGGTTTTTTTAGTATGACAAGAACAGCTTCACCAACAAAATTGCAACTGATCAGGAAGAAACTCACTATCTGCATTTTTATGACCCTGTCATCTAAGTCTACCAATTTGATGTACTGCAACGAAGAGAAACAAGAATGAATTAATGTGAGGTAGCACAACATTTTAAACAAGAACCTTTATCATATCTTATTTCATTACAAATGAAAGGAACTTGGTATTGAACCCAGGAAAAAACAGAATTTTTTGGATATACAGGCCTCAAAGTTTTTTCCTAAAGGGCACAGCTGTTTTTGCTGAAAAAAGGGCACTCTGCACAGTTCGAGAAAAAGGGTACACTTTGAATTGAAGTTAATGAAGAAAAGGTTGCCTTCATGAAGGAATGGGCACCATGCCAAAGAGGGGGGTCACACCAGCATTTTCTTCTCCCAGGAGAAAGCTAAAGTGGACAACTATATTTTGCTAGTACTCCTCCTAACGACAGCTGGTCCAATGAAATAATGCTACTGCTAGTTATGCATCCGATTTGGGAATCACATATTTGTACTCACAAAGTCAACTCCAATTGTTGCTAAATACCCAGTTTGGAAGGTGTCATGCTGAAACAAATTTTTTAAATAAGTGGCAAATATGACAAATAATTGGTTGCTGATTGTAATCAATCCCCATGTTCTGTAGTGAGAAATTAAGAAATAGAAACTAAAAGTTGACATTCTATCAAGAAATCAATTTCAATTCCATTCGATCCTAAAAATGTTTTTATAATCTTGGTGGAAGATGCTCACAACAAAACGATGTATCAGAGATGTTTTCCCCACTCCATTCATTCCGATTACAACGACTTTAAAGAGTTCGTCATACGCAGCGTATGGCCTGGTCATTGCTTGTCCAGCCTGAAACGGGAGGAAAGCAGACTTTTAATCTGAAAAAACCATACACAATAATGCATTTTTTTAAATGTTCATGGAAGATATCAATTACAATGCTCAAATGATACTTCAGAGATTATTGGAGGAATTTCTACAACATAGTTGTATTCTTTTCTGGTGGTTCTAAAAAGTGCTTCGCTCCGACATCACATTTCACACTGGTCTCAATACTCCTTCGAGAGTAAATTAGTTTTTATTGGTTGACAAGATGGTATGGATTTCACCAGCCTGCGGAGAAGGGCAAGTTCAAAATTGCCCCCAGTTGTTTAGCAAGGTATGCAAGTAAAAATAGACTTGGCCATCTAAAAGACAAACCAAACTCCGTCACATCTTATTGACAAATGCTTTATTCAGAGAAACAAGGTCACAGACATCAGCTGACTTCTTGCACATACTAGTGATCATGTGGTAGGTTTTACATTACAGTCTTAATACAACACAGTTTGCATAAAATAGATCAGTACAAATATCTATATAAATATATCATTCATACACATAAAATCAGCTGAAATATAATGCATGTAAAGCTTATGACCTTTAAAGGGCCTACCACTAGCCCAAGTCATATATAAGTTTGAAAGAGATTACACTGTCACACACTGTTATGTGCTTTCATTGTCAAGTCCCACCTGATCCAATCTATCAACTTCTCCAGCAACTTGTCCAGCAACTCGTTTTAGGTGGTATTGACTTTGACTTATTCATCTTCTCACGTAGCACGATTTCATTTATATGTGGCCTTGTTTCATCTTTTAGTCTATCAATACTATCTGCCACCAGAGTCACAAATGCTTGCTCTACGTTCGTTGATTCCTTTGCACTCGTTTCGAAAAATGGGATGCCCAACTCGTCAGCAAAGCTCTGAAAGAGTGCCAAAGATATTAAGACTAATTTGACTCTCAAGGTTCTTCAAAACAATTGAGGCTAAGACTTGGCAAAGTTTTTTATCAACATTTTCAAGTAGCTCAGTCGAAAGGGGGGGGGGTTGCTGATGTGCTCCCCTTCTAATCGCCTAAAAACCAAAAGAGGGATGTCAGGTATAGGCTCTGCACAAATTCAATATGCATGTTTCAGTTATAAAATCACATTCCACCCCAGAAAGTGGATCTACATGTATCATGTAGTCTCCCAGTTACTTCTCACTGCTACTGTGACACTTGAAGACTACGAGATAACAGACACGGGAAGTATGGGAACATACTGGTTAAAGTGCAGAACTACTGACTGCAAGGCCGTGGATTCGAATCCCTTTTGAGCTACTTTGTTCTTTCCACATTACAGTTCAATTGTTAAGAGAATGCTTTATTAGCTGCTTCTTAATATCCCTGTGGCATTCTAGGATTGGGAAGCTCTTCGAGCAGGGTTGACCTGAAAAGCACTATAGAAATGCCAATGTTTCTCACTATTTCATTACGCACCAATTCAACTTACCTTTCCTGTCGTAAATGCCACCTCCCTCGCAGCCCCCAGGTCACTCTTGTTACCAATGAGAAGTTTGGGTATGTCTTCAGCATGGACAAGACTGGCATCCCAACTACACACATCGTCAAAGGATTTCTGCAACAGAATGATATTTTCTAACTCTGATGAACTATGACACAGACAATAAAAAATTGATTAAAGATTTTTGGTTATAGTCTGGTCAACTATAGGTTATCATCCAACTTTAACCATGTTAACCCTAGTCTTTCCCAAGTGTAACTCACCTGACTTGTGATGTCATATACCAATACAATGCCTTTGGAC
Source organism: Lineus longissimus (assembly GCF_910592395.1). NCBI lineage: Eukaryota > Metazoa > Nemertea > Pilidiophora > Heteronemertea > Lineidae > Lineus > Lineus longissimus. The sequence goes on from NC_088315.1 coordinate 6,556,354, forward strand.
AACATCAAAATCGATTCCCGGACACTATGTATCGTGAATTTCTCTCCACCATATGTATCCCACTGAAAACCAAATAATAACACAACAATCAATATTTGCAATACTTCAAAATATCCTCCAAGTAATGTATAATTCATTTTGCTAGATTGTGTCCATCCAATCACTTTGGTTTTTGAGTATGACAAGAACAGCTTCACCAACAAAATTGCAACTGATCAGGAAGAAACTTACTATCACCATTTTTATGACCCTGTCATCTAAGTCTAGCAATTTGACGTACTGCAATGAAAAGAAACAAGAATGAATCAGTGTGAGGTAGCACAAAGTTTTAAACAATGACCTGAACAAATCTTATCTTACCACCAACTCCTCAGAACAGCTGGCCCAATGAAATAATGCTTTGGAACTGTGCTTTTGCTATAGTTATGCATCTGATTTAGGAAAAATCTATTTGTACTCACTAAGTCAACTGGATATGTTGCTACACACTGAGTTCGGAAGGAGTTCTGCTGAAATAAATTTTTTGAATAAGTCGCAAATAAGACAAATAATTGGTCACTGATTGTAGTTAATCCATAGAAACTAAAAGTTGACATTCTATTAGAAATCAATTTCAATTCTATCTATCTCACGGAGCATTGCTCAAATGAAAATAGTCATCAAAACTTTTGAAGATTAAAGTAAAATCTATTATTTGTCAGACACAAAATAACACCTTCTCTTGTCAGGCTCTGGTAGTTCTATAACAACAGCAAGATAACAACATGAGTGTCTAAAAATGGTTCTGAAATCTGGGTTCAATATTTTCTAAAATATGTTATACTCACAACAAAACACTGTATCAGAGATGATTTCCCCGCTCCAGATTTTCCGATTACAACGACTTTAAACAGTTCGTCATACTCGGCGTTTTGCGTGTTCATTGCTTGTACAGCCTGAAACAGGAGGAATTAAGCAAAGACTTTTAATCTGAAAAATTCATTGAACAGGAACTGGTTATGAAATCATAAGGCAATAGGCATACATGTTGTTGCACCTTGAAATATGTGAAGAACAATTCAAACTGTTCTTGTACAAGTTTTGGCACACTGAGTAATGCAACACATCTTTTTTTAGGCCCGCATGTCATCTGTCTAGGCTGAATGGATCTAGGCCAGTCAGTGTGAGCTGAGCCTACATGTACTTGTGAATACAGGCCTTTTAAATCAGCAACAAATTACTCTAACAAACAGAGACATGGCTCTCATCCAATGCAATCATTTGGGTAAAGAGTCAGTGTGAAGGGAACTTCTGTCTCGGGTAGAAAATGTCCATGGGGTAATCATACCTGAACTTGTGATGCAGTTTCTTCCTGGTGTCGTGCCATCTCAAGTGAGTACAGTAAGGGCCATGCATTCTGCTTACAAATACAATGCACAAGTGTGTACCCCACTTACCAAATAACCACTTCGAAGATTTTGAAATATGAACCTATAATCAATTTATGGTTGCTGGTCACAAAACCCAAATATAAGGTAGTTGTCTCCAATTAGGGGAATTTCGCCAGTGACACCTTCATTCCCAAGTGGTGTCCGCCATTGCTAGATTCACTGAGTGACTGACATTCCTTGCAGTGAATTTTCTAAAGAAGTTTGTGCAATTTGCGAATCGCTGTGTCTCTTGGCATTGTCCATAGTCGGCTCAGGCCTTCTGACGTGTTCTGAGTGAGTGTGAACATTTGATTTGGCACTGCCCGATTCGTCTTCGTCTTCTTCGAAAAGGCCTATAGGCCTATATTTTTTGTGAGCGTGTATCAGTTTCCCGATTGCTGCATGATAATTAACCGATAATTAAGTTTGTCATATGAGAATACTACAAGATATATAAGGTGTATTGTTTTAATCAATCGTTGCAAATCTGCCAAAATGGCAAGTTTTTTTTTACAGTGATAGGGCTATGGCGAAAAAGGTTTCATCATGTAAACGGTGGTTTACAGAGGCTCGTGTGGCAATACGCTACAAATCTGGGACACATATCAAAAACCGTTCGAAGAGGAAACAAAAAACCTACCATTGGTACAAAGTTATTTGAAATATACTCCGAGGAATAGGAGAAATTATCAATTTTTCAGGCCAAAATCTGTCAAAAATTTCTTCGGGTATCCATGTTTTTGTTGTCCACGTTGTTGTTGTCGTTTTAAAAGTTTTTTTATTCATCTGTCGCTGCCGTGCTGTGACAAGGGACTTCCTGGTTGTGGAAAATTGTTCCTCCTCTCAGAAAATGTCACTAAAGCCAGTTATGCTCACGCATTGATCACATTTATTGTATTCTAAGGTGAATATGTAAAGTCCGTGCCTCTTTTGGTAGTAAATTTTCAACTTTTTTTACTGAGTTGACTGCACTTCAACTTGTCTTCAATCTTGTCTTCATACAACTGAGCAGGGAGACACCACCCTGACCACAAAACGAATAGTGACCTCTTCTAAATTATGTGTGTCCGTGCAGTGTGTAAACAAGGCATATAGATTGGGGTGCAATTACGTGATGCAGGTTGATAACATGGTGTGATGTGAAAAGCCTGGTTGTGACTTTGTCTTCTGGGTGAAGATGACATGTCGTCCGCGTAAAATCGAGATGCCAGTGTTTAACGGCCGTGATTGTTCTAACATCAAAGTAGCTGGAGGGGGGGATGGGTGGGCTACCTAGAGTGTGTGAGTAGTCACAATTCCAGTCTCTATGCAGTCCATTTCCTCGTCCTGATCGATTGTCCTTCCTCGATGCAACAGGACCAGGCAGGTCCACTGCATCCAGAGTGTACTTTCATGGTGAATAAGGCTTCTGTTTTTTGGCTTTTGAAAGTGAAGACTATTCCTCTCTTCTGCTGCATGATACATCATGTCGGAGGTCTTCTCTCCTGCAGTAATCATAACGCAAACAATTTTTTTTTCTGCAGATATCAAAGACGGTGTAGCTGAAAGAAACAAAAATGGCAGAGTCTATTGAAATGGACCCTGAAATACTCAAGGAAGATTTTGAGAGTTATAGAAAGCGAATGAAAAAACTCCATCCTGTTATCAATGAAGTTCTGGATCTATTGGATGCTACTGGAGAAGAATATTTTAATGGAAAGAAGGAACTTCTTGTCTCACCAGAAGATGAGAACTTCATCTGTAGCGCTTTAGAGTTGAGACGGAAACCAGTGGCGGTGGTTTTAGGACAGGTGAACTGTGGGAAAAGTACTCTCTTGAATGAAATATTTCAAAGGACTGACCTTGTGCCAACGTCGGCACAATGCTGTACAGCTCGGCTGGTTTATATAAACTATGCAGAGAATTATGAGAGTGAAATGTGGCAGTTGGTAGACAATCAAGGGAATGCCCTTGGGAGGCCTCAGTGTCTTGTACCCCCTAAAAAACCTAAAAAGAAAAAGGGAGCAAATGGAAATACAGAGAGTCTGGATGCAGATACTAGAAAGAAATTGGTGTTGCCTAAAAAAATGATAAATCTACAGAGTGCAGGCATGGCACCTTGCAGGAATGGGGATGAAGCCAATGAATCATCCAGAGGTGACACACAGGCTGTCCAACAAATAATCCAAGCTCACATTCACGTTGATATCTTGAAGTATGGGATCCAGCTGATTGATGCCCCAGGGTTTGGTGAAAGTGCAGCCCTGGACAATCTCTTCGTGTCGCTCATCGAGAACGACCTGGAGCCGCTGATATTGTACGTCATTGATGGCCACCAAACATGGAGAGAAACGGTAGGTTTAAATTTCCTCTAGCTAGATCTAAGATCTGGTACTACTAGTCGACCTCTTGTATCCTATATTTTGCCTATCCACCCACTTCAACATATCTTATATCCTTCAGGATCTGGCTGATTCAGAAAGGTATTTGTACATAGGTTTGTGACGTAATTGACGGTCACCATCTGTCTAATTCCCTGACACCCTTACATGTACGACCTGCTTGTCACATTTTATTTTCTGTTTCAGGATAGTGAAACACTGACAAATATCAAGGGACGCTACCCACAAGCCACTGTCATGTTTGTCGTTAACAAGATCGATTTCAGTAAAAAAGAAAATGAAATGAACCAACCATCAGATGATGAGGATGATGATCCACAGAGGGAGACGTCACAGAATTCAGGTTCTGCTGGAAAAGTTCGCCGTTTGTCAGAATTGGAGCCAAAAGTTATGAACAAAATCAAGGAAAAAGGTCATCTTGGGAAGGATGAGTCATTCCTTACCTCTGATCTGTTTCATTGTATTTCTGCCAAACAACAGGCAGTGGCAAGAAAGAAGGGAAACCTTGACCCAAGTAATGAATATGTTGCAAAGTTTCAAAGGTTTGAAGCTTGTTTCCTGGAGAAAATGTATGAGCGGATGAGGCATCTGGAGGGGCGAGTGATGAACCGTGTCATCACGCTGATGGAAGAATTTCTTACTATGTTTGGGAAACAACAAGTTGGATTTGTTGCAGCTGTGAACATTGTCCCCGAGTTCATAGAAAAAGCGAAGCGGGCTGAGACGCACCTAAAGACTCAGTTTTCAAAGTACGTCGATGACATCATTAAAGACGATGAAAGTATTGCAAAGACACTTGAAGAGACGAAAAAGAAAGTAAAGGATGTAGGAAGGGAGAAGAAAACTGAGTTTGAGGCCTTGTCATTGGAGTCCGGGTCATCATTGAGAGATCAGAGAGCCATGTTGTCTCACTTGTGGAAATTATTTGACCTGCATCAGATGGACAATGTAGAAGACGAGGAGATAAAACGTCGCACAAAAGCTGCATCATTTGCTGTGAAAATCATCGATGAGGTTCTCTGTTTAATTCCTACTGATATGATTGCCGAGTTTGAGAAGAAAATGAACTCAAGACGAGATCGTTTCTACAGTTTTGTGAAACAGTTACGAGAAACATTAGCGGATGATTGTTTGAATAATCTGTTCGAACAAGCATACAAAATCCGTAACAATAGTGAGCAGACGCCAAAAGAATTGGGCACCATGCGAGACATCATGTCCTTAAAACCTGTCATAAACGTCGCACAAAGTGCACTCTTCGATTATGTAGAGGAAGGAATGAAGGCATTGACGAAGCAGGATCTCCATCTGACAGAGCTGAGAAACCTGGACAGGTGGCGTGACCAGTTCATCGAGTCGATATTCAGTCGAATTCAAGCGGAATCCATTTGCGGACGACTGGTGCGCATCTGCTCGCAGAAAATGGATGAGATGCACATTGAGTTCATTCGGAACATTCAAAGGGTAAGTTTAATTTCAGTTGTCTCATGCATCAAGTTTTTACATAAGTATAAGGGGCATTAATTTGAATATTTTCTGAGGTTTTTTACCATAAATGTATGTATGCAAAGATATTTTTTAGCTTGTCACAAATTCGCAACCTATGATGTGTAACTGTTCCTGAAGCACTAACATACATGTTTATAAAATGTGAGCATGTTTCGAATGGTGAAGTAGTGGGAAGGTTGCAAACTATTCCTCCCCCCACTCTCAATGAAGGTGAACTCAGAGAGTCATTTGCAGAACTCAAATGATGTCGATGGAAGTTAGTACCAAAATCAGATTTGAAATGATGCGATGCGATGCTCCGGCACGGGTTCTAATAGGGGAAATTTTCTCTTCATGACGGCCGAGTCATGTTCTACATGAACGTCAGAAGTTAACCCACTGATATTTTTTATATCTTCCTTTTGTGTTTTAAGATGGAGCACCTGTGTGAGGAAGCAGAGAAACTTGGTGATGAGCGATTAAAAAATCTTGGCAAGAAGGTAAAACCACCCTTGTTCCTGAATCTTTGCGAGGTCTACTCTGTACGATATGAAATGGAGCACGGTCATGGTATTGAATTCGGGGAGAGAATTGGAAAAGATGGCCATTACACAATCTATGAATGTCCGGAGGATGATGATTTGGTGGTGTACGTCCTAAAGAAGAATGATTGTGACTCCGAGGAGGAGTGGAAGAAGAGGGCTGTTGACATATTCCATGCATAGTAAGTACAAGTCCAAGATCACTTACTTCCACATCGAGTTAACCTTTTCACTACGACATACCTTACCTTATTTGCGGTCCAAAGCATCTTAACGTTTTTTACAGTCAGTGACGGTGAAACGAAATACCAGTGTCATGAAGTTCGAGGATCCAAACAGGATTGAAATCGGAGTAGTGTGAGAAGCCTGTCAGATTTTGAATTCTGAATTTTATGTCAATTTTGGATGATGAGAACCAATTGACAAACGTGAAAGGTGACTGGCCAGCCGATACCTTCATAACAATGACCTTAATCATGCCATTTGCTCTTAATGATGCCATTGGCTCTTTATAAAGGAACATCTTCAAAAAGGAAATATCCAGTACAGCTCATTTGTTTTGAATAAGGGTAGTGTCAAAATGTGCTTCAGCAGATAGAAATTACATGAAATTTTCACTTTACAGTGACATCATGCGACAGACAGACACCATACACAACGGCAAAAAGCATCCAGACAAGTTGAGTTTGGTCAACTGCCATGGACTGTGGATGCCTGATCGTGAGACATTCCACGTCCTATTCGACAAGACAGATGAGACAATCGTGGACTATGTGATTCGAGAGCAGTCTAGCCTGAAGCAGTGTCTGGAGCTCACGCTAAAAGTTGGCCAAGGTCTGCAGCTCTTGCATCACATTCAGTATGTTCATCTCGATCTGAGACCAAGAAACATACGAGTAAGTTGTAGTTTCAGGGAACAGGAGGGTATTGGTAGTTGCCTCAGTGGGTCTTTCTTCTGAATTGAAACATTGGTTTTGAGAGAAGTGTGGCCATGATCGGGCCAAGTCAAGCGGGTTGAGCAGAGCTCAGGTGTAAGGCATCTTGGGATTTAGAAAATGTGATTTTGTCAGTCGGCAGAGTAGGTCCCGCGAAGCTTTCTGGAAACTTAAAAGTTAAAACTCAAGTGTATTTTTGGGGCAGTCAGATGGGCATGCTGTCATCTGGCAGCACACTGTTCAATGAATGTCAATCTTCATGCTGATTTTGATAGTTTGAATCAATGGGCTTTTGGATAAGTTGTCTGAGGCATGAAAAAGTTAAGGGGAGCTTAGGTTCTCGAGAGTTAAACTGTTATAATTGTTTCAGATGAGAGGTAGCCAGCCAAAGATTCACCTAAGTCATTGGAAATCTCCACTTGAAAACATCAAACTCCACACTACGGTATCAGTCTCAGATCCTGAAGCATCCACTGAGGGTGCTGAGGGGAAGGATGTACCTTTATTGGAAGTGCCTCCGTTTCACCTCCACAAAAACTTCCAGAACTGCTACGAAAGGACCGACACTTCCAGAGACTTGGACTGTTATGCATTCGGTACCTTCATCTGGACCATATGTGAAGGGTCATTTGCTGCTTATCCGGAGAATTTTAAGCAGTTTAAGGATTACAGTGAACTCCAGAATGCTTTAGAAATGGATACCAATAACAGTCTACTTCCTGAAACTCCAGAAGGAAGGATGGTTGGAGAACTTGACCAACACCGCCAACAGTTGTACGAACTTATGAAATGTCTGTGGACTCAGCCAGACCACTACACAATGGAAATTGCCAATGATCGTCTGGCATTCTTGACTGGGAGTAATCGGCGTTCGGGTATCTCAAATTGCTACTTTCAGGAGAATTGGAACGGATTATCCAAGTGAACTTGTTTAGATGCATTTACTAAGGACTCAACTCGGCCTCGAGTCCTTCGCACGATATGATATCTACTATACGACTCCCTTCATCATATACTAGTACTTTAGACCAGCATTGTAAAACAGGACCAAAGCTGTTTCACAATGAACACTTTCACGGCTGAACCATGTAGATCTACATGGACCAAACCCCCCCCCCCCCTGTTTCAGGGGGTTATCCCTGCTCTGCTAGGCTTCAGCGTTAAAACTACACCGACTTGATATTCAGAGAAAGATAGAAACTGAAAGAATCTTTTCGCTGAAACCTAAAGTTTCAATTTTAACTTGATGACAGCAGGGCTAAACTGAGTTGCTTGTATACAAAGGTATTTTATATTTTGTCAGAGTACAGCATATACATATATTCTTAAATGATTTTATCCAGGTAGTTAGAATATCCTGGGACCACAAAAATTCTGTGGTCATCTTCCAGTCTTGGAATTGAAGTTCTCGTGAGATCTTGCCATTCTACGTTGCCTGTGTATTGTATACCCCAGTTATATGGCCAGCTTACCCGCCAGCCATGGAGGAATCCTTTGTAGCCTAAAGGTTGGTGTGCTGTCTCCAGTTAGGCAACGTTGAGTGCGGTCATCCATTCGATGGGTGACTGGCACATATAATAAACTGCAATGGTAATCAGTTGATGTTTGTATTTACTCAAGATTTCATATTTACAGTATTATAAATGCAATATTGGTGCTTCTTATTTTAGAAAGGAATGTAGAACTTGTGCAATTGTTTAAAAATGTTGGGCATTTCATATCTGAAATTTACATTCCCCCCCAAAAGCCACAATAAATAAATCCCTAATTGACTTTCACTGTGGGAGTGCTCTGTCTTTCAAGAGGAAATGTCCAACCCGATCAGTATCGTGTCATAAAATGAAACAGAGCCTGGAGAAGTGATTTGTATCTTTGTCACTTCAACTATGTATATAGCATTTATTGCCGTTAAAATTTTAACGAAAGTGCTTGACAAAATATTTTGATAGATCATTTGAATAAAACAGTATGTCCCAAGAAGTTCTTTTCTTTGACTTTCTTCAAACAAATGTCAGTGCATCTCTGCAGAGGCACAACTGGATGTTGAAGAGCCTGTGAGTTCAACCTGGGATGACACAAAACCAGTGACAATATCAAGCAGGTTGAATCCATACTCTCAGGGCATGCTCTAGGATGGCCTATCCTGGGAAGGGAGAGCAAATAGTTGGTCCAAACACCCACACCAGAAGACACAGGCAGGTCTCGGCACCTTTATGATCAAAGAATTTGTTTAAACTTCCAGTCAAGCGGACTTGGTTGTCAGGCACATGAAAATAAGAGCTCAAAGGCACCCCCCCCACAACCTCCTTGACTGACAGACACATCCCACTGACACTGACACGTGAGAGTGCCCTTATTTTCACGTGCCTGTGACATGTTGGGAAAACAGTCTTGCAGGAGAATGTTCATAGGGATGTGGAAAATATCAACTTTTACCAGACATAAAATTCATAAGTTACGCATTGGAATTTATCTGAGATGCCTAAATCAGGGAGCTCTAAATTTTTATTACTTTCTTGTCTTGAGCTACAAATATTTGGTGATGAGGATGTGAATAAAAGAGCTGGGAAAGTCTAAGTCCCTGTGGTAAGTGTATGCAATCCATTGCCGTACAACCTCGTTTCTCAGAGAAAAGGTCAGTGAATCGTTGTGATGTATGAAGTTCACAAAACAAGCACCTGAGACAGGGTTAGTTGTTCTATAAATAGACTGGGCGTGAGCGTGGTTTCGTGTGACCAACTCGACCAGTTCGTGTGATTCGATCAACTTAGTCCAATTTGCTGTTCTACTTCCGCTTTTGTTTATTTTCCAGGAAGATGAAAATTCGTTGATATTTTGACCAAATAAACAGTCAATAATGTCACGGGGAATGATTCCAAGTCAGCAGAAGCTGGCTGAAAGGCTTACAATCCTCAACGATCGTGGCACCGGCATTTTAACACGCACATATAACATCAAAAGGGTATGTCATTGTCAACTGAAATGTAGTCTTAGGCCTACAGTGTGTTTCAAAAAAAGGAAACCGAGATTAATTTGTTAATTTCTTGGACATTGCTGAAAAATTTGGAAATTGGCAACCACCATTTATTACCTTATGATATCCTCTTTCGTATGGCACCAAGAAATCCAATTTACCATCACAGATGCATGGCTGAGCACAACGCAGTTCTCAATCAACCAGGCCTACTGGTCTTGCACCAGATGGGCCTAGATGTTTTGGTAATGACCGAACCTTGTTTGCCCAGTGCAGAGCTTTTGTTAATTAATCATTTTACCCTTAAAAATCCTCCTCATACGACAATCAAGATGTACAGACCGGGGGAGCTGGCAGTACGTACCCATAAGTCTTTGCGGTAGTCTCGCGCGTACCGGATATAACCGTATAACCTGTCAAGCTTTTCTCCTTCAGAGAAATACTGCGTTGCGCTCAACTGCCAATTATGCATTAGTCTGGTGGACACGAGGTTGGCCTTAAACTTGCTTGAAATCGAAAATTTGGACAACACACGTGTACTACAGCGCAAACGGCAGCATTCTGACATATAGAAACATGTGGTCTGATTCTATTTTTACTTGTCACTAAGTGATCACGCGTCCAACCTCGTATGCAGGGTAATGTGGCTTTCTCATTGGTCGAACGTTAATTTTGTTCACAGCCTTTTAAGGCACTTGAGCGCAACGCAGTATTTCTCTGAAGGAGAAAAGCTTGATGGGTTATATCCGGTACGCGCGAGACTACCGCAAAGACTTATGGGTACGTACTGCCAGCTCCCCCGGTCTGTACATCTTGATTGTAGTATTGACTTTGAAATTCAAACTACCATATATTGTTTCAACATGGACAACCGCAGGTTCAGGCCAAACAGTAACAAAACAAACGGCAGTTTTCAATCATGAACATTCCATTTTCAGATGCTTGGCAACCCTGAACTCAAACCCAGTTTCCTCACAGACAAGTCTTTGGAGAACTGCATTCGACCAATTGTGAAAAAGTTCCCCAATCTGGATTCAAAAGCGGTAAGAGTTGATGGGGGTTTGCAGGTCATAAAAAATAAAGATGTGAGAAAGAAAACAGCCCTTAATATTTGCCTTGTCACAAGAGCAGGCATTGGGCAGGCAGAAGATCACATGTTTGAATTGTGACTGTGAGCACAATTGTAAGACTATTGGGACCGATTCATTGGTTGTGTCATGTTTCTGTTCATTTATTTATCATTAAAACTTTGGAGTGAAAGGTTTTCTTTAAAGGTATTTTGAACTGTGTTGATTTCCCTTTTCAGAAAGAACTGCAGTCTGTGAATGTTATGAAGTCAGAGATCTGTAAATCTCTGGCCTTGTATTATGACACGTTTGTCGATATTCTCATATTCAAGGTAAGACTAAACTGCAAAATAACAATACTAGTAGGCTTCTTGTTTCATGTAAGATTTTATATCTCTGACATCAGTTTTGTCTGAGTTTTGACTTGATTTTGACGCATATGATACCCTCGCGAAAATCAGTGCCACCTATTATTGGGAATGGGATGCCAATATCCTATTGTCAAAATGATAAATCTATATCTAAACTGTCTTGTTTACTTTTACAGGATCATGTCACCAACCTGTTGACCACATTTGATGCCTGTCAGGTCTATTTAGATATTGTGAGTACTGATTAGCTTACTCTCATATTAAGTAATCGTCTACTGCTTTACAGTACACAGACTGTCCGTTTCCCTGCTCAAGACAAGAATAGAATCTGCAGTGGCAGGATTTCGCCCCCACCCCCTCTGGTCTGGTGCTACTTCTGTCAAAAGTGTCCTAGCTTGACTGCCAATAGAAGAACACTTTAAAGTGTGACACCAGAGGACCATTCTGTGAGAAGATGAGGAAATTGTAATTCCCTGTTAAAGGATCAAAGAGTTATTTACAGTAAGGTATGAAATAGGGAAGAACAAGCACATTGAAGAGATCATCTCATCCTTTACATGCAAATCCTTGTTATTTTCAGACGCTGTGTTATGACCTGACCAAAGGCTACCTTGACCTGATGGTGACCTATTTCTCAATTATGTTACTTATCTTCCGCATCGACGATCGCAAGGCTGTCCTTGGCTTATACAATCATGCACATGAGCTGCAATTTTCAAAAGGGTGCGTGTTTTTAATTTCATTCTGCAGGATTTTCTTTGCATTTAACTCAGTAGATTTGATTAGGTGGAATGTGACAATGTTACAACAGGTATGTGTCACTCATGACTTACTGAAACATACCACTGTTTAAAGTGTGTTTAAAGGGTAACTCGTGTCAAATTTCACCACATAATGTTTTAGCTGTTTTTGACAAATGACTACCTCACTTTCTCATAAATCGTTAAGGTTTTCGAATCGAAATGCACATTTTCTAGAAATTTATGGTTTTAATCCCGCCCGGACGGCTCGCTTCGATGCCGTTGAAATTGCGCTACGCCGACGACGTTTTTCGTTGATGACGTCACAACATGAACATTTTCGCGGTCGCGGTGGTTTACATTCGATTAAAACAGCGATTTTATAATAAATCTGATCAAAAATGGAAAATTTGAGCTTTACATTTGTGATCAACAAATAAAAACGGACGTATTTCCGCAAAGTTGTAAATCGCATCATAGTATCACTCTTAGGAATTGGATGTACAGACCTAGAATATCGCAAAAGAGGCCTGAATTCATTCAGGTATTTCATTCAGGTATTTGTTTTTCCCTTCAGAGCTGAGAACTACCCTCGTCTTGGTCAGATGGTGTTGGATTATGACCCACCTTGGAAGAAAATGTGTGAGGAGTTTGTACCTCACAGCAAGGTATGATATATCATTGAAGATTTGTCAGAAAGTCTCGTTGTAACTTCCTATCAAAGTGAACTTGGTTGAGTGAAGGGCACACAGGTAATCAAATCAATAGCAACAAAAAACAGCAAAGTATTTTTTCGTGATTTCTAGGTTACTTGCAAAATCCGCGAAAATAAAATGTTCGTGAAAATATTCCGGTTTATGGTACGGTATTTCAGTGTAAAATTTTGTTTCATTTTTACAGCTTGTGAACCAAGCTCTCCTGTCATTAGCCCCTGTCTACCAACGACGAAACCAGCCTGCAGTTGACATGAGGGGCACTCAAGTTCTCAGTCTCATTGCTGAACCAAATAAAATCATGAGTTATGTTCCGTATGATGCGGTGAGTAGCTTGAATGTTCTCCTGTGCTCACACTCGGTCATAGGCAGTAACGTTTATCACTGCTGTTTTTCTACATGTGGGATGGCACCCTCTTGGTCTGGTTACCCAGTCTTTGGTCAAATACTTTGAGTCAAATCTTTCTTGTGTCATATTTCATAAGGATACCTTGGCAAATGGAACTTTTAGTGAATTGTGTTATCAACAATCTTCTTGTTCCTTGCCTGTTTCTCAGCTTGTAAGTCTGGGTGTTCTATTGTGAGTTGTGTAGGTAATGTCCATGCAGTTGTTGCTTGGCCAAACATTGTACATGGTACTCATGTAGCCACAGTACTCAAATGAGTCACAATTGCAATAGATTGTGTTATATTTATTGTGTTTCGTGTTATCAAAGTGTGGATATCCTTGTGTTTGCCACCAAACGGGTTCCTATTAGTCTATATTTGATTCTATACATTGAATAATCATTGATTTTCCGGTTTCAGATGCCATGCGAATACATTTCTGTGGAGGTTCTTGAAAGGTGGATTATAAGTAAGTCACTTTGATGTTCAGCATTCTTACACGCCAGTCAATATGGCCAGGCCATTGTACTTCTGCCCATGAGTGCATAGTATCTGATGTAAACTGGCGAAGGTCAGAAAGTCCTCCCTGTTCCCCTATCATGATCTTGATTTTTCCTGTTTCAGTGGGCTATGTCCTCTGCCATCAACAGTTAATGCCATTGCCTGCTGCACAAGAGCTGTGGAAGGCGGCGCTGACATCTTGCTACGTCATCGACTTGTGCAGGGATGAGGTGCTAGCCATACATCCATTCATCAGCCAGGTCTTCGAGGGCATTAAAGGGTAGGTTAAAATGCTCTGTACATCGAAATAGTGTAAAATGTCAAAAATCCAAAAATGTCAAAAACATGTCATAATTTGCAGCGAAATGGGTGTAGAAAATCGAATGGAAGATCTTTTCCCCACTCTTTTGGTGCAAAAGAATCAGCAGATCACACTTCGGATTAATCATTCGAATCACCATAATTTTGGGTTTGCCCAAGATGTGTAATCAGGGTAGTGAAACGTCTTTGAACGGAGTTCTATGATGCCTGGTTGGTGGATAAATTATATGTAGTTTAATTGGCTCATTCCAGGTATACCAAGAAGACTAATGAAGTTAAGGAACTGCATCAGACAGCTATACAAACTGCGTAAGTATATTAGTCTAGCTGGTTAAAATAAAGAAGTCATCAGTTTGGAAGCCAGGGAAAACACTGCTTCAGAATGCACTCGCAGCTACCACTACCATTAGGTGTGAATCAACCAGCATATTTCAATTCTTTTCAGACCAACCATGCATAAGGATCGTAGAAAATTCTTGCGAACAGCACTGAAAGAACTCGCACTACTCTTCACCGATCAACCAGGATTACTTGGGCCAAAAGCTCGCTACATTTTCGTGGCGCTTACCATGGCACGAGATGAGATTAAATGGCTGTTACGTCATGCAGCGAACCCACCGGTTAGGAAAGGAATGAGAGTACCAGTTGAGGAGTTTGTGGACAGACAGCTGCCGGAGTTGTTGTTTCATGTTGAGGAGTTGAGGGGTAGGTTCTCTTGAAATAAAAAACTTCATATAGCGATGTTTGAGTCTATTTGTGCTGAGGTTTTTGCTTTTCTCTGTTTCCAGTAGGTCGGATTGTTGGAAGAAATTGTGATTGTTTTCAATACTGTGTGGTACATTATTATGCTTTAGTTGACCTTCCTTCTTTCAGCTCTGGTCAAGAAGTACAACCAGGTTCTGCAGCGGTATTACATTCAGATGATGTCTGGGTATGATGCGCCCTTGCTGAATGAGCTCATGCAGACAATGACGGCATTACCGGAAGACGAGTCCGTCATCATGTCATCATTCTGTAGTACCATGCAGGCATTGTCAGTCAAACAAGGTAAGGTAGTTTAGTATTTGACCTAATGTAGTAATGATAAACTTTGGGGCTTTCTTCAAGTTTTGTAATGAGCACGATTGCAGATTTTTTTGGTTCTGAATGTATTGTTAATATTCAGTGAAACCCCTCTCAATCGAGACACTGCATTTGGTCCCAGATGGTCATTTCCATTGAATTTGACTTCTGTTATCAGGAGACCTCTCTATCAAGGACAACATTTCTCAGTCCCAAGGGTGTCCTTAATAGAGAGCTTCTACTGTCATAGCCAGGGTTAGCCCATGTTGAGACTTGTCCCCTTGTTCTTGTGTACGTGTAATATTTCGTCATACATCAGCACTTTTCATGTCAATCACCTTATTGTCAACATCTCACATTTTTCAGTCGAGGAAAATGAGCTGTTTGATTTCCGTGGAATACGCCTGGACTGGTTCCGTCTTCAGGCCTATACAAGCATCAGCAAGGCGGCATTTAATCTTCACAATCATCACAAAATAGCGCACCATCTCAACAGCGTCACTTTCCATACAAAGATGGTTGACTCGTTGGACGAGATGCTCTTGGAGACATCTGATCTTTCACTCTACTGGTAAGCTTAAATGTTGAAGAAGACTTTTGCATAGCACCTTTAAACCTTAGTGGAGCTGATGAAGACTTGTGGCTCTGACAGTCGGCTAGTGTCCAAGTGGTCCCTGGTTGAACCACAGAGTCGTCGTAAGATTCTCTGCAGGTCTCTCCATCTAACTTTCCTTACTCCACCCAGGTATATAAATGGGTACTCAGTGCTCAGGTTGTACTGCTGATTGAGTTTTACTGAAAGGTTTCAGGAATGATGGGGGTTAAATCGTAATTGCATAGTCGGATGATATTTACCTGTACCTTAGTGAGCATTTAGGGCCGCAAAAATGGAAGGATTTAGAGTATCTGATTGTCCAAAATAAAAGTAAATTGTTAATTGTCTTTTGTTTCAGTTTCTACACCACCTTATTTGAGCAGCAGTTCAAACACTGCATGGAGTTCCCTGCCCAGCATCGCTACAGCATAGCCTTCCCAATGATCTGTGCACACTTCATGAACGCGACACATGAGCTCTGTCCTGAAGAGGTAAGCCGACATCTGGGATGAAATTTTTCCAATTTTCTATTTCCCTGCAACACAGAGAACAGAAATGCTTAGATGGGCATAGGCCTTTAAGGCTATTTTTAAAGTTTTAACAATAAAATGCACTGACATGACTGATATGTTATCTTTAAAAAATCATCTCTCTTGCAGCGCAACTCGATTGGTACGACAAGTGTCCAGTATGCTCATTGGTTCATCAAGGAGATGTCCGAGGAAGTCAACCAGGTCATTGTCGCCGTGTGCGACGAACAGAGGATTATGACAGACAAAGTGAGTGATTGAAGTTCTCGCCATGATAATGTGCTAATTTTTACCTGCATGTGAAGGAGCTGGTCAACTGTGGGAAGTATGGGGCAAGGGCATTCTCAGTGCATGCCCCTCGAATGTGGAACTCACTAGGCCATGACCTGAGGAAAGAAACTGACTCCATCACCTTCCAAAAAAACATGAAAACTTTCCTCTTCCGCGAGCATTTTGGAGTGTGAGCACTTTTGAACATTGTATTCAGTGGGAAAGGCGCTATACAAAAGATAATTTCATTTATTCATTCATTCAAGTATGGACGTTGGGGGGAAGATTTATTTGGTACTCGTAGTTTTAATTTTTAAATAGATTTATATCTTTGTCTTTTATATGCTTTTAGTTGCTGCCGAAGAATTGTGCTGCGCAGACCGCACAAGCGATGAGCCAAAAGAAAGCCAAAAGCCAGGGGAAAAAGACGCAAGAACCTGATAAGCCAGGCCAGGAGAGCTATAGAAAGCACAGAGAAGACTTCAAAAGGTGAATACCAATTGCCTTCTGTAAAGTTTTCAGGTTGGGAGGGCAATTTGATGTGTGGTCAATCCAGTATTGTGCTCCCTTGGAGAAGTTTGAGGAAGAGTCGTCGAAATTTTATCTATGCCACTTGTGTTCTGGAAGTTTCAGAATAAGAGAAGTTGAAAAAAGTTGTACATGAAACAATTCTCATCTCCTTCTTCTTCTTTTCCTAGGATTGACAAACTGCACATGGCTCTAACCGAACTTTGCTATGCATTGAACTACTGCAGTGTCATAACTGTCTGGGAGCATGGCTTTGTACCCAGGGAATTCTTCACACAACAACTTGAAGTGAGATTTAACAAGTAAGTCGATGAATGCCTTGTATCCTTTGGGAAGTCAGTAAAGGTTAATTTCCAGTTACAAGTTCTTGGTGTTTTAAAATTATAATAAGGAACTTTAGGGACTGAAAATGCTGTCTTTAACTGGAATGTGTCCTGTCTAATAGTCATCACATTGAATGAAAGGGACCATTAGGTAGCAGAATCGGCATATTTAAGAGTGAAGGTCTCTTGCTTACAGGTAAT
Source organism: Lineus longissimus (assembly GCF_910592395.1). Taxonomy (NCBI): domain Eukaryota; kingdom Metazoa; phylum Nemertea; class Pilidiophora; order Heteronemertea; family Lineidae; genus Lineus; species Lineus longissimus. Next base: position 6,573,692 of record NC_088315.1, read on the forward strand.
AATGAAAGTACAAAAAATCAAGTTGCCTTGACTGAGATTTGAACCACATATCCTTGGATGGCTGTGTTGGGTTTGTTCAATGTAATGCTGACTTTCATTTCTGTTGTATTTCAAGGACACTGGTTGGCATCATGATGTATAACCCAGAGACATGTGAAATAGCCAAACCATCGGAACTCCTGAGTAATGTGCAGGCAATGATGAGTGTGCTACAGAGTCTGGAAAACTACAGTAAGTTGAAACATTGGTCGCACAGCGTGATTAGTGTTCTCCGCAGCCTAGTTGCCAATCATAGGTTCCATATGATCTAGAAGTTGGCTTTCGGTACCTTCCAGCTATCATACCAGAACAATATTTTGGATGCCCTTGCCAAGCATGTTGATGAATTGTACTACACAAACAACTAAATGCATTGCTGATTTCATTTTCAGTCCATATTGATGTTACTCGAGTCTTCAATAATGTGTTGTTACAACAGACTCAGCCCACCGACAGCTTTGCTGGAGACAGAACCATAACTTCCAACTACACTGACTGGTATGTGCTATGCGCCAGATGTGTTTAATAATGTTTCATTTCCATTTTACATGGTCCATGCTTATAGAGCGATGGAAAGCATATAGACAGTACTGTGAATAAGGGCTGTGACTTGTCAGATTTTTTGACGATTTCTGTTTTTTCCCTGACTTCTAATGTAAGAGGTTTATCAAAGTTCGATTAGATTCCCTGAATAAATATTGTCATCATCATGAACATCACTTAAGGTAAAACGATTATTCTGATCCTCACTTTAGCAAATGTGCTCTGTGAATTGGCTGTGATATAATATATATTGTGTTTCATCTCCCTGTATGCAGGTACCTTGAAGTTCTCCTCCGTCGAGTTAGCTCAGGCCATATTGTGTATTCTCCCAGTCAGAAAGCTTTTGTCAACTTAGGCGGCGAGGGAGCTCTCCCATTCACAGCAGAGGAATATGCTGACATCATGGGTAGGTCATCATGTTGACCCAGGAAAAACCCTGTTTCCTCCTCATCTCGCCCTACCATGGAAAGATATCTTTGTGAGAAAAGACTCTGAACACTTTCACTGAGTCAGAACTCCCAATTAAGTGAGACGACACATTTAAAGGGCCTTTAATACTCCTGACAAGGTATGAGCTTCAAGCCTAGACAGGCCTGTCTGGATTGTGATGTCAATAGGCCTGATTCAACTAATTCATTCGCGCTTGAAGCTAATGGTTGCATATAAATTTTCAGAACTGCGTGCCCTAGCTGAGTTGATTGGTCCATATGGAATGAGATACCTGAGCCAGAGGCTGATGTGGCACATCTCCAGTCAGGTGGACGAACTCAAGGTAGGGGGCACTGTGTTTGGAATGCAGAAGATTGTTTCTTTTGAGGATACTGTTCTGACAAGTGCTTTTCTTTACCGGGTTTCTCACTCTCATAGATGCAATTGGTTAGAAATGACCGATTCGTACCAAAATCTGCTTTGATGTTTGTGATGGTGATATTTACTAAAGTAGCAACATCTTGAATCAAGGCCGAACATCTTGAATTCGGGCCCAAACACCTTGAATCGGGGCCTATACAGCTAAAATCAGGGCCCAAACATCTTAAATCTGGCCCTGACACCTTGAATTTGGGCCAAAAGATCTTGAATCGGGTCTCGCTCATCTTGAATCCTGTGTTGAATCTTGCGTTTCCCATTTACCTCTCCTTTCAGAAAATGGTTGTGGCCAACAAAGACATCTTATCAAGCTTGAGAAGCAGCTACGATAAGCCAGAGCAGATGAAGGACTTGTTCAGGAGGCTGGGAAGTAAGTCTCACTTTGTTGAATAGATTGAGAGTAGTGTGGGCTGAATTATGAATGGTCATAGCCTTGACATGTGGATGCTGGGGGGTTAGGCAAAGGACAATCTCATCGATCCAAAAAGATTGTCAGCTAGGTTCTTGATATTATATCAGAACTCTTTCATCACAAGCAGTAAGAATTTTCCCTTGATCTTATATCCATTCACTGTGGATTTTGTCAGCACTATGGGTGACATAGGTTGCCTGAGGACAACAGGTGACGATGATAATTTATAATTTGTTGACACCAACTTCTTGAGCCGGAAATGGAGGGATGCAATACACCTCTGCAGGAACAAGCCAGATAAGAACAGACACAGGGGTCTTCAACTTTCCCACACACGGTCAGATCCTCGGATCCTCCATCCCAGAAGTCATCTGTTGTCATCAGGTGACCTCAGTCAACCATAGGACTGATGAAGACCATACTGTATGGATGAAATATTTACTCAAGGTACTTTTGCCTGTGGATGTGATAAGATTTCTAATATACTATCAAGGACAATCTGGTTTTTAAAATGGGTTAGGGTAGGTAACAAACATAGTCATTTTCAATTCTCCTGATTAATCCCAACCTGTAGTTACCTCGTAGATCTCTTAATGACTTTGTATCCCCCAGCTATCCTAACCCTGTCAATAGCGTTACTATACTTCCGTAGAAATTTTTGCATTATTTGGTAGGCTACATGTCGTGTCATCATTTGATAGTTTTAGTTACAAGCTGAGTCTGATTGCAATCAAGAAATTATACGCAGACTATGCAGCCATATTCCTTCCCCTTAGTGTAGTTGCAACACCCGAGGTACAACCTCATGATTTTGTTGATTATTTTTCTTTTTTTACATATTTACCATCAACTGGCTTCCCACGTGCATCCCGCATTGGTGATCTAATCCAAAGTGACTAAATTTCTTGTCATTTTAACTATCACTCTCAGTTTAGTTCAGACCGATACTTTTATAATAATGAGAGATTGACTACTGTAGGGATGTACAAAAGCAACAGCTCCCAGCTCCTCCTGGTTGATAAATGAACATTCAGCTGGATGTGCGCTTAATCCTGTTTATGTAGTCGGTTGCTGGACTATTGTCAAGCATTAAGTCTGCTTCCTACCCTATCGTTTATTTACCTTCTCTATCTGTCTTTTCTTTCATTCAAAAAGAACCAAAGCTAGCCGTCTGTAAGACTCCTAGATGAAATATCGGACTGGTGTTTATTTGGAGTGCCTATTCACCTGTTGTATGACTATTTGGGGAACCAGTGAAGCGTTTAACTACTGAGTGTACCAATAAAAATGATACACTTTTAAAAATTGACTGCAGTTTATTTTGGGACACCTAGTATATCTGATTGGAAATAGATTTCTACTTTACCAAGTATCTAATAATAAACAACTCACAGTCATTTTTGAAGGTGTATTATTTTTTGACACAGACTGTACTTGTATCTAAGCTTTACTTCAGTCATGGCAGTTGTGATTTAGATTAATACACTGGTTGTGGCCATGATGCCGGAATCCGTTGTCAATAGATTTTTGTAGGGGTCAAAGGCACTCCTTTCTCAGGTCCACTTGCCTCTCAATTTCACCATCCACTGAATTCTGGCGATGACTGAAGTAATGTTACATTGCACTTCACTGATGAACCCCTGTCCTGATGGAATGAGTTGTATTGATATTAACACTTCTTGTTGTAATGGCCTCAGTTTGTTACAAAATATAATTCCGTAAAAAGTAAACCAATTGCATTATACTGTGCCAAAACAGCTTAATCTGTTTTAGGATTTACCTGAACCATTTGGCTGGCTGTTGTGCATGAAATGTTGTTCCTCCGTTCCTGCACGATGACCATATTTATTCTGTGCTGCAGACTGACCAGTTTTACTGTATATAAATGTAAATGGCATGGCTGGCATCTTATTTCAGGGCATGAATTTCATAACAGCAATAGTTGTCATTCCTAAATTTTGTTCTGCCCTATTTCGAAATTACGTCTCTCTCCTTTTTCCTCTCCATTGCTTTCGTTTGGTTTCCCATGATCCTTGTTAATTATGAAGCGCCCGACAAAAGAGATATTTTTTATCTGTTGTGCCTATTGGTAAAACCAGTGATCACAGGATTTGATATTTATTCGATGTCGCGGCAACAACTGACCTTAGTCATTGGCACCTGCATTGTACACCTTAACAAGACCTTTGTCATTTTGCAAACCTTATTCCTTGCTGAAACCAATTCTGTCCAAAATATTGGATTTTTTTTTCATCGAACCTTGTTTTATGAACTCTCCAATTTCTGTGTAATTCTTTAGTTTTCAGTTTCAAAACAGCACATGTACAGGCAACATCAGAGATATCAAATTTCTTGACTTGGCTGCCATGATATTTTGACCTCATCTGCATTTTTTCTCTGTTTCCCTTCTTGTCATGCACCATGTCTTTTTATCCTACTAACTCTGAAATTTCAGATCGCAATAATAAGAAACCTGGTATATATCATTCCATTTTCTCCTCATATGCTTAGGATTTTTTTCCGTTTTGGCGTCCGTGAATTGTCGACAATTTTTTTTGAATAATTATAACGCTTGGCAAACAATTTGAGAACGGAACTAAAATAACATGTCATCGATCTGGGCTGCTGTAGATATCAATAGCTATCCCTTTAAAATTTGGAAAACTTTCCTTGTCGGAAACTTGTTGGGGAAATATGTAATTTTGGTGTGTTTCACTGAATTCTAACTTTGGGGAATATAAAAGATACCTATAAAGCCTTTGGAAAAATCTACTTAATGTTTCTTGCACTTTTGGTTATGGTGAACCCAGGTTTAGGTTTTGAGTGATATTTTGGGTAACTAGATAAATCAAAAAAAATTTGTTCTCTTTGCTTAGCTATGAAGACTAACAAACAATATCTGCTATAATTTTGTCAACAATCTTTCACTTCCCAAATTCATACAATATCTAATGGTACTTTATTCTTACATTTTTAAAGTCTTAATTTTGAAGTTTAACTTTTTGATAATTTCATGTCTAGAAACAAATATTAAAGTACTAACAGTTCAATATTTTTATTCACAATTTATAGTTTGCTTTTGTTGTTGTGTTCACTTGCATATTCTTATTAGTTGAGGAATCTTACCAAAAATTTGGAGGAATCTTTTGGTGATATAGCCCTTGATGTGCAGTGGGATCTAAAATACTTACCATACAAAACTGCAGAATACAAAAATGATGCTTTTATTGTTGTAAATGTGCAAATGTCGAGTGCTTGGGGGGCATGGGTTACAATGTCGCAATAACACGCCACTGCTCGGACTATGGTGCAATCTAGATATTTTGCCGTTTCTTTGAACATGTTGAAGCATATGTTCTCGTGAAGCAAGGAGCACACAGAGAATTATTTGTACAGGATGATGTCGCATCAAATTTATTCTGTGTGCTCCTAGCTTAACCAAATATCCTTGTGCTAATTGTATAGCAAGCAGCAGACATGGTGAAACATTTCTTCCTTTGATGCAAAAAAGCAAAAATATAATGCAGCGAAAGTTTGGCGGCTCACTGCATGCAGAGGAAAGCAGTGTAGTTTGCATGTAACTTTTAAAAACTTGGTATTTGGTTTGGTGGTAGTATTTCAATATCCTGCATGGATCACTCTGGCTTTTGCATGTTTCTCTCTGCCTCACTAGATACAATGATTCTCTCTGATCTCAAGTGCCTAATCGACGATGTTGATGAGGGTGCTGCTTGACACTAGGTGGTTGTCTGCGGTGGGATCTTATGCCCATTTGCAGATGAGAACAACTGTGCTCAACTTCAGAAATATCAGTATACTGATATAATGCTCTACAGCTTCGCTTGAGAAACTGTTTTCTCAAAATGTTTCCCCTAACAAAGGAGAGGGGTGATACTTAGAAAAATCCTGATGCAACCTGTTTGATTTACAATAGTTTTAGCATTCATAGTGCCACGTACTAAGTAATGTTTGAATGGCATGTCATCTGAAGGTGTCTCTGTGGATGTGTGGTACAGATAGACTAGAGGCTTGGAGGCTGCGCAACATAGCTACATGCGTAGAGGAATGTTATACAACTTGTAGTGCTCTTACTCGAGGTTAGTCAATTCTGGTCATGTTTTCACAAGTTCTTTCCAAGTGTAATCTGAATTTTTTCATTGATATTTTTTCAGATGTTGACAGTGTGCTGCAGAGGATGACTATAGTTGGTGTGCTACTGTGTTTCCGCGCACTCGCACAAGAAGCTTTGAATGATGTAAGTCAGCGAATAGTTCGATTCTGTCAACAACTCAAAACCTTGGGATGAAGTGCACCATTTGACTTTTCAAAATGTTTGCCGATATGAGGGTGACTCCTCTGACAGATTTGGTTCCTTTCGGGCCTCCAGTTTCCTCCTACATTGCTGGTAAGTGAGGAATTTTTCTTGCTTGCGGATCTTTGTACTAAAATCGAGACCAGGACTGTATCAGATCAAGCATGATGTTCAGAATCATCATTTATAATATACGCGAGAGTTTTACTTGAACTTCTAATCGGAATTTCAGGTCCTTGAGAACAGGATTCCATTCCTGCTGAGTTCCATTCGTGATTTCCAGCAACATGTTCCAGCGGGTCAAGATTCAATGGTTTGTATTGCAAAAAATGGACACATGTAGCCATTTTTGAAAACAGATTGAGGACTGAAGTGGATTTGACAAGGAAAATATTGTGAGGTGGCTTTTGACTAAGGCAATTGTTTTCTGCAATTAAAGGGACAGAATGTTTAATTGTTTTTGGATGCAAATAAACTTTCATTAGTTCAAATTGTGAATGTGGCCCGACGTCTTTGGGGTATCACTCTGAAACTTTCCTTTGAACAAATAGAATGCAAGTTGCATATTTCTTGTTCGTGATCATTGCAGCCTCAGTCCTTAGTTGTTTCATTCAAAAAATTCAACATTTAATTGTCAAACTGATTCATTAACTCGACGACTAGTACATCACCATAACAATGTGTTTTGCACATAGAATGTGTGATGTGTTCATGTGTTTTAACCAATGACATAAAGTGCATCTTTTAACTAAAAGTGCTTTATGATTTATTACAGTTCATGTGGGAAATGTATCATATTCCAAATTACTTAAATAGAATGAGCAGGTTCAAGGGTTTTTAACCCACAAGGTGCCTAAAAGGTGTTATCAATTCAGCATGAAAATCTGTGATATCGTAAAACAAAAACGGAAATGTATTTTGATTTACCATCTAATTGTTTATAGAAACCAGACAAGGCAACAAAGGTCAGTTCTGTGGTTACTGTAATAACTGGCATGGAATTCACCCCAGCGTTAACTCCCTATATGTTGGCCACCTGGTGGAGGCATGCAGAACTATGCCTCGGCCAGGTCTGCTGTTCATGTAAAAATTAGCATGGAATTATACCTGACCTTTAATACTCCCTGTTGAATTAGTGTGCCCGTCTGCTAATTGGGGGAGTTGTGCTAAACAATGCATCCTTGTGTGGAGATATGGCATGAAGACTTGACCAAAACATAAATCTATTCTATCGTATGCTATCGTTTCGAACAGAACGTCTGTAGTTTTGCAGCTAGCGATAACGAGCTCGAGGAAATCATTCTGTTCATAGTGTAAACATTTGCCCCTTTAATTGACAAATGTTATTTAACTATCATGCTGTTGCCTGCTCTGTTGTGACAACGGGCATGAATTCTCCCCAGTGTCTATCAAGCTCTGTTGCCTTCTCTCTAAGTCTGTCCTAACTTCGAAAGCGCATTAAGATGGAAGCCATCTTGGTTGGCAAAAAACTAACATTCAGATAGCGCTCGTCTGCTTTTTGTTCTTAACTGCGGAAGCCTTCCAAAACAATCTTCAATCTTGAGTAAAAAATCTGGAATTTCCTGACTTTTCAGAGCATTCCTTGCAAACTATCAGTCCGTCAAAAACTTTTCTATGTCTGTCCTTGCATGCACCACCTATTGTTAATCATTTTAACACTGCCCGATAATACGAAGTAGGAGATTTTCATGTTGATAAGTTGTGTGACTGAGGGGTGGATCTAGAAGGTGAAAAGAAATCAACACACCTTCAGTGTCGTGAAAAATAGAACCACACACCAGGAGATCAGTTCCAAATTGATTTTTTCCTGTTTCATTTCTCATGTGCGTTGTATATCTTGGGTGTTTGAGATGAAACGAGAGTGTGTGTGAATTGAACGAGTGTGGACGTGACCATGCAGAAACGAAAAGTATTCTCATTCACGGTTACATGGGCTGAAACTGCATTTGTGTCCTCGCCTCCATTCTCGTATCATCATTTACTGTTTATTTCCTACCATCCAGCTGTCATCCATCCGGAACCAGGTTTGTTTGTTATTGTCTATTTCGGTGTTAGTCTGCTTGCCTATGTTGTAATCTGTCCTGAATTCAGGTTGTGGATGGACCCATCTTGAACGGATATTCCTCACTGAAGAGACAGCCTTGGTGGAGGTGATATTAATGGCAGGGCTTTCCAGCTTCTACTCGATGCGTAGCTGAAGGTCCTGTCTTGGATGGGTCTCTCTAAGTTTGACAGGCGTGCAGCTCATCCCTTCAGCAAGGAATAGTCTCAGAAAATGAACATATCCCTTTATTGAGATGAAATCTACAGCCTTTAGTTCCCAACACTAGCACAGAATTTCAGTTTCCCCTAAAATGGCCTTTTCAGCCAAATCTTTCCCTCATGAAAAAAATCTGAAAAGATGTTTGTTGGAGTCCCTTATTTACTGGTAAATTTATTTTTTCTCTCACTTTTCCATGCTGTGCTTTGGGTTGGGGCAGGTTTAGACTCCTTTGGAATAATCCTTCCAACTGATCAGTGTACTTTTGCCTATATGGTTTTAGCGCGTGGTTATGGGTAACTGAAAAATCACCAATTTTCCTGATCGAAAACATTTTGGGTCAATGGTAAAACTCTTCTCAGAACTTTTCTTCAAATCTGACCTTTTTATGAAGTTTCTGGTATCGGGAATCTGAAATTATGTGCCAATATGACTAACAAATTAAAAGTTAATCTACTGACCATTTTGCCTTCATCATTGTTGTTGTATTTTGTTGTAAGCAGTGCATGATCCTCATTCGCTCCTGTAGAAATTTGTACAAAAATGTGGCTTATTTTGGTTCATTGTTAAATAAGCATGGTGAGTACGTAGGTGGAGACCGTCAGTTCTGTCACGCCAGTTTTTGACGTTGTGAGACTTGCTTAATTCATCTGTACCTTTTACATGTATGGAATCTCCTTCTCAATGGATTTAAACCCTTTTTTCAGTCAACACTATTTTCATTTCATTGTTCTTTCCTCTGTCTCCCATGTTATTTGTTTTGAAGAGGGTTTGGTCTTATTCACATAAGGCTACAACCTATCGTTTTCAAAACATGGGAATACCCCTCGGTTTTGGGTAGTCTCCCCAAGCTTAGCTGATCCAATCGATAGGATGGAATTCCCCAGCAATAGGTTCAAGATAGTCCTCTTTAGTTTCCCTGAGACAAAATCCAAAAGCACTTCCTCTTTAATGCGGCTAGCTTCCACTATAGCACTGCCTCCAACCAACTTGATGATACAACGATCAGATAGTGGTACCTTGGCATTCACAGACATACTCACTTCTAGCTTTGCCACACAGCGTTTAAATCACCCGAGTGCACAGAGTCTTGTGTGTGGCACAACACTTGGATTGTGCTTTAAAAACGAAAGTTGATATAAACATAGCAAGCAGCTACTTCTCAACTTGTTGTTCAATGGGGAGGGGTTGTCATTTATGTACTACTCTATGAGCAGTGGTACATGAAGCAGAAGGTTGCATATATTATCCATTGTAATAAAAGGTTTATCACTCTGCCTCTTCATTCATATCATCTCATTGAACATCATAAACATATTTCAGGGTGCTCATTTGCTCTTCCTGACCAAATATCCTGCAAAAGAATCTGAAAGCTGTCATCAGTATTCTAAATAAAATGTTTCGATTTGTTTGATTCAGATTGTGAATGAGATGGCATCTGCAGCCGGCATGCCCTGCAACATCGATCCCCAACTTTGTGCTGCTCTCAGGTCACAGAAAACAGGTAGGTGTGAGGCAAGGAGAAATACTGAGCCCCTGTTTATTGTTGATGTTGTGGTTATGTTGTAGATATGTTGCTTAAGCAGGCCGCAAACAAGAGATTTTTGTTACAGCAACCTACAATAATTATCACATCCCATCAGTGACCAGTGATCTTTTTGTTGCTTATTGTGTCGATAATTATTGCAGGTCGTGTCTGTAAAAATGTTTGTTTGCCAGGGGCTTTAAGCTGGTAACACCTGCAATTGCATCTCAGCTAAGATGGCTATAATATTGGTACGCTCCTACCTACATTGTATCTGACCAAATTTCTGTCCTGAAACTAGAGTTTTGGGTAATTTTGAGAATGATGCATGTTTAAGTTTGTATCGGTAGACAGGTGCCCTGCATGTCTTGCTTTAAAGTTAAGATGTTGTAATTGTAAGTCCAGTCCCCCCCCCCCCCCCACTCCCCCCTCATTGAGGTAAGTTCTGTATTGTAATGTCATCTTGATGTTGTGTTGTGAACGATTTTCCTTTATTTAAGCCACAAACCCACCACCCCAAGCATCAGGAGACAAAAGGACTAGTAAGACCCCTCAGCTAGGTAGGCATGTGGTTCACATTTTCCAAGCTCTCCCAGTTTATGTTTGTTTGGTGTCAGTTTGTTTCAGGTTGTTTGATTTGTGTTCACCCTGTATATTTTACTCAGAAGGACTAGATTACATGTAGAAAGCCTTGGTTTCTCGATTCCACAATCATGTATGTCTGTGTGATTTCTAAAAACTAGTTTAAACATTATTAGTTACGAAAGTATGTCAGATTATGCTTTGCATCATTTTATCATGTTGTGGTTTCATTCAACTTCTTGCTAGCCTGTCCTTTCTTTTGATTGTCTATTATCACTTTAATGAGGCTAGCTATTACCTGTTTTAGCTGACTGGCGTACCAGTGAGTACTGGTGAAGGTGTAGTTTTATACACAGTAACGAAGTGTTGTAGTTGGCACCCCTTACACTTCACTTTGTTTTGGGGTCACACTTGGCGTGATTCAAGCTGAGGGTTCTGCCTTAGAGAGAGCCCCCTTAATGGAAAATTGAAAAAAATGATCCTTTAAAGAGAAATTGCTGGGGTATATTGGAAGAGTTAAGAGATGATGGGGTGTGTCATGAAGAGAATTACCAGTACAGTATTCTAACTAATACAGCTAAAATTGTGAAATAAACGTAACATCACATTTTTCAATAGATAGGTAGTATTTTACCAATGTAGGTCACAAGGATATATATTTCAGGATTTGCACTTTCTAGGCTTCTTGAGAAGTACAGGTAAATGACCATGTCAATTTTGGGCCACTACTAAAACTACTGGGCCAATTTCTTCAAGGACCCAGTTTTTGCACAGCAGCCAAAAAAGGACGTGGTCATTTACTTCTGAAAAAGCCCATACAGCAACATTTTGCCTCAATTGCTAATACAGTAATTCCATTCACACAGATCACTCGGGTCGTCGTCGATCCTCGATTATTGGATGGCCTGTCGGTAGGACACTTCTGAAAATTAGATTTTCCCTAGCCCTGTTGCTCCAAAATTTGGCATGCATGTTATCAACCTAAAGCAAATATAGTAGTACAAGGTATTCTTTCCTGGTTATTACTGACCGAATTTGACCTGGCTATACTTTCCTTTCTAAATCAAATGCTACTGAACAAACCAATGTTAGTCTCTTTTTATTAGCTTTGACCTTTTCAAGTTGTTATTCTAATGAAGTATCATCAAACCCCAAAAATAAATTCAAGATCCCTCGCCTTTTTGCTATTCGTTCAAATTGACTAAAAGATTTTGTTTACTTACAAAAATCATTGTTGTTTTAAGTGATAAGTTGTATCTAACTGTTTACTGTTTATTCATATATCCTATTTTGCATGGTGGTTATCACTAACAACCGTGTCAGTGAAATAATTTATTCAAAAACTATTTTTCAATATTTCAAGTCAAAGCCAAAGGCAGTCATTAAATTCTGATTTATTTGAGGTTTAAGGATGGAATTGGAAGGTATACATGATGTAGAAAGAACAGACAGCCAGCAGAAGTTTCAGGGTTACTCTGTTGTGTCCAGAGAATGTTTACAGGGCCATCCTTGACAGATGAGGCAATCAGTCCTGAGGCACTCCTCAGCGTTGCTTGTGTGGGTGTCCTGATTAACAGACCACCAAAGGGACTACAGTTCCAGAACCTTGGTCAACTTAGCCAGTTTTTTTGCTGTGTTCTTGGAAGGTCTTCTAAACTGACATGTCTATTTTCAGCCGAGCTTGGGGAGGATGAGTACAACGTTGCCTGCTTGATGATGGTCTTTGTAGCTGTGGCCTTACCAAAGTTAGCCATGAGTCCAGAGTCAGTATACAAGGCTGCACTTGAAGGTAAGTCATTTGATATTCAGTTTTCTCTTTCTATGAAAATTTTGTTTTCTTTTTGTAGATTTTGTGAAGGATTTCTGTAGAAAAATATAGATTATATGTAGAATTTTGAAAGAAATTAATTTAATTATCAAAAACTCATTACTTCATGTGTATGTATATGATTTTCTACTTCAGGTCATGCGAACAATATCCACTGCCTGGCAAAGGCCATCAATAGTTTGGCTGCAGCTTTGTTCACTATCCACCAGGGGGATGTGGAGGAAAGACTCAAGGAATTCTTGGCGGTGAGGAGACAATTCCATGATTGGCACTTTTCAAAAAATGAATATTTCATTATCCATTAGCCATTGGGTGATATGAATAAAGACTAGCAAATGCTTTTATCTAAAACTCCATGTACATTTACACTAGACCTTTCTGTACAAAATTGAAGTAAAAGCATTTTCTAGTCTTTATTCATATCACCCATTGTCCTCTAATTTGCAACATTTCTGATTGTGATTTCATTCTTCCAGCTTGCGTCATCAAGTCTGCTCCGCCTTGGACAAGAAACAGACAAGGAGCTCATCAAAAATAGGGAATCGGTCTACTTACTTCTCGATCAGGTAAATTTTGAGCTTCAATCAATCGAAATTGAGGAACTCCTATCAATCATCATATCATTACCGGCGTCGTAACCCTATTGGATTTTTGCCGGAGGTATGGAGTCCACTATAGGCTACTGTCCACCTATGTAGGATCTTTTACTTGCCCTAGAGAGACAAGCAGAAAGAGTTCAATGAACCACCTAATGGTTTCCTCTCCTATTTCAGCTTGTGCAAGAGTCGCCATGGTTGACGATGGACCTACTGGAGTCATGCTTCCCCTACTGTCTCCTGAGGAACTCCTATCATGCTGTTTACAGACAGGCGGAAGGAGCTTACTAAACGACCAAACGATGAGATATTTGATATCAGAAAGCCATCACTTTAGAACTTTCTGAGGTTAAATCAAAGACATTCTTTACTAGATTTAAAATGTATTGCAAAGACACTCAGTCCTTTTGTTTGTATACATATGTGCAATATTGAATTTCTTTACCTACCAGAAAATATGGCAACAATTTACCAAAATTGTTGCCCCAAACTATTCAGTTATGTGAAAAAAAGTGATGAATTCTTGGCAACTGTTGCATGTAGAAGCTGGTGCTGTCATCTATTTCAGTAACTTTAATAACGTGTATGATTGTATTGCATGAGAAAGTATTGTTACAGATGTTGAATGAAAATGAAAATCCTTCATATTGGCCTTGCCTGTATTGTCCGTTGAAAAGTGCTGATATATTTGTAAGAGATATTAAAAGAAAAACAGCATTATAATAATGATGCTTGTGACACAACCATTGAAAGATGAATTACTGAAAGCCTCACAATTTTTGCAAGATGGGATGTAACCGTGAAATCTAGGGGCGTGAAAATGTTTAACTTCATGGTTTTTGTCATTGGAAAATGCACCCATTTGGCATGTTTGGGAAAATAAATTGGCACAAATTTGAAATTGCAGCACCATGGCCTGAGGACCATGGTAGAAATCTTTCCTAACTTATTAAGATAACTACACTGTATATAGCTATTCCCTTCGTAATTATGACATTTGTATAAAGAACTTTGTATGTGTATGATGTAGTTTGTAAGTTTATACTCGAGAATGTAGTTTCAATAGACTTGTCAACAGTTGACATTCTGTGTCAGCACTATTTAGTCGGTGTACATGGTAGGGGTGCGTGTACAAAAAGCCAATCTTATGAGTAATAGGCCTATGAAACAGACGCACCCTAATTGGCTAAGTAATGTCTACACAGTAGGTAAATAGCATCAAAAATTAAACAGTAGCCATATTTTACCTTTAAAGTTCATTTGTGGAATAACTCCTGTACTTATGTTGCATCTTATGATCAAGATTTAGTTTGATAATCTCGTGAACTGTAGAGATTTCACTTGGTCAAAGTCCTTGAGAATTAAAAACAATTAACTTATGAAATGCTGTGAATTGTGTAAAAGATTCTCCCATTCCTAGATATTCTCTGTATATTTCAATATTTGATGCCTCAAAATACAATGCAGATTCTGTGTACTTATACTTCTAGTTGATGCTACTAGTAATATTTACTGGGAAATATAAATAAAAATCATGATAATGATTAAAACAAAAATTTTCGTCTTCCATTCAAACCATGAACAGTGTGTTCAAGAAAAGCACTCTTGTCTGCCAACAAGAAGTAACCTGGAACTCAACCTACTTCTGACATCAGAAGAAGATTAGTATTGGACATACCCCCCATGTGCCATCTACATCAACAAGAGGAGTGGACAGAGTTCACTGAGATAGCTGTCCTTGTCCAGTTACTTGGAGAACTGACTCCTAATATCAAAGGTGAACACACTGATGTGGACTCAAGGATTGATACTGATAGTCCTCTTATTCTGAGAGTGAACAACAAAGTTGTTCAAACTTCCAAGCCATTTTAACCGGAAAGTGCTGTCTTTCCTTGGCAGAATGATGAGAAGTGAGATTCAGTCCTCTCTCATCACTGAAGGGTTAAGACACTGGAAAAAAGTATTTAAGTGCTGTTATCTGGCAAAATGAACAACATTGAGCAGAGATTCAAACAAATTCCTTCTGAAAAATGTTTCAGACCTGGTGATTGGTGAAAGAGTCTTAAAAGTTAGTCTCCTCTCAGCAGTGAGACAGAGTAGAAGGATTTCATTGCTGCCTTCTTTTTGCAGTTAAGAAACCAAACTTTTATTTCCGCAACGGTTGGGCGGAATTAAAAAAAATCACTGCCATTGTATTCAGTGATGCCTGAAGAGGCTGCATGACAAATTTCATCCCTATATTCCTATTCTATCATGGGTTTTGAGATTTTGCACAAAAATATCCTGTCCAAGCCATCAAAATCAGAAAATCAACCTTGGATCCAGGTATAGAAGTTTCCAGATGTACAGCAGTGAATAGGGTTTAAAATCTTCTTGGACCTGGGACGAGGTATTTTTAAAGTGGCCAGCATCTGCAAACGATACATGATATTTAGAAAATTTTGCTGGATGCTGAAAGATTGAGAGATAAACTGATGTGTATTAAAGCGAAATACATGTACTTGCTGGTACTCGTGATTTATGGTATAAATCAGAAACTCTATTCACTGGTGTACATGAGAGACTACTCTTCCAGCTGGTTATAAATCCAGTGACTGTCCTCCAACACAGAAGGCTCCATCTCCTGATTGTGTCTTGTTCAGATCAAGCTATGGTTCAACCGTTGAAACATATAGCTCTTCCGGCTGTTAATAAACTCTGAGTCTCTGACCGAAGTCTGTCTTAGAATATTGAAGGTGTTGATGCCGTGGTCTCCAGATTGTGACTGGCTCCAGATAATGTCCTCAGTTCATATGTTACCAGTTGAGAACGTATCAGGACATTTCTTGCAGCTGGTTATAAATGAAGTGTATCCTCTCAAAAATCGTCCTCAACATTGAAGGTGTTGACAATGTATAGGCTCCAGATTGTGACAGATTAAAAACTGTCCTCAAACCATGGTCCACCAGTTGAGAGCCGATTAGGACAACACTTCCAGCTTGTCATATTTTGAAGGTGCGGACGTTGTGGTCTCCAGATTGTGACTGGCTCATGATGTCCTCAGTGACGGAACCGTGGTTAACCAGTTATGAGCCGATTATGACAACACTTCCAGCTAGCTGGTTATTAACATGTGAAGGTATTGACGTGGTGGTCTCTAGATTGTGACTTGTTCAAGACTGCCCTCAAGAGATCAAGCTATGTTTCGTCAATTGAAAACCTATTGCTCTTTCAGCAGCTTATATATTCTGCATCTCTGGCCGAAGTCTGTCTTCGAATATTAAAGGTTTTGATGCCGTGGTCTCCAGATTGTGACTACTTCAAGACTGTCCTCAGCCTATGTTTCGTCAGTTGTGAACCTATTGCTCTTTCAGCAGCTTATACATTCTGAGTCTCTGACCGAAGTCTGTCTTCGAATAACGAAGGTATTGATGCCGTGGTCTCCAGATTGTGACTACTTCAAGACTGTCCTCAGCCTATGGTTCGTCAGTTGAGAACCTATTGCTCTTTCAGCAGCTTATACATTCTGAGTCTCTGACCGAAGTCTGTCTTCGAATAATGAAGGTCTTGATGCCGTGGTCTCCAGATTGTGACTACTTCAAGACTGTCCTCTCAGTCTATGGTTCGTCAGTTGAGAACCTAGTGCTCTTTCAGCAGCTTATACATTCCGCGTCTCTGACCGAAGTCTGGCTTCGAATAATGAAGGTGTTGATGCCGTGGTCTGAATCTGAGACTGTACCACATAGTTGTTCAAACTTCCAAGGTATTTTGACCAGAAAGCGCTGTCTTTCCTTGGCAGAATGATGAAAAGTGAGATTCAGTCTTCTCATTACTGAAGGGCTAAGACACAAGAAAAAAGAATTTAAGTGCTGTTATCTGGCAAAATGAAACACCATTGCTGGATACATTGAGCGGAGACCAAAACAAGTTCCTTCTGAAAAATGTTTAAGACCTGCTGACTGGTGAAAGAGTCTTAAAAGTTAGTCTCCTCTCAGCAGTGAGATAGAGTAGAAGGATTTCAGTGCTGCCTTCTTTTTGCAGTTAAGAAACCAAACTTTTATTTCCGCAACGGTTGGGTGGAATTTAAAAAAATCACTGCCATTGTATTCAGTGATGCACAAAGAGGCTGCATGACAAATTTCATCCCTAAATTCCTAGTCCATCATGGTTTTTGAGATTTTGCACAAAAATATCCTGTCCAAGCCATCAAAATCAGAAAATCAACCTTGCATCCAGGTATAGAGATTTCCAGATGTACAGCAGTGAATAGGGTTTAAAATCTTCTTGGACCTGGGACGAGGTATTTTTAAAGTGGCCAGCATCTGCAAACGATACATGATATTGAGAAAATTTTGCTGGATGCTGAAAGATTGAGAGATAAACTGATGTGTATCAAAGCGAAATACATGTACTTGCTGGTACTTGTGATTTATGGTATAAATCAGAAACTCTATTCACTGGTGTACATGAGAGTCTACTCTTCCAGCTGGTTATAAATCCAGTGACTGTCCTCCAACACGGGAGGCCCCATATCGTGACTAGTTGAAGACTGTCCTAGATGATCAAAGGATTATTGAAGGGTTGACATTGTTGTCATCTGATTGTGATAGAATCAAGACTGCCAAGTGATCAAACCATTGTCCACCAGTAAAGAGCACTCTTTCAAGTGGTTATAAATTCAGTGTCTTTCGCACAATTGAAGACGTTGATACTGTGGTCTCCTGATTGTGTCTAGTTCAGATTAAGCTACAGTTCAACCGTTGAAACATATTATTGCTCTTCCAGCTGTTAATAAACTCTGAGTCTCTGACCGAAGTCTGTCTTCGAATATTGAAAGTGCTGATGCCGTGGTCTCCAGATTGTGACTACTTCAAGACTGTCCTCAGCCTATATTTCGTCAGTTGAGAACCTATTGCTCTTTCAGCAGCTTATACATTCTGAGTCTACGTTTCGTCAGTTGAGAACCTATTGCTCTTTCAGCAGCTTATACATTCTGAGTCTCTGACCGAAGTTTGTCTTCGAATATTGAAAGTGCTGATGTCGTGGTCTCCAGATTGTGACTACTTCAAGACTGTCCTCAGCCTATGTTTCGTCAGTTGAGAACCTATTGCTCTTTCAGCAGCTTATACATTCTGAGTCTCTGACCGAAGTCTGTCTTCGAATTATGAAGGTCTTGATGCCGTGGTCTCCAGATTGTGACTACTTCAAGACTGTCCTCAGCCTATATTTCGTCAGTTGAGAACTTATTGCTCTTTCAGCAGCTTATACATTCTGAGTCTCTGACCGAAGTCTGTCTTCGAATATTGAAGGTTTTGATGCCGTGGTCTGAATCTGAGACTGTACCACAAAGCTGTTCAAGATTCCAATGCATTTTAACCCGAAAGTGCTGTCTTTCCTTGGCGGAATGATCAAAAGTGAGAGTCAGTCCTCTCATCACTGAAGGGCCAAGACACAAGAAAAAACAGAATTTAAGTGATGTTATCTGGCAAAATGAACAACATTGATGGATACATTGCGCGGAGACCCAAACAAATTCCTTCTGAAAAATGTTTAAGACATGGTGACTGGTGAAAGAGTCTTAAAAGTTAGTCTCCTCTCAGCAGTGAGACAGAGTAGAAGGATTTCAGTGCTGCCTTCTTTTTGCAGTTAAAAAACAAAACTTTTATTTCCGCAACGGTTGGGCGGAATTTAAAAAAATCACTGCCATTGTATTCAGTGATACCCGAAGAGGTTGCATGACAAATTTCATCCCTCTATTCCTATTCCATCACGGTTTTTGAGATTATGCACAAAAATATGCTGTCCAAGCCATCAAAATTAGAAAATCTACCTTGGATCCAGGTATAGACATTTCCAGATGTACAGCAGTGAATAGGGTTTAAAATCTTCTTGGACCTGGGACGAGGTATTTTTAAAGTGGTCAGCATCTGCAAACAATACATGATATTGAGAAAATTTTGCTGGATGCTGAAAGATTGAGAGATAAACTGATGTGTATCAAAGCGAAATACATGTACTTGTTGGTACTTGTGATTTATGGTATAAATCAGAAACTCTATTCACTGGTGCACATGAGAGTCTACTCTTCCAGCTGGTTATAAATCCAGTGACTGTCCTCCAACACGGAGGCTCCATCTCCTGATTGTGTCCTGTTCAGATTAAGCTATGGTTCAACAGTTGAAACATATTGCCCTTCCAGCTGTTAATAAACTCTGTGTCTCTGACCGAAGTCTGTCTTTGAATATTGAAGGTGCCGTGGTCTCCAGATTATGACTGGCGCCAGACAATGTCCTCAGTTCATATTTTACCAGTTGAGAACCTATCAGGACAAATTAGTGAAGATCTTTCCGACTCTCGATGCATGGTTATACTGACATTTTTACATCTTTAGGTTGGATCTGGTGGTTCATCCTTTGGCTTGCAGGCAGTGACATAATCCTTCATCGGGGGACTACCTTCAAACAGTGGGCGCACTTCCTTCAAACCAGCCGAAAAGACAATGGACAAGAAAGATGTACTTGTATTGAAAATATTAGATATCTTTATTTCTCTTGGGCAAATATCAAAACATGAATGATGTACTTATAAAGTAATGGTAAAGGTGATCTCTATCTATTAAGCAAACTAGAATCAACAGCATAATAAGCAAGCAGGACACAGTTAACGAAATTCAACATCGGTACAATTCCCTTTTAAAGCGAACTGGAACCGCCAAGCCAGTTCGTATGATCTCGTTTTCATTTCCCGCGTATCGGGTGATCAGAGCGAGGCATGAATGAAACATGGCGCCTACCTGTCAATCATTCAGTGACATCACTACTATGAAATTTACTACGAAAATTCATGAATGAAAGATCGCATGACTCACGTGATTCTCACATGATTCTCACATGATTCTCAATAATAACAAATTGAACTGCGCATGCTCGGGCACTGGAGGCGGAGCTACAAATCTGAACTCGACTTTCTCGGGCGGTGAAAGTCGAAAAGTTGAATAAATCGCTCGGCGGTTCCAGTTCGCTTTAAGGAGTAGATTGCATTTAGAATTGTTCCGAATTCAGATTACTTCTGAGACTACAGCATGATACATCAGATTTTAGGACGATGTATGAAATAATACACCTTTCAAATAAAAGTCAAGGAGTTCTTATGAATTTACTCCCAGAAAACGACAAAATGTCTCACGATTTGAAGAATTTTCATAACCATCAACCTCAATGAAAAACGATGCTTACTTCTTTTCGAAACTGTGTCCTACAAAATCACAATAGCTTAGTGGAACGTGACCCCAACCCCTTACAGCTAATATGGATTAACCAAGTACCTATAACAATGCTGGGATGCTCCATATGGACACGGGAGGAGTGAATCGCCCGGAAGAACTATTTACAGATAACGTGAACACTATACATATTTCCAAGTTCAAATTCTACATGGGTTGATAATCTGTTCTTGTTCATTGTTAAGAGGAATTGCACCAATACAAATAATAATTTCATCTATGATAAATTTCATATTTTCTCAACAGGATGAAAACATCTTCGAGTCAAATTTATTTGTCTGGAATAACTGAAGGAAGCTACTGCACAGGAACAACAACCTGCAAACATTTCACAGTTTACAGTAACGAGAAGGCAATTTCTTAAACGAACAGGTTTACACGGATTGATTTTTGCAGTTGTCACTTGGAGTTGCCAGAGGTTTAGTTGCTCTTGTGCAGCAGTCATCACTTTAACAAAGAAAACAATATAGTTTAATTCAATTCGTATACTCTACACGGCCTTTGATGCCCACACAGGTTCATCAAATTGAATTTTACAAGCAAGGATAGTGCGATGTACAGTGAGATAGTAGAGACACCTATATATAAGTGACTTTGTGAAAATTAATCTGGCACACTTGGATCCTGCCTATATTCTCCCTTTAAATGTACAATAGCATATAGACATGTTGACATTCGTTGACACCAAATACCCAAAAAGAAATATAAAAAGATTCGTTTTAATTTCTTCAATATACAGAGTTCTAATAAATGTCAATTACACTAACAACTTATATCTCATTGTGATAATACGGTCGCCTTGGCAACAAATCAATACAGGAAGAGTGTGAATTAATGGACTTGATAATGGCAGGATGCATCTCGTTAAACATCAGCTGTTCAATTGCGGTAAGGCCGAGTATAGGCCTTGTCAGTCTTCATGGACTTTAATAGTGCTCATCTCTTTCAGGTACAAACATTTTCGGTCAAAAACTCTCCAATTTGATCCAACAACTCTGGATACATCTGGATTCAAAACAGAATCAGGCCAAAGGAGGGACCCTGACAAAACAACCTGAGTCCTTATGCATCAACCATATGACTTACATCGTTTATGCCATTCAGCCCTTCAACTTTACTCGCACAAACCATGGTTATACTATTTAAGCAGGTCAAGGAGCGTCTATACATCAGCCTAATTTTCTAAAGGCCTTCGTTGGAAAAATACCAGCCAAGTACCCATACTCTATCGAAAGGGTCGAAATCCTCCCTACCTATTAATAAATAATGATACTATTTCTATTACTCTTAACAAAGTATCTACAGAATGGACAAAAACAAAAATTTATCTGAATAGTTGGCTGGGTATATCCTTACAATTAATCTGATTTCATCCCCAAAGAACAGTGTTACAAAAACTTTCATTGATACCAGATCAGGCTTTTGTCAAAGAAACAAAGAAATTTCTGTTGGTTGAAGCATGAAAAATTAGTTATACAAAGGATAACTAGAACATGCACGAGGGAAGGACGGAACCGATTCGCTGTGATAATAATAGAGTGTTGGCACACCAATAGAGCGGCACTGATTTTCACTGAAGTATACACCAAATGACGGCAAAAGTCAAGCAAAATTGACGTCATGTATGTCACAACAATGCCACACCATAGTGACAGTCAGCGCCATATACAGGTTACCATATACAATTTTGCAGTTCACACAATTGGTATATGAAAGATGAAATGATGAGTGAATATGATTTTTTATAATTCTGCCCACAACCGGAATGTTATAACACACCCATCAAAACAATACAAATCGAGCCCTATAGATGAAACTCCAGACTTTGCTGTGGTTGCTAGGGAAATTTTTATGTTGCTAGAGACAACTGGTGCGTGGTCACCAGTAGACCCTACCCCTTATAGACAAACACTTAAATCACAAACATATTACGGGAATGCATTTTTCACCACCACCTTATCTAGACAACTGTTACCACTGGCAACAAGATTTGTCCAAGCAACCACAGTCTTTTGACAACAATCTTTAGCAGCGAAACAATTCTGGGTTTAGTGCCGACACCAATCAAAACAGAAAAAGATGCATTTTAGACATCAAATTTATGTCATCGACCCACATTGCACATTATGTTGTTGGCACAACAATGGCAGTAGTAAAGGGCGGTGATGTCAGCCATGACATTTTCAACATGTGATACTTTTCAGGAATGTCAACGAGGACATGCAGATAGAGACATCCAAATAACAGGAGAGGGGGTAAAAGTTTATCAGGTAACACCAACCGTACTAACAAACATAATTTGACAACAATATGAGCAATCAGGGATACAAGATTATCACCATAGCAAACATGTTACACCCTTAGCAACTGAAGCTCTTTAGTAACACCGACATGAAGGAAGCATCCTAGACGAAATCCTTAGCAATCACATCTCTTTGGTAATGTTGAAAGCAACAGAACTTTTTTAAAATCTTGAGCAGTCAAAGTTGCCTGGTGACATCCACAGAAACCAAGGCTCTTCGGTAACATCCTTAGCAACCAAATCTCCATTGCAACACACATAGCAACCAAGAACCCGCCTTCCTCCCTGACATAAAACCATTTTCAGTCACTAATGGTCACCCAATTTCAGCCATTTGGCCTTTCAACAAAACAGCTCAAGCAGCAGGAATTACTCAGCAGAATTATGCTGGGATACGTTGATACTTTAGTGCAGAAACAGCTGCAAGCAGTATGAATTACTAGAATCAGCAGAATTATGCTTGGATACTTTAATACTTTAGTACAGAAATCTTACATGAAGAAGATTTTTGGTGCACCTCGACACAAAACACCCTTCATTTCTTTGATATTAGAAATAACCTTTTAAATTGCCAAAATTACTGCTGAAGAATAGGACTGAAGTCTACCACAAAAAACCTTGCATAGAACACATGCCTTTAACTCAGTCACCACCAAGCCTAAGACTTGGACTTTAAGCTGTTAAATTTTCAAAGGTTTCATAGAATCTTCTGTAAAACCAAAATGCTTGTTTTCAGGAAAAACCGACCAAATATCGATCAGCCTCACATACATGTATGCGCAAAAATGACGAACAAGTCAAAGGCATTTACAAATGTTGCATTACATGAAACGACCCCAATGATGAGGCATTGATGAACAACTTATATATTTTTCATAAAGTTACCATAACAAAATTTCTGCACCATACACAATCTCTACAACTTATCAAAATAGTCTTTCTTGTTTTTGAAGCCGACATTGGCATTCTTTTGGCTATGCCTGGCGTTGTTTCGAAGATGTTCTCTATATTCCTTGGCGGACATGTTTAACTTGAGCGCTGCATCATTGTTTGTCTGCGACTGTGGTGCTTGGGGTGCAGGAGCTTTCACGGGGGCGCTCTCAACGTGATAGGTCTGGGCAGACACAATAACTGGTTCGGGTTCTGGTGTTGGTGTACGTTCGGGCTCAACTATTTTTTGGTCCTCGTTTTGGTTAATCTGAAAATATATGATAATGAAACTGTTGAAAATGTTTCTCTATCTTAGCTTTGATAAAGATGAGTTTTTCTTGGTCTGAAACTATCAAGCATGCTATTTACAGAACTATCGATGTCAACTTGAATGAAGATTCAGCCAGCACCAATAAATTTGTGGTGCTAGGAACCTAGGGAATAGGCCCGGTATGGAGGAACGGGGGAGTCAAACATGTAGGCTTCACTGTGGACACCATGTTCTGTAAGGTCTTGGAACATGGGGGGATTTCTGTGGCATAGCGATCAGAGTGCTGGGCTCATAATCAGGAGGTTGTGGGTTTGACTCATTCCTCTGTGTCACAGAGATAGCCAAAGTGAGAACCAGTCCTAAGCGTTGCATGAATCCATGCAGCTCGGACATGTGATACCCCCAGGGAGTTGAGCTTCAACCCAAGATGAACAAGCTAATACCTAGGGCAAAAATGTGAAGCACTTCTGCAATACTCCATGACCAATTTCAACCAACAGGAGGATTATCACAACGAGGTTGATTTAGTATGGCATGATATGGAGTTGTTACGAAAGCAAAACACCCGATCAATACTGAGGACGTTTCCGAATCGGAGTGGTCACTATATCCAACACCTGCTATAGCCGCAAATATACAGCTGGGCTATTTCACAAGGCGAGACCGCCAATCAATATGTCATCCTCCTCGAGCAGGCCTTAGTAAGGCTCTTGAGTCATCATCAACTTAACAGACCCTTTCCTACCAATTAATGCCCACCACCAATTCATCCACGCCGCTACATATCTCTATTCTGTTGCATTGCAGAATGTCGAAGAGCTAGGCCAGGGGTCAGACACTGAAGGAGTACACATCAACCCTTGAGACCTTTAACACCAAGACACGTACTCTTACCAACACCCCACCAGGTATTCATGCAATAATATTCTATTATGGAATCGATCTAGTGATTAATTGGTAATCCAATCGGGAACGTACAGAATTCATCAGTGATTGTTCTTCTTGCCAGGACAACAGGTGAACATTGGGATCCTACTGGACTGTTCGATATTTCTCCAGGTTTAATAGAATATTGTTAAGCCGGAATTATTAGCGGCCATTTTATCATGCCATTTCGTGAAATTGAACTTCTGCGTACATTAGATTTAGCGTTTGACAATTAAACCCGGTAGCAGTAACGCTTCATGACCTTGGGGTAGGCTGTTGGTTAGACCATTCTGGACACCTACCCATCAACCGTAAGACATTCAAAGATTCACATGTTCTATTTGAGAATCTGTATAATAATAGAGGCTATATATCCACAAACAATGGCAATACACTGGACATGCTGAAAGGCTATACCACCTGTTCTTTTCCACTCCAGTTGACTATCAAGAGATTTGCGGAATATGTCGACAGCCATACTATGCATTGCGAGATTTTGAACTTCTACCATATCACTGGCTCAATATCGAGGTTTTGGTCGTCTCTGACATTTGAAATGGATAAATGACTATAGCTTTTTTGGAAAGTCAGTCAGCTGAATTTTGCAGTGCATTGATTTTTCAGGTGTACTTCACTTCATTCGATATAACAAATATACACCTTCCAGGGCCCACTCTACATCAGAGTCTCAAGTGAGGGAAAACCAATACATGCATGTGGTAAGAGTGCAAGACCAGTCAGTCATAATGGACTGAGTAATTCTCTCATAGCAATATGATTCAAATTTTAATTGTGTGAAAATTTATCGTTTTGAAATACGTTATTAGTATGTTTAATCCATGTTTTCTCAATAGGACTTTCAATGTAAAGCTTGGAGTACCAAAGTATCAGAACATCAGGGTTTTGAGTACTGAACAGAACTGGGTGGAAATGGGCAGAATTTTGATTATGCTAAGGTCTGCCTGCTATGCCTACCTGAAAAATTATCCAGGTGTACAATCTTGAAAATAAAGTTGAAAATTGGTTAATTTGAATTTGGTGTGCGACTCGAGCATTTTATTTTATCGACTTTCGTGCATGCTCAGTTAAACATGAAATTAAAATGCGATATTTATTTACCGTATTGTCAACTGAAAATAGCTGAATTTGCCATATTTTAGGCTCGGGAAAATTTCATGGTTTACAGTAAAGTCCCCATCATGGAACCCAATGTGCACTGACCCTGAACAAGGACCAGTACATGAGCTAGAGTATCTAAACCATGCACCACAAGATGAAATGTTCCACTCAGACAATATGAAACAGGACAACTGCTTCAACAACACCATCAACTGCTTCAACAACACCATCCACAACCAACAGTTTCGATAAATTTGGAACAATATTCAGAGAGAACAATATTGCATGCAAGATAGAAAGGAGTTGAAAATGGTCAATATCTAGAATACTCAGTATTTCAACGAAAAAATTTAAAAGATTCATGGAGATACTCCAAACCCAAATACCTAACTATACACCTTCATACTAAATCATAATCGGAACCTAAAACATGCAATATTTTTTCAAAATGTTTGAAACAAAAAATTATTGATCAAATCCCAAAATGAACATCTTGATGCCTCTAAAAGTGACAACAGAGTGTTTCTCATCAAAATCTGAAGATAGCTTCAAAAGTTTTAAAAGTACAATCAAAAGTACTCAAAAACCTCCACAAAGTACAATGAAAAGCTACTTATCATTTGAATAATGTAGCTCAAGCGAGAGGAGGATTGAGCATGTTTGGAGAGCATCCAAGCCAATAATTGATCCACCCATGACATCTGCAGGGGGATCATACCATGAAGCCCACTTGTAGCTGACATGAGTTAGAGCAATTAAAGTTCCAGTATCAGCTACAGCCATAGCTGGTAGAGTCTGAATATTCATCAAAACTGGTTGAAACGAAGGTTTTTGAAAAATATTTTGAATCACAGTCATAGTGTCAACACTGTAGGCATCATCCAATCCCAAGTCTGCTGGATTCCAGTGGACTTTCCGTAAAACATGCATTCATTGGACACTGGACATTGAGCCCAGCAAACTACACCTGAGAATTGGAGGACCAGCCACCCAAGATATTTTGTCATAAGACCTGAGGGTAATCTTTACATAGCGCCCAATTTTCCCTCCAAGCTTGCCACGTGTGATCCAGGGTTAGGTTGGGATCCTCACAGTCGTATTCACCGCTGTCGTCTGATAACTGTCAAGCAAGGTGGAGAGGAGGAAAGAAGTAGGAAAGAGAGGTATGGAGAGAAAGAAGAGAAAGATTGAAAAGTGAGAAATAGGGCACAGTTGTTCCTCCAAGTGTGCCAAGTGAAGTAAGCTTCAGGGGCTGCAAGTCCCAAATGGGAAGAGTGGAAATTTACAAAAGAGAGGTGATGGAGAGAAAAGACAGATGGGCAGTTTGGGGGTCTTATTTGTGCCTCAAAGAAATTAAAGACGGTAGATAGTGCAGAGAAGGAACAGTTTACTTCACAACTCAAATTATACAAAACTACTATTTTTCTCACCTCTATAGTTGTGACTGTTTCTGTTGTAGTTACCGTCTCCGTGGTTTGGACTGTTTCTTGATGGACATTGTTGACTTCTGGCTCGGGTGTCGGTTCTCGGACGGGTTCGGGAGTCGGTTCGCGGACGGGTTCGGGAGTCGGTTCCCGGACAGGTTCGGGAGTCGGTTCCCGTTCTGGTGGCGCAGATTCTTCGTGCGTGACAACGTGACTCGTTATGACTTCTTCAGTAACGACCGTTGTTTCATCTTTATGGTCTTCCTCAGTTAACACCACGGTAGCGGCAGACACTTCCACGTTCACTTCCCCATTTGTGTGATTTTCTTGAAAAGACCCTTTTTCTGAAAGATAGTGGAGCAGATGGTGAGAAAAGTCATTTCAATGGTTCAATTTCATTGGGAAGATCAAGGTGACGGAGTCTGAGATCCTGAGCAGCAGGGCACTTAGTTTTCTGTGGACTTCCGCTTGCTTAAAGTGACATAGAGGGGAGGAGAAAGTGAGTGGATCCTGGCATTCAAGGAAGCTTCTTCAGCCGTCTGTTTGCTCTCACTCTTTAACTCCAGCTAATTGAAGGGGGGGAATGTCAATCATGATAAAATGTTGTCGTTAAAAAGGTACAATACAACAGTGAGTGTTCATGTTAGAAAATATTTGTCGATATCTTAACTTTTAGAAAATTGGGCTAATGCGTGTTTATATGTTACAACCTGTAAAGTATTTCTAGTCACCCAATATTCCAACAATCAATACTATGATATGCAGGAATTTGACTCTTGACCCAAGTAGACACCATTACATGCCACTAACTTGAGTGCATTGAAAACGTAGTATCTACACTTGATCATTTCACTGAACCTGGGAAGAAGAATTAGGAGGCCTGGGCAGACTCTTGTTCCCACTCTTTTGAACAAGTTTATCAAGGCAGCGTCAATCACAAACCTAAAGGTGTGAATATATTGCCTTTTTCAATTTCTTTCAATATATTGCCTAACTATCATCTCGAGAAAACATACAAAAAGTCGCATGCATTCAAATTTAGCTTATGAGGAACGAAAAATGAACAAATTTGCAAACTTTTGGCTTATATGCTTCAAAAGAGAGCTAAGGACATTCCCACAAAAGACTATGTTCCAAACATGCTGTCTATAAATCAACTTGTAACCTGAAAATGAATAGGCGGGAAACAGAGTTTGAAATTAAAACAATGAAATAGATGTCAGTTTGGGAAGAGAGGGTTAAAAACAATGGGTAGATCTTATCAGTATGGCATGCTGAACTGAAAATTGTATCAATTAGATATATTGATCTGGGAGATTAACTAAGTAATTGGTCAACATGAAGTCTCTGATGACATTGTTCACATATAGTTGACACAAATGGGCTGTAGAACATTGTCGCGTTGACCCTTTAAGCATTGTAGATAACTCCAGGGTCGTCTAAAGTTGTTGGATCCTCTGGAGCCAAGATGGGCAACAAATTTTTCAAGGAAGAACAGTCATCAATGTACATCAGAGAATCATGCAACCACAATCATTCCATGTTTTAGTTATGAAAGAGCTGCTGCTCTTTGAAACTCTGCACCATAAAACACACATATATACCCCAGACCATGACAAGAGACTCATTTCCCTAAAGATCTATCAACCTAGGAAAACAACATTTTATCTACCAACTCAAATATTGTATGCATGCAACATGACTATTACTAATAACCATTACAAGATGTAGATATGACAAGTTACCTTTTATGACATGAACTTTCATCACAATATGGATGATTTTCAAGTATACAAATTATTTGATAACCATAATGTCTAAGTACAGTCCTGTGTCAAATTTATCCACTACCTTCACATCTGAGAGAGAGATGACCCATCAGTCAAAGCTTCGAGAACCATCGCCAAGTCATGAGTGTCAAGACCAAATTTGTAGCTGCATCATTTTTCAAAATGGAAAGGTCATTGATTTTGCAAAACACAATACCCATCTGATGTACTTTTACGCATGAATTTCTAGTGCATAAAACAGAACCAATTTGCATTTTGGTGAATCTGTTGTTCAAATTTTATACTTCGTTTCACAAGACAACACAGATTTTTGACAAGTGCAGACAGTATTCACCTTAGACGAGCTTGTCAAAAGCATACACTGCTACACAGACATGAAAAACAGTCCAATGAGTGTATTCTTAGTTATATTGGGTGGACAAGTGCACGCTTTCTCGAGTGTGTATAGCCCATACAAAAATGTGCCATTGTGGCACTGAAATGCCCCAAATAACAAAAGAATATGATCAATAAAAGGATTGTTCTTTCGGCAGATATAGCACTGTACATACGATGTGAAGCAATTTCAGTAATCTGTATGAAGTAACAATACATGATGGTATTGCCTGTCCACAAAATTGCTTTGGTTGCATAGTGACAATGGATAACATCCAATTTTTCAATTAGTGGATGGGTCACTTAATGATACTGATACAATTGCTTCTATAGTGATGTCAAGTGTTTTGCACTCATGGCAACTTGAGGAGCTGCTGTGGTCTTGTGGCTCGGACTCAACGCTGCGCTATAGCTCCATCAAGAGGTTATGGTTCCCTGGATCTAACCCCACAATCAGCATAAGACTCCAGGCCACTCTAGAACTGTAATTAACTAACAGGCAACATTATCTTAAGGGTAGAAGTGATCCGTCTGAGTATCGAACCTATGACCTTCTGGTTATAAGCCCGGCGCTCTTACCACTCTGCCACTGATCTCCCTTAGGGTAGAAGGTCACCAACTAATTCCAATTTTCAAAATCTTTTAAAGACAGTCCCATTCGAACTTGAACCCAAGCCAAATGTCAAAGTGACAGGTGTCAGTTGGTGCATGGCTTCATGCATTGAGCCCCTGAGCGTCATGCATAGGAATTATGGAAACTTAGCCAAATTTCTACCTTTTGCTGGTAGAGTCGCTGCCAAGGTATTTCAAACTTAATACAGCACATTTCAGATTCCTTTTCTTACATGATAAAAGACAGGATGCTGCGTTCCTACAACAGAGGTACAGTTTTTGTGTGCAGAAGCAGGTCGAGTAGCTTTCTTCTCCATCAGTTCAGAATATTTCTTCAAGTCCGAGAATATGTAAGCAGGGCGTCAGATGCAATTCCAGATTCAATTCATGCGATAAAATCCCCAAAAGAAATTGCCAACAATAAATCATGCATAAGCGAGCAGAATCCAAAAAAGCCGTAACGCCAGATTCACCGACGATGGATAATGTTCTACTTCCACCCGCAATTCTCAAACCTCCAACCAGCCCCCCTCGTCAACAAGTTTTGAAATATCTAGCGATGAAAACAAGTGCACAAGTGATACAGATTATAAAGACCAGCAGCTCTTGATTCATGAAGCATAAACAGCCAACAACAAGTGAAAAATTTAGCGTAAACCTTTTCTGGCGATTCCTCAATGGGTGGCGCTTTCACATGCGGTACTGAAAAATCCAAACGATAGAAAGTTGAGACACGAGAAAGAATTGTGGTGACTGAGGTGCACTACAGACAAAATGCAGCAACGTGTGATAATTATTGCAATAAATAACAAAAAGATAGCTTGTCCACCCTGTGATAAAATCAAGAAGGTTTCTTATCGCATGATGCAGAGTCTTGTCGTGGCACCTGTGATGACCCTAGCAGAGAAGTGATTTTTCGCATGTGACAAATATGGCATGTTGCTGCAATAAAATTGCCTGTCTGCAGTGTGCGCACCCAGTCTGTATGTGATAAGTGACCCAAAATTCATTTGTAATCTCTGATTTATAATGTGATGTTTCATTTTGTTGGAAGTATTTTACCTCCATCAGGACAGATCGAGAAGGGACATGATGATGAAGTCAAAGAAAATAAAACAACGCCAAAGATGCAATTGCAAACTAAAATATGCACAAATATTTCCTGGTTTCAAGTAACTAGGACAAATAGATGTACAATTATGTTAGACATGACATATTTTAGAATGGATAATAAAGAATGTGTGCATAAACTGATAATTGAAACTGCATGTAATTTGATCATGATCGAATCAATCAACTTGACATACTTTACAGTCGTGAAAAAGAATGAAATAGAATGTGCTGAAAACGAATAGATTAATTTGTGAACAACAAACAATTCAATTGACTGATCGATAAATAAACAGTTTACTGCATGAAACAGATATAATGAGATCTGTAAGTTGACAATCCGAGCAAAATTTTGACTCGGAGTTGCTTGAAATTGAATATATGTTGAACATGTTGAAGCAATTTATATGACTGGAAGTCTTTACGTGATGAAAATAATGCCACATAAGTTTACATTGTCCAAAGATGAAAAAGTTTGTAGGATTTTCAGATGAAACACCTGCGGAAAAGTAAAGCATACCCAATTGATAATATCAAAATGACCGATATTGAACCAAAATGAAATACGATATCAGCGGTGTATTACATTGCTGATAGTATTCATTTTAATTGGCACTTGTCAGCTTATTTGATATTAATTTGATTTTCCTGTAAATATTCATCACCTAATTTAGGGGCGATATTATCCTCAGTAATCAATACCAACAAAACATCTCAAAATGGTCTAATTTGGGATTTGCAATTCCATTTTGTACTTGGCAGCACTGATGAGGAACTTCACATCATTTCCTTGCACAGCTTTTTAACACAGGGAGTATACTAAACTGCAATATGCAAGCAAACTTGCACTTCTTTGATTTTTTGCATGCTCGCCATACAAATGTAGTTGAGTGTACTATAGCTATGCCAACAAGAGTGGACACTGCTTTTGTGTACATGGTACTGGGTACAAATGTAGTTGAGTGTACTATAGCTATGCCAACAAGAGTGGACACTGCTTTTGTGTACATGGTACTGGATACAAATGTAGTTGAGTGTACTATAGCTATGCCAACAAGAGTGGACACTGCTTTTGTGTACATGGTACTCGGTACAAGTATATTGAACTTTCCTACATTATTTATCAGCTCCTACGCAGGGTAGTCACATATTTTAGATGTGTTGAAGGGTGCCTTGGTTGTCCCGGGGATAGGTCAACACTGGCCTGCCCAGATGGGAGGGTGGCTGCATGCCCCCTTGTACCTCACTCTTTCTCATAGCCTCTTGTTCATGTGTTCTTCAACCGCGGCACTACATACTGTATTGGATCGCATGTCTAACTATCAGCAATGAACTTTTATGACAGCATGAATTATTGATGATACCCTCTGCAGACAAGAATGGCCTGCCCTGTGTAAGTTATCAATATTTCATTGGTATATAGGAATTTGCAGACCTTGCATGAAATCATGAAAGAATAAATTTTAGAAAATGTTTGAAGAATTCAACTTGACCAAGGTTCCAGAACAACCTTAAACCAGGTCCTGAAAGCCTACTGTATGCGTCCAAGACATGGGAAATGTAAATAGATCAATTCTTTGACATTATTGTTCTTAGAGAACGCATTGTGTGGAAATTCCAAACGACCATAAGCAAAAGTAAATAATTGAAGGCGGTTTAGCAATGACATGAAAACCGTAATATCACATATCCTGTGGGTGGGACCCTGACATTTTGATTCAAGGAGGAAACAGCGATGGCTCTATCAATAAGATGTTTATCTACAGGATTTGGGGAAAGATAAGGTCCCTGGCCTCAATCATGTCAAGCGCTTGGAATGACAGAGGAGGAGATGAAAAGAAAACAACACGGAACCACATCACTAAAATGTCCGTTAGTATAGTTAAAAGTTAAAAAATATTGACCATCTCGGTCAATTTAAAATACGTTTTCAACAGAACAGAACTGTAGACATCCACATTGTGGACAATATTGGAAATGTGTTTGCACTCACAAATCAACAGCAGTGTACTTGATATAGTGCTCATGTTGCCATTAATTCACTTTGACCAGCTTATTCAAGGAAAAATCGTTATGTTGCTTCATTTTATTCAATATACAACACATGCGTTTAGCTCCATTGATCGGATTGTCTCATAAATGGATGCAATATTGAGTGAATTAGAAGAACGTGATGAAAATAACACATTGAACAGTGCTGCATATTTATAAGCATATACAAGACCACCGATTGGAATTTTGTTCATTTTGAAAACCTTCGTTTTTTCAACTGAGTTCGAAAATGAATGTTCTTTAAATGTTAGTCTATACTTCAGGTGTTCATCACGAAATGACTTGATGATTGCTCGTCGTCCATCTTGCCAACGTCATCTGGATTTCATTCAATAATGCTCTTATCTTTTCTTATTTTTGACTTTAAACATGAAAGAATGAATATATGAGGCATTTCTGGCAGCATATGCTCTTTTAGGTTTATTCACCATAAGAATATAGGAGTCTGAAACATCAGAGCATTTGTCTTAGTTTTCTGAAGCAAGTTTTGGGTTGGGTCACTTTGTACATGTTGTATATAAAATTATACATGTACACCCCCAGAACAAACCAATGAAAAGTGGCTGCCAAAGGCAACA
Source organism: Lineus longissimus (assembly GCF_910592395.1). NCBI lineage: Eukaryota > Metazoa > Nemertea > Pilidiophora > Heteronemertea > Lineidae > Lineus > Lineus longissimus. Next base: position 6,607,428 of record NC_088315.1, read on the forward strand.
TATCATAATAGTCTCTCATCATTATGATATTCCCTGCCATTCTAGAACCACTTGTGCCACATAGCATGAGTTTGAACTTGTTTGAGGAAGTCTGCCTCGAATTGGATCAGTGCACATCGGAATACAATGATCAAATTGGGTAGATATCGGGCCTATTATCAATTCTAATAGGCCAATGCATATACTTGCACTTTGGAATGTTCAAAATATGGATCAGCACATCAACAGACATGAAAGCCAGAGCAAAACATGGCCCAACTAAAGCCGACCAATGGATTGACGATGTCTTCAGGTCAAATTGGAGGCCATTACATTCTAAGGATGTCAAAACGTGTATCTTTCATCAACATGCCTTTATTCACAAGTCCAACATACACTTTTGGGTGAGAAAATGTTGCGGTTTTCAATATCACTCTTTTAACCGTGAGTGCATGATCTGTAAACATCAGCCCAATATTAATCACACCCCATCTTGTGTACTTTTAATTACCAATAATGGTGAGAATGCATTGCAATAGAAATATCATCTTCAAGTATTTAATGGGAAACACGATGCCAGGATCAATATTATGTTATTAGTAGATCATGAAGGCTTCCCTCGCAGACAGCAAACTCTTGAATGTATAGCTCATATAAGACAACAGAAGATGTAGGAAGTGCCGACAGGGGAGCGGCTCATCAAGTTATCTCTGATAGTGATGAAATAACTCAACATCACATAACTATAGAGGATGGCACTATAGACTAGGTCTAAACCTGGAAACTGGCTTCAAGGCGTTGATGAGCGCAAGGCATGGCAAGATATAATTTGTTACCAATGTGTCTGGATCACAAACTTGAAGTTCAGCAGATATGCTAAAAGCAAATAGAGATTCTAAGTCTGCGAAATCATGTCTGCCAGCCCATTTTGCAAAGCTCATCTCCCTTGAGTGGAATGCTCCTGGCGTGGTGAGCATACGAAGTATTGTAATTCAATCGCAAAATTCCAGGGAAGCTGCACCCAGTTTTCCACACACAAAAATGCAGTAATGTTTGTATCTGTACATGCTGCAAGTTAATATTTATCAGGAACTGAATATTGACAAGCGTGATCGATACCAGGAAAGTAAGTTATTGACTTACATCAGCGGAAATCGGGAATCGGTTACAAGTCAGACAGGTAAAACAGACTCTGGCTAGACTATGGAATTATATTTGGTTTTATACTGCAGCCACGGGTAGGTCGTTCATCACTGATCATGTTGATCATCATCACTAGTGTTGCAAAGTGCAGAATGATTCCGAGTGGAAACCAATGTAAATCAAACCTTTTACATTGCCGGTAATGGCAAACATCATTCAGCGATTTCAGATACATGTACGGAGGACCTCGACTACTCTTGTAATTGGTGTCTTCAAGGGTTTTGAGTTGATTCACTTACCCTTTCTTGACAAAAAAGGATATGTTACCACTTTTGTGCTAATCAAGAAAACAAAATATTTGATTCGGCTGCTTCAAAATTGAACAAAAGTTCAAATGTTGAGACATAAGAAAACTGTGCCAAAATCGCTGCAGATATTTAGGAGGGATAACAGTGCACAGTGATAAAGAGTTATACTGCGCCCATGACGAAAACCATAGCTGTTCCAGCTAGGGAAGACCTTGGCGTCTCCAGTGATTAGTGTCTTCAAGGGTTTTGACTTCATTTACTGACCCTTTCTTGACGAAAAAGGATACATTACCATATTAAAATTTGCTAGGTATCAAAATATTAACCGTGGCCATTTAAAGAGGATTTTCAAAAGCTGAGATATAAGAAATCCATACCAAAATCCCTGTGAAATAAACTAGACTTCCGATAAAACGGTAAGCTGTGGTTGTATTTCTTAACCGATAACAGAAAATGACTGGAACAGCCAGCTGAAAGCATTTGGTGATTGAATTTGTAAACAGAAAGGAATAGCAAAACTGTACCAATTACAAAATGCATAGAAAATCCATAGTTTATCAAAATACCTCTGCCAAGATGAATAATATTATAAGGGTAAGCCTAGGCTGGGAAGGTACTCACTCCTGCGATGATGAGGGCCTCGCTTGGGCAAAATTAGGGGAAAATGTTCAAAATAGTGATCTTCAAAATAACCTATGAGAGAAGAAGGGAAACATTTGAATCAAGAGGAAAACGGTCCATAGCAAGGGGAAGGTAGAATTTGGTGAATACCAATTTCACTATACAAAGTGCTGAATTCAGCCTTCTTACTCTGTATTCGAGTGCCTTTCTTTCTTATAACTTGTGTTCTAGTATTTCGTATTGCTTGAAAAATGAAGATAACACAATGTAAGAATTTTGAAGGCACATGTGGCTTTAAAAATAATGTAAAGCAGAGATGTAATTATACAATTCTACACTTCCTTCTATAATCTATAAGTTTTTTGCATGACGCATAACTATTTGTTTTTTTTACTTTTAGCAGCAGTAATTATAAAAGTAAATCTAACATTTCTATCTTTACCTTCTGATTCTTGACATAAAGGCCTCGTTTTTTTTAAATTGCACAGCGTCAATATGAACGTGCTGCAGGTGTTGCACTTTTTTATTGAACACGTTGAATGCAAGAATACAGTTCACTGCTGTGCCTCCTTCTGCCCAGCCCATCTGTTGTTGTGACATGTGACAGATTCTGAGTGTACACATTGTGTAGGGCTAAACATTACTGCATATTCCACTGAGATGGCAATGAGGATTAATTTTATGTTGGTGCAAGGTACATCTGTGTTTATCCTGTTTACAGACAGAGGTTTTAAAAGCCATTACATTTTGTAGGTCAACATCATGAATCTGGATGAATCAAACAACATAATGCCTATAGACAACATTGCAGCAAATAACACTGAACATTGTCAATATTAATTATTTTGTTTAAATCATTAAAATCTCATAGCCGTTCCAACTTGTCTAAAAGAATTTTTCAGGTTCAAATGTTTCCAAATACATATATCTAACACATAATCCTATTTTGACTAAAATACATGTAAATCGGATTGGTCTTATCAAGGGTTATATTTAAAACCAATCATCTGCTGTTAGTACTGACATGAAATAAAATACATTCTTTTCTAATACATTGGGAAATCTAAGTACATGTAACTTTTTTATGGTCAGATGTCCCAGTCACACACATTCTTTTAAAAGTTTATGCCGCGAGACGGATGACAAAATAATCTTTACCTTCCGCTCACGACACTTTCACTGAGATTAGAAATGGAAAGTTTAGCAACACACCAAATAGTGGTCATTACTGTTAGCATAATCATTAGTAGCGTGATCCCAGTTAGCTGCTATATAAAAGCTAGCTAGAGAGCTTTCCATCCACAGTTGATTGGACTTTAATTGAGGCTGTCACAATCAGCTCCCATTAAATCAATTGATCTATGAAGGTTAGAAGGGGGTTGTATCAAAGTTCATGCTTTTCTGCGAGGGAGTTACAGATAAGGTTTGCCGCAATATTTTGACCACTGCATGCTGTATGGCAGAGGTATATTAGGCAGTCCTGAGGTCAAGATATGAGGTTTACTGCGATATCTTGCATCGTGATAACAATAATATTGCACAAGCCAAAACCAATATTCGCTGAAACATCTGCCTCATTCTACTCGGTGATTGCTAACAGCAATGATCATGTATAATTATGAGCCATCAATCATCGACCCCAGCAAAAAGCTGCATGTTGCTTTTGTTTTATGACTAAGCTGGCTGTTTGCTGAACAGAACAGTAATTGTTGGCTGTATTTGTTTGGTGACCTTTCATTAAGGCCACAAGGCTTTCCTGCTGACTGGGATACATGTATATCGATTTTGATGTTTACAAACTTGCATAAAAATCTAACAAAGCAAACCCCAAAGGCAATTAACTGTTGCAATTTTTACCTTATGACACTAATGTTAATTTTGAAATGTTTGATTTGCAGATGTTTTTGCACAAATCTCACAGTGTACACTGTGCAAAATCTTGACCGGCATAGAAGACATTTGCTAAGGCCCTAAAGCAATTGTGATGTGATGTTGCTTTCTAAATCTAGATATTGTACAAGAGGTACTGACTGAATTGATGAGGCCTATGTCAACCCAATATCAACTCGAAGAGCATGTACAAAGATAGTACATGTACATACATACAGAAGGTCGATAACTATAAATCTAGATCTGCACAGGACACTTGACAGGCTAAGTACTGACAGGTGAGCTTTTTCCACAGTACTAGTCCTTGTCAAGGGTTCGGAATCCATAGAAGTGGACATAGCTAGGCAGTGAACAATACCTACCCAACTAATGGCACATTGGAAGCTTACTCATGGCATTGGCAACAGTCATTTTATGTATCTCAGACTGTAGCTGTGACAATGATGTCATTTGATTTGGACTGTAACTTGAATAAGACAACCTAAGTTGGGTCGGAGATATAGCCTTACTAGGTTGAGCCAAGCTCGGCATGTTTCTCTCATAAAGGAAGTCATTGACATTAGGGGAGTCCTATTTATGCCTTACATGACCTAGTCATGAACTATGTAAGGTGTGCCGTCAACAATGTCAACTGAAGAAAGCCCTAAATGTTCCCCAAATGCTTCACCAATTTCCAAATCAGACATGAAACCAGACTGGGTAGCTTATTATCTTCAGAAAAATAAGCATCGACAAGACACAAAGCCTAAAATGACTAGATATAATGATATTGGGGCAAACAACTCATATCATTCGTATCGCCCAATGTTTGTGTTCAGCGAAATACCCATACCATACATACCATTCAAAATTTATGCTTGAATCGGTATGCACAATATGCATAATATATACCCAGGCACAGTAATCTATGAGACACCTTTCTATATGGGTGTACAGGGCAGTGACACCAACAGGGCTCAATACCAGTGACAGCTATGTGTACGTTTACACCTACCATTGTTGGAATTTCAGTGATACATGAATCACTCTCACAGTTGAAAATTCTTCCAATTATCAACTGCTAAGGCCAGGAATATATATCATACCATTACCAGGAAGCTTTTTGAAGCCTTTTTATTCTTTATATAGCGACTAATGTATGATAAGTCACATTCTCATCGAGTTGCCATGTTTTGATACAGACAACTTTGACAGATAAGCCAGGTGAAAATATACTCATTTTCACTACTATAAGGTCAGTTTCATGGACATGTCATTACTTTGCAGCTCATTGTCTTTTTGAGTGAAGGGAATGCGATGGTCAGACCAATACCTGGCCTATGGACCAATAAGGCTTGAGACTGTTAATGTTACCAATGCAATTCATCCTTGTGCAGGCGATGTTGAGTCCTGAATTGAATTCAACTGACCTTTTAAAGGTGGAAATTGAGTACTAGTATAGTATGTCAACAGAGCAATTGAAAAATCCTCACCTCATACACTAAATTCTACATGACATCTAGATATAAAAGCCATTGTCTCTGCCAAATCAATATATAAGTCAACAAAACTATCATGACACTTGACATCACATAAGTTTGATTTATGTGACTTGCATATTCTTCATGCTGGACATTCATGACAGGGAATAATCAATAGACTACTCCCATGTGCTTGCTGCAGAATCTAGTAAGCTCTGACCAAGGAAGTTTTCTATAAGTTAAAGGGAACTGGAACCGCCGAGCGATTTATTCAACTTTTCGACTTTCACCGCCCGAGAAAGTCAAACTTCCAACTTCCTATTCGAGTTCAGATTTGTAGCTCCGCCCCCAGTGCCCGAGCATGCGCAGTTCAATTTGTTATTATTGAGAATCATGTGAGAATCACGTGAGTCATGCGATCTTTCATTCATGAGTTTTCGTAGTAAATTCCATAGTAGTGACATCACTCAATGATTGACAGCTAGGCGCCATGTTTCATTCATGCCTCGTTCTGATCACCCGATACGCGGGAAATGAAAACGAGGTCATACGAACTGGCTTGGCGGTTTCAGTTCCCTTTAAGATAGAACCTCCTGGCACTGACCAACCAGTAGGTATCCTAGGACCCGATGTTCGGAGGCCAGGTAATTAACACTCCACTAAACAAAAACCTTGTATGTCAAGTTTTGTATAAAGCTTATGATGGGAGTGAGGAGGAGCAAAAGTTATGGCCATCCTGGCAATAATGCAGTTCCTTTATATTGGGTCATGCCTGGATGCATCCAAAAATGTACACAAACATACTACCGTTATTGTACACTTTCGGTTGGGGGCTCTACACAAAAGAGCATATTCAAATATAAGACTACAGCCCTTACTACTCCAGTTGAATTTTGATAGTATAGATTTCCTGAGCAGGTTGAGTGAACAACATTGGGAAGGACACCTCTCTATTAAGGACACCCTCTCTATTATGGACACCCACTCTATAATGGACAACCTCTCTATAATGGACAACCTCTCTATTATGGACAACCTCTCTATTACAGACAACCTCTCTATTACAGACAATCTCTCTATTATGGACAACCTCTCTATAAAGGACACCCTCTCTATAACGGACACCCTCTCTATAACGGACAACCTCTCTATTATGGACAACCTCTATATTACAGACAACCTCTCTATTACAGACAACCTCTCTATTACGAACAACCTCTCTATTACAGACACCCTCTCTATTACAGACACTAGTTTTGGCCCCAAATCAGTTGTTACCATGTCATTCAATTTGACATCTCTGATCACACCTCTCTATCAAGGAAAGCACTTGTCAGTCCTGAGGGTGTCCTTATAGCCAGGTTCTGCTGTACCAGTATACTAGGAACTCCCCAGTATCCGAGTATAGGGTATACCTGGAATAGCACTGAAGTCTGAAACTAGAATGTATGAGAATGTTAGAAGCATGGGCAAAGTTAAATCAATTCCGCTTTAATTAATCATGACGCAGTATATAGGATAAGGGAACACAATAATACAATTATATATTTCGGCCTTTATATAGGGGTACAGGTACAGGTGACGTCTGCTTACCTGGTCTTGGCACAGGGGTGACATTCTTGTCAACTACAGCACTCATGTCACCGCGCACAACCATGTTCCTCTTAAGATAATATTCATCAGTGGGTTTGTCCACCACGAGAAGACTGACCTCATCTTGTCCTCCTGACCGCCGAATTAATTCCACAACTTGCCCATGATTTTGATTGGCAATATTCTGCCCGTTCACCTCCACTATTCTGTCACCCTTACGTAGACCCGCGTACTCGGCCGGACTACCTTCGTCAACTTTCCCTATGAACTGGCCAGCTTTTCCCTTTTCAGCGTGGAGATTAAAACCATAGCCATTGAAATCGGACCACTTTTTAAGACAGGCTAGCCTAGCGTGAGGGGCGTCCGTTGGTATTTCCGTACTCATGGTGAAATTTCGGAAAAACTTCACTCAAGAATCTTGTATCTCTTACTATGCACTAGCTTCTCTAAAACCAGCTAACACACACCTTCCCAATATGGCCGATAACCTAATTGTCACGTGATGAAAATGTTCTGCCAATCAAAAGTTATCGTCTGCTGGGACGAAATAGGTTGTTAACTGGAACTTGTCCTGAATCTCTGACTCATTGTGTCTTACACCCAAAATATGTTTGTACAAAGTTAGGCGTGGTTTATTGTTAGTTGGTAGGTCAACAGAAAAAAAATCGAACAATATATATTGCTTAAGTGCCAATATAGCAACACCTACATATATCTAATCTATAAATTGGGTGGGTTCAACCAGCTATCTGAGCTATAAGTACCCAGGCTAGCCCAAGTAGTAGTCACCTCCAATGTGAGGGAACATCTTTGGGTGGGGTTGGGACTTAAGTACCCAGGCTAGCCCAAGTAGTAGTCACCTCCAATGTGAGTGAACATCTTTGGGTGGGGTTGGGACTTTTTTACCCAATACTTTTCTTGGGTATTAACACAATTAGGTGGGAGGAAAGTATGTAATTCAAATAAACTTTAGTATTGGTCACATCCTGGAAATCCTTTCTCTCCGAGGCAGGCAACTTATGAATCTCAATTGTTTTTGGACTAATCTTTAGATAAGACAAGCATAGAGCAATCTTTGGGATGCAGAAATGATTGGTATAATCAAGACACATTCCACTCCTATGCTATCTTCACTTGGCATCCCTTGAGGGACACTCTTTCCGACAGGAGGGGTCAGTCACAAGAGATTAATGTTACCAAGAATTAATAATGACTACATACTACATGCTTTAGTCTTTAAGAATTCTTAAGGTTACATCCTGTGCCAGTTTGGGACATCACCGAGAACAAGCCAACAGTGATGGATCTAGTTAGTGACACATCTTCCGGGGCATCCAAGACCTCTACTGCTGCTGCCTGAACCACGGGCCAAGTCACAACAACCAATTTAGTCCATCCATGATGAACAATATTTCCGTCCCATTCTCAAAGGGATAAGACAAGGGAAAGCAAAAATCACATCGTAGACATATATTCATTTGTTCTTGAATAGTATTTACATAGTTATATATATAACAAGCTCCTTTTTCAGATGAGGAAATGTACATAGACAGACGCAACAAAATAACAGAGAAATTGACACGAGCAAGAATTAAACATCAGACTTTTAATTCCATACCTCTTGATATGGGCAGTTTACTTAATATTTTACTGTGCTCTCTCCCTATCCTTGTTTTCAAACTTGATGTCACTGGAGCCATACTCCTGGGAGCTCGAGTGATTTATCCCCATTTTCCACGCCTATAACAGCAACACCGATCATCACACCCATGCTTCAAGCATGAAAATCATCCAGACCAATGGTAATGTGAAAAAAGAAACACCCTTGGTCATCTGTCAACTGAGTATCTGGGAAAAATACGATTGCCCTAGTGAGAGAAAGTTGAACTGCACTCAGGTTGCGACTTTGTCCTCAAAAGACAATTTAGGACAAACCTGAAATATATATAGCATCCTAAACCTGTTTTCTCAATTGGTTTCCGATAGTTTTGCGCAAGGGCTAAAAGACAATCTGTACTTCACTACAATTATGGGCTGGTGCATGACATCATGTTAACTTTAGAAAAGGTGGAGTTTTATTGGCCCTTGTGAGACAACAGGTAAACAATCAACTTCTCTCGACAAATCAATAAAATTTTGATCGAAGTTGTTTTGTTTTATTTCTTGGCACTGAACATCCTCCCCGTGACTGGACACACGTATTTACTGCGAGAACAATGAGTATGGCACATCACTCCGTTGGGATATCGTACGAATGTTGGTTCACTGAAAACTCGATTACACACCGCACAGGTCCTGCAAAAGAGAATTAAAACTTCTTTAGACCAATATGGCTTAGTTTGATATCTAGTTTTTCAAAACACATCATTTAAGTGAGAAGTATTAGAAGCTAGTGAATGTCTCCTCCTCCCAGGCTGAAGACTGAGTCGGCAGGCCTACTTCTCTTTGCCCAACCAGTGCATAAGGCAGTGCTGGGTAGTAAGCATCTCCTTCAGCAAGAGCTGGTCACACAGGGTATGTGGGGGAGGGGGTATTCAACCTACTTGTCTTCCTTGACTAGAATTGGATTTCGACAAGCAGTGATCACTGTCTGTTTGACCTGCAGATTCTCTCCTCTGGATAACGTAGTCTGTATTCGGGTCGTCCGACTGTTGTCTAAGCTCGTCCTGACTGACCGGTGTAAGAACTGGGAAAGTAAACTAACTGACCAGTTGTCGGGAAGTTGTTGTAACACCTAAAATGAAGGAGGCTGTGATTCAGTTTTGTTTATATAGATCACCTTACTGTCAGAAACATGCTGCAGCCTCTACAACATCATTGCTAATAAATCACTGGTAGATTCACCTGTGTTCTAGCCGGTATGGGAACTGTAAACTAGGCTGATGGAGTGGAACAGTGGAAACATCACCCTCGTAATCTCAGAGGTCCTGGGTGTGATAGAGCAAGGAACTCTCTTTGACAGCGTAGGTTTCCGCCGGGGTCGTCGGATTCCTCCTACCTACAGTACATTATAATTGCCCAAGTTGTTGTCTATTCTTACAGATTACCTTGATTGTATCGAAGTCCGCTTCGTCGTTGTTGAGCAGTGATATGGCCGGTGTAACAAGAAGGTCGCTTCTCCTGAAATGATTGGATGAAATGCGCAAATAAGCTTAGTATCGTACTTGTATGAGCCTGAGGATTTTCTCACCACATGTAGAAGTGAGGGCGATCAGAATCACAGTGAATCAAGTGAAGCTTCACCGATATGTGGTCAACGCTGCCATGACACTCTTTCTAAGCTTTGCTGTTATAACAGGATTCATCAATCAATTGTGGAAGAGTACTTTCAGCTGATATGATGCTGACTTTCATACTTTTACGAATCACCCAAATATTTTCAATATGAGATTCTACAAGTACTCACTCATAGGTGGGATCTAGATAAACTCCGAGGAGAATTTGAAAGAGTCGTTTCCTGTAATGCGGTTCCTTCCCTTTTGAGTTTATTACACAATAATTCTCTGCTTGGCCGAAATCTTTTAGCTTGTGGACAAGGATTCGCAGGGCTTTATCATGCTCATCAAGCTTCCCATAAAGTATGGCCATTTCTGCATACATGTCTGTTTCTTTGACTTTACCAAGAATGAGTTGAACCCGGTAGAGACTTGACATCTGCAGCATGTGCCGCAGTTTACTCCTGAAAGGTTCAAGCAATGCATCAAGAAGAGGTAGAGAAATAAGTCGTGTGGGGCACTAGTTCAATCGAACAGTCGGGTCAACAATCTGGAGGCATACATATGTGTACTGAGAGATGAGCCCCATCAATCTGGAACCTGCATCCAGGACAAGCTTTACCAAGACGAATACGACAGATGACAGCATTAGTCATCAGAATTGATAAAGTCTATTCAAGACTGAGAACTCGGGATCGGAAGGAGACATTATTGAAGGGACTATGTAGCTCATAACAGTGTCAGTCATGTCAGAGGAGTTGCCATATCTCTCTGAATATCTCCATAGAAGTAGTTGAGAATCGCTTGATTCATACCTAGCTTTATCCAAGTCCTCTTTCTTAGAATTTTGGTTGTCTCTCAGTTTTAGCACAGCATCAAGGTATAACACAGCCAGATGGGTGTGGTACTTCTCTTTCTGAAAAGAACAATAATTCAACACTTAATACAATGTTCTTATAAAATAATTACAAATGTAAAGGTTTTAGTATTTGGCACATTAGTGTCCCGATTCTGATGGCCTAGTGCACATGCCTCATAAATAGAAGATCCTAGAGTGGCCACATCAATGAACTTCAGTGCAATAAAGCAACAGGGAAATTTTCCAAACCCCTGATTTGACTCACCTCTAATTTCTTCTGGAACACTAGATATTCTAAATACATAATGACGGCATCAGGAAACCGTACGGGATCGAGATAATCTATAATGGTATCTGGCCGCATCTTTTCACTTGGAGATTCATTTGGTGGACGTTCAGTAAACACCTGGAAAGAAAGTGTTGTTCATTAAGACCGATTTCAACAAGTTCATCCAACTGCAAAGAGAAGCAAACATCTCCACGGTAATAGTTTTCAAAGCCAAGCACGACTTAATCCCTTACCTTTATTCCTATTTCTTGATTTTTTGCTAGCACCCAATCAACATATTTCCAGATAAGATCTTGATCGTCTAAACTGAAAAATACATCAAATATTTTGTCAACGTGAATAACACAACAAAGATATCTTGTCTGCAGGTGAAACTGATCATTGCTGGATTTGATTTTGATCACAGGTCGTTGCGCTCATACAGATTCTTGTCGCAGGACACAGTGATTTATTTGCGAGGCAATCTAGATGATAAAGCAATACATGTATGAGGCGAATTGTGGTTAAGCAATACAGTTCTTACTTGTCTCAAAGTTCATCCAACTTTTCCGAGAGGACAAGCAAGCAATTTGAGTACTTTTTGAGGCATACCTGTTATTAGAGACAGAAAAATAAGACTGCAGACTTACTTTGCTAGAAATTCCACCACAAACTCAAACCCTGGGAATGATTCATCCGTATATTCACCATCTGCTAATCTGAAATAATCAAGTACAGGGTGTCTCATAAGGAATTAATTGCAAAAGGGATGTGATATGTTAGTTCATACTCTTCTCGGCAGGTACAGTGAGTGCTTTGGTACATTAAGTTAATTATGCATCCCAGAATCGCCCTGTATAAAGGGGGTCACTGTAACTATCTACGCTCAGCAGAAACCCCTGATCCTGAATTCATTGGTTCAAAATTTGAAAAAACCTACTCAAGGCCGGGGTCAAAAGCCCTAACAATCAAAACAAAAAGTACTGCTTTGAAAAACATACCTACCTGAAACATTACAAAAAGTTGTGTGTCTAAAGAACTTACTTGGTCCATATACTTAGAGATTTATCATTTTCTCCGTGGAATTGATACATAAGACCGAGAGCATAATATTTCTGATTGTTCTGTAAGCACTCAACACAGTCTTTCGGATCGAAGCTATTCTCCATGGCAAGTAATGTCACTAATTCAGCCGAATTCGTCTCAGCGTATAATTTGACTAGGGCAGTGTCGATTTCCTATGAATTGAAGGATTAGAGAAATGTACATTCTACTGCAAACTACTGAACTTTCTTTACTTTACAAATAAGCAGGTCATCATACTGAAGTTAGAAGTAATGGGGTAATGTGAGAATACGGCAATCACTCCAGGAATGAATGAAGTGTACATTTTGGCTCATTTCCTGTTGTCAGAGAGATAAACTTTTCCTGGTTCGCAAAAATTCTTGAAGGAACCCACCTTAGCACAATCTCTTTGCAAGTTTCCCTCTTTAATCTCCTCTAGGTATGTCTTCAAGAATCTCTTGTACTCCATGACCCTGTCTTTGCTGCCTCTAGACAGCTGGTTGATGTCTGCTATCTCGTGCAAGGGGGGCTGTGATCGCATGAACGTGGAGGCATCTGGCATTATGTTGGGGTAAAGAGTCAGCACCTACAAAGGCAAAAGATAGAACCAGTTTTAAAAGACTTAGATAGAGACCCATGTAAAAATTATTGAACAATATTAATCAGTGAAGAATCTCAGTGGAAAACCAAGGTTCCGTGTACCTGGAGCCTATGCCAGGGAAAGAAAGACCCCACCAAGTGAAAAACATGAATAGCAGGGGATAGACTCTTCCTCTGGCCATTTGGTACCCAATGATAGCCGAAACTTCAAGAAGGAATACTCCCTTGAGAACACCTCAATGTTAAGAGCAGAAAAGTGAAAACTGTGACCTGAAGATCCTCACCTCTCGTACATCAATCTGTCCCTCTTTGAACAACTCTTTCGCCTCATCAAACCGACATTCGGAAAACTCGATGAATGCTGCTTGTTGTTGGATTCGGCGGTACAGCTTTTGAAATTTCTCTTTATTGGCTGCTGTTGTTCTCGCATTCTTGGCAAGTTCTAACGCCTCCGTAACCCGCTTATCCACAAGTAATCCCTGAATCTGAAAACGGAAGGAAGAGATGAATGTTACTTTATTTTGGGATCCCTCTGGAAGGGGTGCTCAGTCATTCACATACCAATAAAGTTGGTGTCTACTTGTACTCCTGACATGTCTGGGTGGTGTAGTCAGTGTAGTTATTGACACAACATTGTCAGTCAGGAGACTCTATCCAGCATCCAGCATCACGTTACACTTTGTGGAAGATTCAAGACAGTGTGAAAATTATCAATTTTTTTTATCATTATCATCATTATTAGAAGTTGCATTTACTTGTTTTTCCCAGGCCACTGGCATCAGACCATATATCTCTTTCCCCGAGGATACGAGCAGTCGACCATCGAACTCGCCAAGAAATTTACCCCCTTGAAATGGTATACTCTGCTTCTGCTGCTGGTCAAGAATACTGAAGTATAGACAAAGGCAAAATATTTTTAGATCATGGATGTCGCAAATCGGGCTGTTGCCTTCAGATCTTCCTTGTTTCCCCATAATTTTGTCTTGATCCTCCGGGCAGGTTGATCTACCGCATGCCTCAAACAGAGCACAGTCTTGTGGTGTACAATCTGTTCTTCTTTTTAAAAGCTTGAATATCACTAATTTTTCTCAATTTGGAACGAGCAGCCAAATCTTTCTGGAAATAGGCTTTCGTACATTCTTACCTATGAACTGTAATGAACTCATCATTCATGGCTAGGATGTACGGATGAAGGTAACCAATGGAAACCAAGCGATCGCTCCATTGCAGTGGTGGGCGTTGGGAATTGCCAGCAGACGTCACGAACATACCCAATGCACTTGGGCCACTCACAAGAAACTCATCCTGAAATTGGTCACAGATTGTGTTTCAGAAATCGCAGGTTAAAGCGAACACTTTCATTAACATTTTCATACAATAAATTTGAGTTTGACAAACAGGCCTAGGCCCTATCGCTAATGCCTAATCTGTACAAGGCATTTTCAATGATAAAAACTTCAGTTTGGAAGTAGAAAAAAAGTATCCTAAGTAAATTAAAGCCAATAAACTTGGTTCCCGTGATCCCCAAGTGACACCAATCATTATGAAGTAGAATATCTGCTTACTCTGCCTATACGTAGAACCAAAGGTGTGGTAAATTCATGTTCATAGGGGAAGAGGTCCTGAGTTTGTCCGGTCTCAAAATTTGCCACTAGGTACTGACTAGTGCAAGCAATACAGATGCAATTGTGGTCCATTTTCTGGAATAAAATGTTACGATTTAGAACATAAGCAAATGGTAATAAAGATGGATTTGGATGGACAAGTTAAAGGCCTGGCTGTAACACATGATGACGATTATAAAGATGTGAATTCAAGATCAGATTTTAAATAGGTACACAGAGTCTTCAAGTGAGTAAGCACCTTTCAAAATTGGTCAAGTCTGGTACATGATTCAATACACACCATGGTAAGAGGAGACTCTGGTAGTCCTACTTCCTTGATGTGGACCATCCGGTCTTCAGTCACAGTGTATATTTGCACCTGCCTCTTCTTCAATGCCACACAAATCTGAAGAAAAAAATTAAATGGAAAGAACCAATTTGGGACCGAAACTAGTGTCCTCAATAGAGGGGATGTCCTTTATAGAGAGGTGTCTGCTAAGAGAGGTTCAACTGTATTCTGGAAAAGATCTCAGTGTCCCTTCTTCAACAAACAGCACACCTAGCTGAAATTGAAACAGAATGTAAAAAACTACTCACCTCCACACTGAAAGGGCTTGCTTTGACAGGGTTCTCATTCAAACAGAATGACACCACTCCCTTGATTTTAGCACCACTCAGTATTGGCTGAAATAAATGAAAATCTATTAGAAGTTTGAGAATACTAACAGGGTGACTCTTGGAATTCACAGCTGAGGAACGCAAAGAAATAAAGACAAGAAAACACAAACTAAATGCGAGAGCTATTGAGAGCTTGTTTAACCTTACCTCTAAGTCAAACATGTTGAGAAGGGTCAGAGTATTGTCACATAAGACCATGATCCGGTTTAAGGCAGATGCAGCTTTGACTTGGACTACCGGCTTTTTCTGAAAATAAATCAGAAGTGTTATAAGTAGACAATTGTAGAGTAAATTGTTATTTAAAAAATGTGATGAATAAAGTTCAGCCTTGGCAACAGACTATATTGGCAATTTACTAAAAGGTGAGAGGATTCATAATATTTGAACATGGAGTAGGAACTTACCACTGCCAGATATTTATGACCTTGCTTCTCGGAATGGTAAGTCACTCTCCCATTGCTCTGTGTTTTTTCCTCAATGAAGTAGTGAACTACAAAACTGTCAAAGAAAACATACAAAATGTCATCAACATGCTCCATTAGGAAAAATAGAGAGGAAGGATGGCAACCTGACCACAGATCTCTGGGGCTCTGTGATGATGGGAGGACAGCTGTTTTTATTAACAAAGCTGGCCTGACTCAGTGACTGTCTAGCGTGCATCTAAAACCAAATTTAGGAAACTATTTGGACATAATCTCCTGTGCCTACTGTCTAGGCCGGGTTTGTCATTGATCTGACAAAGAATTATGAAAGTTCTCACTTAGTTCATTTACTATAGTACTCACCAGTCATTTGTTCCAATATACAGATTCTTGCCACAGCAGTCAATACACTCAATCTGAAAAGACAAAACATGATAATAAATTCCCCGATAATGGCTGGGAAAGGACATTAAAAAAAATGTTCTGGGTGGGACGACTTATTAAGTCATGGGAACGACTTATGAAAACAACCAAAAAGATTTTTGTTTCATTTTCATTATCTCATCTCATGTCTGCATGGTCCTTTTTTTCAAATTTCTTTTTCGTTTTCGTAAGTCGTCCCCCGAGATAATAAGTCCCCCCCCCCCCCCACTTAATAAGTCGTCCCGCCCAGAATTAGTTTTCTCGATTTCCTTTCCCAGCCATCGTAGAAGATAATGCTTATGAAATAAAGAATATTCCTGAGTTGGCTGTGTATGTGCATCACCGTCCATGTAGTATCTGCAGTGCAAAAATGGCAAAAAACCAACCTAACCTGTGTTCTAGCCTTGTCTCCCATCAATTTTACCCGCTCGACAGCGGGTATAAGCTCAAATGCCTTCACACTCATGTCTGCATGGTCTAAACGCTTTCTCCCAGGTATAACATTAATCAATAACCACTACAAGCTTCAAAATATCGAATAATTTATCAGAAAAATGGGCAGGAACTGCCAAGTGTCCACCATCTTGATTTGTTGCAAAACTGATCAATTCCACTACGGCCGGAGCTCCATCGGTGTACGCCGAAGACCACATTATTGTTCGAATACTAGTCCAAGCGAAGCGACAAGACGAGTTGCCCATACCAGGTAATGCCAAATCAGTTACCCCCAAGACTAACACTGGAGGAACAGGGTTGTCCGCTTCACTGCCCATACTTCTGTAGGGACGCTCCCAGCAGTTTGAAAGTCCTGTGAATGTATTAGTGTCTTTTTCTCTCAAGGAGCTGCATTGGACACTGTAAGGTGTCACATCCTTCGAACTAAAGGGACACAGCTCATGTGCCCTTATCAAATAGCACTTCAGGTTAGTTATAGCTCAGTTAGTTGTCTCGTATCAGGTACCACCCAAGAAGTAATCGAGTAGTGTTTGAGGAGATGATATGAATAAACACCAGCAAATGCTTTGTCCTCAAGTGACGATTGCACTTTACCCGTTACTCTAAGCACGGGTTACTCTGGGCAGGGATGGGGTGTCAGTGTCTCTCTCAAGAGCGTACAGCGGACTGTCTGCAGGATGCCTCATCCAATACTAAAGAGACAGGGCTTTTAGCACCTCTGTAGGGATAACCATACATCGTGAGGATAGGATACAACACAAGTTTGAATGTCCTGGAATAATTCGCGTCTCTTTACGAGACTAAATCGGACTCTCTGTAATGTCACATCCTTTGAACTCCAGGGACACATAGATACACACATTGAGCGCAAGTTATTTTCCGTGAGTAGTGAAGAAATGGGACTTTGTCAATAAATTTTTTTTATCTAGGCAGATTTCGCAAGCCCTCACGAGCGAAGATGTATGAAAGATGGTCTGTGGTGTCATGAAATCCTGCTCAAGTTCAGTTACGCGATATTCGTAAATCGGCTCAATCATGGATACCAGGAGGACTATACAGATATAGGAAACCAGACAGAGCTCTTCAGAACTGTCGTCATACATAGACGTTGGTCTCCGCAAGGCTTGGAAAAACTGTCTTCTTCTCGATCGTCAACTGCTTACATACAAGTTGGCTATCTCATTCGGGGTTGAAACGGGATGCAAATTAAGTTATGGTAAAGACTCTGGGCTATTTCGTCCCGGACCGCAGGCGTGAGGTATTTTTGGTGAAGAAGGTGCATTTGGTGTCGTTTGGTAAGTGCATAAATCTAACTTTTCGAGAGTGTCCCCCACGCTGAGAGACCGAAGGACAAGAGACAAAGCCTGATGATATGACAACTTTTATTGGGCAAGCATATAATATATACTACAAAACTTAGAATTAGTGGCCGGCATGCGGAATCAGAAAAGGCTGACCGTAAATATTGTTACACGTGAAGAGAGTGTAGTGTGCTAATCGAACTTGTTGGGAGTGATCCGCACACTTATTGACCGAAGGACAAGAGACGAAGGCTATGATATGACAACATTTATTTGGCAAGTACATACATATGAATAATGCAAAACTTGGAATACAATAACACAACGTTGATACTGCTGACGCCGCTTGAGCCGCTTGAGCAAGCGTGTCAAGGGATCAGATGTTGGGTCAGTGCGCATGCGGGGCATGGGATGGAGGGTGGTGCACTGTGAGTGTCGATAAGGATGGGGGGGGGGCAAAGGCAATTGACAATAGCATAATAACAATTGAACAATGTAAAGTCGTAAGAGACCGCGACCGCTTTCAAGGTAGCAAGAACTAATTGCTGACCAAAACAATGACATATTCTGTTGACACCAATGGAGCATTCTCTTGTACTGTATTTTAGCCCAAAACCACCCAATCAAAATGGTGCAGAGACTCGATTGACGTTTATTGTCTTCAAGAGGAAATTGATCTCAAAACTGATATGAGCCTATAGTATAAATAATGTCCTACCTAAAATATAGGCCTTCTGTTAAATTAGGCCTGCCTTAAGAAAAAAGAAAGAAAACCTACAACCAATTCCTCTTGAAAACAAATATGTAAATAAGGCTCATCCATGCATCATTTGGGTAAAACAATGTAGAAACACATTTTTGCTGTGATCAAGAAATAGCTCCATTGTTGTAATGTTACACTTCTTGTGCTGTGAAATAGCTCAGATACAGTAAATGGACTGCCACATTGAAAACGGAAAAAGAAATAGCAATATTCTGGATCAGCGAGTACATACATGAAGTGCTATTGATTTCAGGAATAAGCACATATTTTGCAGGAGTAACAATGTTCGATGTTTAATTTTCAGGGTCGAAAACAGGTGAGTGTCAACCCATTCTGAGCCAACAGCATGAATTACAACAAGAAAAGGGTCAATTCCGTTGGGAACTGCTGTTCCCTGATCATGGCTCTTGACTACTGGCCTGGAATAGAAAGGGAAGATTTAGATACCAAGAAATATTGAAATTTACAATTTAAGAAATTGAAGTATTTGATCATTTTTGATGAAGTCTTTTAAAAAAATCTATTATAGCATATCAGTAATATGTCTATACACATGCTTATGTCTGTGACAGCCTCACTGACATTAACAAGATGAATCAATTAAATTGAATTGTCGGGCAATGGTGGTCAACCTGCCTCGGGTTTATCCCAATATCAGTCACATGATGACGGACCTAAAGCCTCATTCCATCAACTGTAGCCAGCTTATCGAATTTCATCTCATTTACCTCAATTGTGTTCCACAAATCTGGCATCCTGAATATTTATCTCTCAGAAGTGGCCTCGGTCGCGTTGGCTCGATTCTTGGGACGGGACAGCGAAACCACACGAGATGGAGCAATCCACCTGAAAAAAATAGGAGACAATTCGAATGCTGCTTCAGTGAACAATGGGCGATCTGTTCAGGAGACGTCTTTCAAATCGCCCATTGTTTCATAAACGAGAGCTGGACAGACAGTTCCAGCTACTCTTCGCAGATTTCCTTCTTCCAATGCATACATCGCGTTTTGTCTCGACCACACTTGCATAGCTATTTACTTTAAGGTCACGTGCAGGTCTTATTGGTAATTGCTGGGGTGAAACTTGGTGCTGCGGGACAGACTTACATGTCCACAAAACGCAATGTCACTGCTGGACTGATTTACAAGTCCACAAAACGCAGAATCAGACATGGACATCATTACCCCAGCAAGAACCCAATGTAACCCCACAAATAGGGCCGCTTACAATGTTTAAGACATGTTTATACAATAACAATGCTGAAGCTATTGCCTGCAGTGACCTTGTTAATGATTTTTATGTGGGAGGGGCCAGGGACCGTGACTATTGATAAAGTCCTCACGATATTATGTTCGTCAACAATGGGGCACAGACTTTCAGATATTTTCGTGACTGACCTATATTACCAGTACAGTCCAATATATATTTCTTTTTTTGACTGACCTCTATTACCAGTACAGTCCAATATCATTCTATTCTTCGTGACCGACCTATATTACCAGTACAGTCCAATATATATTTCATTTTTCGTGACTGACCTATATTACCAGTACAGTCCAATACATATTCTATTCTTCGTGACTGACCTATATTACCAGTACAGTCCAATAAATATATATTTTTTCGTGACTGACCTTTATTACCAGTACAGTCCAAAGATACTATTTAGTCTGTATATTATTCTAGGGCTGGGGTGGGGGATGGGGAAATTCTCCAGTGACAAACTTTTTGATTGTCATTCTGGTAAAAAAACACGTCCAAAGAAGAAATTTATTCTCATAACTTTTAACAATGCTCGAAAAGAACTTTTAAAATGTTCATGTGGCGAGTCGCCACATGTACCGACTATACCTGTGGATCTAAATATATATATCATCATTGAAATCCTCAGAGAAATTAAACCAAGACAAAAAAGGGTTCCATGCCCTTGGTTTCCATGTACCGCGAACGATGCTAACGATAGGATTTAGCTGACAGGATTTGGCCACATGAACCCCTCCCTGTCCAGAAGACGCGGGGGTCGTCAGATCAATTTGAAACCGCCATGGACATCACTTCTTCCCCCTCACAAGTCGGTCGCGATGACCTCCATGTGCAAACCATTTTGGCTGTGGATGCCCCTGGTAACCCATGTCGCCTAACCAGACATAGCGCGCTGCCTGACTAGAAGTTACCGCCTCTGAGACCCAGGGTTGAGACACTGGGGTCTGCCCCTAGCTGACAGGTGGATGGAGATCCATATCATAGAGCATACCAACCGTACATAACCGGCTGGACTGGTACACCCTATCAGGCTCAGACTCCCCAACGGAGTCTATTGAGCGCAGCCGCAGCGCCAGTTAATATGGATGGATTCACGTCGTCAAATAACTGTCGACCTGATGAGCATTCGTTCACGGTACACAGAGTTTATCGGGGTTGGGGGCGAAGAGACAAGACCAGGAACTCCTATGGGGTCGCGGGCGCAATGCAATCCGAGGAACGAGATGCACCCAAAGTACAAACTCGAAAATAACTGGCTCATCCTTCGCCATATAGGTGTCAAGTATGTACCACTTATACAGACAGGCGTCATTAACGTTGGGTAACACATCACAAGGAACAATACCAAGCATTTTCAAGACCTCATATTTAGCGAAAAGGTGTGACAACAATGATAATATATCAGATCCAATACCAGTCCCTTGACCAAACCCAACCATTTCTTGAAAGTTCAAAGGACGTCGGGGCTTCTGAAAGAAAAAAGAATTGGCCATGACAGCTACGGTAGATAGATCGAAGTGATAGATGGGCTAACTGTCTATCTGAAAAGGGCGGGTAGCGATTTTTTTCCTGAACCTTTTGGGCACTGTAGTGTACATTTGTACAGGGACTTTCAGCCAATCAGATTTCGACAAATACATGACGTCAGAAGTCTTAGAAACTTTAGAGCAGTTGGTAGAGCGCTCGTCAGAAATGGCAGCATACGATGTTCATCCAAAGGTCGTGAGTTCGAATTTGGTTGTGGAAAACATTTTTCTTTTTCTTTTTTTACTCTTTATATTTTATTTTTATAACCCGTTTCTTTTCCCTTGTTATTTAGATTTTAGATATTTTAGTTATTTCTGCGCCTGCAACATACCTACAGAAAGGACAATAACAATAGCCCATCTCCAAGATCCAAGGGATTGTCCTTCAGATATCATATTGAGCATGAATATACAAGGAGACTTGTCTCATGTGAATGGTCTTCCTCCAGTAGGAATGTGTTTCTCTCCAATGAGCCTTGTCTTTCGATACTGCCTCGTGTGTATGGTCTTCCTCCAGTATATTTTGATACTGTATGCTTCGAATTTGAGTAACAAGCACAAAACAATACAAGCTTACTTCTAAGTTTCATGATGACGACACAGATTTATCGGATTCTGATTGGCTGAGAACCTGTACAAATGTACACTGTACTACCCGAAAGTTCAGGAAAAAAAATTCGCGGGCGGGCGATTAAGCAGGCGCATACAGTTAGATATTTAAAAGGGTAACAAAATGGCCGAAATTTATCTTCGCACACCATCTTTATACATGTACTTGTATAGGAGATATAGGTAAAACTCAATGGTGACGAGATTATCACTGCTCCCGAAAGAGATTTTAAGTAGCCTAAGTCTCAGCTGACATGCATGCATAAAAACCCAAACAACAAAGATAGAAAACACAAACGCCCGACCACCAAAAGACAAACTGCACTTGAAACATGATAGACACCCAGCGACAGGTCTCACTTGATTGCACAAACACAAGTTCATTGACGAGACAGGTCACAGAGAAATAAAAAAATATTCCTCGAGCGGGTTCGAACTCGGTACCCTCGCCACTTCATCCTTTCCGTCTTTTCTAATTTGGCCGTTAGGGTTTTTATGCATGCATGTCAGCTTTAAAGGGACAACCTGGGAGTGGGATTTCCCTGGCCACGAGGATAATACCTCTACTTGTCACCATGCGCCGCCACTTATCTCAAATATTGATTTTCGCCAGTGTGCGAGGCAGTTTTGGACATGACCTGTGAAATTCAGGCAGGCCTATAGTTACACCCAGTTTTTGTGCACTGTTTATTGCAGTTCAATGATGTATTTCAATTTTCCTGTTTGGACTGAGAAGTCACGGTTCTACTGGAAGCAATTTTTGTAGGAAAAACTACCATATCTCATGCCACAGTTGTCCATTTAATACCACTGAATACAAGAGGGGGTAGGCCTATCACTAAACCATGGTCCTTTCATAACACAAGCCTGGGAACAACTGGCAGGCTTTATCAAAGCTCTGGGATGGTAATCTCCGATTGCTCCTCGATCATCGCACAGTTGGCAGCACAGAGGTGAAATGAGACGATTGGTGATCACTACATCCTAAAGGCTAGAGGGAGGTAATTATAATATGATCTCCACCGCCCGACCCGATGACGTCATTACCGGAATTCCGGGTGGGAAATACCCCAAGTATTTACATCACAATGGCGGCAACTTCAGTTCTGAAGTAATCGATGAGCGAGAAGTTGCCACCCGGAATTCCGGTAATGACGTCATCGGGTCGGGCGGTGGAGATCATATTATAATAACCTCCCTCTAGCCTTTAGGATTTAGTGATCACCGAGACGATTGGTAATTTCTGCCATGTCTTCATGTAAATGTCTCTGAACAACTTCGATTGTATGCCTTATCTTTCTGATCCGGTCAAGGTCCTCATCATACATATCACATGTCACATTATCAAGGGCTGATTGGTTCAGAGATCGAATGTGTTATGAGCACGTGACACATTGCGCCGAGCACGTGGCGTGTGACGTCATAAAACATGGCAGACATGACCGATCGTCTCATTTTCTTGCTGCCAGAACGATATAGTACCATAGATAGGGTATGGGCTAACGGTGTCCTCCTTTCAAAGGTCAGCTGAGCCGAGTGTGGAAATATTCAGAACAGCAGTGGCGGATTTAGGGGTCCCGCATGAGGCATCCCTCTTTGATATTTTAGGGCACCTCTCCTCAAGAACCCTCCCCCTCATTTTCAGGATTGCACCTTCGGCTCTATCATGAGTTTTCATTGGTGGGGCAGCGACCCCCCCCCCGCTTCTTTCCCAAATTTCTTGATCCGCCACTGCTGCAGATATGAGAAGTTTCAAAAGAATACATGCATTTGCGATCAAGGAAGTTTCGATAGAGAAAAATTACTCACCATGGTGGTGTTCACGTCGTATCTTGTGATAAACCGGTTGGGCAGCATTGGGTGTGCTAGACAGGACAACGTGTCTGGCGTCTGCAAGAAATGAAAATGAAAAGATAGGATAAGATTGTACATTGTATCAGACAACAGTCGCAAAATTTGGGGAGAAAAACTGGTGGAGAAATCAGGCTGAACTCACCAATGTTGAACCAGTGCTTCGACTTGGCGTCGACACAACTGAACGCTTGTGTTCCCAAAACCAGTCTGTCATACCAGGAGCACAGCCAAATTAAACGCCCCGTATTGAGTACGTTACATCAGAGAGGTTACCAAAACCACTCATCTATTCAAATTGTGATTTTCAATCAAATTCATTGACCCATACACGAAAATGCTCACGATTTAAAGCTGATTGGTCAAATACTGAGGTCACGGTCGGATGAACAGGAGTCGGACAACTCGTGACGAAACTTGGCGGCGCACTTCTTTTACCAATCAGAGGCATCGTAACTTCGTAAACCCGCCGTAAAATACGATGTCTCTGATTGGTCAAAGAAGTGCGCCGCGAAGGTCTCCCGCGAAATTTGCAAAAGTCCCCCGCAAATCGTGCAGAAGACTCCCGCGAAAATACCTCTGCCACAAAATTCAAACCGTCCTCTGCTCCTGATTGGTTTAAATTGGGTCACGCGGCGAGATTTTTACGGCGCATTCTTTTGCGGCGTGTTTTTAGCGGGGCATTGTTGCGGCGCATCATTCGCGGGAGGCCTTTGCGGCGCAAGTAATTAATCGGCCGATATATTCTGATTTATGTCTATTCCCGCCTACCATAGACGTCGGACGTGAATCCATTCCTTCCTCGTGACGCAATTATTTCATGACGTCATGAGCCATTGACCATTCACACAAGTAGATTTATTCACACCGGCGCCACTGAAGTGCGGGTGTTGGACATCAAAATCGTCTGCTTGTAGGACATACAGTTGTGTGAGTTCACTAGAGCTTGCTCTTTACATATTACCCAAGTATAGGCCTAATGGCTAGAGAGACCAATGAATGGCTAAAGAGATTAATTCGTTCCACACACGTTGATTAAGATGTTACTTTTAGCACTGGATCTAAAACTCATGATCATGATACCTGTCGTCACATCGTTTATCTGCGTCATTTGGTCCTACTCTAACTGAGTTACTATGATATCGATCCCTTGCTGAACACTGATACATATCGAATTATAGTATGACGTACTTTTTCCATAAATCAGGAAAAGAAATTGTTCACTCCATTAAGGTCACCTGGGGCTCCTTATCAAAGGAA
Source organism: Lineus longissimus (assembly GCF_910592395.1). Lineage (NCBI taxonomy): Eukaryota > Metazoa > Nemertea > Pilidiophora > Heteronemertea > Lineidae > Lineus > Lineus longissimus. The sequence continues at coordinate 6,632,585 of NC_088315.1, forward strand.
ATGACAACGCTGGCGTGGAATTAAAATCTTTCCGTAGGATAAAGTGTCCGAGGACAAACATTCTCTAATGCGCCTTTTAATCTTTCAGTTTCTAGTTATTGAAAGTCTTGGGTTCCTATAGAACCATATCCTCATCAACTATAGAGTAGGACAGTCTTACCCGGGGACATTTAATACCGTTTATACCCCGGCAGTTTTTCCACAGCGTAGGCCAACCTTCAGATGTACCGACGGAACAGATCACGTCAGTCTCCATCCAAACCTAATGAACAAAAATTAAAATTGCCTTAAATGGATGATTCTTTGATTCTTTCTCAATACCTGCCGACCTCTGACAGGTGTCACAATCTCCTGGAAACCAGGATGACAGATCCATTGCTTGAGGCGGCTATTCTTATCAAAGAGTATACGGTATCTATAAATTAATATTAATGAACCTTGCTGATCGCACCAAAACGGTCCTGAGAATAAAGGATTCGCTCCAACACCAGGGTTTTTACATCGTGTTTCCCTATTAGGGTAAACAAACTTTTCGTTGCTATTGGAGAGTATTGTATAAGGACTCTTCATCCCTGGCGTTCAAGCTTAATTTGAGAAGTTTGAATGCGCTCTGCAACTTTGCTTTTTGGAGAGTGAGACTTTTGTTCCCAGCCCCAACGACGCTGAACTTCGAGATTCGTCAAAGCCCATGCAAATATCATTATCAGTGCACCAGTTGTCCTTGGGCGGTAATCACCCAGTCTCTCATCTGATAGTGTCGTGCAGATGCACAACGGCAATGCCAGGACGGATACAAGTAAGATAAGCTTGAAAGTAACGGGGCTTGGGAAAAGAGGATAGGTTTCTTAAGAGGAAATTTCCTTAAACTTAAGCATGAAATGCACTACGGTAACTGAAAACACAGAGTTAATACTTTCAAAGGATAATTTTCTGGAAAAAACCCAAACAAATGGAGCCTGAATTGACAAAGGATTACTTAGGATTTCTACTGATAGAGCAGCTTTTTACCCCCAAAAAGCAGAGATAAGAGGTTTTTGTCAACGTTTTCGTCAAGGGCAAATTGGTTTAACTTGGAAGTAAGGATACATATCACAGACCGCAAATAAGAAGAAAACCAAATTCGGAGAAAAAACCCAACAAGTATTGGAAGAGAAATCTTTAAAGAGTGTGACATTTGAGATAAGGAATAACGAACTAACTAAAGGATTATAAAAAGAGTTTGACAATATCTTTAGGCGGGATACAAAATAAGTTACTACTTGAAGATGAGAATAACTAAGAGCAAATAATGACATGGTTATAGACAAGTTAATCAAGCACTAAAGAACTCCGTGATTTTGTATCAATGATGGTGCTTGGTTGGGAAATATGATAGAATATCTCAATATGACGAAGAACAGAATATTGGAGCTGGTCTTACTTAATCTTCTTAATTTGTATTATACCTCAGGTAAGTTTTCTGAACTTTTCCTATATTCGATTCTATTCTTCGATTAAGAACACTTAATCCATTGGAAGTGTTACATTTTTGTGGAATATCTATCTCATTCTATATTTCGGGTTCGATTCCTCATCGACGTACTCTCTAAAAGCTACAACTAATGGAAAATTCTTAACGATTTATGGTGTAATGACATGTACTTAAATGTTCACACTTTATATCATACTGTCATGGCTTACTCATTTTCTTCTCCTTCTATTATCGTGTTTGGTGAGCTATCTCAGGTTATCTTTCAGCTCGATAATTCATAACCTTATGGTATTCAGCAAGTAGAAATAGTAATTAATTCAAGCAATTAAAAAGTAATTCCTACACACTGTAATCATGTCAACATGGGCCCAGTTCTTCAAAACAAATCATGTCACAAACTCACAAACTATAGACGTTAATTTTAAAAAATACCGCCAAGTTAAAGTTAGCGTCTACTTTGTGGTCAACTTGTTTTGAATAACAACTGGGCCCTGCAGTTACTAATTGTCTTTGAAAGCTTGCCCTTATGTTGCTTGGTTGGGATGATAGGATATCTGAATATGTCGAAGATTGGAAATAGGTGCTGGTGCTAAAATCTTCTTATTAACTTGCATAAAACCTCGGGTAAGTTTTACGAACATTTTCTGTATTTCAGATTGGTTCTTTCTTAGTGACCACTCTAAAATCGAAATTGTTTACAATGTAATTTGAGTTCTGACTCCATTTTATGTTTTAGGTTCGATTCATGTCTCGTCGACGTACTCCATAACATCATAGAAACTATATTATGTTAGAAAAAAATCGCAGGAATTATAGTTACTTCAGCTGGTTACGCTGAAAGGGTGGATGTCGTCCTGGGTGACGACAAATGGTACCCAGGTTCGAGATCGACTGGACAATAAGCACCCTGGGTGCCATTACACTAGACAAACAGCACCCAGCTTCTTTTTGCCTGGCTTACGGATCTTTAGGGACGAGGACGTTTCTTGCAATCTCGTTTTATCTCGCGCCGTGGTACTGTCACATATCGACTGATTGTCAAGAAAAATACGCAGCAAATCCGTTCATTTTGTCATCACACAATTTTTCATTCTCTGAATATATCCTTATAAATGTGCTTTCAAAGACCTATAGGCCTAAACGCGTTTTTTCTGTTTATCTGTTCTTTTTATTTCGCGCACTGCTAATGCCGCAAGTACACGGCGCGAGATAAAACGAGATTGCAAGAAACGTCCTCGTCCCTAAGATCCGTAAGCTAGGCAAAAAGAAGCTGGGTGCTGTTTGTCTAGTGTAATAGCACCCAGGGTGCTTATTGTCCAGTCGATCTCGAACCTGGGTACCATTTGTCGTCACCCAGGACGACATCCACCCTTTCAGCGTTACTTCAAGCAATTCAAACGATTATTCAGCTATGAATGTATTCCTAATACAAGATCTAAATAACAGAGATGGACTTACAGACATCTTATCATTTCGCCTTTGAGTACCACACCGGTTGGGTTTGTCTTCATCTCTGATTTAATGCAAAGTGCCAAAGTTCATGCCATGTGAGGCTTATCAAGATAACAGGCAGAAAATACGTGTTAAAGTACAGCAAAACCCACCCTGGATAGCATGAAATAAATCAAGAAGCATTGCAGTTGCCTAGCAACTGTCCGCCATTAGTGATGGGCTTCTTTCCTGCTGCAATCATTTCGTCGGTAATTAAAACCAACGTCAACAATGCTGATAAAGGAAATTCATTATAATCTTAACGACATGAAGTGGTTTATTAAAGGTCAACTGGAATTAGATCCCTTTGAAAGGAAGGAACAATTGTTTAAGTTTTTAAAAACCTTTTGATTGGTTATAGTTCCTGCATCGCATTCATTCAAATAGTTGGAGGGTAATTAGAAATCGATCATGATTGATATCACTCGATTAACGATTGAAAAAATTCTAATTGAAAAGCGATAGTTGTATATTTTCTCATTGAATGTTGTACTTGAATGAACATTGGTCAATATGTGAGGCTATACTCGTCACTCGGGCTCAGTTGTTCGAAACAAGTTTGGCCACTAACTTGGCGTTAACTTTAATTTTGCGTTATCTCCTTCAGTCAAGCCCATTAGACTTAACACCAAGACAGAGATAACGCCAGGTTAGCGACTAGCTTGTTTTGAACAACTATGACCTTTCGCTCAGTCTTTGCTGGATTTGGACAAACACATTACAACCAGCCTTCCTCTACATTATTCAATCGATCACAACTGCAGGAAGCAGCCAGGAAATAAGTTTTGTCCAATTTGTTAATCATATCATGATATTGATTAATATCATAGTCAACCTTGACAATAAAAGCTCTGCAGTACGAGTATAAAGTGTGTCTTAAAATGTATTGATCAAGACTGGATGCATTAGAATCATATCGAGATAACCATAAAGAAAAACTGTAAATATGTTAAGAAAGAAACAATCTTGGTGTGGTATCTATTACACAAAAAGAACAACTATCATATCTAAAAATTAAAACACTAAGAAAGAAACAGACTTGGTACCTATGAAAACCAATAGGCCTGTTACTGAGAATGAAATTACGAAGAAATACCAACAACTTCTCAAGCTCGTGGAGTGAAATGAGCCCTAAGTTGTCTTAGCCTCAAGAATATTTGATGTACCCGTAATTTTTTTTCAGTGTCATGTTGGGGCCCAAGGCACTTCCTTCTGTTTGCAAAGTAAAAACTTCTCCTTTGTTGGAAAAGTTTGGCCTTAGGCTTTATAAATTGATGATTTGTCATGCATAGCTTGACGTAGGTGGAAGAGATCCACGTGAAGAGACTGTAAATGTTTTCCCAGGCCTTAGTTCCTTCACAATAGGACACAGCTTTTAAATGATTATGAGCTGTTCCTGATGATTGTCTCACTGTTTGGAAGAGTATTGTTCTGCATGAAAATCTATAATCTATTTTGATAGAAGGAGACACGTCTACTCAAGGGATCGATAGAACCAGTTCTATGCACATAAATGGAAAATATTGCTGAAAATATTAGTCATTTTGAGAGATGTGACATAATACAGGGAGCCTATGACTATCCAATGAGTAAGAAAAATGCATATTCTGGTAAAATGGACTTTAAGTAACAATACTGATTTCGCTTTGAGTCTTTTCTTTAATTTGCACGTTTACATCGTTACAATACATGTAAATTGTTTTGATTGCCAAATTTTGGATGTTCTGAAAAACAAAAATGGAAAATTAACGTGACAATGGTTCTTTTATTTCTAATATGTTATATGTTACTACACGTATATGTTATATGCTGCTACAACGTTTCATTGAGTTATTTACCTTTCAATTCCTATACACAGTATTGACCCTAGAAGCAGTCATTGAGAGTTTCCAAAAATTCGAACGACGTATTAATTTGATGACTCTAGACTTACTTTTATAGTGACATACACTGTGCCAGTTATTGACAGTTAATGTGTCAGCTTAAGCAACTCAAGAAAGTTGGATTTACATGAAAGCATCAAATTTGACGAAATAAAATTAAGATTCGGTGGGCTTAACCTTTTTTTCATCTTCTCGTTTTTGAGGGAACATTACACCGATAACATTTTTGCAGAAATAAACTTCGATAACCGGGAGTTGAGAGAATGATGAAATACATAAACATAAATGTTTTTAGGGCTTAAATGCCAAGTTATTAAATTTCAAAGCGTATGGCTGCGATAAAAATGTTTCATAAAATGCTTTTAACAAAAGGAGACTTTAGACTGATGCAATATCTATCTATTACATCAGCAAAACCTTTCTGAAAATTTTATTCATTTTCACACCAGAGTTAGATCATGTCAGACTCTTGTTGAGACTTCTCTTGATTAATGATAAGGTGCACTAAAGTGATAACGAAATAAGCTCGGTGTGTTTACTTAAATCTTAAGGTATGATCGATCGATATTTGTTCCTGCGTCGTAGAATCTACGGTGGCCGATAATGCTATGTTAAAATCGAGCCGATACGAAATTGGTGGCATCGTTTTCATGTTGGATTATTGCTTATGTTATAGAAATTGTGAGGAGACGTCTGCCCTTTCCAACTAATTCTTTATATAGGGAGTATGGTGACATTCTAAGCTGATCAAACTGGGATATTTCCGCAAGAATGGCATACATTTATAAAATGTGAGAACACGTGCAATATTTTAAAAAATAGTTAACGAAATGTGACGCCATACAGATGATGTGGCAACGATAGATATTTGAGATACGAAGCAAATTGTCCATCGTGACGTTGATCTGGGATCAAGGACGAACATTACTTTGCAAAGTTTGTTAGTAATTATTTGAGCCAAAACGAAGGAGCAGTTAAATGGACCCTATGATAACTCAGATAAGTATCTTATAACGGAAAATAAAGAAAAGAAACTACTGCTATTTCTTCGTTGTCGAACCTAACTCATTCACTGGTGTGCCCAATAATCATGGATACGTTGACCTTCATGCAAAATACCCACAGGAAGAACTATAATTTGTTACCCCTTCTCTGTAGGGTTGGGGTCATGCCAAGCGAACAAGTCACCTTCCCAAAGCTCAGCGCAATTGCCAACTTGTCAGTGGATTTCCCCTCATGTGGTAATGAGCTTGGTATATCTACTAACCTCATCAGACGGAGACATATCTTTGAGGGTTAGTTAAATTATTTCATCTTCTTTCTTTTTTTCCACATACTTATTTATGCTGTAAATAGCCTTAATATATACGCTGTATAATTGAATCAAAATATCACAAAATATGCTCCATTTATCGTAAAATACATTTTGCAGAAAAGGGAAATAATGTAAAATATCATTTAATTAGTCTAACCTCAATATGTTATTAATGAGGTAGAATTGATAAAAATTGCTTTGATTGCTGGCAAAAAACCAATGAGGCAAATTCAGGATTTTATGCCTATAATGTCTCAGTGCAAAAAAAGTATCAATTTTGTGGTGTCTAAAACAAAAGAAAAATATGATTAACACATTTGAAAAAATCTAATTTCTGGGGGAACCTATGACCTTTTGGATTGCACCAGTCAATTGAAGAAATAATCGGCGCCCGGTGGGTACCTTCAGGCACACAAGCAACAAAATCGTATTCCAATATCCAGTTTCTAAATAAAAAAATAACCGAACTAAGTACTGATTGATTATTGATTATCAGTTCTGATGCTATGAGTGGATTGATAATCAACACACAAATAGGTTGAGGAAAAAACCTTGTTATTTTTAGGTATGTTGGTTAATCATCATATCATCATATATCATTACCGGCGTCGTAACTGTCCACCTATGTGGGATCTTTTACTTGCCCTGGCATAGACCACTCAGGTACAAGGGACCACGGCTTTTAGTCTCATCCGACAGACCCTCGAGTATTTCATACATTGTACGTGTTCTGAATTTTCGTTCCTTGAAAGCCACACTGGTTCACCCAGAAATATACTCCTGAGTTCTCCAGTTTTTACGCCCGTTTTTAGGGCGGGGACGATTTACAGTTGGAACCCCAAACCAGCTCCTTCGTTGAGGTTCGAATTACTGTGACTGTTGTTAGATGTTGCTTTTCAAAAGTTATAGATATAGAGTAGACCCATGAATAGAATTTCCAGAACCAAAAGCAATTTGCTAATACGAGTTTGATATACGTTTTGGTATCTACAGCCAGTTTATTTGAAAGACTCTGCTACTGCCAAGTAGCTACAACATGTGAAGCTACGATTTACAAAAACAATCAGAAACTAAAAGAAAAATTATTTTTGATGGTGTAGGCCTATCCATGGCCACTCACAATTTTCATTTCAATACAGTTCCTCAACGGTACCTGCATACACATCTTACTATCAAATGTTTTTGAGCAGGCCCGGTTGCTAATGATGCCTATCGTTGTCATTGGCAACAACGACAACATCCAAAGAGCTTAGGCAAAGTTTAAATTTAGATAGTTTAATTCCGATTCTTCTTTGTCGGAATGGCGTGTTAAAAAGGTCAATGCAGCAGTAGAGACAATTGTTGCATCACTATTTGGAATACATTGTTCATATATTGGATTATACCATTGTGTGCCCATCGAAGCCAAGTGAAATATTTTTTTCATTCTCGACGGATTCTGAAATCTCTGAAAATGTATATCGGGATGTTTTATCATGGTAAGCTGAGTTGGATGTTGTGTGTTGTGTTTTGAACCCACAGTCACACGTCCCATTTCTCATCCGAAATATTTTCCTTTAAGAAAAATCACGAACACGATACGTCATTAAAAGGACGAATTCCCTCTACAAATATCATTCGGTCATTTTCAAGTGTTGTGAATACACTACGCTTACGCTGCTTGGCATTGATATAAATTTATGGCCCATTTTCCTGAGATATTATGCATAAAACAGAATTGATGCCATTTTGTGCAAATTGGATTTCAGCCTTAGCCATGTACATGTACCACTGTCGCTGTATAAATAACCGTTTACTGGCACGGCTTACATTTCCATTGTAATAATGTGCATTTCCTCTCAAAATATCATATGCCCTTCGGTCAAGAGAAATAAATGTAACGTGAAATGATGCAGTACACCTCCACTATCTCTGCATATACATGCGATACTGTTTCATATTCACTGAGCAACAAACTGCTCTCAGTAAACCTTTTGATGCATGTCGTACTGCAGTCCCGTGTGAAGTCTGTATGCATCACTCTTTGTACGTAATTGATAGATGACCGGTCTTTATCGTTACAGCTGCAGCTGGGAGAAATCTTTCGGTGACAAGGCATTTAACATCTGCTGGTGTACCCCTTCATTTACATGCTAACTGATACTAATATATCATTTTTATCTTTACTGCCATGAAATATTACTGGGAGAAATCTTTCTGTGTCAAGGCGTTCAACATGTTACTTAATATATATCCTTTTTATCTCTACAGCTACGAAATGTTACCGGGAGAAATCCTTCGGTGGCAAGTCATTTAACATTTGCTGGTGTAACCGTTCAACATGTTAATCGCTATATCTTATGCATCTTTACAGCCATGAAATGTCACCGGGAGAAATCTTTCGGTGACACGCGTCCAACATCTACTGGTGTATCCCTTCATCGACATGTTAACTAATATATCATTTTTATAGCCATGAACTGTTACCGGAAGAAATATTTCGGTGACAAGGCATTCAACATCGACTGATGTATCCTTTCAACATGTTTACTAATATATCATTTTTATCTTTAGAGCCATGAAATTTTACCGGGAGAAATCCTTTTGTGCCAAGCTGTCCAACATCTACTGTGGTATCCCTTCATCAACGTGTTGACTAATATATCATTTTTATTTTCACAGCCATGAAATGTTACCGGGAGAAATCTTTCGGTGACAAGGCGTTCAACATCTACTGGTGCAAGAAGCCGCCCATGACGATATGCTGCACGGAGGGAGGTAAATTCACCTGCTGCGAGGACAAAAGTGCTCAGCACCTGTAGGTACCCTCGATTTTTTTGAAATAAAATATGACAAATTCATTTTGAAAGCAAAGTAGATTTATTTTATCACACCGTCATATCAGACCCAATTCCCCCTTGCAGCCGGTCAGCTGGACGATCATCAGTATGACCCGTAAGCTGTTGCATTATCTTTATAAACGAATGTGAACAGTTCCAGGGTCACCGTCCCCAAACAATGTGTTCGGCCCCTGACTGATACATCCTTCTCTCCTCAGGATGCAGCAACTGCAAATATGGGGGTCTGTCTTCGGCATCGTATTCCTGGTTGTGGCTGTGTACCTCTACTACAGAGTTGAGAACAACATATGTGATGGAAACAAAAACCTGAAGGAGTTATGTATGACGTGCTGTTACTGCAAATGTATAAGGTTGGTGTTTTCTTTTGAATAATGTTATAACTGTATTCATGGTAACAATCGTAATATGAAAACACACCAATGAAAGACACCAATAAAAGTCAAATTTTTCTCTCTCAACTGTATTAAACATGTCATAACCACATATCAGTTTCGATGAAATTTCCAATTTTGAAATGCCGTTGATAATTAATGCAGTCATGAGAACACTGGTATTTCCGGATATGGTGATTTTTTTTCCAGACGAAAGGGCTGCTGTTGTTGCAAAGGGTGCGTTAAAGATGAAACAATGATATCACCGAGCATACAATGTACAGACAATGATACGATGGATCCCATTGAGGAAGACGAATGCGACTTTTCCCCGGCTTGCATCGGACAGGGCGAAAATGGCGCTCAACATGCTCAATACGTTCCCGGTGCAGGGCATGATGGGATATTATGGATGCCAAGAGTGAGCTTTAGGATTGGCTCCTCTCCCAGCTAGCATTCCCTTGCTTTTACTCTGGTTTTTATCTCCGACTTCTGCATCCTTATTAGTTGGTGATAGACCCGATTCATCTGTTTAGCTCGCCTCTATCGCCTCGTTTTTAAAGATGGCTTTCACGGTCCAGCGTTTACACTCAGTTCCCTTCACCGCATCCTGTGTTCCTGATCATGTCACCTGCATATTTCATCCTGCTTGAATTCTGAACCTACTCGTTTTTGATTCTTTTGGCTATTTAGATAAAAAAATCTTTTTAGACATTCTTCATTTTGATAAGTAAACCTTATTCCATGCAGTCCTCATTGGTGTTAGCTTCCAAATGCTTCAACCGTCTTGTCAATTGCTTAGAAATACTTTGAAATACACCGCCTTCATTTTTAGCGTTCACATACATCTTCATTTTCATACGGGTAGTTTTTCCTACAGTTCTATTACAGTAGAATCCTCATTGTCGCGTGCATCTGGAGATGTAATCGTCTAAAAGAATTTGTTGGATTTTTTTCAAATTGAATTAGAGTAAACTATAAATTTACTTGTAATTTCAAAAATTACAATTTTCATTCTCAGCCATACCGGTTACTCTCACGGAGGCATGAATCATGAAGGCGTTTAACGTTGAAATAGTAAACAATAAATGATTCTTATATACTAATAGAACGTGCCAGTTATTAATCCATATGTATTGCGGTTTCGTCATTTCAGGAGGAAGAAAAAGAAGGACAAAATGATCGATGACTATGAAGACATCGATGGCAGTTGTGAGAAGAACGGATCATTGAGGAACTTCGACATCGACGTCATCAGCATGAATCGGATGGATGAGTCTGATGGCGCATGCGCAACCACCAGGCGGGTGTCTTTGAACCTCGAAAATATGAGCCACTGCGGCAGTATCATGTCTCGGCAGAGTATCTATGAGAAAAGGGATTCTATAGAGAGCGAAAATCAGGAAAATAACCAGAAAGAGACGGCGGAGACCCCGTGTTAGATCAGGTAGATTACGATGAAGTCACAATATCAAGTACGATTTTAGCCCCCTTTGCAATCTTGGTGGCCAGAACAAAAAGGACGAACATCTGACAGATACCTTTTCTAGCGGTATAAAAAGTTAAGGATCGGATCGATGGTAGGCCTAGGAGTCTGAATCTCAAAAATGTTGGGCCGTGTCCGAGCTAAATGTATACCTTACTTTGCGAATTAAACGCGCATGCTAACCATCATTATTGTATGTTGAAACAGTTCGCGCTGACTTTTGATGAAATCCTTCAGGATTCTATAGTTACAGTGTGATACAAGTAGGCCCTGTTAGAGAATGACGTATAGCCATAAATATAACTTTGTTCTCTGTGTTGGTGTCAGAAAAACAGTTACATGTATTACGAAACAGCCTTATACTGTTTTCATGTTTCCATGGTCACGTTATGCAAACTATGATATTGTAAATATATCCTTTTGTGATATCACCAACTTAAAGGAGAATCTGAAAATGTACATTATTGAGGTTTTTTTTGTTATTTAAAAAAAGATTGGTTTCTTTATTAAAGGGATATCATTTGCACGAGGCAAAGCGGGAGGTGAGCCATACATGTTGGGGGCACTGAACTGGAAGGTATCGCTTCTATTTTTATTTTCAGGGCGTTACTTTCGATGTTTGCATTCTATATTTCATCGTCGTTATGAAGAAATAAATATCCTACTAGTATTCTCCCTTTAATATATAAAACTCGCCTGAATTATTGTGTTGGTGATACCATTGAAATTTGTGCATGAATGATATGTTTATATACTGCACAACGAGCAAGTGAACTTTATATTGTGTCTTGATTGTTAAGCGCTAAGTAAACCAGGCCGGAAAATGTCTCGGCGGAAAATGTCTTGGATTTAAAGCAGGATTATATGTAGCAGCTAGGGGATGTCCAATAAGTGGTCTCTGGGAGACAACTGCGCGCAGGGGTAAGGGAACGGGGGCTGGTATGACTTGGTGATAAAACTATTCATCTAAGTGTTTATACAAGTAGTACCGATGTACTTATAGATATAGCAGAGACGCCAATCGGCCTCTATGTGTGACTTAAGACCGCTTTGCAAAATACATGTGTACGTTATTGTCCAGTACGTATCACTAATGGGCCAATTTGGGAAGGTCCCATGATATATACACGTAACGCGGTCAGGCAGAGTACATGCATGCTATATTTCAAGATACAAGATTTAAATCATACCAATATTACGGTATGGATTCCCGTCCATTTCTTTCCTTCATGTAATTAAACAGCAATAGAACATGTAATGTAGTGCGTTTAAAGTGTCGTTGATGTAGGTACTGAAGCGACGCCTATCATTGTTGTGTGAATACATGTTTATCTGTTTATGTACAATGTATATATCTGAATAAATTAAGTTAATCAAGATCGTATTTTGTTCTAAATTGTATCATATTATTAGATGGATGGCCCTTGCTCCGTGATTGAAATAGTTTGGCGGTTATACCTATAGTTTGTTTGTTACATCGCTTTAGTCGTTGACGGGCTTATCATCCATTTTTTCTGATTGGATTCTAGAGTTAGATGTCAAGAATAATGCACTGGTTTGCCTCTAAACCTAGGTTTCTGAGGCCAGCAAAGCTTAGATACATATGCAATCACCACAGCTAGAAGCAGTAAACAAGAGAAGACAATAGAAACGACCAGAACCCCAGAGTTCATGGAGGGCATGTGATGTTCTCGTTCTTCTATGGGAACGTCACGAAGAGCTTCGTAAATTCCAGTGTAAAGACTGACATTTAAATAGTCACAGGTGGCAGCACTGATGTTAAACTGTGCACCCCATCTGGTGGTTTTGAAATATAACATAGTGCCATCTGGCGGACGATTACAGAAAAAGGCTATTTCGTTCGTGACGTATTTTAAGTGGTTGACTTCCTCTTGGAAATCCTCAGTTTCTTGTTGAATTCGTCTCCATAATGTTTTATTGAAATAATCGTACAAAATATAGTCTGCTCGACTCCAGCTCCTGTGCATGGCCTCCAGATACAAGTACCGCACCAAATCGTCGGAAGTGACGTAATGTGGCTTCCGGTGGTTCACCATGAGGTTAAGAAACACAACATCCTCTGTAGTCCAGCAGAGATATCTTTTCATGAGAATGATAGACTCATAAAAATGCTCCGCAATCATGACCAGATGAAAATGTCGGTCAATGAATTTAAGAAAAGTTCTGATTCTGCGGCTGTCTTCTTCATCTTTGTTATCATATCCAAACTCCGTCATCATGAAGTTTTTGATGAATTTTTTCCCGTAAAGTGGAATGTCATATTTTTCTGGAGATTCTAGAAATGTCGACATTGGGTCGGAATCGGTGAGATTCGCTTGCTTTATTAAGTTAAATTCAGAGAAATCAAAAATTGACTGAAACTGTTCGAAAGGTTTTCGTATAATTGCAATACTAACTGTATCATCGGGCATAACCCGCCTTACTGTATCTCGATCATAAATGGTATGCAACGCAACAATGTTGATTTTCTGTCCTTCTAAAAACTCCTCGTACTGATACTTCCGGTTTTGCGTCTGACCTTTGACATAAGTTCCGATGACGTGATGAGGCTGGAACCTATCAGGCCATCCGAGCCAACCTGTGGAGTTTGAATAACCAATCGTACGAGTCTGGCCAAACGTCAGGTCCATCTTTTGGGCATACCTGACAAACATGCTTGCAACTGTGGTAGAGGCACATTTGTGAACCTTCAGAAAGTAGACATCTTGCGCTGGGAAGCACTGTTGACCCTTCAGCCTCGTTCCCAAGTTTGCTTGCCCATTTGCATATTCTGGTGCCTCCGGAAGGTACAGTGATGAACTGCAACGATACAAAAAAAAGGAACACTATTGAAAATTTTTTTTAAATGCAGCCATTCTTGTGAAAAGATTTTCATGCATTTTTGTGCACTACATTCGTTCAGTTAGTTGGACTCAAGCATGAAGGGTTAAACATCTTTGTAACCATAGTGATATTAATGTATTCCCAGTTCACAGAGGAACCACGAGCTTTCGGAATTGCTGCTCCGCATGGCCTCATTGGGAGCGTGAATAATTTATTTAATTAGAGATTACACTACAAATTTAACACAAAAATCAATACTGATGATTTCTGTGGTTTATATCATTATAACGCTGCGATATACAGTGTTTCAGAAAAAAAGGAAAGTGACATAAATTTTGGAAAATTAAGTATTTTATTGCTGTTACACGGCTTCATCAACAGATATTTTCTGTATTGTTACACGACATATCATTATTAATGTACTTTGTTGATACACATTTCCATAACTTCAAAAAATATTTTCAGTGTACATGTATGTACATGTATATTGTTACACGACATTTCCTAATTACCATTTCATTAACTATTTTCAGTATTTTTTACACGACATTTTCATCAAAAATATTTTCTGTATACATGTATACTGTTACGCGACATTTTCATTCTGCGAAGTATGGTAACAGACGTACACCACTATGAAATTATGCCACTTTGCAACAGATACAGAGCGGATACGGCCAAGCATGGTTGGGATCAATGCTCTAACACAAAGAGTGTTAAGTCACGAATGTCACTGGGGAATGCCGATAAGAAATGAGGCTGTGAAGTTCTTTTGTGTAGGCAGCTGTGACGTCGATTGCCTTCCGTACTGGAACGAGATGGAGCATTCCCAGTTGGCTATTCGTCATATTAACTGACTGTTTGGTATGGATTGCTGTGTATGGGAGCATGGTTTGCTGAGCATGACTGTTGGGACAGAAACTGTTGATATCCAACACTTGAGGCATGTCAGGTGCCTGTACATGTAGACATACACGGGCGATATCATGATTGTTCGTGTTCTGTGCTCTTTTTTATGACAATGGAATGATATGTTTTTTTATCACGACGAAGAAACACACCTCATAATTTATTGCCGCAATTTTCACTCTGCCCACAGGCATTACATTTGTTCGATCTCCTCATAACGAAGTCGAACAATGAAATAGGCGTTCACGTGGCCGTTTCGGGCGATGTGCGAAAACTCCTTTATATCTGAACCCTCGTGATAGCTGGTTGCCGTCGAGCTACCGAAAAGAACTGTTGTCGGTGGGAAGCTATCGCAAGAAGTTAGGCCTGCATCGCCAGTATCAAGGAAACAGCGATGATAACCCTAGAAATATCTGCCCACCCGTGGTTCCAACAATGAAAACAACCGACAAAATAACAAAGCATTCTTACCTGTTCCACTCGTGTACATCATTCGACCTTGACCTCAGCACACCAAGGACCATCAGCAGGGCAAGAGTTGTAAGCATCAGGAGAAGAAGCTTTGCGAAGAATCGGAACTGCGGTCTCTTCATCACTACCGGTCCACTAGCTGCACCATGTGCCTCAACCATTGAAGAATTTCTATTCAATTCTGACTATAGCGTATTCCAATCATGAGTGAGCGATCCACTATGCATCCAGTAGCCTGCAGCTTGCGCGGGACAAGGGAAGTGCTATCCTAGAAGAGTTTGCCGATAGCTGTACCTGCATCGAGTAACGTTCTGGGTAAAATGGCAGTTTTGTTAAACACCACGTTTCCTCCGTGATTTGTAAAAATGCATTATACCTATTACCTGATCAGCTACTGGACGTACATTGTATATACTCTATCCCAGACCTATGAGGTCAGTTTTGCATCCATAAACTCTTACCTTTTTCTACAATCTCGTGGCAAGCATAGTAACAAGTCTATCTTTCAATATTCATGACTCCATATAGGTTAACTTCCTATAATGAATTCCACATAATCAGGGAAAAAACATTAAAATAATTCATAAATGCCGGCGAAACTGACCTCATAAGTCCGCGAATAGAGTATAATCTCGATACTCGCTGGGAAATAGTATGATGATAATAGTATATTCTACATATATGACATACTGCCTGTAAATGTTTAGAAAATTACCACTAATTGTCGTACCACTGACACGACCAAACAGGTCTATCCAACCTAGTAACTTTTAGTACCACAATGTACACACGTAACACCCCACTATGCACTGGCGTTCCTCGTTGCATATTACTTTCATTGCTAGTCCCGGTTGCTGATAAGTTAGCCAAAAAAGCGGATATGGGCTCCAATGAGGATACTCCACCATTTAGCTGGAAGTCAACCATGCACCTGCATAGAAGCACTAACGACGGAGATATATGTACTCTTAAAAACCTCCAATTCCGGTCACGTCTCTTGGAGGAATAACGTCATCACGGCCAAATTGCAAGAAAGGTTTCGGTGGATAAACGTCAATGTACCACGAGCACTGGAGGAAAGAATCGATTTAATGCTGCCACCATACGGCGTAAGCCAATTCGGTTCGATTCCATCCACGTTCCTTAACCCATTTATAGCTGTCCTGGTGGTACCCTGGCGTGGTACCGGAATCAAATTAGAAAAGTCCCAACATATGGTGATGAAATAAATGCAAATAAAAGACAGGAATTTTGGCTATATAAGGGAATTACTACATTACATCTTAACGCGTTTCCAGCTCTTTACAGCTTATATATCTATCGATATATTTTTGCTGTGAGCTCGGCTCTCATTCATTCTATGAATATATGTATAGGAGATTTTTTTAAAGTTTTTTTTAATCAATTTGAAATGCAGAGTACATTCCTTCTAGTTAGCCTTACTTATTTTCACTTAATACAAGCAACAAGTCAGTAACTCCCCGGGTAAGTGTACGATGAGTCCACCTCAAGCATCATCCATGACTCCCTGAGTCCACTCGTCCTGGCCTTGGTCCCCCAAGACAGCTGCGGCCAAACTTCCGCACTCCACTCGCTCTCAAGCAGTCGCGGTCCGTTCACATTCGCTTCTGCGCAAAACACCCCGAACCACCACCCACCACCGTAGTCCTGCGCACAATTGACACTGGCGTTGCCATCGTTGTCTCTATCGTACGTCGAAAAGTACGTACCATTTGGCAACCTCGCGAGATTTGATTTCGATTTCGATGTCACGGTAACTTGGAAGTTCTTGGTTTCGTTTTCTATATAGAAATTCGTAAAGGTCCCACCAATTGTCAAAGTGTAGGGAGTGTCAGTGAACCTTGCAAACTTTAAGAGCAACCTATACGGGCGATCTCCAGCGACGATCTCGTGAATGTATCGGTTGCCTAGCCAGAAGCTTCCGGACATCGAGAAGCCTTCTGTGTAGTTAAACCAATTTCGAGTCATGTTGAAGTCTTTTTTATATTTTTGTCTTTGAATGAGAGTCTGGCCATTTCCAGTGAACCAGCATGAAACCTCGAATGGTTCCTTAGACTTCTCAGGCCAGATGTGTCTGCGGCCAATGCCTTTTTTATTCGAGTCTAATTTAGCATGGTAGTAATCTCCACAATCTGAAAAGAAAGGAATTATCATCAGATAAATTTTCGCTACATTGCGTATCAGAATGTCTTCGCAATCATTTGTCGTAAGACTGGCGTTCGCGCTGGCGTTTCGGGGGCTTTGCGAAAACTCCCTCGCCGTACATGAAAACACATCACTCTAAACGATGAAAATAATGAGGCGTATACAGGTTTAATTTATTGTCATTTATTGTTTTATGTCAAACGCATTTAATTTACTACTATATAAATCAGGTTTTATTGCATTTCATATGCACAGCTTTACAGCTTGATCGCACTGTTTTCGACATACACCACAGACTGTCGATCATTTGCGTATACATGCACGCACGCAGGCATGCATGTGCACATGGGAAAGGGTCGCCAAGAAAATGGATAGCCCCTTAGTGTTCCTGTTGGCCGCTAGATATATCAGTTAAACTGAGAGGGTTCCTGTGAGTGTCATAATTCCTTGGTCAGACAAGTTTCTCCGTCTTTTCGACAACAATACAATATCCTGAGGAAATACTTGGTTTGTTTCTGTAGGCAACGGCTTCATTAACAAGGAATTTCTGACCTAGTTGACTAATCATCTGTAATCATACAACTTCGGTCATCATGGTTACGCCTAACCGAAAAATTCCAATTGAGCGTGAATATCTCCTTGGTAATAACTCTGATTAGATTACTGGCAAAGTTTAGATGAGTTTGTATAACTGGCGGCATACGATTTTACAGCTTATGATAGGCAACATGTAGCGTGTAATAGGTGTGACGTAAAATTATCAAAATCTGGGCGTGGGTCATTTTTCTTTTTTGTTTGCCCTTGGTCACCAAATGTGCCCTATCACTACTGATTCTGACGAATTCGCATGTATTCTAATACTTCGAGTCATAACAGACATCCGCCATCACAATGCGAAGAAGGGTACTTATGTGATAATGTAGGACGAAACCGGTGAAGTTCCTCTTCTCTCTACTTACCATAAACTCTGACTTCACAGCGTCGCCCAGTAAAACCTAATGGGCAAACCTTACATAGTTCTAGCAAAGGATCATAAGCGGTGTTATGGGAACAGAACGGCTCCTGGAACAAGCAAAACGCGAACTAGAGTATACATTGTACAGTTTCAAAGAATGGTTTGCCACCGTTGTCACATCTCACAGTACATCAAAACTATTTACTCTTGTTTATACGAGGAATATATTCCAGGGAACATACCTAATGCTGAATCAAACCCAACTTAGTCTCCTGATATACATGTAAGTCACTCGGAAGACGACCAATTTGACAACCTAGCTTAAAGATGCTACAACATTAGTACGCGCATTTCCGAAAGTATTGCGAAAATCCTAACTGAAGTTATAGGGCTAGGAACACATCGAAAACATATTAACTGTACATAACTAAGATTACATCCAACTGTCTGTACTTGTTAAATAAAGACTGAGCACGTTTCAACACATTATTGAGTCAACTCATTTTGACAACCGGCGCCCACTTCTGATGTCTCCAAATTTCAGGCATGATTGTTCTCATAGACATCATAACAGTAACCTTGTACGTAATATTGTAAAATATAATATTGTAACTTTACACACCTTAAGGTAAAAGCTGAAGCCATTCCTCTCTACAAGGTCAGTACAGCCGGCATCCTTTGGCGTCTTCCCCAACTCACAGTTATCTGCTGTAGCGTTCTCCTTGAAATTCATCCAGCCACATTCATCAACCATACCACTACATTTTCGCGCACAATCAAAGTAGGAAAGCTCCCGTGACACGTGTAGGACGTTCGGCGTTGGCATTGCCTTGTCTTTCTCACAACCGGACAGTGTATATAGCCTGGCAACGTACCCATCGAAGGCTAGCTTTTCGCAATGCCAAATTGGCGGCGATTGCGCCAAAAGGAAAAGAAGGAGAGAAGAACAGAAGCGACGCATAGTTTTAACTCTCTGTGACATGCCTGTCTAAATGAAACAACATGCGTAAGTCAGGTTCTCATTTAATTTGCAACTCTTTGCTTGCGAGGTTGTTTCTATGGTAATTGAAATCGATGTTACCAATCTCCCATTTTGAGCCGGTGAGTACCTATAAAGCGTATGAAGCGTTAATTAACACCAATTTGCAAAATTATGCACCGGGTCGGTGGATGACAGACCGACACAAAGTATACTTGTAACACCCAGGTTAAAAAGGTTCCCGTCGCGTTATCGATTCTGTATTCAGTTGAACGGTTCGCAACGATTCTGAAGTATTTCAGACCAAACAGTGTTTTTTCTTTGCAGAAGGGAAGGAAATACACGAATCGGCAACGTCCTCACTGCTGGACCGGTCGTTGCTGTTAGCAATGCCAGCGGTGGGCCGGCTTGTCTACTGAATATTGAAAGCAAGCTGCAGGATGGACCGAAAGGTTACTTATATAGCGTCTGACTCCTAACAAGTATTCAACACGCCTGGGCTAAGGTTGGGTATATGATTAAAAAATGATGCAAAACATAGTGCCTTTAAATAGTAGGCCCATGTGCTGATCTATTAGGAACAGTTGATGTGGAACAAAATGCCCTACGCTATGAAGACAACAGTTTTGTAAAATTACTACCGGGGTCAAGGATTTTTGATAGCGTTATAAAAGCCTATGCGCGTTATGCATACTCACAGTTGTCTGGGTCTTGCAGTATGTATTGACTATAGTGTTTGTCATGTATTTGTGACTTGTAAAAATGTCACTCTTTTTTAGAATGAATCTGAGCGCGGTTCGAGGGAGCAAGACTATCGTTTTCATTGCCTTCGTGCTGGCTGTTTACACGGACTATTCACTACGATACTTAAAGTTATCCTTAACCCCTGCGCTCATCAGACATCTGGAGTTCTATTCGTGCAATTGTTTGAACCAAACCAGTGTAGATGTAAAAAATGTGGACGGAACTGAGACATCGCTTTGGAATCAAGAAAATCAAGGATTTTGCCTAATAGGCGCCAATAATTCCTCCAATTGCTGGTCGAAATCCGCCATCGTACTGCACACGACGCCCAGCGTTGATGCTGTAATTGGTGTGTCTGAGCTCGCCGAGTTCGTTGCAAGTCCATTCGTTGGTCTGTATTGTTCGAAACACGGCCACCGCTTCCCTTTCATTGCCGGCGCCATCTTAGAACTCCTCAGCAGTATCGGATTCCTCCTGTCTACAAATGTCATCATTTTAGCCTTCGCGAGTGCGTTCCAGGGCCTTTCTGCGACGATTATTTTCATAAGTGGATTAGTCATGATCACGGATGTTTTTAGTGCTGAGGAAAGATCGAAGGTTATTTCAAGGGCGTACGGGATAACGTGCCCGGTTGCTGCAGTTATTGCCTTCATGCTTGGAAGCATAGGGTTCCAGCTATACGGCCCTGTGTTGCCAATGGGTTTCATTGCAGTGTTAGCTTTCGTAGACCTTATAATCAGGCTGGTCATTAAACCTGGATCTGACAGTGAAAGCGTCTATGAAGGACCTGAAACAGACAAGTTGATGACGGGGGAAACAGGGTCCAACGGAATATCTGACAATTCTGATAAGCATACAAACTTAAATGTTCAAGAACCAAGTCCAGTAGGAGAGGCGCAGAAAGTGTCCATCAAGATCATAGAACCGATAAAGGAAGGCCACGAAAGCGCCCAGCAAGGCCCGGCAACATATAAGCAACTGCTTTCAGACTTTGTCGTAATTGAAGTGATGTTGCTGATTACTATTACCAGTATAATAATCTCCATGGTAGTTGCAACAGCCTCTAACAGATCTATCAATATTCTCGACGCAGAGCAATGGCAACTAGGTGTGGTTCTTGGCATCGGCCCTCTGGTGCAGCTCACTGTAGCTACAACATTGTTGAGGTTGTTAACTCGAAATGTCTTTTGGCTGTTTATGCTCGGTAACATAGTGTTCGTCATGATTGGTCTGATGGTTTACCCATTGACTACAAATGTTTGGTGGACTATAATACCCGAGGTCTCCATCCGAGGCGCGGCGCTGGCCTTCAGCTATATCTACACGCCGAACCTGCACCCCTTGCTCTTAGACCATCGCCACAAGTATGCCGCAGCGAAGGTCTTCTCACTTCTGCGGACGTCAGTCGTACTAGGGAATGGGATTGGACCATTTGTTGGGAACCTATTAGCACATACTTCATTCATGACTCTGTATTATAGTGCTGGGGGTTTCCTATTGCCCCTTGTGTTCGTGACTCTACATATACGTTCGGTCAACAAGATTTCTGCATCATATTGAGACTGGCAACGGGAGTGACTAGATTTTGGTATTAAACACTCTCGTTCGACTATCTTTTTGTTCTTTTTTATTGGTCCTCTAAAAACCACCCATGTCAAACTTTACCCAGTGCAATATATGTGATGTGGGTTCTTTTTAACCCTTGCATGTGCGTTCTCGGTTCTGTTATATAGAAACATTAAAGCCCGGTCTACACTAGCCAACATGAACCAACAAATGTTGGCCAACATTGGCCAACATCGTGTTGGGCCTTGTTGCAGAGGCATGTTTGCTATTGTTTGCCAGTGTGGACGGGTCCAAAAACAAGTGAAAACATCAGCCAACTTGTTGGCCAATGTTGGCCTATGTTAGGCCATGCTACTTCTGAACAACATGTTGGTTGGTGTTGGGCAATCAGCAGCCAATCAGGGAACAGATTTGGATCATGTGATGGAGCTACTGGGACAAAATGGCAGCCTCAATGAAAGATAGAGAATGGCAATTTCAAGAAATTGAACACTTAATTTCAGAATACGAAAAGCTTCATCCATCCGCAGGAAATTCTTGAGGCTAAGTCTGAGGCTATTAACTCTTGAAGGAGGCAGTGATAGGCCCCATCATGCTTTTTCCACAAGTATGGCTTTTGTCAGTTGCGGCGGCGACGGGGGTTAATCACAACTGAAAGAATTGCTGCTGCCAAGCACCTAGGCATGCTTTCTTCCTGTGGTTCTCCATTGTTTTAAAGAAAAAATGAAGAGAAATGACTGATTTTCCCTCCAAATGCCCTCAAATTCATGCCAAACACGGTCAAACTTAGTCAAACTTGTTTGGCAATGTTTGCCTGTGTTTGATAGTGTGGACGGGTCCCCAAACATTCGCCAACATGATGTTGGCTCATGTTGGCCAACAATTGTTGGCGAATGTTTGCTAGTGTAGACCAGGCTTTAGAGACTATCTATCTGTTACTGAAAAATATCAATTTAAAACCTCAAATATGCAGAACCTTGCCGTTTTGAATCTCGCTACCTATACGCACACGACGAGCAAAACGACAAGAAACAGTGTTTTCGTCAATTTGTAAGTTGTCTGCGCGCCGTAGGCGATGTTTTGGAACGTGGACGTTTTGTATTATTTTGAGTGACTGAAATGTCTGTTGGCACGCGACAAATCGTTAGTGTAGGCATTGGCGTTAGAAGATTGATCGACCCGTATTATACGTTCCATTATAATGTGGCTAGTATAAACCATCTCAACCGAAGTAGGGCAATAGCTTTTCTATATCACTGTAAAGACTTCCAAATGGCAGGCCTTTGATATGCGTCAATATCTTGATATGTGTATTGGCCATAAAGACATTGTGTCGTATCACAGACCATGTGGCAAACCGTTCTAAAACGCAAAAGCTTGATTCAAATCACTTTTCCATAAACTCATGTGTCAATGCAATCTTCGCTATCCTTGGCAGTGTTTCAGACAGGCATCAGGAGTTTCAAGTAATCCAAAGGATTTTGTCTGCAGGTTGGTCAGAAGGCAGATAATGCAACTTTCACGAAGAGCTACGACAACGGACATGGCGAAATCTGGTTCCGATTTGATCCACGTCAACGTTGGTGGCGTCGAATACACAACAACACTCGCGACCTTGACACGTGATCCGGACTCAATTTTAGCCGAAATGGCGGATAGTGACCCTCCTACGTCCGATGAAAGCTTTTTCATCGACAGAGATGGTAGCCTTTTCCGATACGTGCTAAACTTTCTTCGCAGCTCGCAGTTGAACCTCCCCGAAGATTTTAAGGAGATGGCGCAACTGAAAGCAGAGGCACTATTTTACAAAATCACAACTTTGGCGGAAGAACTGGATGAACGCGAGAATATTCTCCTTGGTCATCCGAAGACTGGTGCTCTGATTGAAATTCATGAGTTTGGAGGGAGAAAACTCGCAGGCTTTGCAGGAAATAGTGCAGGGGATGCCCCGAAGCCTTGTTTCAGTGCAGGCGAAATATTTGACATAGAGGGCGGTGCTTTCTTTTTGCCACCGCTGAATAAGTTTACGCCCAGGGAGGGCAAGTATATTCGGTGGGGTGCAGACATCCAGAGCCAGTTTGGTTCAAAGGGGGCATTATGTGTGATGTTGAAATCGTGCGGATGGGAAAAGGTTCACTCAATGACTTGTCCAGAAATTTCCGCTGGTACAACTGTCGGGATCCGTATCGTGGAAAAGTGGCATATGCGGATTGAAAACACTAAATAAAATAGCTTGGTACATTTATTTCCGATTTTCATTTCAAGATGAAAATCGACTAGCCTCGTTCGCAGTGCAGCGGTCTTGGTAACACAACCAAGACCCTACTGGGCGGTGATAATTCAAGGATTAGGAGAAATTTTCCATTTGAACGCTTAGCGTATATAGGGTTTATGCATGTCGATCAACCGGCGTTGTACGTATCTTCCATCCTTCAAAGGAAGAGAATGGAGGAGACTTGAGGATAGACATTTACCGCCGGTAGGTCGGAATGGGATTATGATAAGGTAACAAAACCATATTCAATGTCGGTCGCTATAATTCCGTCAAAACCCCACCTGCGGCTCGGCATTTTGACAAGTTACAGAGCAGAAGCCATGTTACTGCAGTAACTCTATCAGGTTTTTATAAAGAACACGTATAGTATAACGGTTTTTAAAGTAATTACAACACATGTACGTGCATGCATATCTCATTTTGTAATCCAATTTATTGTTCAGATGTGTATATCACTAAATACTAGTATACATGCAAGTAAGTGTAAGATCGGCCTGGCCTCTCACAAAATATGTGAAGTCGACAAACTGGTAACTAATACATGTATAATATGAATATGAGGTAGTTTCGCTAATCAATAGGAGTTTTATTGCAACCTGGAGTTATGGGGCACGTTATCCTGAAGCTGAAGTTGTCAGCCTCGGTGGTCTTTCCTTGGTGCATAATGCATTTGCTATCGTTCAAACATAAGGAGGCAGGACCACTTAATACCATCTCAATTCGTATAAAATTCCACTGCAACAACTATCGTGGTGATCACACGCTACAAGTAACTCCGCAAGTTGCATTGGGGAATCTAGCTAGTCCAAAAATAAAACTGTTTAATGTTCACAAGATACAAAAAAACGTCATCGAGAAATGGGACAAACAATTCATCGCATCTCATGATCATTTCATCTCAATTATCATCACTAAGTGTAAGTGAATCGGAAGCGGCGACTAACATGCTTTTAGTTGCTATGGACGGGAAGACCACATGAGATGCTCTCCTTCCGGTGAGCGGTCAAACGTGTTCATCAATAAAGAGAAAGAGCCGAGGCCGTCGAGCCGAGGCCGACGAGCCGAGGCCGACTAGCCGAGGCCGACGAGCCGAGTGCTCGTATAAACTGTAACCTCGGCAAGTGATGCGGTTTTGCCTCATGAAAGTCACAAGTAGAGCGTGTGCGACCACCAAAGGCCGGGTTCCACGAGTTTTCCGCTGCACAAAAACTACTCGCGAGCCCAATAGGTATTCTGGTCATGGCCGGATTCCACTAGGAACCTTTCCACTGCACGACAACTACCCGCAACTTTCACCGATCCTTTGACCGATTATTCAATTCAATCTATCATATCGTGCATACTTTCTTTTAACGCCATACAACGTGTTCAATTAGGATAAACACCGAGTTGATCAATGGTCTTACGTTTTGTTCCGGCCTGGTCTTTGTTTCGATTTCGCAGTACTTGTAATTGATCAACCGATCTTAGATCAGTGAAACTACAGTAGATCAATGCACTCCGAAGCCTGAATTACTGGTACACATTGATATTTTGCTCTTATTACAATATTTGATCAATATAAATATTCCAATTTTACTTAATTAATCGATTCACCTCTTCGATTAGATATGCAAATTCATTAAAACCTGCGAAGGAAATTGTATTTTCCATCCTATTTGCCTTGCATTCAAATACTAATTGATCAGTGATTTGGAATACAAATGGCTTATAGATTATGACAACTGCATAAAATGCAACTATTGAGTTTGTTTGGTTGAGACCAAGAGAGTGTTATCAAATTAAGATGGAGATCGATGTTTTAAGTAGCACATTTATCTAAACTGAGTAAGGTGAGGCTATAGCTAGAAAGAGACCACCAATTCGGAAAGTTCAGCCAATTCAGTTCTATGAATCATTGTAGAGGCGCTTGCACGATAAACGCTGATGTTGCAGTCTCTTTAAATAACAAGCCTATAATTTGGAGCCTTGTGAGGGTGGGGAAATACTTTCATTTCAGCCATTTTAAAGCCAGTTTCATCGGCTACAGCGCTACCCCACGAAAGCTGAGGCCACGCGGTCGGACTCCAATTTGAATAATTCAATATGCGCGGTCCGTTCACATTTGCCTCTGAGCAACCCGTCCCAAACCACCAACCTCCTCCGAAATTCTGTGCACAGTTAAAGGTGGCATTGCCGTCGTTGTCCCTGTCGTAGGTCGAAAAATAGCTGCCGTTTGTTTCCGTAGCGTTGTCTCCGGAAAACAGCACATCTCCGTGCCATTTTCGCTTGTTTTGAGAAGATGGCTTCATTGTTATCCGGAACCTTTCGCTCTCATTCCCAATGTGGAAGTTATCGTAGACACAATTGACATTAAAGGTTTTGTTCAGAAATGCACCCAGCCATATCCTTAACCCGTAAATTCGGCTCCCAGAAACAATTTCATGAATGAATTTGTTACCAATATAAAAGTCCCTTTGGCGCAATCCGAAGCCATTCGTATAGTTCACCCAGGTTACATTCATGCTGAAGTTGTCAGCATCGATGGCCTTTCCTTGGAACATGATGACAGTGGTTCCACCTGATTTGTGCAAGCGGCATTTCACTTCAAATGGTTCTGTCGAATTCTCCGGCCAGATGTACTTTATTTTAGTCTTTGCTGGTGTGGTATCGTACACGTGTACGTGGAAGTAGTCCGAGCAATCTGAAAGTATAATGGGAAGCACTTTGGTTCGAGACGCTTACTGACATGACAGATAAGAGGCAGTCGTCCTGATGTCATTTGAGAAGAGCAAAGGGCGTTTTTCAATAGTGGTCATCAGGTCAATTTAGCCAACACCAGCTTTTAAATGCTGATTTTGTTTTTGTTTTAATTTCATTGAAAAAACCTCCACGGGGTGCATATTTGTGCCAGGCAAAAATCTTCTTAAAAAAGGTATTTCAGAAGCTCATGAACCTCTATTTCTGAGAGTGTGTGCTGTCAGTGAGTGTTGGATTTCTGTATGGTACCTACCGTAGGCTCTAATGTTGCATCGTTGACCAGTGTAGGCTGGTGGACAAGGCTCACATTTGTTCTCCCCTCTGTCGTATGTACTGTTGTAATAACAGAACCGCTCCTGAAATAAGACGGGTTGCCAAATCTTGTTTCAGTTTATTGGTCGGGGATAATGCCTGCAGCTGACATTTCTTTGTGTCAGAACCTCGCTATATCAAATGGGAAGTGACGGGAACGTGACGAAGTGAAAAGTGTCTGAAATTAGTCATTCATGTTGCAAATAAAGACCATTATATGTTAACTGTCTCGGATCATGATGTTCCCATCACCAGGGTCCACGATATCTTTACCTATGCGTATACATGTACATGTAGCTCATGCATTGTTGACGTCACGGGTGCTTTAGATCCGTATTGACGTGAAGGGAGTGGCCCTGTTGTGGCCCCCATCTGTGTACCTCATAATGATTGAAACGATTCCCTTGTCCTAGTGATATGTTTACAGACGTTGCTATCGTTCGACCATTAGTAGCCAGGAACACTTAAGTGGTGAGGCAAGACAAATATTTCATCGCAGTTCAAGGCGAAGGAACATTGCACGTGCAACATTTCCTTATAGCATTCCGCGAAGATGACGTCACTGCTGCTGCTGCCCTCTATTTCCCCATCGCTGAATTACAGGCAATGTCGGACAAAATGCGGTTTCGTAATGGATTCAGGCTTTCTAACTTGGGCAGTTAGATTCAATCTGGCACATGTCCGAGTGTTGGAAATACTACATAATTGTTCTGAATAGTTCTCTCTCTGACTCTATGGTATCATTCATGCTAAAAACAATGCAGGGTCAAAGATAATTTACTTTGGAATAAGCTCAAATGCGTAGAAATAAGTATCGATGTCCGCCTGTCACGTGACTAAAACGTCATCAATATCTTATGCAAATGATCTTGTGAGCTATAAATAGTAACTTCGCGGCATGCTATTGACTAGCGTTGTGAGCGCGAACCCTGTTCGCATCAAATAACTGTGTTCTATCTCGTATGAGTGCTTTCCGCGGCAGCCTCGCATCTCAATGGGGGATCTCGCCAGGGCAAAAATATTTAGCAAAGAGACACACAGTTCATTAGATCTCGGTCATTAATTCATCTCTGATTATTAAGTCTAAGCAAATTGTTAATGGAAGTGTGGCTATTAATACTTATATGCTTTTTGTTGATATGGACGGGATAACCAAGGGATGATGTCCATTAAGTGGCCGGTATAACCTGTCCAACATTGACCATTAAAATCCTTATAGTGATCCTGTTTCATGGTGTGTAAAATGGACAAGTGGTGTACTTCTGATGGGGTCACTTTTTAAAACATGACAATATTCCGAGTGGTTCAAAAGTTATGGTCTATTTTGTGAATGTTTGCTCCAAAATGTGTTTTGCGCGTACATTCGATTCACTGCCTTATATAGCCCTCTCCCCTCGCTGCGCTTTAGTGGGTAGCTTTAATTACCAACTACATGCACCCGCAACGGGGAAAGGCCCAAGTGAAATCATAGAGAATCGGATTCGATCCGTATTTATCAAATTGTTATCAGAGTCATGAAAGAAACCCCTAATATAACGGCGAGTTGTCCCAACGCCGAGCTATTTTTGACCTCGTTCCTGACCGCTATCTCGTTGATATAACCCGTGCGATTTGTAAAGGTTTGAAATCAACGATGAATTCCTAACTTGCACTGTTAAGCTGTCTTAGTGTAAAGGTGAAAATCGGTAAGATTTAGCGAGATATCGCACATTTGTATTGTGTAAATGCTAGTGTACATACAATGTATATTGGATATTCAGCCACGTGTCGGTACAGCTGTAGTGTCCTGTTACGGGGCGACAGTGAATTTCAAATAATGTTTTTTAGTACACCTTTAGGCCAAAATATTAATTAATAGATTAAAAATGATTTTATCCGAAGAAATCGATACAAGCCGTTCGTAAAATTCTTCGGTACTGACAAACTTGTCAACAAATGCCAAGAAAGACAATAGTCAAAATCACCGACGAATTGATCGAAAAATGCACGTTATTTGCTGAGCCATTAGTCTTACACGTTTATTGGCAATGATCTCGAGGTTTCGGAAGTCACCCACTGAAAGAGCCATCACTCAATTAGTAATACAACAAATCGTTGTTGCTCCTTGATGGAACTTCGTGAGAAATTTTATCACGCCGTAGTGAAAAGATAAGACACGCCATGTGATTAGTAAAAAATACAATTGTCATATTTGAAGTACTATAACATAAATATAATTCTCACCTTGAAGTAGAATTTAGTTCCAGTCTTTTGTTCTAGATCACTGCATCCAACGTCCCTAGGCGTATTTCCAAACTCACAATTATCTGCTGTTGTATTCTCCTTGAAATTCATCCATCCGCACTCCTCAAACATACCCTTACACTTTCGGGCGCAGTCCAAGTAGGTCCCGTTCGATGTGTCATCAATGTTAGCAGATGACATACCCCAGTTCGCTGTACACCCAGGCAAAGTAAAAAATTTCGATCCAAATGCATCTAAAAGTTTAGTGCTTTGCGAAGTAATAGCCAAATAAGAAAATGTTAATGTTGAGATGTAGAACTGTACGCAAGCCATCTCTGGTCTAGACTGCTACCTCGGTCATTTGAACTTTGCAAGCGACTCCAATTAGCTGCAGTTCAGTCTACCAATCCTGTCGCTAGGTGTTGGCATAGTTGGGTTCACAGTGGTTGATTCGGGCGTTGGTGGAAATGAATGAAAAGCCATTACTTGACTGAGAGGAAGAACGATTCAAGAAACCTCCGAAAGGAACCTCACTTGGCCGAAACACCACGCCAGTGCCATGTTATGTTTCATGGAACAATCCAGTGCAAATATGAAAACCAACGATGAAGACCTCACCTAGTGAAAGGCACATACTCTCATCCGAGTCCGTTCCGAGATGTTGTGCACGATCGTCCAGCGATCGAACTACATGCAAACGCGGAAGGACACAGTGATGCGACGTCACTTATGCAGCGCGGCAGATGGCAATGTTTGCATGGTCGTGCAGGATAACGTGGGGGCAAACTGGCTTCAGTAATGTAAAAGAAACTCCCGGTGTTGCGTCGATTTGAAGGAAAATCCACGCAGCGGCTGAAGATTACACCAACGTTGGCAGAATTTCCAAGGGGTCATTTCCAAAACTGATCCTCCCGTATCCACGCTTGCGAGGATAGTATTTGACTTGAAGTTGTTCTTTGCGCCAGCACAGATCGAGCTTAGATGTCGAGCTGGCGCCGGCCGGGGCACGACTTCACTGGAAGTCCTACAATGTAAAACTACAAAGAAAATGTCACTGAAGTCAAACAGAAGAATGGCTCTGTAAAAGTAAACATTTATTTTCCATAACATTTACAACTTTTACATATTTTTACTTGGCTTATTCGTGTCACCACGCATACATACGGAATGTGAGTAAAGAAAAGCATCCAATGTTACACCTATTAGATCCAAAAGAGATCCCATTAAAATGTTACATTTAAGAATAAAGCCGTCTGATATGTGTCAATATGAATTGCGCCGCACTTTGGATCGAAAAGAGATCCGAGTTAGGGTTATGGGTTGGTCATACATTTGTACATTTAAAATTTGAAAGAATACGCTGTGTTGATAATGAGATGCCCTGCCTCGAATTGCCGTCACACGAAGGATCAAAGTATTATAAACCTAAAATGAATGTCCAATCCTAGTGGGTAAAAAAGTTACGTGAAGGTCCCTGGTATCGAAGATCGTCTTAAACACTTGCCATTTCGAAATTTTAAGGATGAAAAGCCTGTGAGTTACTTGATAGGTCTTGATGTATGAAATTAATGAACATGTACGTTAAGTTAACAATAAAATATGAATTGAAGTTGTAAAGAAAGTAATTAGATATCTATCAGATTCACAATCGTGTTACAAATCCCCTGTTTTGGGATTATTTTCATAAAGTTTTGCGATATTTGGATAGCAATAGAAGCAAAGACAGGTCGTGGTGCCACACCGTGGAAGCAGGAAATCCTAATGATAACTGAGAACATGGACGATGAACAAAACAAATTGTCGCCAAACAAATCCATTTGATAAGGGTATGACGAATTTGCCAGGTTCATTATGCACATGCATTGAGAAGTCAGGTCAAAACGTCTCGTGACTGACTCATGTAATGCCACGTATTTGAAAAATCTCGAATTCGATTTCAAATTTCAAATTTTAAATGCCTTTAAAACGACACGACGCGGCACCACTTTACCATATATTAATATCCAAACTATGTATATGATAATCATGTACCTAATCGACTAGCCAGAACAAAAGCAATTTCAAAAATGACAACGAAAATGAAATCACGACTCGTCTCATCATCAGCAAAATAATAACCGTATCAATATAAATACATGTACTAGTGCTATACCTTTTGTACCTGTCGTGATAACTTTAGGATGCCAATGGATTATGTCATCTCCCGCAATAAGAAAGTCACAATACTTGTAATGTTGGTGAGGTAAATGCTATGATTTATTACAGAAATGGAGATACTGGTTATCTCCCTGAACACCGCGAGGATAGAGCTAAAATGTAGGCCCAAACCGAGGCGGCAGCCGAGATTTTTCTGGCGAAATGACAGCTCTAAAGCCCGCAGCACACTAGCCGCCAAGTTGGCGGCCAGTGGATCCTGATCAGAGCACACCTGCCCAGAATCGGCGTCCAGTAGCGTCTTTTCCGCCACTTTAGGCTGCCATTTTTAAATCATGTGACATCAAGACGCATACTGATTGGCTTCTTCTTGCGTTCAAACGCGGCGACACGCGTCAAAAATCAAACATTATGTTAGATATTTGGCGTTTAGTTGCGGCAAGTGGCGGCAAGTCGCGTTCGCCGAGGCCGTTCGTAGCAGACTAGGGATTTTTCAGGCGTTCAGGGCTCTTGCGGCAAAAAACGCCTGTGAACGCCGAAGTTGGCGGCTAGTGTGCTACGGGCTTTACCGAGCGGAATTAGGTGAGACAACCAAAATTGAGAGCGTGGTATCAATTTCTGTTCTAAAACGCATACACTTTGATGGCTGCCATGTTGATCAGCGATACAAAACGTTTGGTGACGCTTTTTTCGTGAACAACAGAGGTTTATTTAAGACTAGCTCAAATAAACCTCAGTTAATCATGAAAAATATGTTACCAAACATTCTTTTTGATACATGACTCTACAGCATACAACTAAATATAGTAACATAATATTTCTAAATATTGTGAAAAACACTCACATATTTTGCTTTAGATCTCTTCATCGAACAGCTAATATGATTTGAAAAATGGTGTACCTGGCACATTATTGTCAGTTAAAATGAGTATACATTTTTTTGCGAATAGTTTACATGTGGGACTGTGCCATTATTCAGTTCTCACGGAAGTGAAAATTATTGGCCCGTCACATATTAAATTTTTGATAAAACACCTAATCCAATACTTTTTATAAACACCGACATTTTGACCCTGTCTGTGGATGCTGCTCGTAAAGCGTCGGAAGTGATTTAGACCTCCCACACCGGGTTGTCCCCAACGGACAAAGGGCCTGTGCGAGTATAATGTTGAGATATGGCGATAGACCAAGCAGCACGATATTAGTGCTTAAATTCATAAATTGGCAGGTTTTTGCTGATGAAGTTGATTTCACACTAACCCATGACGTACTATAAAGTTTTTGTACACAATTGTAACACAACTGCGAGCAAATTAGGAGGCATTCGTCGACAATACGGTCATGATAGAAGACACCTCATACCCTGATATCAATGTCCTTTCACAGATGGCGATATCAAAATGACTTGCTGGAAATACAGACATCCACTGTTAATTTTGGGTTTTGTAAGTTTGCGACCTCGATATAACTTTGAATGATTGCCGATTTAACAGCCTAGACTTCTCCTGTTTCGATCTATTTGATGGATGTGCCACGGAGAATGCTGCATTTTTTTATCATAACCCAGGGGCGTCTCGGATAAGTCAACAAAAGCCTCTGCACTCAGAAAGAGGCTAATGGATATTCTGTTTGAGATTATAATTTGTGAGACCAAAGTATTTCAGAATGGCATTTAAAAAGTAGCTTTCGATTTGCCACACCTACATCATACATTGTTCATTATATCGCCTTCTGTCGCATATAAAAATCGATACAAAAATAATATCTGTTAACAGCGCAATGTTTAAATAAACTCATACAGATTATAGATTCGATAATGGGCGTTGAATATCGTTTGATGACATATTTGTCTTGGTTCGATTACCCGGTGCATCACACACCCATAAAGTGTATGATCAACAGACGGGGTTAGAAATGCTAGTAATTGCCGAGAAGACAGCAGTAATTTTAATGCTTCTAATAGAGTTATTTTTATTTGGCTGGTACATGTACAATGATACTAATAGTATGCTAAGCTTGTATTCAAGACAGTGATAGTAATCATTAGATTGCTTGTAATCAGTACAATGATAATCATCATCGGATTGATTGTAAACAGTACAGCGGCAGTAATCATTGGATTAATAATCAGTACAGTGAGTGCAATCATTGTAATGCTTGTAATCACATTGCATTGCTTAAATCGGTACAGGGATAGTAATCATAGGATCATGATAGTTATCGTTGGAGTGAATGATATCAGCACATTGATGTCAATCTTTGGATAGCTTGTAATCATTGAATTGCTAATTTGTGTAAATCATGCTTGGAATCACTGAAGCAAATGATCAGGTTTGTGAACATGAAAATGGTGTCAATGATCATGGGATTGCTTGTAATCAGTACAGTCATGGTGCATGTAGATTTTGTTAATGTTTGTTAGCCATTAGGGTAATACACTGTATTTAGGGCATGGGCCGTATTTGATTCAGATTTGAATTGATTCTGATCTGAAAAGAACGATAAAACTCTTAAAAACATTAACCCGGAATTTCGTACAGCCCTTATTCATCGATTCATACTTTATTTGTTGAGACCCATACATTTTTAGTTGCACCTCATGGAAAAAGTCACAAGGAATACAGTCATAATTATTATATACTTATCAATGCATCAATACACGCCCTTGTCATGAGTGTTGTGTTGCCCACTCTTAGAAATAAACCTTTTTGATATTTTGGAAAACCGCTGAGGGTTTTTCAGCCGACATAAATATGCACCCCAAGGAGATTTTTAAGACAAATGAAAAACCCTTTGCGATTTTTCACAAGCGAAAAAGTGGCAGGAGTTTTATTTTCTCTAAAAAAGCTCTCGGGCATGTAGGGGGTGCATATACATTTTGGCTGAAAAACTTCAAGCGGGTCTTTGAAAAGCCCAAAACAATTATTTTTAAAGAGTGTTGCTCACAAAAATATAAATTACGACTTAAACGCAAAATTAAACTAAAACGCAATTTGAAGTCAGTTGACTGAAACTAATCATTACAATTAAACCGACAGTCCAGATTGTTAGAAGGAAGATAGTTTCAATTGATGTCAACATCAACAAATAGTGACATGGCGGCAGTTATCCAAAAAAATTTTTTACTACAGTGCTTTAAAAAAATCCTTTTGACCAAACACCTCACATATCCATTGAAAGTGATTATTAAATCTAGCTTGTTTCAAATCTGCCCACAAAAAGTGAAGCAATTTTATGAATACAGTCCCTTTATCGCCTGGAAAGTGTTATTGCTTCTTTGGAAGAAAGATAGTGTTTTTTTGTCGCATGAATAAGGAAATGATATGAATAAAACAGAGAAAAATCTCTTATTTGCTGTAGTCGCCCTAAGACAAATAAAAATACTGCAATGTACCTAACATACGACACTATACCATACAATGAGTTGTCCTTCTTGGTGAAATTAAGACTATAAACATGACCCATGGGTCCAATATGAGGTCTCCAGGTGACTGAATGCATAGCGAGAGAACTGGCTATGCTTTCACTTTAGTGATAAAAATATGACTAGTAAAGTTAGACATTGCCGGCTGCACCTATCAGCGACTTCGTGAAGCTTAACTGTATGGCCCATAATGAACCCCGCCTGTCTGTAGCCTCCCTTTTGTGTCGTTTGGATACAACATCCCAATGCCTTATATGTGTATAATATGCAGGAAGTCAATTCGACGTTAAGCAGTTAAATAATTCATGTATCGTATCCAATATAATGAAAAGATCGGTTCCATACTCCAGGTCACTGTGCACTGCGGATGCACGGTACAGTGCAGAGGCATGTGTGTAACGCACAAGTATTCAAAAGTTTTTTCGAAGTGAACATCACCGTACTCCACAAACGATAAATCCATTAAGCAGACATCAGTACTTGTCTGGTAAATAGTTCCAGCGTATGAATTGCAAAGATCTAAGATGTCGTCTCAACGTTTTCTCGCGAAGACATGATGCGCATATTCGTCACTCCTAGGTAAAAGATGGCCGATAGTGTGACTCAAAAACTCGAAGGAAGTTATTATTGAACACATTGAGAATGTTTTCTCCCGTAACATTTAAATATATACTTCTGGATTGCCGAATGTCTGACCAAGTGCATGGCAACGATAAAAGGTAAAATGCTTAGAGAACACCAGTATACATATTCATGGCGTGAACATCTCGGTTTTCCGGTTGTTTCGAATGTCGTTTTGTTGAACGTGTAGCGCTTAAATAAGTAAAATCCTGCAAAGTGTATAGCACCATGTGCCATAAGGCCGTGAACTGCTTATTCATTATCGTAGCATAAAATATCTGCCCGGACCGGTTGTTTGCCTGTAGGTTGTCACTTGGTTCTTTACGTAAACATTTTAGAAGCCGATCAGCTGACTGATAACGAGAATTCTTACAAAGAGCATCTTCATGGCGTAGAAAACCTATGTTTGGCATTTGTTTTGAATGTCATTTTCTTGTGTACGCGTAAACTTGCAAGGCCCACAATAGGTAAAACCCGTGCAAAGTGCAGCACAATGATATAGAATGAATTGCTTGACAGAAATATAGCACATACATTTCGTGAGAAAATCTCCATTTGCTTGGTGATGTCGTAGTAATAACGACGGATCAAAACTCTCAGCAATAGGTATTGAAAAGTCAGTCGTGCAATACATTTCGGGAGTCTGGTTCACAAGGTGGGAATTGGCGTCGTTCAAAATTCCTTTTCAAGTAGATATGATAAATAGCACTGATATCAATATGCCTGGATGCCTATCAGATCATTTGCAAGAAAAACCAATCCGAAAAATAAAGTATAAATAATGTTGTCAGGTCTTGTTGCAGCGGCATTAAACACTTTGGGGTAAAATAAATACAATCCTTTAGACACAAACCGCCAACACATCCATTCACTCGTTTTTTTCTCTTGGACGCCATATTGGATTACCATGGCGGATGGCTATTTCCGGTCTCCGCAGTAAAGTTTCTTCCATGGCGCCATTGGTCCTCGAGATCGACATATTGCGTCAGTTCTTTTTTGTACTGCTTGGACTCCTACAAAGACAAAATAGGAAACATAAGTCAGATATTTAAGAATACATGCATTTAGTTTGCGGGTATAACCGGTTTCGGATGAGCTCGAAGCCAGCCAAGTGCCGGTTACTATCTCCATTGGCAGGTGAAATTCTCTTTTGTTTCTGTTCTAATGTATACTGTTTAGGGATATGTAAGCCTACTCTGCCTAAAGATATTAAGCAATTCATCAAATCGCCGGAACTATGAGGATGGGGTTCCGACCTCGGAGATTTCATCCCTCAAAGCGGAGTCACGATGTCCCCATTCGAACCAGGTGGTACGAACACAATCTTTCAACTCTGATCTCCTAAGGCAATAATGTTAACCATCAAAGGTGCTTCTTCTAGTATCTCGTATAGGCCGGCCATAAGACTTACAGAATCTCTCAACCACGCTTTGGACCATCAGCCGTTTGAGACTGATATTCGTCAGCCCTTTGAGACTGGTATCTGCTCCGTCCGCTTTGAGCATCATAGCAGTTTAATTACGGGGTGATCATTTCATGCTTATACGAGATGGCGTGCAGTTTTGAAGAGGCACGTAGAAACAAAGGCTGATGTAGTCAGTTAGATGACGCTGTTAGGCGAAGCAGGTCCGGAGTGTTGATGAAGGCGTAGCACGGCACGCTTCCGGTACATCGGTTACTACCGAAGGGTTGGTATTGAGGGGGGTAGCTTCAGCTGGCACCGACGATTTCTTGTTTAGTGTTCTGACGGAAACATAAGCTAGAATGAGATCATATGTTACTGATCACCAACGCGAAGTGGAGACAGCATCACCATAAGACGGACATGACAAAACAATATACCTGCTGGTCAGGAGTACGCACTTCATTTATTTTCTCCTTCTGCAGCGCCCAACGGCGATTACATAAAGTGATTTGCACTAATTTTATCCCAAAACGCCACGATTGATGTTTGAACGAGGCTACCTGAACGTCTTTGTCGTTGATAGGATAGATCAAGGATAGATCAAGGATAGATCAATAAATGGGAAATCTATTTTGTCACATAGACGCAGAAAACTTTTTCTCAACACAGATGTAATTGTCTTACAGGTCTATTCTTTGAAAAGATACATAAATTAGCTTCAAACTACATCGTTTTGATCTTACTGTTTCAAACCGGAACGATCACATGTCTGAGAAAATCCATTTATAAGTTGATTACGATATGACATCCGGGTTTTTGTGACATGTTGTCACGTGACCGGCTTGTCGTTTGCGACTTCACGAGACACAAACAAGTATTCCGGAGACCGTTAATTCAGATCGTCTTTGTAAATATGATCCTATTACTAAGGTATTACATTGAAAAAGTGGAAGAATAAAAGGAGAAGAAATATTCACTGATAGTTCCGACAAAAAATTGTATAAATGCAGATAACAATGCTCAATATTGGTTTAGATTAAAAGCATGCCTGAAGCATATCTGAGCTGTTGAGTTTCTCGAAGGAATAAAACTTTTCAATATCAAGTTGAACCAACGAAGAGCACTGCATGTCAAGTCGAGAGGTGCTTCCACGGCACCGTTGGAAATGAGTTTATTGCATTACATCGGCTACCACGACCTTTTCCATCGTGACAACTTCCTATGGGACATTTATTAAGGTGAGAATGGGGGGTGTTTCTGCATTAGAACTTGACTAAATCTATTTGAATTCGATTAGGAATTTTCCATCAATAGATATTTAATTTTGAGACGAGAAATGCGCTTACAAAGGCACGCCAACGGAGACCTCTTGGCTGGTTGGGTAAACATCACTTACGCGTTTATGGGCTATTTTCTACCCTGACTACCGTCATTGTATTCTCGGATTCTCATTGTAACATTTAGACTTTAACGGTGTCTACTGCAAAGTGGCAACAATTTACTGGTTAACTATATATATTGGAGAAATTTGCATTAATTTTAGTATGAAAACGACTCCAATCGCGCTGAGAGACAGTAAGCTCGACATTTACTCCTTGTTTCACCATAGGTAGAAGTTCTCATCAGCCTAGTGCTTTATGGTATTATGCATCAAAAGCTATCTGAATGAGTCAGATGTCTATCCACTATGGCATACGTCATGATATGATCGAAAGAGAAAAATCGCTCAAATTGCTTCCCAGGATGGGTTAACTATTAATCAGTGAAAATATTCCTTGTGTGACGATCTGGCACTTTCTGCTTCCCTTTTGCAGTGTCACACCTGTCCTTCGAAACCAATAGGACCGTTTACACGGGACCAATCCGCTCTAGGTCGATCCAGATTGGTCGAGCTTGGTCTGCCGTGTAAACGCGCACGTCATTACGAGTCTTACGTCGTGAGCGACGGATGTGATCTGATCTGATCTGGTCTGGTCTCATTTGGTTTGGTACTGTGTAAACGGTGCTTTACGCAATTGAGACGTGTAAATCAGTAGCTACAAATGCTATCAAACAATCGGATATCCGACCATGACTGACAACGACATGCCTAAGGTTATTGACTCAAAAACAATAATTCTGCATTCAAATCGAATTACCACTCGGATTTCAATTGAGAATTTGTGCTCTAATATAATATCACTTGATTTCTCTCACCGCAGGCCAGGGAGGAGCTGGAACACTACATCACCTTACTCATGTCAGTCGTAGTCCATAGACATTATACACGCAACTAATATAATGTATATACGTAAGTTCGGTAATTGGAATTATAGTATGCTCTATCGTGACATAGTTGTATAAATTTTAATCTTAATTTTTCCAATTTAAAAATTTTTCTATCAACGAACGCATGTTATTGCACGTATTGTGATTATTCATCTAAAGGAAGAGGAATACATTTACCTGAGAAAATTTAATTTGTCGACGACATACAATTTATTTATAAAGCTTTCTACATCCAATAGTCATATATACAGGGCTCACTATATACAACCTGGTCAAAATTGTTCAAATGATGCGTCCTCGACAGATAGGAGCCAAAGGGCTTTTATTCCCTATGCGTGTGATGCATCCCTCACACGTACGAAACCCTTAATCCATTACCCCATCATTTCATTACTTGTGATCCTGATCTAATAATGGCATGAACATCCCCTCAGGACTAAAGAAGCGGCGGTCGCGGGCCTTTCATGGTCAAGACAACCGCTTTATTTCTGACGGTCGCACCATTCAAATAGTCCGTCGGTCTTAAGTCTCCCCAGTGGATACGCTTCTCGATCCTCTCTGAGGGAAGAAGCGGTTCCACCAATATAGACATCAGCCGGCTGGAAACGGCAATTCAGCATGCCTAAACAGACAGCCTTGTCCACTTTCTACAATGAGTCCTGTTACCCGTATGGTATAGTGTGTTGCTTTTTTAATCAAAAATGGTAAAATTGAATGCAGGCAATTAAATTTGCTAACCAATTGCATGCAAGGACCTTCACGTCATGTCTTATCAAGGCATTTTAATCAACCCACTGTTATCTTTAAACTGAATCAAGTACAAGCTACCTATAATAATTCAATTTAAAACTGCTTTTCTGATTTTTCGCAATTCTCGCGTGGAGTGGTGTGCGTGAACTAGAGAATAGACTTGCTCCACTGGCGTAAGAAAATAAAATGAATAAAATGACGAAAGAACAGGAGAAGAGAATATGGTGACATGAAAATATCTGATCAAATGAGTGCACTACATCCGTTAATACAACTCTCTTTGAGTTGAGAAATGCACCGAGCAAAAGATGAATAAGAGTTAAAATCACGGACGAATTTGAGATAAAGATTCGAACTAAGGACGAAAAGTGTTACCATTAACACGCTCCGCCAGTTCGATTTTTCACCAGTCATCGCGATGCCCAACCGTACGAGCGTATTGCATGGGAAATATAGATTTCCGACAACGATAAACCCACCAAATCTTTTGCCAAGCGAATTATATAGGAGTGTAAAACATGCCTTACACCCCCCATTTTCACCAGTCACAAAAGATCGGGCGGGTCTTTTTTTACCGGAAATCTATTCCCCTCACTGCTCAGCAGTACGTCTCTGATATAGGCAAGTCTATACTGAATAACCCGATATGTACAGTATGTCATTCAGAAAGGCTCAAAATACGCGATTCAGGTAAGATCCATCATGACCCGATTTACAGAATTTCGATGGATGATATTAAGTATGGCTGAGACATGACCTTACACTCAGGAGAAGGAATTAAAATTGATCGTATACACCCGTCCGTTGCACATGGCGGTGCGCTTTATGCACTGCTGCGTCAACATTCTGACAGAAACCTCCGCTAAAATCTGAAATACAGTTATACGTATATTTACAGACTTCGTACAATAAATTACATTTAGCAAATTAAAAATGGGCTTATTTATTTCCGGAAAACACTTTTGTACTGCCTGACAGTCGAATTAGGTACATCTTTGACTGTGTTAGGATGCATTTTGCGCTGGTGGCTAAAATATACTAGTTTTCAAGCGTCTTTATGGTGTCTGATTTGATTATTGGTTTAACTTAGTCACACGAAAATAGATAGTAAATAAAGTTTATATGAACATGAAGAGTATTCCTGTGTTATTTGAAGTCTTGATAAAAACATCCTATTCTGTGTTCAAATTGAAATGAAAATGTTAAGGTAATACCGGCGTATAATCAAATGTCAGGATGATGTACCGAATTCCATGATCGTAGTGGATTTCTTTCCTATAGAAAGGCACTAAGCAGATTATGGAAAGCAAAAAGGGTTTCTACACTTCCCTTCAACGAAGTTGAGTAATTTATTCTGAACCGACCAAAGTGACCACCCCCTCAATTAACTTGCAAGTCGCGTGCGGCGTCCGATAGCATACATATAGCATGGCATCAATTATTGCTGAAGGATCGATCTGCAACGACCAGAGCAGAGAGTCGCAATTGACCAGAATCACGTCAAGCGAATATTTAGCCCGCTGGATCATGTTTCTTTATTGACCAGAAGTGCCATTTGAAAACTTAACAAAAAAGACATATTTGAAAGCGGAGACATTCTCATCAGGGCTTTGCACGAAATTGTATTGCACCAATTAATCATGTTGGTTACGGTCATTTCTGGACATACCTGAAGCGAATTTGTAGCTACATTCATGATAACGCTCCTTATATTTTTTGTAACCCTTTTTAAACCATTCGCCCGTGATCATTCACCGTCTTTGCGGATGACCTGGCATTGCTTTCGGGAAATGAAAGTTCCCGGCTTTTCGCTGTCCTTTATAATTGATATTGTGAGGTAAAACGCATTTTCTCTGGACTCGAGGTCTTACGACGCCGTGTTATAGTGTCCAATGATCAAGGCAGGAGAAGAAGAAGGAGAAGGAGGGGGAAGGGAGGAAGAGGTAAAGGAGGAGGCCATTTGACACTCACGATGAACAATATGTACGTGAATGAAGCGCGCAGCTACAGTGCATCAACTTGGGCGCAAGAACTCTGCTGACTCGATCGCGCGAGAGCTGTTTAATCAGCAAACAGCCGGTCAAGATAATAAAAAGGTCCCGGTAGGGGTTCATACTCGCGAAAAAGACGCCATGACAGAAAAAATTGAGATCAAAGCAAATATTTACGTGAAATATTAAAGCGAAAGCAAAATGAAATAACATCACGGAAAATGTTTTTTTAGTGATTTTATTATTTCAGTCGTTTTTCTGACAGTTTTCCTCAGCTAAGAGTCTGGTTTCATTGATTAATCTGTAAACAATTTTGCCAGCAAGACATTGATCTTTGCCGGTGTGGAGTCAGTCCTGTGCACTGTTGTTAGGGAGAAATATGACGGTAAAGGTGACTGAGGTAATTATATTCGGTGATATATACGGCTAAATTCACCAATGACTAAAGAAAGGACTTAATAATTGAAAGATCCTGCTATCACATACCAAGTTTCTCGGAAAAGCTTCCGTCTTCGACATGCTGCAGCCAGACGACAAACTAATCATTTCGCTGCAGCTCCCTGCGGAATTTCTTCAGACGGTTAGATGATAAGCAAAAAAGACGCTTATTCAATAAACTTTGGTTAATTAAGTTGATACGAACTGACAGTTCATCCTTCTCAGGGCTTCGCGCCCCGCGACAAGAACTGTTTGGCAGAGCTTGGAGAAAAGTAATGTCGCAACTATTGCTGATTGAAGCCAGTGGTCGACAGTAATGACGAGCATGTGCCGAAAATATATTCCAATTAGCTTTGTCGTTATTCATTAATAGGCCCTGGTAACTGCATTACATAGTGGGCATGTGAACCTTTTCAATGATATTGCTGCTAATAAAGCATGGCTCTAAAACCCAAGTTGCAGTCCTGTCTTGTGGGATTATTTTCCTTTTTTATCATTTCCCACATTGTCTCTTGCAGCCAATCCCTGCATAATCCCTGTACAAAAGATTTTTTCCAAGTGGACTCAATTAACTTTCAAACCAGGCCAAACGGTAAAACAAATCACGCAGTCCTTCACTATCGACCGGGGCTGGCCCGCCCCATTAGAAGAGGACACCTCATTTCCTCAGCCTCGGCGGACTATCCTGCACTCGTACATACAAGAGATGGCCATTCTCCAGAGACCAAGTTTCAACGCCTTGAACGTCTATCCTTCGTTTACCTGTCACATCAACAGGTTTAATACCTGCCGGCCAGTGACTTGGGAATAATGTCCAGGCTCAAATTACCGATTAGAGTGTACAAGTTATTGAGGCCTTGGACACCCATGGTTATATTGCTCATCCCTCAAAGGCAGGTTTCGCAACCCTCCGTACGACGCACGAAGCGTTGTGGGTCTATCAAGTTCTTCGTAAATCATCTAAGTATAGGAGTCGGGGAACGCATGACAGTCAATCTACAATACACATACTTCGTACTCAGTCGTTCGTATAGCTCTTGGGGTTGCGAAACCTGCCTTATTACGATTTCGCTTTCAATTTATCATCATCTTATTGATGCACATTGGGCTGTTACAGATAAGCATAACTATTTAAAAACGGATACTGATGTATTCAAATAAATACAAGTTAAAACAAAATTGTGGTCAATTCCCATTAAACGAATAGAACCACCCACAACCCGTGATGAGTACTGAATTATAGACCATAACCACTCCTACAGTAATGCTGCATGTATATTGAATCTCATGATACCGAAGTGCACGAAAACAGGCGTGTACTCGAACACGTGATGACTCTAGGACTTCACTCAAATAGCGCCGGCAATTCCTGACCAATGATGACCAACGACGTTCCGTTTCGCATTGGTTTACTTCCATTCTATTAGTGGTGTGACTGGGTACTTTCTTTGGCAGGAAGAGGCGATGGATGACCTAGATGCGGAGTCACGTTTGCCGATTATCTTAGTTTGTGTAAGGAATTACAGTGCATGAATGTACAGTGTAATATTAGATGGTAATCTTTGAAACGTGTCTGTGTTCAAGTTTGTCATCCCAGTGGGTGTTTATATTTTCATTTTCAGTACAAATAACGGTGGGATGGGGACGAACCATATTGTTATGAAACCTGCTGTACGGATTCATGGCCGCTTTCTACACTCGTTCTGCGTGTAAACGACGTGCCCTACACACTGGCACGTTCTATGTAGGCGATTGTTTGTCTTGCTCATTTTCAAACATTTGGTGTCTTTTTCATGATGCAAAAGTAGATGTGCAAGCATTCATGACTTTATTTACCAAACCGGACAGGTAGTAGTACTTTCGCTCGCAAAGGTAACATTTTGGGATTGATTCATAATGACGGTACCATTGCTGCGGCGGGATACGTACATCTAGTG
Organism: Lineus longissimus; assembly: GCF_910592395.1. Classification (NCBI taxonomy): domain Eukaryota; kingdom Metazoa; phylum Nemertea; class Pilidiophora; order Heteronemertea; family Lineidae; genus Lineus; species Lineus longissimus. The sequence continues at coordinate 6,676,613 of NC_088315.1, forward strand.
CTTGGGCAATACGACCGTTAGCCACAGCAAATTCTACTTCCGGAAATACCGAATGTAATCATGTCACATTTTGAAAGTCGGCAGAAAAAAACAACTATGTTGTCTAAGCCGATCAAAAATTGATTAGAAGGCCATAAGCTCCCACTCGGCAAATCCAGCGTGAGTATGTTTTTATTGGTGTAAATGACAAAATAACACGCGAGGAGCTGCTTTTGATACAAATCATTGCTTTGAAAAAAATCTGACTAGTAATTTGTTTAGTCAGGACGAGGGTGCAGTGACAAACTTCTTCAGCGTGAATGGCTGGCTTAGCGTGGTTAGCTTTGATTTAACATCATTTTACACACTCGCAGTCTGATGTGTAGCAGCAGAGTATATCATCTTTGAAATATGCAACCAAGTCTGAATTCATTGATGACTTGCTGTTGTTAAATGATGTGCGGGGTAGTTGTATTGGAGGTGAATAAAGAGCTGTAAATTATCTGACTATAGACACAGGAAAATGGATCACAACGTCAGTGACCACACGAAGGAATTGAAGGCACTCCTTTTAGCACAATGTGGTATAGACCACGAGTACTTATTGACAAAACTACGAACGGATTTTGCGTTTCGAGGGGAAGGGATAAGGATTCAATGTACTGTTATTGAGAGTTATTTGACATCGTGGTGATCCCCTTTTACAATAATGGTTCAGGGACTTAGATGGTTACACTTGACGCGCTGACGGCATTGTGACTCGTAAATATCTGGTTAAATCTTTAGTGCGCCTGATACATTGAGAGCCACGTATCAAAAATGTATATGTCCAACAAAAGCGACGTAAATCGCCTTATCGTCTCTTTATTCGATTCGGTGGTATAAATGGGTATAACAGGACACTATCATACTGCGCCCCACTTCATCAATTTACCTATTCGCTCCAGAATCTCAGGCACAGACCCTGATCGTCGCGCCGATTGTTGTCACTACACCGCCAAATTCCCCACGGCGGAGCCGAGAACCCAGTGGTCCTCACCACCTTCTGGCTGCAGTCAAGCTTACCGCTCTCCAGAGACTTCCATGCTATCCTGGGAACGCGTGATATGTTAGTGATCGGGCCCTGAGGGAATCCACGGCGAATTTGATTTGCTGGTGACGCAGAAAAAAAGGTTGCTGGGTCACCAGTCGCGTTACAGATGGTGTGGTAAATCTCATGGTCATTAGCTTAGCCCGTAAAATTGTATGACGTTCGGCGGTGATGGAATCATATTGGTGTTTATTTGGTCGGGATCTTAAAAAGCAGATTTTAGAGCGGAAAGAAGCCGTGTACATGTACATTGTACATCGTTGTCCGTTATATCTAGGTGCAATACCATGCACACGGCCAAAGCACTTTCAGTAAATTGCTCTAAACAGTATGAGAGCTGGATAGGTTTGCCCCGATCATAACTGCTACTTCTTCAGCCTTACATATGGCGATGGCACTATGTCCATCAAGCACGCTCTATGAATAATAAAAAATATACCAGACTACCTAAACTGCCTATTGGTCACTGTCAACGCAAGGTATAGATTCCTGTTGCTTTCACCCCAGAAATATATCCACGCCCGGAAAAAGTGTCCTATCCTAAACACAGTTATTGGATCTCCGGCGTGCTTGTTTTTTTATGAACGACCCAGAAGGCTCTTGATGAGGAAAGTTACGGTGAAATTCTGTTTTCGAAAATGGGTGAATCTCTGGTCAAAGAACGTCGCTTGGGTTCTGTTACAGGTAACTAAAATCTATGTTACATGGAGACGTGAAAAAGTCTGTCTGCACATAGCCTACCTTCGTATGGAGGCATACAACATGGGAATACACATTTAAACAGTTTTATTCCCGATTAATATTTTAATGATTATGTTTGAAAAAAAACATCAATACACTTATACTTAAGTGTACCAGACTCTTTTTTTCGCTCCAATATGTGATTTAAAGATTTAAATATAGTTACGATTAGTGTCAGTTACAGAAAACAATCGGCTTTCGACACGACTGTAGGTCGAGAAATGATTCAAATTTTATTTGGGGGAGCGGTTTGCGTAAAGAAAATATTCGAGCGTTAACTATCTTGCCTATTGGCGTGACACAATTCATATGTTGGTATAGAAAAGAAAAGAATGTGCCATGTCACTCATAATAAACAAAGGCGAAATAACGAAAACTAATTCCGTATTATTTATTGCGCTTTAGATACTTCCGATGCAAATTTTCGCTTCAAAAACAATACACGAAGGTGTGTCAAAATCCCTATTCTGGTAGATGAGAAACTGAATTATCGTTTGACTTTTGATTTGCCAACAAATGGCCATCAAAACCAATCCTATAATCAGAACTTATTCAACGAAATCAGCCCACTATTTTTCGTACTACAAACGGAATATGTGAATTACTTCCACAAATCAACCAACCCCCGCTTTCCTTGCAGCCTACGTCCAATATAGTTTCCGGCGCATGTCACTCAAATCATCCTATCAGCTAGTAGCCTCGAACTTATGCGATCGTTGTCCTCTATAGCACTGACGGAAATAGGTTGTGCACTATTATTTGGTAGCGGGAACTATGTCTCGAAAAATGCAATTCTAGTCAATAAGGATGTTGAAATATAATAAGGTAGTAGTAGTAGTGCCACTTAGAATGAACTTTTTAGGGAAATCGCTACGCCATTGTGATCAGGTTCTACAAGTTTTGGAGGAGTTGCTGGGGCATAATATCACTGTCCTGTGGACCAAACAACCTCGACAATGAGACTGCGTATTGCAGTAACTCGTGCATTGCATGAGGCGGCCCTACCCTTTTCTTACTCTTTGAGTCAAACCCGAGCAATCCTTGCCCACTTTAAAGACACATCCAAATCCTTTTTTCTCTAGTGCAGCACTAATGGTCCAAATGGACAGATGCCAATCCCAAGTAATCTTATCATAGTTAAGTTCCTTCACCGTTCTTTCCACACGCCTGTTGTCACAAAGTCAAGCTACAGCTACTGCAGTTTGGCCAACAAAGAAGTTTGGTTGATTCGATTACTTCCTTGCTTTATGTTTGGGGTCGCCGAAAAAGGCATAGAGAAACTCACCCTGTCCATTTGAAACCAATTCTAAGATCAGAGCATTAAGGCAGGCCTTACTTTTTACCAATGCGAGGGCGTCAGACTAGTACCACCAACAGTAAAGTCTGTGGAAATGTTTTTTCCCGTCGTGGAGGAATTTTCAGCAAAGAAGCAAATGAGCCAATGCAACGCGTCTGACCCCGACCTGAAGCGATTTCGCCTATAAAAGGACATTAAGAAATTCAATTCAGACTTGAACACATTTCAATTCGACGATTCTATGGCGCCTTGAGCGTGGTATACCAAGGAAATTGTTTATTTATCATTTATTAATACTTTTATTATTATTCATTTATCATTATTATTATTAAAGGAGAATCGAGCGCACATTTGACATCAGTGCGACCACGGCGGCAGTCCAGTGTGGTGTGCATGCAATCAAAGTATGAAGCGTAGAACTCAGATGTCCTCATCAGTATAATTTCCATTAGCATCGGGTGGCTTTTGCTCATTCTCTTGAAATGGAAAAAGGCACTTGACCATATTCTTGATCCAACTTTTTCATTTGGATTGATAATACACTTTTGGCATGATTGAGCAAGAAGCAACAACCGCGGAAATCGAAATCAATATATGATTAGGAGAAAGTTAATCCCAATGATGCAATGGGCGCGGGCATGAGCTGTGGTCGTCTGGATTATTTCTAAATTCTCCAAGTGTTCATAAAAGAAATATTCGAACGGCAATAATGTTATTGTGCCGCGTGTGTATCCATGGACATCCACATGTATACATCCGTGGTGTATCTGAGGAGACATTGCAGTGTAATGTTATGCGACTGTTCATAGCCACTGGGATAAAAATAGTATATCAAAAGTAATGGGTAACTGTACTCGTTCATCAAAAGTAATTGGTATTTGATCCTAAAAATGTCACTTGTGGCACCGCTCCGATAGATGACCGGGAGGAAAGAAGATTTCTGCTAATCATCCTTTTCTGGCATCAAATAAATTGTGCATGAATGAACAAACAGATAATGCAGCTTTTCAGGCAGTATTTACCTCATGCAGGGAAGCCTCCGATTTTTTCCCCGCAAATCCCCAACACTTCTAGTTTCATTATTGATACCACACCACGGCACTGGAGCATAACCTATATTTTATGATCCCTGATTTCAAGAAGGACCTCCACCAAAGCTCTACGCAGAATAATATTAGCACTGAAATCACGACGCCCAAAGCTGCTTAAGTCCAGTGAGATTGCGCTGCAATAATTCAGTTGAAATAAGCCAGATAGTGTTACAAAAAGAAATCTAATGCCTCGACAAAGTTTAGGAGGAGTACAAGAAATGTACATGTATATATTGGGGTTGCATGAAAAATGAAATGTATTCTACCCATTTTTTCTTTCTGTTGCCTCAGATCAAATGAAAATAAAAAATATTCAGTCAATCGTCAATGATTTATTACACAAATTGTATATATTATATATTATTCAATTCACTAATATTTACACAATCCATGTACACAACTAACGTAGTTGAACCATCCCGTTGCTGTATTGTTACGAATCAACTTGCTTCAAACCAATTTCGTTTTTAATGTTGAATAAAAGATGACGAACGTCATTTATGACATTAAAAGCGAAATATCTGTTTTATGTATTTTTAAACTTCATCATTTGAGAGTATAATGCATAATACATAGCATATGTACTTCAAAAACCTATATTGGTGTGGTACCCAGTCGGCAAATGATAAGATGACGTGTTTAGCTTGAGCTTTGATACCCTAGCTGGGAGATTTATACATAGTTCTACAATCACAGGTCATTGTTTCAAGGCCAGGATCTGGTTTAATTACTTGTGAAAATACTCAATGTTGGTATTAACCTTGAAGCAGTCCAGTCATGGCGACGTTTAATATAATTGTCAGGGGATCCCGATATCCAGAACAGAATTCTGATCGAATTTCACCTTAACAGAACCATGCCCTCAGGAGTTGGGTTCACTTTGTTTCTCAGCAGTCTGTCGAGTGGAATTATTATCGAATCGTTCATGAGAGTAACACTTTTAATCAAATAATCTCTGTAAAACTTTCAATTGAATACAACGGGGTTGATATGTCAGTGTGGTGCCTTCTTCCTGATATGATGTAGTTCATACGGTCTCAGCTGTCTAGTTAGTTTTCTTTGAAAGCCATCCCCTCGGAGAGGTTTAAATTACCAAACTGGTCGTAAAGTGGTCTGAGTGATAAAGTGATAGTCTTACAGTTTGTATTTTAAGTACTGCTTGACCAGAATCTTGTTTTTGAAAGATTCTTGCTAGACTAACTTAAAACAAGCTGTCTTAGTATCAGTCTTCTTAACCCTCATGGTTCTGATACTGCTAAGCCTCGGCTCCTCGGAGTCCAACCCTTTCATTGTATGCGCCGACGCGAATGCATTGAAAACGATATGGGGATAAGTTCGAAATGTCGTGACGAAGAAAAAGAATCGGGGACTATTCCATAACAATAATATTTTGTATCCAGTTCTGGAATACCTATCAACAGTTAAACAATTTTACTAATTGATATTGAAGAGAATGGCTATTTCGGTACAAGGTCGATCATTACTTGCCGTCACCACGGTGGATACAAGGTATCAGTTTGCCTACGAAAAATACGTGCTTAGGTGAATAGAGAGGAAACGACCACACAAAAGAAACAGACAAAAGATTAGTTCATTTTGAGGGGTGTGAGGCCCGCATTTATTATTTTGATTTGAGTGTACCCCTCCAACACTGTAATGGGAGGGCCTTGTTTCTATTGTGTTTCAAAGGTGAACCAATACCTTTACCCACCGTGGTCACTATAGCTGTCACTATATATGTAAGAGATTGCAGGTCAAAGATCCCCTTGACCGGCTATTCGCGCAGCCTTGCATCTAACAAACAAGAACACAAACATTTTGAAAACCCTTTGTGAAAATCCTTTTACCAGGTCTGTTGTCCTTGTTGCCTCATGATTGAGAGAAGTATTTAGGCAAGATTAAAGGTGTCGTTCATTACATATTGGGTCAGTTTTAGCCTTGGCAAAAATTACCCCACTCAAAGATGAAAAGGCATCAAGTATAAGCGCTGTTGGCCACACTCATCCACGGGATTGCCTTTTAGGTTACTTTGATGATGATGATGATGATGACGAAAATGTTCTGAGTAGTTCTTTGATACGCTTTTTGATCTATCTCAACTGCGTCATTCAAGATGTAGTACTAAGATAAACACCCTGCGAACCATACTGCACGCGCGAGTATTTAACATCGAATTGGTGAGATTGGTGAAGGTATATACATTTTACTCGTAACATGTTAGGAAAGCAACTTTAGATTCAGAGATCTAGGTGGGGAAGTTCATGGCTAATTGACCAGCCATCATCAGTGTCCTTCTTTCAAAGTTCGATCAGTCGATATGAAATACACGTTTACGAATTCTCCTTAGCGTGATCGTGTAAACTATATATTCGTATTGGCTGAACAAAGCCGTAATTGAGTCAAAGCTAAAATTAAGAATTAGTCTGTCCGCAAATGCCACCTTTGGTGTCCACGAATTACATGTAAATCAAATTGTCTCCAAAGGGTATCCTCACATGTTTAATGCAATTGTCTTTGGGAAGTTGCCAATTGTCAATTTCAACATGTCTGTGTCGGACTTGTAGTGTACGTGTTGACTTAAGTGAATTAGTGGTCTGCGTTATAGCCAATACAACGCAGACCACTATAATTCTCTAACAGAGTTGCCGATCATGAGTAGCCAGCACCCGAGAGGCTAATTTCGTATAATAGTTGAAGATGAAAACTGAACAGATGTACGAGAAATAGGTTTCATCTTCGACCACGAGCGAGGAGGGGAGTGAAAGTGCGTCACAGCAAGGACTACAAAGTTCTTTTTTATATTTACCTGCAAAAGACTTTTTTTTCTCATTTAAAGAAGCCTGGTTCCACAAGACTAGGACTTTAGTTGGACTGTCGAATCAGACAACACGAATAATCAGCGCGGTGTAAATAGTGGAGCCGGTGTTGCCACTTCTAGAGTAACGTTACTTCACGTGTGCGGTTTCGCTGTACCACGTTCGTGTTTGGTATCATTTGGGTGACCTTAGGCATATTAGGCAATGGACAATTCGTGTTATTTTCACAAAACGATTGAAGTGGTTTTCTTACCAAGACTAAAACAGCTGATCTATTAGATGATTTGGTTTTGTTTATTCATCTTGCTGAGACAAATTGGTCAGCTCACACGCCACTGACCATGTTAAATGTTCCATTTTATTTCTTGCGTGGGTTGAATACTAGCTATCGTACAGCCCTCTACTCTCACAATAGTTGAGATGTGATCGCATTGAACGGATCTATATGTTCAAAAGTTACCCTGTCATGAGTCAAACATGTGCCACCATGTATAATTGTGTAACAAAAACGGAGAGATCGACCTACCAAATATCACGAGATCTCGCAGAGAGGCGAGTGGTTTATGTTATTTATTTCACCATGTGCCTCACAATTGCCGCTAATTGAGCTGTCTTCTGAACTTTGCTTTTCATCTAGTTTTTCATGTACAGGTTCATGCCGTTTAACCGTGACGCAGTATACCCCAAATGAAGGTTTTTACGATCATTTTGCGGCGAAGCATTGGCAGAAAGAAAATATTGGAACAATTTAAAAAAAGATTTTCTGGATTTTTTCACTGGCAAGCTGCAAGATGGATTCCTGCATTGCAATTTGGGAACCTAGACGGGCGCTTACATGTTGGTACAGCGTAACACAATGTTGTTTGTATGGCATTTATACATGTAGAATCTGTGGAAAGATGTTTTGGTCATCAGATACGGTAGAATGTCCACGTACAGCCAACTATGATCTGATTAATGCAAGTCACAAAAATTGCACTGAGAGTTCATAGAAAATCGTGCAGTTTATACCAATTCGAGCCAGGCCACTTTAATACCCTGACCTAAGAGTCTCTCTAATTCTGGTCCGGTATTTTGTAGGTATTACTTGAACTCGTTGTTGATTTTGATAGTCATATGGGTCTATCGTGTATGGTTAGGGCACCGACCTGTTTACTGAAAACCAACGCCCACAACTGATCGGGATAAGATGCCTCTAAAATGAATAATTGATGACAAAACGTGACTGAACCCCGCTTAAACTATCCCCTCGTTAAATATAGATCCTTGTGGTTTTCATCTCTAGCGCCTTTTTTAAACCAACAATGGTCTACAGCGTATTTAGATCAACTAATTAATAGATGAGTAATTTGCCTTAAGATCGGATCTTCTGTCATCAATTCGGATGAATCATTGCGGGTCTATTTGATGTCGTTAAATAAGGGATGTCAATAAATGATGAAATATAGATGGTAAGGTATACTGTATTTGAATTTTTTGTTGGAATGAATAAGTAAGCACGGAAGAACAATCCATATCGTTATCAGAATCCTTTATTGGTCATCATTGTGTAGTCATGGTCGTATTACATGTACATGTACAATTACTTACAAGACCTGACTCGAGGACGACGAGGTGTTGTAAAAATAATCTTGGTAGTTTCAAAGTTCAATATCTTCTTTAAACTTGCCGTGAGCGATTTTCTTACGGAACCATTTTTTTCATCGAAGCTACCTCCGAAATGAAGGTGACGAATAAAATCGAGTAGGACATTATAGCATGTACATGTACTACTGAACAAGTATATGAGACTGAACAATAACACAAAAAGCCCTTCTGCACTTTTGATACAGCTATAGAAGTGCAAAGAGGTTAGAGAAAATTTGTAGCCATAAAACTTATACTAGTAGTCGCCAGATTAGAGCATTCTGTAATAATCAATTAACTTCTAGTAAAACCACCATATTTTTGTGAAGTAGTAAGACAACAAGACAAGAAATAAAACATTTTGCAAAATCTTTAATAATTGTCCTGTTTAGAATATCGATGTCTAATCCAATAATTATAGATTATGATATCGAACACAAAATCATTTTCAAAAGAATACTACAATCATTTGATAACATGTCATCATCAGACCTCTTTGTCAGTTTCTTCCCACTGTAGGTCGACCTTAAATGGCCATAGAAACGCAACACCCGACGCCCTCCGGCTCGTCAAAGACCTATAATGATACAGTGTATCACTAGGTAAGGACTTAGAGGGGGTCTCATTTATAGGTCTGAATCAATACTTTATTGATTTGAGAGTTATATTATACGACTTGTGGCGTAGTTCAATACTTAGATTTTTCATCATACTGTTTCTCCATTTTGACTACATGTATAAGGAGAATCTCGCTTATGAAATCCAGCTTATGTTATGGTTTAAAGGGGCACGCCGCAGATGAGAACCTGCACTCACTCAACTTTATACACTCATAGAAATAATGGTTTCTGAGCTTTTGAAAAACTTCGGAAGGTTCTTTGACCAGCACGGATAGGCCAACACCGAGTAGATTGTTTTAGCTATATGAAAAACCTTTATTGGTTTTGATTTCGCTAAAAAACCGCCAAGGCCAAGGCGTGCATATATATTTGTGTTAGCCGAAAAAAATATAAAATGTTTTCCAAAATTTAAAACCTTCAGAGCTCAACAACTTTAGTGTTGGCATTCTTTGCATCGTTCGTGACCTAAATCTTGAATCTAGCGTAGGAAGGGAATTTTGGGTTCCGAAACCCGGACGGATGGGGTATCTTTCAACAATTAACAGCAGCTTTTGTTGGTAATGAAATTCAAGGGGATATTGCTTTGAAAGGAAATGAAAATGTGAGTGCTAAGTGGTGCCTTGACGCTCCACAACCTACAAGTAAGCAGAGGCGTCGAAAGATTGAAACGTCACTAAATGTATCCTGTCACATACGCTATAGGCAGTTTTTTGTGACAAACATATAATGATAATGATCCACAGTTCACTGCATCATACTATGATAGAGGAATCTGCCCGCAAAGAAGAGGGAATGTTCCGGAATTATCTTATCATCTATTGGTTATCAAATAATATGGTGTCAAATAAAACCGAATGATGGTCGAGTTTGTAATACATGTAATGTCTAGATGTTGCAAAGATTTGTCTATTAAATCAATGTGTTTCTAATCTTAACTCAACAATTAAAATATCGTGACAGCTAGTAGCCAAAGGATTCGGCAGCTGAATAATTGATACGAATTATTCAATATTTCTAAATATTGCATCACCAAGCAAATATCGCTGGGATCAAACCGATTGAAAACCACTTATACAGTGTATAGTACGCAAAATAAGATATCGGCATAAAACAATATACACAACTCTTGAAAAGTTCTCTATCGACTAAAAGATCGGAAATCATATCTCCGAATTCGCGATTTTTAAATTTCATATGCACTTTTATTTATACAATGTAATTAAATGATTTTTAGGTTTACATTGGTGCTTGTCGATATCGGTATGATATGGAGAATTTTGCACCCTTAAAGGACACGACAATACAAAATTATGTTTTGAAATGTTACTTTACAAGAATATACATTGGGCGATATGAATAAAGACTAGCAAATGCTTTTACTTCAATTCTGTACAGAAAGGCCTAGTGTAAATGTACATAAAGTTTTAGATAAAAGCGTTTGCTAGTCTTTATTCATATCACCCATTGTCTTGTTTTGCATTGGCTACCAAAGATTTCAAGTAGCAGCATAAGGTTAGATATCCGATTCGTTCTCCATCATTGGACATCGCAAACACGAAACAAAACTCACGGACAAAATTAAAGGATATCTCCTTACAATTTAGCATTGGGAAATGAGATATGTGTTCATAACAATGTCACAATGTACATGTAATTAAGAAATTACACATGATAGACTGCTGGTAACTTATCCAGGCAAGTAGTACATTGTAACTATGACAATGTATTAGCGCATGGTAGTGTCCATTGAAATTAAACAATAACTGATTCTCTATACGCAATCTTAAGGACTAAAATTTAAAAATTAATTTCGTTAAAGTAAAAAAAAATACCTATGAATACAGAAGACGTGAAATCGATATTGATGAAACGATACTTTACGAGAAAAATTGTCCCTGGGCTTTTTGAATCGTTGGATCTTTTTAAAAGTTTAGGTAGTTATTAATTGGTATATGTTTCTGTTTCCGGGGGGGTTGTTATCATTGAGTTTAAATATTAAATGTTACACATACCGAAATTGGTCCCTGGCACGAGCCAGGTATGTTTTTATAGTTTATTATCTGGCGGACCCCATGTACGCCCGAAAATAGATCTTAGGTCGCAAAGATATTTTTTAGTTTTGCAATTTTCATGATGATGGATCTGACATTTTGTCTAAAAACAGAACCAACGCGTGGGACGCGTTTTTCGTTCTTTGGGCGTTTAGGCAACCCACTCAACGTACAGATGATGTGCCAGCATGTAGAAACGCCTCTAATCCGTCCAACGGAAAGCAAATATGATGTTATGTGGTTATCCTTTGATGCATATGCCCGACCTCGTGCTGTGATGTTTCATAACAGGCTCCTCTGAATGCAACCCTGACCGACTAACTTACTGTAATTCCCGTCAACATAAACATCTCCGACACTGCACGGCTCAGATACGCTCATACCGCAAAATTGTTAAATGTCAAGATAAAAGGCACCTTTTAACATAATAAAACGGTCCATATTGCTATAATAGTGTATCTTTATCTACTTGCATGATATACCAGTTTGTGCAATGATCTTTACTCCAAGGTTTGTGTAACATGTTTAAAATGTATGTATCGTATCACAGGGATCCACTTTACAATAAACCTTTATCAAATAATGAGGCATATCGATGGTTTGCAAATCGAAGATAAAAAATGACACATTGCGTCAGAAACAGTGCGCAATTTTGAACAGCTATTACTACGCATTAAGTCATTATACAAAACTTTTCAAATGATTGTATCTTATCATTAACATATCCGTATCCTCCAATGGGCAGCTAAAGTCAGATATGTACTACATGAAGTTTATAGTTGCCACCATAAACAATCGTTAATGCTGACAATACATTATGTCAATATATAACAAAAAGTTTTAAATGATTAATTTACAGAGGTATCCCCAGGACATATGAACGACAGCCTGTTGCAGTTCCGCCCGAATGTTGTATGGATCGCCTGCACAAAAAATCTCATCGTTTTATTGCACCTATTGATAATTTTGATGTTTCTTTTTTGTTGTCTGAATGAGCTCGTGATATCTGAGATTTGCATCGATACCAATAACAAGGAGAGGTTGGTAACCGTGGGCGTGGAGTTGATGCGGGGTTATCCATTACGCGCAAAGCAGTTTATTGTTTGGTTTTGCTCAAGTGAACAAATGCCAATAGGTAAGCATCATTATGTTCGGTAAACAATTGGTTTTAAAGTTATATGGATTTCGATTGTTTTTGATAAGCATAGAGGTTGTCGATGTTTTGGTATAATTCACAGCAGTATATGAACAATGAAGGCAAAGTACGGTTATATTGGAAAGAGAACCTTTCGTTGAAGCAGGGACTCCCTGTTTACCCCCTTGTTAAAACGGCAACATTTTGCATGGTTTCCTCAATAATAGCAATCACATCGGGTAAGTCTACACGTGCTATTGCAAGTGCTAATAGACTTGACGTGCAATTGATGAGACAGCGCCACCGATTTGCTACATACCATTTGCTATAACATATTTGCCTTCAAGAGTACGGAACTTAGATTCTTTATACCCCCTAGGGCCTACATTTTCCATTTAAGGACCCTAGACATTGAATATCAAGCATGTCAAGAAGACCTTCCTTAGTTTATAATATGTGGCCCGCAGTTTCCAGCAATATGATTTATTGTGAGATTTTCACAGACATTCAATACTTCAGAAAGAAGTGCTTGTTTTGGAACCGGTAGTTACTTGCCTTCAGTCGCTTTCAGCTGATTAGTCAAGAAGTCGTAATTGTACTTGAAGCTCGTACTTGTCTGAAAGTATCTAGATTATAACTGTAAAACGGGGTTTCAACAGCATGGAGGTTGCATCTCAGGCTGATCGACTACCTGTGAGTGCATTATCTGAGGGAAACGGCACTATACATTTTTTAAAAGATTGGACCATCTGCTTTTATACCGTGTGACGCTGCACATGCAAGACCTTGTTAAACAATGAACGGCAAACAAATTTCATCTAGAGCGGCAGACAGAGAACCTTTGAAAAAGTGTCTTAAAGTCTTGGAAAAACTATTGAGGCAGATGTCAAGAGTATGGCGCGTCACGTGTGTCGCCTTTGGCACAAAAAGCGATTGATACCTGGCTCTTTGTCTTGAAGAGTCCTTATGCTATTCTTCAAACCTTTCTTTGCCCCTTTGAGTTAGAGATACCCTGGTGGATGGTGAATCAATTAGGCCACACGCCAGCGATCACAAAAAGGAACGTCTGCATTATTAGCCAGTCGGTCAATACCCTGTGCGTCTTCCAAGTTCTTTGTTGCCTGCACCTGCACACCATATTGTAAACGTACCTCATGTGTATGAAAAAATAATGATGATAAAAAAATATTTCACCTCTTAAGTTGAAACTCAAGTTTGGCATACAACAGCGAAGAACAGTGCAAGGTGCGCGGTCTTCTCACCATATACCACAAAGAAATGTCAATCATTGTAATATTTCTAGGAATATGGCCAGAAAAATATTGTTGTGTTACTAGATATCCTCGCTTTTGCCACCTCCTGCATTCCCTAATGAAAGGTTTCACAATACGCCTTAGGGGATTTTACGCCTATGTCAACCTAAAATGGACATATCTTGGTATTGTGATACGCGATATTGCCACTGTTCTATTTTCACGATAATTTGGTAAGGTCAAACAAAAGGTAAATTACTTCTTTCAGATGTGTTCCCATATTTGTTCATATAAATTCGAAACAAATACATCAGTGTTGTCACACAAATGAAATATTGTCTTGTCGTAGAAAAGGGCATTATACTCAAGTTTCCCAACACATGGCAGAAATAAATGTCAGTCATCAGTAGTGTCAAGGCCAGTTCTGTGTTGTGACACGAAATAGATGTACTTTTGCCACCTCCATCGAATCTCTATTTGAAAGGTTAAATAGTTCACCCCCGGTGTTCTCACGCCCATTTTAATCCAATCCCATGAACATGATCATTTCTGGCTAAAGTGAGTGATGTTATGATACGAGATATAGCCACTAATCTATAACCCCTACAGTTGTGTAAGGTCAAACAAAAAGTCGTAGGCAAACACTAAATGATATCCATAACATGATATTTCTGAGTTATTTTGTTGACCTAAGGAAGGTTTTATAGTCGTCGTCGACGTCGTCGTCGTCGTTATCATCCTCGCCGTCATTAATTTTCAGTTGATGCTAACCTATTGCGGCGCTTAAAGAATATTACTGCTGGCGTGTCTGCCTCTTTGCTATTAGATTCCGAGCTCTGCAGTCGTGGCATGTTGTCAAACTGCCACTCATTGCGAAACAACGTTGCTCTTTAAGACATTTGGTGGCATTAGCGTATGATAACCATTACTTTGTCACGAGTTTGACCGATATGTACATCTTACAAAAACGGTCACATGACCTTTCATAACTGACTGAGGTGAATCATTCCCGGGCTGCTTGAAAACTGCATCCAATAAACAATGAAAAATAACAAAGCATCCTCTTAAACGATTGGATGACTCTTGTGATTAGCTATCTCGGCGAAGTACCCTGTTAGGTAGACAGTATCTAAAGTGGAAAGGTGATATATATGATTAACCATGATTGTTCTGAATGCAACGAGAACAATAAGGATCCGCAGAGCCTGGTTAACACTGCCGGTGCAGTGTACCACCACGCAATCACCGGGTTAGAATACTGTGAAAACGCAGATTTGTCGGTGGTCAGTGACTTAAAACCAATATTTTGAGCACCTAGGGATATGGGTCAATGGCACAATGTGGCCTCCTTAGTAAATAAATTCAAGGTTGGAATTGATAAACAGATTCAACAAATAACACGAGAGAAGATTCATTCAAAAATACATCGGATACAGCGTGCGAAAAGTTGATTTTCAGAAATATTGAAAATATATTTGAATAAAATATTGACGTTATCGAACACTTTTTGCATTATTGACGTTTTACGTTGTAATCATAATTTAATAGCACATTACAAATAGAAATTACCTTTTAAAATAAAATCTTTATTTCAAAAGAATTATTGGTATTCGTAGGCCTTTATTTATTGACGATTTATCACTGCGCTATCATCGGTTTCCAATAACTTAGTGAAATTTTTTTTAATGATTTAAAAAATTTTAAAACGTAGGTTTTGCAATCCCTACGAGCCATCGTTTTAGTTTTACGGCAAATAGTTAATAACAAATTTAGTATCATCTCAATCACTAGCACTGGGTAATTCGTGTTCAATCACGATCAGGGCTAATGAAACTAGTCATCGGGGTTCATCGACCTTTTGATATCTTTGACAATAACGTTTCAAGTGATAACTCTGGAGAGGCCAAAATTCACGCTCATGAAATATTCGTGCAAATCTGCGGCAGTGTATAGTCGAGTAAGTAAAATGGGCTCGAAACCTTCGACATACCGTACGAGGCGGTCGCCTTACCAATAGGCCATTGAGATCGGCGCACACACATAAATGTACATGTATTGTAAACCTAAGTACATTGTACCCTCTTCCACATCCTTTATTATTAGACACAACTACATACTAGTATCTTCCCATAACCGCTGACACGGTTGGATCAGATTTCGAAGTACATGTATCGCCACAAGACGGCGCTGACGGCCAGTTTTTTACGATTGACCAATCAAGCCTCAGCGAGGTTGAGCCGTCATCGCCGTTAGACACTTTTTGATTGGATCAGGCATGTGTATGAAAATGTGCACGCCGTTTCGACGGTAAATCGGCCGGATTTTGCATGTTCACACTCGCCTGTACGTTGTGGGGTTTGTTTGATGCTCTCGGTCCAACTGACCCAATTTTATGTGTCGTTGCGGAGTCTCTCGGGGTAAATTCTTCTTTTTTAATTTCCCGAGCAAAGAGGTTATTTCCCTGATGCGAGATTGCGATCTATCGGTGACTTACGTTTTCTGTTCTAACCGACCCGAAGCAGTTTCGAAGTGCGTTAAAATCGACGGAACCGCTTTGGTAGTTTAGGATACAAGCTGCATAATGTAGCCCAAACACATGCGGAAGATCAGGGGTAAGGACGTGGGTGTAAGGCAAATTGATCACCATCGTTACTTATAACATGCCCAATGGTGGAAATACGCACACGGGGATTTTCTTAAATAGCGCTGTAAATCATCAACCCATCTGGTATCGGAACACAATAACATGTTTTTGTGTGCATTTACCAATTTTCTTTATTCTTTTGGAATAATATTTGGAGACATGGAGAACATTTGAGAAATAATGATCCGTAATATCGAATGTTCGTGCCATGTTGATGAGTATCTCTGAACAGTCCATCATGTGGCCATCTAAGGATTCTGGCTAATCTCCCTATAGGTCCGTGTTACGACGAAGTACCAGTTCAACTCGAATCGATTCGATACACCCACGACAGTAGTTCAGAAAATATTTGATTTTCCCGGGGACACAACAAAGATATTACCAATAAGAACTTGAATGCTCTACCAGGCACTTGATGAAACTTTTCGGAATGTTTCTCTCTGTCGCTAACGGATATTATCATGACGAAGTGTTCATTGTTCATATTTCCTCTTAAATTATTTTTTTTTCCAAATAAGCGTGTAAACACTGCTTTATCACGCTGCAGCCTGAGTTTAAAAATGACCATTGCCATGAAACCGGGTACACCCGTGGGCGACCAATCCCAATCATGCTATTGCAGCCCCTAGAACCATGAGAAAAGCCGAAGGAAGATACAGCCTATACAACGAAGATAATAGTGTATTGTCAAATCGAAATGATTACATCATCAAATCTATAATAATTTCCAATATTGTCCTTCAGATATCTCATTTAACAACATTGTATTTACGTGATGGGTTTTGAAGTGGTTGGAATGTGAAGGTCTAGTGTCATCAATTCAGTACTGCCTGGTTTTATATCGTTTGAATTGATACGTTTAAAAAAAACATTTACATATAGTTCAATCGTGTATGCGTATATGCCGGTGATATGAAAAAGCGTAATTTAGCAGCTATTACCCATCGGTTCATCAGTGGGTACTGCCCTTCTTAAAAGAAGTACATTTATTGCAGAAAACCCATTTTGGGTCAGCATCATGTCATGAAATATTTAGTGTCACAATCTGTCGTTGCCAAAGAGATGAGATTTTTCATCTCAGGGAAAAGGATTATCGTATATGGACGAGATATCACGATCAGCAAAACAAAAAAGCCATAATGTGGAAGGTGTACATGTACATTGTATGTACATTTGTACATTCCAAGATATCCCGTCTGTAATGCATTGCAATGTTAATGAGTTAAAAAGTGTAAATGTGTTTATACTAGTGTGCTGGTTTGAGTGCCTTTTGGTCGAGGCTTGCAGCCATTTTTTCATTATTTGACCAATCATGTGAACGGTTACTGTGAATACCCTCACCACTTAAACCTTGCGCAAGAAGAGTGTATTAGGCAGCGCCAGCTAGGTGGCTGAAGCTTCTATGCTCGTATTAACTGGTTCAACGAAGTGAAACCGCGGCGTGACTGCATCAATGTTTGATTTCTAAACGTGCTTAGGCGTTGGTCAACATCTTTACGCTTAAATTTGACCTGCGGTGGTTTCGTCTCTGTCAATGGTTCAGCAGCAGAGAAGGGCGCCGACCAGCTGTGAAGAGTAAAGAAAAGTTGGTTTCGTTCATTTGTTCTGTTTTATACTTTGTTGCGACGTCTTTGAAATTATACTGAATGGGTCTTACCCAAACATGACATGACAAGCGTTATTTCATCGGAGCTAATAAAAACGATAATGAGATAATATCACGATCAGATATTAATTCAGCGAACCCTAAACCATTCGTTAATTATGTTACCCATTAGCAAGACTTAAAACGGCAAAAAATACCACCGATACGCTCTAAACCTGATCGTCATTAATCTATCTGATAGCTATTATCAACCAGAATAAGATAGTTACTTCGTGACGCAATACGCATTTCATTCACAAAACAGTTCAATGTACTTAAACCGCGCATATGGGGAACATAAGCATCTACCCCCACTGTCAACTCATGACGCCACAAAACATTAAGCCAAATCATAACTAAAGCTATTGGACTGATATGCAAAAATACCGGTGTTGGCGCATCTCCATTTTTGAAAGATATGGAATATATGGATGTACGTAAATATCGTAAAAGGCAATTTTGACGATAAGTGTTCGGCAGTGGAAATATTCTTAATCATATCACGGACACCAGGTATGCATTAATGAATCCTTGCGGACACTAAATTATATCTAGGGCCCATGATTATATTCACTCGCATGATACTGAAAGACAAACTCAATGCGTCGCATTATATACATTCTTTCGGCATTTTTTTCCAGCGAGAATCTGTGCTCCAAGAGCGAGGAATCCTATATTTAATTGCTTAAAAATTACGGGTTCGTTATTGCCATCGGCAATTCCGGTAAGACGGATACTATTCTCGCGCGATTTCGTTAAAAATCGCTATTTTTGCTTGGCAATATATCGCCGCAGCGGCAAACCGCGGCGCTTTCACGCTGTAGTGGAATCAGTTTCTACCGGCACATCACACAATTGCCATTGATGAGGCTGTATTTAAGCATTTTAGGTATCCAAAGAAAAATACTAGTACATGTATATGAGATGAGACTCGCTGTTGTTGATAGACGTACTATTCATGTTCATGCTGACATGAACATAAATTTATTTCCCCAGCACAGCATACACGCCATCGTTTGAGGCGAGCGTTTCAACTTTTTTCCTACTCGACGTGTTTTCATATTATTTCAAAGTCTCAGTTGGATGACAACCAAGAACACTTTCGGCAAGCGATGCATCGGCTACCGAACAAAAGCTGTCGAAGCTGCACTCTTAGAAATAATATTTTTCGAGCTTTTAATTTGTTTTCCCAGCCAATACGGGTATACAGCACCTATAGTTTCGTGGCCAAATGGGTTAATTCGTCACAGGGCTTGTGAACTCGCGTCTAGATAATTACTTGCAAGAGACCTACATACAGAAAGCAGTGAAGAAGACGGTGAGATTCGCGTCATCACACTTACACCGTAGATGAAATACAACTACCGGATATCACGATGCAGTGCGGATATTGCCGTAACTCGTGACCGTTTCAGTTTTCTGTAACAGTGAAGAATTGCAAATCTAGCAACGCTGGACTGTAACGTCATATATACCAGGGTCTCAGGTCGTCGCAATTGTGAGTGTCGGCATTTCTTTACGGTCACGTTTGCTTTATCTGGCTGAAGAACAGCAAGGAGTAAAGCGCAGGTACGTCAGTTCCTAGTGTCACTCCTCCGTGTACGTGCATGGGGGACTGACCTTTTCTAATGTCGTGCCCTATTATAATGTTCTAGCCTGCGATCATAAACTACACGTACATATATATACGGTAAACCGCCGAACTTTCGCGAGCGTTTCATTTTTGCAGATTTTTGCAAATTACCGAGATTCGCGAAAGTATAATTCTCAAAACCGAAAGAAATTTATTCATTAGTCCGCAAAAATTAAAACACTAGCGTAAGGTTTATTTTATTGGAAGAAATTTCTCAAAACGCAAAAATACGTGAACATTTGGCAGCACATGTGTTATCCATATTCTCCACTCATTGACACACTCATACAAAAAAATCGCTCGACGTAACTTCAATGCCCAACCTAATTACTTCCTCTCTTTGATTAGTAATTATCTTCACCCACTAATTGGAACGTAAGCAAATACCGTTGAAAAGGCAATAGGGAGCTAATATTGAGAAGAAAATGGTACTTTTTATATACATGTATGTCAATTTAGTACTATATCGCGTTTCACGATGTATATGTCCGTTAGCTCGAGTTACAAACGGTCAATGGGATGGTGGTAATTTTTTTCTTTTGCTAACAGGTACAAGTCTGATTGACCGCGTCAGAATTAAAATTACCCAGTCGAGACCATAATATAAATATTATTTAAACGAAAATGTCCAACCTGAGGGTGTCCAGAGTCGGCATCTCAAATCAATTCTACAAAACTGTCTTTGACATCACCAATTTGATTCGATTTACCGCAATATGACATTTGACACCAAAGATGTTGCAATCCCATACGAGTTATAATTCTCTATCTACTAGTAATTGACAAAACACACTTTCCCAATTATCTGCATCGTTTCTTAGTGAAACCACGGACGATCAAATGCACCAGGTCCGCTGTCACGGTACCGAATCGTAGGCTTATTATACGACCCTCGCTTGATTTTTTTTGCTGGTAACATTGCGGGAAGGATTGCATTACATGTACATCCCCCTAAAAATTGTTTGGAGAGATCGGGCGGGTCTGTTGTCGTCGGAAATCTATTCCCCTCACAATAAGGTCGTACGATTCGGCACCGTGGCGATGAAACGGAACACTTCATTCTGACTTTTTTTCATGAATAATAACAGAACAAAATCTCTGGAGCCTCAATTATATATCGTTCTTAGGAAAAAAAAAATGTGCTTGGGGATTTGACGCATTTGGCCAATCACTTTAATGGCCAAGAGGTACTGGAAATGAACGCGTAACAGACAATATAATGTAGCCATTTTTGTCAAGAAAAAGTTGTCATTTTTATACTCCTCAATACAACAAGAAGATTTTTAAAAGTGTTAAATTTGGAAAAAAACGTTGACTTACTTCTGAACTTACGCATGAGGTTTTGTAATACTCTGTTTAAGTCTGGATTATTATCCCGTAGTCCGCTTTCCAACGAGTTCGATGACTCCTGTTCCTCTATACTATTACCGAACCAGTCGGCCTCAAACGGCCGCGTTTTGCCATTACTCGTCGAGGCTAAAACTGCAAGAAGAGTCCCTAAAAGTATCACAAGAACAAACCACTGCCGAACCATTTTGATACCTTCCGAAGTCACTTTCACGTCCGTGCTCACTTCAAGCGAATAGTTATATAACAGAAGAGTACTTGCTGAAAACATTAATCTATCGCAACCCAACACCTGTCAGCCAATCAGAGCCGATGTCACAACCCAAACACGTGACGTTGTAGCGAAATCATCCAGATGATTCAGGATCGATAACGTAATTACATGATCAAGGAACCCACACATAATTTGCGAAATGTTTCGTTAGGAGTCAAGTCAAGAAGGTTTAGAGGGGCTCTTGGCCGAACTTCTCGCGTGAATCATGGTTTAACTGGGAGCACTCTTCCTAAAGACCGTGACAAGGATACGACGGACCAACAGCGTGGTCGCGGGAATGCGATTGAGGTTGATACGTCGATAGTTACTTCGCCGCGAGACCAATCGATCAGCGATTCCTGGTGCAGTTTCAGTGTGGGCTACACAAAAGACGACCTTATTTGTGGGCTATCGTTGGCTATCATTAAAGTTACTTTTCTTTGCCCTCGCCGGTTTCGGGCTATCCACCACACTGAAAGGTTTTTCGTGGGAGTCGCTGTTATCACGATTTCCCCTGACGACCCGTTGAAAAGACTGTAGAACAATAAAAATTTAGGCCGAGGTGCGAGCGGGCTTTGTTTAAAGACAAAAGACCGTGTATTGACCTAGTAGGCCTGAATTTTTTGAACGGCCGTAAGGGCCGTATTATTTTTTCTGAAAAAAAACTTCAACAGTAATAATCCTGTCTTAAGACTAACCAATGGTAACAATTTCAGTCACATCCGCTGCCCCATACATTATCACTTATTGCATGACCTATCTGTCGACTGACACTTAATACAAAAGGATCGCAAAGCACCCGAAATGTCAACGCCAACGCACAGTCCATCCTGCATCACGATGTCGAACAATGCGATTAAGCATAATGAAATGAACACGATTATTTGGAAAGCGCTGGTAAACACGGAAAGTCGGTGTCCGCATTTTTGTTAAGGAAATGTGTTTGGGTGTTTCTGGTCGCTACACTTTTTCTAGCATCTCCTGGCGCTATATCCCGTCCACTGCATGACCACAATTGTGTCAGCTTTTCCCTCACGTATATTCCATTTACACAGTCACATGTTTTCGGTGCCGTAGATTAAACTACAGAAATAAGATGACTCTTTATTGTCGTTGTAATTAGAGAAAGCCCACTTCTAACGAAAAAGTTAATAAAATCATTTTCCTTAGTTAACACTTGACGTACCTGAAATATTTTGCCTGTAAGAGCAGTATACGCAAGGACAACCTTTATGGTCCACATATCTACGTCCTAATCTAGTTACATATAACGACATGTACAAGACGCGACATAAGATAATTCAATTCACGATAAGCGTTACATAAAGGACAGAACATGCGGAGATTTTTTATGATCGGCGACATCGATAATCGTTTACCTTCACAGCAAGCAATGGTAAGATAAAGAAGATGGGAATATAGAGAATGGGAGGAAATATTATTTTCCGTATCTTTGATTGTATGCCGCGGCAGGGAATGTTTTCACCGGGTACGGTTTTTATACAGTTACGTTCCCTAAAGGCCTACCCCGTTCGTTGAAAATTTGAAATTTGTCTTTGAAAATATCCAATTGGTTGCACAATTTTACAAGTACACGTATATCATTTCTTTCCGGTGACCTTAGTAGTTTGGATTATATTTCTGAGGCATATCGCCATGTGTTTGGAGGTTTGCGACTTCGTCCCTTAATCACTTACAGGATGAGGTTTGAGGATGAGTTTGAGGTTTATCGGATTGAGATCTACGATGGGACTTTTTTTACTGATTAAACGCATAATAAAGAATGACTAAACAATAGCTATAAGTAAAATGGTTATGAGAGGGTCGCCACAAGTGCCGTACGAACAATTCCGAATATAAAACAGACGTAGGCGTTTATTTCTTACATTTGCTCCACTTTCCATGCAAAATTAAAATTGTTTCACACAAAGACAGATTCTTGTAGTCCCAGGTCATTATCACAGTGCATATCCCGGTCGTCACTGCTAGTGTCTTTGCATACCGGCTATCATAAGAACACATCTTCAAAACCAATAACTCATTTTTCAATCAATTGCACAACGCGATGAACAGACGATAGACATTTTTCACCAAGTCAACCAATAGTGCCCGTTTATTTTCTATTTTTTTAACAGTCCTTTGATGCCGAAATAATCCCGAGGAAAAGTATTTGCCAGACTATTTGTGCTCGGTCCAGCTTCAAACGATTGCATCGGTAGTATACCCCTGCCCATTTTGATAAGAAATAAATGTTGCTACAGAATCCTCGCAGACTAGCTATTTACGCCGGCCGTCGGCCTCTCCAGTACTGAACGTGTTTAAACTTTACAGCATGAAGAGAATCATTCGGCAAACCTCGGAAATATTCGGGACAACTGCTCGGCTGTGCGAAGGTTGGGAACATGTTGCTGGCGAGTGTGATTGATTAACTGGAATACTCCTCGTGATGTAGTTTCCTGGGTTGTTTTTACTGCATTACTGATTATAAAGTATCCAAAATGTTGCCACGCCGAGTATACTATGTTTCAAATACTTTTATATGCATGTACTTGCAAATGCGTGAAACTGCATGTGGTGACACGCGGTGGCCAATTGACACATTATCCTCCTGGGTCACCAAACACCACGCTCACGTTGTCGCTTTAATGGATGGCACTTTAACACTGATAAAATGAGTGGCGAACAACAGCATGTGACCAAGTTATCAGATAGGCACACATCTAGCTAAGGATGGTAAGACAAAGAAAGCAGTACAATTGCATTCTTTCTCATGAAACTGATAGTTCGTGCGTGACGCAGTCAACTTTCTTACCTCGAGGCCTTATTATTTATGCATATATACAGGATAGTTTCATCATATTCTCAACCATTGTTAATTAACAATAATTCCCATCAATCAAATTCCGATACAAAGTTCGAGTTAGGCTCTAATTGAATGAATAAATAAACACCCGTGCGTCATGATTATTTCAGTGAAATCCTACGCTTTCATTCTCCGATAGGTAATTCACATTCATAACATACAGTCTCGTCGATTAGTCTTGACATTCAAGAACTTTTCAATTGGTAACTAAAAGCTTTCATCATTGACTTTAACAACCTAACCACTGCTTGGACTGCGGACACAGCAGGCACATAAATGATTCTCAGGCCAACACATATCGGCTGCCGGGAGCCAAGTGAAGCAAAGGTCAGCGAGATTATGTCGTTGAGGTCCACATGGGATGCTAGGACTCTAAAGAACAAGAGGGACAAAGACATTCTTTCAACTTGGAGTGAAAGTAGAGGCAGTAGGGGAGGGGGGAGGGGGGGAGGGGGAAGACAGATGACAATTGAGTACAATTGCATTCAAAGGCGAAACTAAAGGCGTTGTCGAATCAAATGTGAATCCTGCTTATATACCAGGTGTCAAGAGAAAAACAAGATTTTTGTGCATTGCGGTAATTTTATTTATATTTTGAAATACCATCAAAGTTTCCTTCTCAGCAAAGAACGAGAACAGCTAAAGGGAATAGATATTTACAGTTTCAAGAAATTACAATAAAGGAGCTATGGAGCCTGACAAAAAGGGCACAGCCACATCAAGTTTTGAGTATTACAAATGAGCCAAAGTTTACAGATAAAGATGACACTAAATATGCACATATTACAGACCGAAACACATACAGCGGAACCTCTCTTAGCTGACACCTCTCTATTATGGACACAAGTTTTGGTCCCAAAGCTGTAATTTCAATTTACCTCTCTATTAAGGACACAATTGGTCACTCCCAAGGGTGTCCTTACTAGAGAAATTTTACTGTAATTTGTTGATTGCTAGGCAATAATTTGACCTTGACTTTCCTTCTCATTCAAAGTCACCACCTGCCAACAACACATACAGTATCAAATGTACAGGAAAACATTTGCTTGCACTGGCACCAACAATTTTGCTGCTGAACAACTACATGCACATTCTCCTTCAAACACACAAAGCAACTTAGCTCTATTTGAGAAAAAAGCCAACCTGCTAGGAAAATAGCACAGCACATTTTTGCATCGTACATGTAATTAGTTATAGATAGTAATTTCTGAGACCGCATACTTTAAAGTGGGTAATGAAGGGTAATGAAGGGTTCGGTGGTCGAACTTTATTGGCAATCATTATTTATCGAATGCAAATGAGAGCATCATGCACAAAGAAGGACGTGACGACTTGTCAAAATTTTACATTTATGGTCAATGGTTTTGTGTAAGTTACACTTTGCAACCTGGACAACATGATCTAAGATTTAACCCTTTCTAGTATCTTTTATAACAGAGAAGTAACGAAAACAAACTTAGCAGGCCTAAATTTCAAACTGCGTCATCTCCAAATGACAAATGTGGACTATCCACTTAAAAAACTCTCCACAATACACCGAAACTCACCAAATATCTCATCTTCCAATCTAAACTTATCTCCACATCCCAACATGTAGTTCTACAACACTCAAGTACACGTACGACAGACACACATTCAGAATTTACATTTATACATTTTTCAAAGTGCAGTGGAGAATAAACTTAACAGAACTAGCAACTTCATTGGGTATCTACGCCATTTAATGAATCACAGAATAATAACGGTTAGAAGCATTTCTGTATTGTATTTACATCAAAGCGATTCTACCGTCTGATAATCTTACCTCAGGTCATTTGAACGATGACGAGCAAGCAGCCCACAAGCATGCAGCCTGGGAGATTTTCTAATTCGCTACTTTGGTAGGTGATATTCCAAAACCATTTTTTTCTTCCAGTATGGCTTTCTACAACGTCAATGCCATGCATTAACCTGCACTGCATCATGAAACTAGTGTTTCGTGCTACAAGAGCGTATATGTATTGGGGCAGCAGACCAGGCTCCTGGTCCATGTATTGTTAGCAAGTTGACAAATATTCTTTATATCAAAGTACTTATCCTACCCTATGTAGACTTGTACATGGTACAAATATGTGCACAGAAATTACTACAACGAAAAATACTGCCAGCATAAAAAAACTATCAACAATACCAGTTACGAAGCAGCCAAAAAAATACAGATCTACGAATTTGCAACAAAAAAGTGTAAAGTGTCATATGTTGCTTTCTCAGGTTCTCAAACAGCAGAAGCCCAATAAAAAACTTAAATCAATCAAAGCACCATTGATAAGATGCAGGGCCCAGCCCTTTGTGACATTCGGTCAACGTACCCCCACCCCACATCTCGAACATGATGTCATCAGCACACAGCAATTCTGTAAACTGCCAAATATTTGCGCCACACCTCAGATGCGACCATGATGTCAGTCCTTAGACAATATGATGTAATCTACATGTAATTTGCAAGTTTATCAGTGAAGTGCATTTTCTTGGTTATACCACATACATTTTGCTGGATCTGGAAGGTAGCTCTTTACCTATAGTGTTTTGCTGTACAATGTATAGGTGTTAGTTTTCCTTGTTCATATAGGCAGCAATTGCATCATAATGTCAGCACACTGCCAAGCCCCTGATATTTCTAAATGCACATGCGCAGAAATCTGTCAGATTCGAGCATACATGTTAAGAGTCAAATATTCAAGAGCTCCCAATTAATCTTTTGTTTATGTTTTGGATGCATTTTTAACCCTTTCTAATCGCTTCCTGAACTCGTCCACATTAAGGTTTGGTTTGGCCGCCCCATTTGGCTCCTCTCTTGGTGGGTCCTCTACTGGTTCCTGTTGTCCAATGTCTAACTGTGGCTGAAATGGAATAAAACGTGAATAGAATGGAATACGTTTTATTTTTAATGTTGCGAGATCAAGATGTCCAGGCACAACTTACACATGAATGTTTCCTGTGCCTTTTTGAAGTTTTTAGGAGCAATCTTTTCAGATTTTTGGTCAACAATGACCAATCACCCCACAAAATTATAATGTCATCTGAACTAGAACACAAGTAGACAGCCCTGTCGATGGTTCCGCCTGCAAACTGTCTTTGTTCTCGACTCAACTTACCGCGACCGAGACATCATGGCCCGCTGCAGGTTCTGCTGCCTGCAAAGGAAATAGGGCGTGCTAAAACATGCAGACTACAGATGCACTACACTAGACATCACCTTGTGCTCGAGTGCTCAAACGGGCGAGCCAACTTTTCAGGTTTTATTCAGGGAACATTTCAGATTGTGCTTATGAATGATTTATAATCACTGTTTAGATGTGGGTGTGCTAATTTTTACTGGAGCTACATGTATACATTTCCTTTTGACAATGTGAAAAGGTAAAATTGTGAGGTAGCCAGATGTACAAGCATGCAATAACCATACTGATTTTAGAAGGACAAACCCAACCAATTAGTATCATAACCCCAGGAATGACATGAAGCAGATGTAGTGCCTGCGATCTGCGGCATATGCATCTTTTAATTTCGACCCCTGCATGCTGTTAGTTTCCTCAAAGACAACCATGTTCTGACGTAAATCAAAAAAGAAAGAGAGACCAAAATTGGATGTTGCAGGTGAATTTAACCACAGTTACCTTGAACCACAAGTGCTGATATAAATATGAGGACTGAAGAAAATATACCATTAAGACAAACAAACACCAGGAAGAAAATATACAACAAACACTTTTTAAAACGCACAAGAGAAATAAGATTTCAAAGACATCTTCGTCACTTTTCATAAATAGTGGTGAACCTGAAGTAGTGCCTTTCAATCCTCTAAAAATTCGTCTGACGAAGGATTTTGACGAGTTCATTGTCTTTTTCTGTTGAGCCTGTACGTGTAACTGATACTTTTTTGTGTCACCACACAGTTTACCAGATATGTTAGAGAAATAGGACTACAAACACTCATGCTTGAATATGTTTCATCTACATGTAACACCAAGAATCCAGGCTAGCTGAATTTCAACTTACCCCAGTGTTAGCTAATCCACATCTCGCTCGCAGCACCTTCAATCTCTCCATGTACATCGCTGGGTTAATGACACCATCAGCCGAACCGGGCTTTGCATCGCTTGCTACAGAGTTCGAACTGCTACTTTCACTCACTGAAAGATTATACCACAGAAACAGGTCACTAGGACTGGTCATATATGTAGTGTGAAATTTTCATTTCATTTCAATTCATATTCCCCCCCCCCACACCTGTATGAACACGCACGCAATATTCATCAACAAAAACGCAATCTCTTTTATTTCCAACCCCCCCATGACAGCAGAAGTTAAAATGGCTTTCTTCACACACAAACAAATCAATGGTAAACTTGATAAATAAGAAAGGATACTTGATATTCTCAAAGAACAAGATAGCACTTTGAAAGCGACAATAACTTACACGGTGGTTCAGATGCTCTAGGACTAGATTTTGGTTCTCGTTCTATTTCAATATTCTTCAGCCCCCGCTCGATGTAGTTTTGAAAGAATGTCGATGATTTCTTCAAGAACGGTTCCAGATCTGCCTCCGGGTATTTCTGCTTGAAGTCGTACAAATCATTCAAACCCTGAAACAGTGGAAGATGAACTTAAGGTTCAATTTGATGGGCAGGCTTTCGGCTCCTTCCGTTTTCAATCTTGCACGCTATGCCATGGTTGGACTTCCAATTGAGGACTGATGTGTAGTTACTCCATCTTCAGGCAGAAAAGAACAATTGGTTCTTTGCTTGGATGATAACCTCTATCATAGTTGATATCAGACTAACACATAACTTTTACCATTGATATTAAGCACCGTGACATGCTAGCACCTGTCAAAATTGGAATATGAAGGCCTATGTTTACTATTAGGTGTAAATATCATCTACATACCTCCCTCGTGTTTTCCTTCGAACCAATCTTCTTGAAAATCTCTGCCAACATGTCATGGGTGTTCTTCGATAGCCGCTGTTTTGAGTTCGACTTCGGCAACTCCTTGCGTGGTGTCTCACCGTTCATTTGTTCATTCTTGTTGTTGACCGAGTTGACATTGTTGCCTACGCTCTTGAGCACTTTGAGTAGGTAAGATTCCATCTCCGACTCTGATGGTTTGTCAATTAAAGTCATGTGCTTTAGCACCTGTGAGAAAACAAGGGAACTTGTTGGCAATGGTACGAAATATCATTTTTTCTGTAGCTTATTTACTTTGTACATGATGGTTCCAACGGTTGAATATAAAATAGTCAAGTTTGTGCATTACAATTTGACAGAATTTCGAATGGTAATGCACGAACACCTTCTTAATGACTTACCCGGTCCCCCTTTAATTTTGCTAAAGAATGCAGCACAGTTTTTATTGTTCTGAACGGTGTGTCGCTTGATCGTTCCTTCCAGAATGTCTTCGGGAATGCTTTGAGGAAGAGATGGAGATCCAAGATGATCAGATCGACGTTTAGATCGTTTATAATGTTCGGCAGCAGACGCACAACGCGCCACAAACACTTCATAACAAGTTCCATGAATTTTGTCGAACATCTTTCGCTGGCCACGCACTCGTGTAAAAGTTTGATCAGAGCGCTGAAAAAGAGGAAATGAATGAATTTTAGGAAGATATACATGTACATGTAGTTCAGAACTTGAAAGTCCAGCAGCAAACCGGAAGAATAATGCAGTTCCTCTTTTCAGAGAAACTTTTAGACAAATGAACTGGTCATCATTCCTACCTCATAACTTTGGATGGGTCAGATTTCTCTACTATTTTCACCACTATCACATTGACAGATCGTACAACCTGCGGTCCATCCTCGAGCTCATTCAGCCGTGAATCTAACATGACCGTGATGAGATGGTAGACGAGATCCTTCAGGCTGTCACGAGATGCCTCCTTGGCAAGCTCTGGCTGTTGGAATAACTGCAAAGGAACAGTGGATGATAATGAAACAGCTTCAGAAGAATATTGTCTTTACATTGTGCAAGTTGACTCTAAAAGGGTGCTATTGAGAGAAAATTTCTTCACTATCAAACACAAACCAGTTTTCTTTACTCAGAATCCGTTAACTTACTGATATGAGTGCACTCATGAGACATCTGTACATCTTGATCACTTCATCCTTCGATGTATTCATCTCGCCCATGTGTTTATTATGGGCAAGGCGGAGTTGCATGGACGTGGAGACGAGAAACTGGTCAATATGGCTGGACATTACTTCACGTTTGTCTTCATCTTTGAGAACTTCATCGATCTGGAAATATCAGAGAGCAATACTATTTCTCTCCTACTGTCTATCCGGTTACACTGTCACACCTAGCATAAGTTTTCTCAAAAATCGTTCAAACTTCTATACCAGGGCTTAACACACACGCATGGTAATGCCTGTGCTGCCCTCCTGTTCGACTCATTGCCTCCAAATTTCTTGTCAAAAGACAAAAGTATGATCATATCCCCATATAAAAAAGTTACACAAACAGCTCCCCAAATCACCAACTCACCTGTATTAACCCTTGCATACATATGTTCATATCATTACTGGCGATCTGCGACATGACGAGATTCACCAATGAACAGGCGTCATTCGACGATAACGACAAATATTTCATCGACGGGGATGGCGGCCGATTCCTTGCAGATTCGGGCACCTTGACGGGCTCGCTGAACTCCTCCATGTCAATTGTTTGCAACTTTGGCTCCACCATCACAGATTGCTCATGGTCGTCAAAGTCTAACTGGAAGTACTGTTTGGTGGCTCGGGCTTGAGAATTGCTGCGACTGAAATAGAGGTTTCTGGTTAGGAGGAGGGAAGCCAGCCTAAGAGAAGGATACTCTGACCTACATGTAACACCAGCTCTGGCAGTGGACCTATAGGAGGCAGCGCTGCCGACTGGCTGTCTGTCGAAAGGCCAGCTTTCTCTCAAAGCAAATTAGTTCAGCAACCAATAAAAATCAAGCAAATTATTTCGAAACGCTAGTGCTTGCAGATGGATGATGCAGAAATCAGAGGCTGGAAATATTGACTTGCCAAACAAGTCTTCCATCACCTCAACATTTGTCTTGAGCAAGAAATTGGTCAAAAGTGTGTAATACAGGCCCTCTTCGCCACTGCAGTTCCCTGCGAAATATGGAGTAGGTCAGTACTTACACCTGCCTGTTGTTGCCCTGCACCTCCTCCTTATCTTGTGGTCTCGACGGTCGCTGCGCAACCTGGCCCTTGGCTTGTTGCTTTGCCGGTTCCTGTTTGACAACTTGGACAGGTTCGGGGGCCGTCGCTGGTCTCATCTTGGCTGCCCTCTTGATCCTCTCCTCAAGCATGCCTTGGTCTTTATCATTTAACTGGGAAAAGAGAGAGAAGGCTGTCAGATAACATTTTAATGTAAGTGTTTGGTTATTCAAGCAGTAATACACATCTGCCTAGCCTGGCATTGAGAACCGGACTGATATCAACAATCATTCATTACTGTCTGGGTGTCATTAGAACCAACATTCATAAATGTCTCGACCGTAAATATAATACCATAAATGGAAGAAATTCTCATCCCTAAACATGAACAACCAAGAGGGTAACGGAAGGTTTGGGTCGATTTCTTACCTTTCCAATATATTTATAGACATTATCACCAAGTATATTATATGCCACGACAATGGTATTAAGTGCAGCTGATCGAATGTTGTTGTCACGCTCCCCGATCTGAGTGGCGATGATTTTTAAAGCGGCTGCCGGCGATGGCTGACAAACGTTGATCCCGTACGTCTCGACGAGACTGCCTAGCTCCTCCAGACATTCTAAAAACAGAGAGGAGATATGACTTCAAACCGTGCACGATTCTCATTCACCTCGGGAAATATTCAAACTTTTTTTCCTTTTCAATTTAGATGGAGAGTAATATTCCAATAAGTCAACACAAGAAAAGGACACCAACCTGTTCTTTGCTTGGAATTCTTTGACTTGAGTCCATCAATGATAAAGTTGAACATCTTGCTGGCTGGGAAAACTTTACAGATCTGTTTGAAGATACGCCGAATTGGACCACGGACCGCATCTTTTGGATCTCCAACCTATGGCGAGATAAATTGTTGAAATAAACGTCACGATAGAAAATGTTAGTTCATTTAATGGAAATCTCTAAGAGATCAAGTTTTACGATCCGAGGTTGCACCCCCAATGATAATTGGTAATATTTCATTTACCTTGTTGACCAGATATGGAATGAAGGAGTTTGCTTCAAGGTCAGTGACATGGTAGTCTTCCTCTGCCAACATCGTGAACACGGTTTCCAGGTAGACGAGGCCCCTCAGCAGGACACTCGGGTTAGTGTCGAAGAACCGTAATGTCATCCACTTGAGGATCAGATCCAAGTTGGTGATGGTTGCGTCCTGGGACGTCGCATCTTGACAGAACTGTAAAGACAAGGAAGAATGATATTCTGAGGATCCTCTTTACAATCACATCCGACATTGCGACATATTTTCGCAAATCTCAGTCATTCGGAAAATCTGTGAAAATAAAACCCAAAGATTTGGCAGTTTAAACTACACAATTCCTACCTTCATCATGACCTCAATCCCCTTTGTATGGTTCTTGAAATCCTTGTGAAAGATAAGGTCCATGAGACCCCGACTGAAGTTGCCCTCCATCTGGCTTTTCAACTGGTCAAGGAATTCAGCGCGTGGGACAGTGAAGTTCCACTTTAAGACCTTCAAATTTTTCTCATCTTTGAAGCGTTGATCCTTTCCCTTGGCGTTCGCTATCAGAGGTGGTCCGAATTCGTCATCTTCATCTTTTTTCTTACTGCTTGGGGCAGACGCAGCAGCCTAAAAGGTCGAAGGGCATTGTTGATGAACAGGTAATAATGTAATCACCAAGACCATATGAAGTTTTCCACAAAACATATCACTTAATATCAAGAATAATTGATATTACTTTTATTCATTCTTTTTAGGATGAATAGTATATGTTTGGTTCTTCTCCAGTACTCCTTACCTTGGCTTTTCCCGCTACAGCCTTCTTTGACGCGGGTTTGTTATTCGCAGGGGCTGCCGCCTTGGTCTTTGCCGGTGCAGCGGGTTCTGGTTCATCATCGTCATCATCATAGACAGGTTTGCTAGCGGCAGCAGCAGGAGCGGAGACCTTGGCAGGGGCAGTCTTTGGCCGCACTGCAACAGGCTTGGCTGGGAGAGCAGCTTTTGCCTTCTCCAGATAGCCCATCACTTGGTCCTTAGATGCAGGCTGCAAAGGAAAAAATTCTCAGTAAAATCATACGTGGTGATTGCTTAATCACCGTGAGAAAGTCAACAATAGGAGGAACACAAATGACTATAGTGTGTATTTTTTTCTCCAATGAAATACCTAGAAAGTTCTCAGATCTTTTTTGATATCTAAATCTACCTTTAACTTTCCTGCTGCTCTACCCATATGTTCCCAGCCTGTGTGAATCATAAACGGCATTAGAGCTTCCTGCGCCTTCTTTCTCACATCGCCATTTCTGTCTTCGAGGCAGGCGAAGATGAGCGGTACGCAGTCCTTAAGATCTGCGGGGAGCTTCTTGGCATTGGGCAACTTCTCTGCTAACCAACCAAGCAACTGAAAGACCGGAGCAAGAATAAGTGACTGAATGAAGAAAAGGAAAATGCATTCATGCTTTAAGATTATCTAGGCTAGCTGATCCCAAGACCAGTTCTTGATACTCAATTCAAGTTAGACATTACATGTATCCACATGGTCATTCAAGCTATTCAACAAGTTTAACTTAGATACAGTAGACATTAGGTCGGCAACATCGATGCACTGATTGATAATCATCCTCATCCTTATCTTACTGATAAAGGCATATAGCTCAGTGCCACTGGTGATGAGTTGTCTTTCAATAACAACCTAAATATATCCAAGGAAAACAGAGTGTCAACACTGGTATTCTTACCTCAGTACGGAGATTTGGGTTCTCGATTTTTAATGCATCGCTCAAAATCTCCCCCTCAACGAATAACGTCAGGTTTGATTGTTCCAACCAATCGTTCATCGTCTTGAGGGCGCTTGCGCGGATGTTTGCCTTACTGTCGCCTAGGCAACCTATAACGGCCGGGATGACAGTTTTGATGTGCTGTTTGAGGTGAGGTCCCATTGAGACTGCCAACGTCTGAATTATACCCAAGGTTGTATTCACCTGAAGATTTAAAGTTTATAGTGGTTACCAAACATACTATCCATCAACTGTGCTTTTTCCAAGCTATCACAGCAAGGTCAGTCTCTCCTTTTGATACTTACCAGAATTTTGTTAGAGTCTGCAAGCCTCTTAGTCAAAGCCTCAGGTAGGGGTCCAAGATTAGCTGTGATAAATTTTGCATCGTTCAATATCGTGATCACTTCGTCCAAACCTTCTTTTCGTATCTTCCAATTTTTGTCACCGAGTTTGTCCAGCAGATCTTGCTTGATTTGGTCACTGAAAGGAAGGAAAAAGCCTAGTTTAGCCCTTTCTGGTTGAGATTCTGTGTTTCATATTCTGGGGGTGATGCAATCTTTATAATCAATTGCGTTTGGTGGTTTTTTACCATCACATATTTCAGGATGGAAGATAGTTAGTGAGACTACAATTTGAAACAATACATCAAGAACGATAGTCAGACAAATGAACAGAACTTTACCTGATATCATTCCTAGGGACTAAATCTGCGACATTGGGACCATCTCCACCAGCATCCTCATCTTCTTCTTCCTCCTCACCGTCGACGGTATCAGATGGCTTAACACCACGTGTCGGTGCCGGTGGTTTCTGGCCCTCGACTTTGGCAAACTCCGCATCGATCATTGTCAACAGGGCGGGTTTCTCATCGTCGAAGAACACTCGTAACTGCGGTCCCATGAATAGGTACATGTTCTGTAGTAAGTTGAGGGCTGCTGTTCGCACCGCCTGGAAATAGAGATATTGATGGTTGAATTGGAGGGAAAGCAGATCTACAGAAATTCTGCTCATTTTCGTTGGATGCATGCTGGTGTTTGCTATAGGCATTTGCCCGTGTAGTTTTATACTTTTTAACCTGAGAACAACACCGTGATTCAGACTGATAAATGCTAAGATCTTACCGGGTTTGTTGCCAAAAATGCCTTCTTTACATTGGCAATCAAGGGCTTCATTTGAAGTTTCATTCCGAAGTCGAGAATTGCTTGTGCGAGCCAGTTTAAGGTCTCTGCTTGATTCTTGGGGTTCTTCTGCGTAAATCCATATTCCATGATCTGAATAGAAGAAGCAGTGAACATCCTACAAATTACTTCGCTGAGTCGTTTTCATTCCTCCAACAGGCAGCAGACCTCATACGACTATGATATCAACTGCGACATCATTTATCCACTAACATTTTTTTCAACTCATTATGCAGCAAACAGAGACTCAAAGCCACTTGCCTGTTGTCAGCCAACACTTCTGCTGCCAAAAATTTAGGACATTTTGAATTCAGGCCCTTTTAAGCCGAAAGGGTTGAATTATTATATATTAATGTCTTCCACATCATGCACAATCCACAAGGCAGAAAGCTAACAATTTCTCACCTCTAAACAGACATAAGAAAGCTGTGTTGATTCAGCAATTCCTGTCAATGCATCTTTTGCAGCCGGACCATTCTTGAGATCGCCAATCTTGTCGATGAGGTCATTCAGTACGAAGGATGCAGATGTCTTTGAGAAGTTTGCGTTCACGGCCAAGAAGGTGAGCATTTCGAATCTCAGCTTTAAAACTTGAAAGTTATTGTCTTTTAGGCCGGGTTTCTTTGCAATGGTTCTGACTAACGCCTGGCATGGAATTTCTTTCTTTTCCATGACTTTCACAACCTGTAAAACATCAAGATTAATGAGAAGGCCTGTCAAGAAAAATAAGGCATTTTTTTTCTATAAAATAGTTTTTCTAAGTAAGTTACTTAGTCAATAGCTATCAAAACGCACCTCAGCCATCTTTTCCATTGCGGCTAACCTCTCCTTCCAGTTGGAATTTCCTAACCCAGCGATCGTCTCTGCTGGAAGAATGGCACCTACTTTGTCTTCTACAACATCATCCTGCAGGAAAATTTCAAAATGAGAAAAAATATTTTTTGGAGATTTACTTTCTACAGATGGCCTACGTGTTCTCAGCATGGTCTGTAGAATGATAGGACAAATTGACAAAACCTTTTCTCGTTGGGAAACTTTTTGGAAGAAGGTTGGGAACCAATGGTCGGGTGGCTGTGTTATGAATGTTGCAATATTTCGTATTGTTCACAGAAATACAAGTACAAAGACTTCAGGAACATTCAAACATCCCTGTGTTGGTTGACACAAGGGGCCTACGATTGGGAGAAGGCATTTAGTATCGGGTCCAATAGGGAATCTAAAGGCCTATAGTGTGGTACAAGGCTAACTTACTCCTTGAATATTCTCAGCGACCTCCTCCGTTGAAGCACTCTTGCCGGCAGCAGATTTCTTTCCCTTCTTTGCACCGGCTGTAGCAGGTCGCTTCACCAGCTGAAAAGAAAGTGCCTTGTTAGAATTGCTACTACTTTATGTCAGGTATGTTCACAGCAACTGACTCTCTATGATTTGATAGATTTTTCTCCCAAACTACAATTTCAGAGGCTCGAAATGTGTCAAATCAGCAAAAAGTGATGCAAAATCAGACCAGCACACACTATACTTTTAAATGTGTATGATTAAGTTCAATTTGGCTAGCTGGTGTCTGTAATTTTGATCTCTCCAATTCAGGAACACATATCATTAAAAACGGTGTGTACATGTACATGTATTTGGTGTAATTGAGAGACCTGAATCCCTAAAGCTGACCCAATGATTTGGAACCCACTGTTATACTTACTGCTCCAGATTTACTTGCTGCAGGTTTGCTACTGTTACTACTACCAGCGCTGGGGGCATTATTACTGCTAGGGGCGGGCTGTAGCGGGGATGAAGGTGCAGAGAAAATGTGAGAGAGCATTTTTAATACACAAGCAACTCACTAACGTCACTAACCATCAAGTACAAAGCATATCCCACCCCCCACAACTCACTGAAGTCTTGTTACTAAGAACCCCCCCAAAATTGCCCCCCCCCACGCTAATGGAGTTGCTTACGAAGATTAACGTTCCACCATTCTTTGTCCAGTTTCCCTGTCACCAGGTAACTGCAACATGTACTTGATGGTTGGTGCCAAGAACAATAATATTTCAAACAAAATCAACACCAGGTCAAGAAGAGAGGGCCATTGAAAACTGACCAACGAAAAATTTCCCAACGCTGAAGCAAATCTTTAAATCCCGATTGTAGGAAAAGCAGGACTGAACTACAGCAAGCGGTTTAATAGCAACTTCAAAGCCACTTGAAAGCTTCTCCAAAGCCAACAAAGCTCAGGGGGACAAGCATGGAGAAGACTTTTTCAGGGGTTTGTTCCAACGGTATTGGTGGAATTCCTGTTGAGGGAATCATGAATACATGCGGCCAAACGTTAACATATATAGAACACTCATGACAGATAAAAAAATATTCAAAAGAAAAATGCAACACAGGGATATTTTTTAGATGTAACAATCATCCAATAGTAATACGACCACCGCTTGGTAAATGCAATCACGTGTCATGGCTCCATCGCAGGTTGCAGCAACTTAGATCGCTAGTCTTTGCAACTAAAACCGCTCGTCAATTCAAAATTGGCCGCATGTACTCGTTAACAAGAATGAACAATGCATTCCAACAGAACATATTAGACCTACCCCATCGTCCTCAGACGACACTTTTGGTTGGTTGGGAAGCTGAAACAACCGAACGTGTTACAACAGATGTTGGTTGCGAGTGGAAGCAAGTTAAAGGGATACCACAGTACAGCTATAGTTAAGAATCAAAGGAAGCCAAATCTACTGTTTAGGCAAAGCACGTTTTAATAATGCCCAACTAAGTTGTTGTCCAAGTGAAATTTGTGCAGGGAGACAATAAGATGAAGCAAACCGCACAGAAACATACTGTGTCGACGAGTTGACGTGGGACAAGAGGCATCTTTTCCACTTTGGCCTATTACAGATAGAAAGCCTCGTGTACATGTGCCCCTCGGCCAGCATAAACTCATCGACACAGAAGGCACTCCTTGATTGTAACAGAATGATTACAGCTGTGGGCAAATAAAGGAAATCACTGGCTAGCGATATCACTCAAGACGGACACAACATCTCAAAATAAATGCAAGGCAACAATAAACCGCTAGCATCATCAGGGTTTACTGACATTTTTTTTAACTCCAAGCAAAAAGCTCAGAGTAAAATGTTCATCCTGGGATACCTATTGCGCCAAATTATATTTTTGAAGTGAAAACCCAAAGAAAATGTTAAATACACCTTATTGTTTGCTCTGCATCTACTTAATCCTGCTTACAAAAAGGCTAAAAGACGTGACGTTTCATTATTCTAAACTTTCTCGTTACCTTTTTCTTAGCAGGAGCAGCTGCAGGCTTGGCTGGGGCCGCCTCTGCCGCTGGCTTGGATGCTTTTCCTTTCATGTTTGCTAGTTCAGCTTTATCACAGCAATCTTTGATCTGAAAAAAGAAAGAAGAAAAATAATGTCTTTTGTTGAATCAACACCTACTACCACAGAGAATCAAAATCCAAAGCCATGTTCTGAGCATCTTATTTGTAAGTTCCCAGTCCCACAATTAAGATTTTTTTTGTATAAAAGCCAACATGATAACGGGAAATTCGGCCTATACGTTACCTTTGCCATTTTGATTGCATCTATGTCGGCAATAAACGGGCCCAATGGCTTCTCACCGACCACTTTCATAGCTGTACCCAGCGCAATGAAGGATGCTTCTCGGACTTCTGGTGCAGTGTCATTTATGGTCTGAAACACATCGGAGAGCAACATCAATTAAGACAATAGTGAATTAATTTTGGTTGAATACGTCCTTCTACCTTACCCAGTCGGACGACTCTTGGACCCAATTTTCACCCAAAACGATCATTCTCACATTTTCAAACAACAAAACAGAGAGGACTACCCTGACTTCGACTCCCTGCTACACCAATCATGTATCAAGGTCTAACAAAGCTTACCTTTAAAAGTGGAGCAATAAACAGCTTCAGTAACTTCTTTGGTAAAGTGGCAGGGGTGGCTTTGGTGAAACATCTTGCCAGGAACGAGGCTGCCTCTGTCTTCATGTTGGGATTCTTGTTATCCAAGTTGGCCAAGATATCTTCGGATAATGCTTCCAGGTTTGTCTAAAAAAGATACCAAAATAGGAAATGAACATGATTTGGTAATCTTTGACAACAAGTTTCACAGCAACAGTTAAAAGACTAGCATTATTCTGAACCATCCTCGTGATAGGATCTTCAGACACCCGCCAGTTTGTTCAGTGACGTTTTTAACGGCTTACTCGTGACAACAAGAATCTACCTACCGATGGGTAAATGGCATCAGCAGCATCCCTTAAAGCTGCCAGGACATTCTTGTTCCTCTCCTTGAACTTCTCCAGGATCGTCTGCATGCACTGAAATGGTTAACAACTCAGGTGAATTTATGATATTTTCATATTCCAGGGACATATAACCAACAATCAGCCATCAGACCAGACCAACTGTAGTGTTATCCCCACCGGACCCCAATCCGTCTGGTGCATGAGACTGCCCCGGTGCATACCAGGACCAGACTACTCTTCATGTTCAAAGGCAGCCACCACTGCACTGAACAGAAAACGATGTTGGACTAGAGGAGAGGAGACCATGAGCTGAAGTTACGACACACGCTATGATGGACCGATTTACTGGTCTGATGACCACATCACCATAGGACTTACCTGGCCAGCGTAAGGCTGGAACTTTTTCCGGATTCCGCTAGCAAGCCCCGTCATGCATTTAGCACCAAGTGCTACCAGCATGACATTGGTATCCTTGGCAACGACTCTCTTCAGCGCCCGCAGCAAGTCACCAAAATCACCCGGTTCTATTTTTGGGTTCTGCATGAGTTTCTCGACCGCCTCCAAAGCCTCTCGCCTCTCTTGCCATTTCTTTGCCTCCTACAAATCAAATGAGATGATAGCATTGCAATATTGTTATCAAGTAAATGATGATACAGTGTGTTGCTTTCATGGTCTGCCAGTGGGCACATTGCACAGAACAAATACTGTCATCTCTATATCAGAAACGCTTGATTTGTCAATCCTTGTCA
This sequence comes from Lineus longissimus, assembly GCF_910592395.1. Taxonomy (NCBI): domain Eukaryota; kingdom Metazoa; phylum Nemertea; class Pilidiophora; order Heteronemertea; family Lineidae; genus Lineus; species Lineus longissimus. The sequence continues at coordinate 6,716,890 of NC_088315.1, forward strand.
ATCTTTTCTTGACTCACAATTTTCTCGTAGAAATCCTTTGGAATCAATGGCACAATATTGACCGCCTCCATCAACTCATAAGGATCGACCTCCTCTGCCGGGCCTCCGTCAACTTCATCCTCGTCGCCACGTGCTTGTGCCTCTGCCTGCGCCTCAACCTTCGCTCGAAGGTCCTGCTGAGATCGCAAGAACCGGGTTTGTAAGGGCTTCTGAGCGGGTAGTTTGTCGAACTCGGCCTCTAATTCAGAAATCTGAAATATCAAGAGATTGTAATTTGATTTTGATTTACTGGAAGTACTCTACTTATTTCATCTATAAAATGCACCAATGATATGCCTGGTCTCAAAGTCTAACACAATTTCTCATCAATCTTCGTTCAAGCAGAACATTGGCGTTCAGAACATCCTTTCATGATATAAACTGACCTGAACCGGCTTCAAGTTCACCAGCTGTGGCTTGATGGCGGCCCCAATCCATTTGTAAATCTCAATCACTAACTGCTTCGTCTCTTCACGGACAGTCTTGTCACGATCCTCAAGAAGTCGCTGGAACTGTTTGACGATCGGTTTGATCGTCATGACCTTGGGCCCGAAACCCTTCACGGCCTCTCTCAGGGCTACGATACATGCCGCTACGATTTTGGGATTTTTGTTGTCAAGACCCTTCATCAACTCATCCTAATGAAAAGAATGACAATGATGATAACATGATAATAATATGTATTGTAAGAGAAATCATATCTGGTTTTGTACAATACATGGTAGGCCTTGGACAATTATGTACGCTCTCCCCCCTTTCAGATTTCCTTTCTTACCTGGACAACTTCTTGCTTCTCGATCTCGATGTACATCAACAGAATCTCCAACCCCCTCTCCTTTGTCTTCGCTCGCGACGCACTCAGACATTTCAACACCACACAGCCGCACACTTCACAAGCAGTTCTGAAATAGATAAACCATGTCGATATGTGCATGAGAGGACAAAAGACATGAAATTGAAAGAGAGTCCAGCACAGTACGACCGAGGTCAGAAGGCATATCTCTGAATCCCGAGAAGAATATGAGAACACACCGGATGCAAAACCATGAAATTTGGTTCAAACTTCTGCCAAACGCAAGGCCTCAATGGAGTATTGATGCAAGATTATAATGATTGGCATTTTATGGGGAGCCAGCTCTATTTCTTGCCGGCACTAGCTGCTTCTGGCATCTCTGGCAAATCTCCCTCCGAGTATCACCTAAATAACAGGAATGCCACAGACATGCCAGAATCATTTTCATCTCGGCCAACATTCCAGTTGTGCCAGTGATCTTGCAGACAGGTTTTGCTTTGCCAACTTGTAACATTTATGTAGGCCCTACGTGTACATACATGACATAAACATTTTTCCCACTGTGAACCTTTATCATCAATTCTTGATAATACATCTGATCAGCATTTCAAAATGTTTGAAATTTGTCGGACCTTGATGAACTTGCACAATTGGTCGGCCAATCATTCACATCTGGACCCCATCACATGTAAATCCGTATTGTATTGTTAACAATTACATTGTAAAATCAATTTCAACTCCTTTTGACTTATGCTTAGCACATGCCCAGCAACTCAAATTCATGTTCACTTTTCAAGAAAGTTTAAAATTTGAAATGAGTCGATATTTTTTACTAGGTAGTTTTCACCTTCACTTTCAGGAGCTGACAATTGACACTAATGACAGATCGATGCCTTTCAATCACTAGTCATACTACAATACAGAACTAAACAGGAAAAAACAAAAAACAAAATAACCATCACTCTTCAATATTGATCGCCGATGCATCAACCACAGGCAGGCAAACCAACCTTGCATGTGGATGGGTCTGCATCCGTGGTGACTCAGCCGGCTACATGTATCACTGAAGTATTATGCGGTACCAAACCAATAGTTTCGTCATGGTAGTTGGTACAGCCATCATGATAGCTTGGCTGCCTTGGCCGGTTGATTAGATTATAATGTTGAGCAACAGCTTCATGCTTTGCTCAGCCAGTCTACAATTACAATGCAGATGTTCCTGTTCCAACTTTTCTCACAGTCGACAGTGCAGCACTTTGAGTTTGCCTGTTGTTTGCCAATGCCATTACACATGTTCTAGTTTACTTATACATGGCCCATCATGACTGTCAGGCCACACGAGACAACATTTTATCTTCAACTCGTCTGCACTGACAGCAAGTTTAACTTTTGAACCTTTGAGCAAATTTCTCATTGGTGACTTGGTTGACTTGACATGACTTGAAGAAAGACAGCAGAACTGGCTTCACGACACCTCCTACTACACTAGCCCAAGCCAAATAAAGTCACATTTAAAAACCACCTGCTGATATCTGACAGGTGACGAGCTGACAACCAATACATGAATGAAAAATCTATCGGGCTTATTTCAAAGTGTTTAATCGACTATTCCCTGGTCAAACTGTGCTTACAGGGATTATAAACACTATAAGTGACATATACCAGACCTGTGGCGTGGCAAAGCTTTTTAGTTTTGCGGCACAAGTTCTACAAGGGCCTACAGGTACAATGTAGAACTTCTCACTCAGTGATGTTGAGACATTAGGAAGTCAGTGCCGTGGATTTTCCAGAATCATCATCTTATTCCACAAGAGGCCCACATCAATCAGCCAACATGGCGGCATGCACTATAAAACATGTATCATGCCTAATGGAATGACACAATCCTGAATATCTTCAAAAGTGATTGAATGACTGAGTGACCTGATGTGTCAGTCCTTTTCATTTCTTTCATGACACATGACTTGAGATGAACTGTAGATCAATGACAACACAGTGAATTTGTGTCTTACAAGTATACTTTATGAACAGTCACTCATGCTTGTACATCAAAAGATGAAAAGCAAATGGCAGGTAGAGGAATGGCATGTCATGAATGTCCTGCCCCAATCTTAAAAGAGATCACTTTAAGAATGCGACAATTCTTTTCAACTATCGTTCTCAGAAAATTATGAATTGGAAAGACACAGACCGAATGAGCACTACAATTTTGATGTAGTGCACATTATGGCTGACATTCCAACTGGACATTTATGTCAAATACCACCCTTTTCTCATGCCATGCACGCCTACAATACAAGTCAACATTCTGTACAACATCTGTGTCAGGCTTCTTCTTCTTCTTCCTCAGTGTTAGCTCTGCAATACGAGGTGTTATTCTCCTGGGCCAGGGAGTATTTCACCGCAAAGCCAGAGACGAGATGAGCGTTTTTTAATTGTCTTCATTGGCAATATTTTAGAACGAAGTGGCCCAATTACAATGTACATGTATCATTATGGATCGATTTTCAACATCATTACACTTTCGTCCATGCCATTTTTCAATCTTGATATATATTTACACAAAATATTAGTGCTGGCGATACACCAAACTCAAAGCGCTTCCCACTGCATACATATATTTATTGATCAGTGTATAGTGTGTATCTGTATGCGAATATAAAGAAAGTCATAATCGGTTTTGTAATTTCTGGTGTCAAAATGATCAACCTGCAGGACAAGAATATTTTGATTCCGAGGTCGAATTGGTGCTACATTGTTGGGACAGTTTTAAGGGAATTGGGGCAAGAAACTAAGCCAGAGGAAATCATTTACGCCATTGCTTTTTACAAGTTCATTGGGACAAGCCACTGGAACCTTATCTGGTGGGTATAACCTGGCTGAAATGAGGTAGACATTTATTCATTCAAGCGGAAATCATTTGATTGAAGACCTTGGCCAGATCATTTGAAAAAACAGATTATCCAAAGCTTTAAAACTTTTTAGGACTCTTTAAACTGATCCTCTTTTTCGCCCCTAAAGTTCAACTTCATCAAACAAAATAAACTGTATTTAAAGGCATTATCTTCATAAATTTTGTAACAGTAGTAATACCAATCCTGCCAACAGCTGGACAATTTCAGTACACGGGAACAAAGATGAAGCTTTGAACTATCAAAAGTCTCTATCATACTTCATGTACTTACTTTCCGGCTACGTGTGCTCTCTCCAGAAAAGCCAAAACAGCTTCTAAAGCTTTCTCCTGGGCTATTGCATTTGTGTCCGTCACAAATTTCTTGATCAGTCCCAGATATTTTGAGAACTCTGAGCTCTTTTCATCATCAATTCGCTTGAATAACTTTGTTGCTTCTTCATATCCGGCCATACGAGCCTTCCATGCCTGAAAGAAACAATGCAACATGAGAAGAAAGTCTCTTAACCTACAGAAATGATTTTCAATACTTGACACCAATATTGAGTATTGTAAATAATCAGCAAATGGGGAACTTGACCAACATGCTCTAAAAAACTGAAAATCATACACTTGACTCTCAACTCTTGACTCTCACCTTGTGCTGGACCTTCTCATCCGTGGGTAACTTCAGCCATTCTGAATCGTCACCCATCCTGTGATCATAACACAGACAACCCAGATAAAATGCTGTGGAACTGGAATGTCAACCTGAAGAGTGAAAGCAGAACTAAATATTTTGGATTAGAAAACAAGGCTCGACACTCAAAAATCTCCGGATCCGGCTTTCTGACCTGTCCAAATCATCAGTTCAAGGATGCCGAAATCACCCATCCCTAAATTGAAAGGTCTACTAACACAACATGCCAGATGCCACTGTGGCGATAATTTAGGCCTAAGACTAAGTGAAGTCCTTTTAAAACTACATGCAACATGTACGCCTCGGCCAACCTTGATTACAGTATTACGGTATGTGAAACTGAAACTAGTGAAAGATGTGGAATAGTGTCAACGCCAGTTATAGGCCTACATAGGGGCCTAGGCGTAGGCTACTGACTTCCGTACTTGGCGTATCAGTATCACAGCCCACGACCACAACAACCACTGCTCCGCTCTAGCCTCTGCTGGCACTGGCCACTGCCACTACCCACACGTCACACCGGCATCATAATTATGCGTATTGCCGTACTGGACTGATAATACTCGCACTGCAGTGCATGACAATAAAAAATTGAGGGGCTGAGACGTTGAGTCAAGGGCGAAGAGAAGGACAGGAGGGAACATATACATTGATGTACATTGATGTACAAGATAATGGCTGAGGGAAAATGTACACCCGAAATAAAACGCTGAAATTTCACACTTCTAACTCATTTCTAAGCTTTTACTTTACTTTTCTGAGTACCTTTGGTGTCAATAATGAAAACCAACACCTTGATGAACGTGTTAAGGATCCGAATAAGGTAATATGATAAAATCCAGAGAGGATACCAACAAAAAATCTTTCAGTATTCAGAAAATTTCAAACCACATGACCCTTCCGTGACCTCTGTTCTGGAATTTGATTGGCCATTTATTACATCATTTTGCGCCATCTGTTGGCCATTAACAACATCGTTTTCCGCCACGACGAGACGAGACTTGACGAGATTCAATATGTCAGCCTCCCTGGCTTCAAAAAAATTCACACGTGCTTCATAAAAATGCCTTCAAAAGCACTTTTGAAAATATTATTATTGACGTTGAATAGTGTAAATTGATTAAATTCATACCTCGTTTGCTATTGAAGGTGAACATGAGGGTGTTGTGCAAGTTCTGTTGAGATACAGACATGTTTCGGTATGCATGCAATGTCATAATGACAATCGTCATGTGGAACACATGTAGATGTACATGTGACTTTGTGTTGTAGGCCTAGACTCTGCATGTAGTGCAGTCATGGCAGTGCAATGCATGCTGCATACATACAAGATGGCGAATGATATTCAGTCATGCAGTATATTGAGTAGGTTTAGAGACTCCTTCATGTATCATACGTTGTATGTCATATGATTCAGTGGAACTGGTACACTCAGGTTCGATCAAGGACAAGCCGCCTTGAAGTTGAACAAAACAAATTGCTAGGCCTTTTTTCGAAGAAGACGAATGTCAGGTGCGCGTGCTCAGAGTTAAGCCATGCTTTTATGATGGAAGGGCGTGTTTGTTGCCTAGGAGTGGGAGGGATTAGATGACCCAATTAGTAACTGATAGTTTTTTTCCGGGCAATCACATTGCCGACAAAAGAATCCTCAATAATTCCTGCTTCTTTTTTCCAGATATAGGCAAGTCTGAATTGCAACAATGACGACAGACGCAGCAAAACCCGTTACAGCTGTAACCAGTGTGCTCTCATACTCGTTTGCAGCGACAAAACTCAACGATCCGCACAGTTGCTTTTGTGAAGTTACAACTACAAAGAGCCTGGCGCTGCTCCCGAGATTCCTGTCTAATATCAAGAATGGCATCACTGATCAGCTTGATAGGGAACTCAACATTTATTCAGAGAAGTAAGTACAATGCCTGTGGCTGACGAATCTTCTTCTATTACAGGTATGGTGTCCTTATCACCTATAAAAACATTAGGCTAAAGAATCTTCTTCTATTACAGGTTAAATGGTGTCCTTATCGCCTATAAAAACATTAGGCTAAAGAATCTTCTTCTATTGCAGGTTAAATGGTGTCCTTATCGCCTATAAAAACATTAGGCTAAAGAATTACAGTGGAACTGTTATCGGCGATGATCCACTTATTTATGTAGATATTGTAGCTGACCTGATGGTCTTCAAACCAGAGCTGGGATGCACATTGGAAGGCGTTGTGAACAAAATTGGTAGGGACCACATTGGTTATCTGGTGCATGGTTGTTTCAATGCTTCAACCGACAAACCGACAAACTCGAAGAATGATGTGCTGAAGGTCGGAGATGCTGTGCTCTTGGATGTTGCTCTGCTACTGCCTGTGAATGGTGTCCTGACCATTTGTGCCACCATCAATGAGGAGAGGTGAGTAATCAGTAGTACCAAAAATAGACCTCATGCCATCTCAGACATTTGAGTGTTTGATATCTTTTTCATGAATGCTTGTTCTATTTATTAGTCCTAACTCCTCTTTCAGCTTGGAAGGTTTGAAAGCAAATATTTCTGGTAAAAAGAAAAAGAAACAGTCGATGCCAGTGCAAATGGAATTCACTATGTAAGTGTCATCTAATTCTTTTCTTGAAGGACTTGCTAGATTTTGATCATGGAACACACTTTTTGTGTGTCTCTATTACAGCAGGTGCCAGTCAAGAGGCCAGTTTGTACCCTAAATTTAAGCAGGTGGTGACAAACCATTGACCGGCCACATCGGAACAAGCTTCCTGTGGGCCATCGACCTTCCGTTCATGAAGCGGAAGTATGAACCACGATGCCATCAGGATCTGTTGGCGATGTGGTCTCGTTGTTTTTAAGGTGTGAAACTTGTCTGTGTTCAGTCGAGAAGTAGCCAAAGGTCATTAACAGTCATATACACATGATGTTTTAAGTCAATACTATCGAAGCCATATCACATTGAGTGGTTTAGGACACTCACCAAACTGTGATCATGGTGAAGTCAGTTTCTTTTGTAGCCAAGTTGATGTATTGACAATTTTGCTAATTTTCACTGAAAGTGTTCCTATTTCCATTGCAGCGATGGGAAAAAAAAGAATTCCGACTCCGGTGGCAGTGGAGTTGACATTGAATGTACATCTTCGAAACAACAGTCACGCCTTGACTTGTGGATGACGCCAAAGAAGAGAAAAGCTGGCGATGATTATGAAACTGCTGAGGATGGGCATCCGGCAAAGAAAACCAAAATGTTATTTCCGGAAAGGCAAACTAAAGTTGCGTCACCTGTGAATGATGAGGTTGTTGATATTGATGCTGAGTCGGAGGGTTTTGTGGGGGTAGAGGCTGATGATTCTGGTTTAAATGATACATTGGGCACTCAACTTGTTCAGAAATCCGATGAGAAAAAGCGTTTGAAGCAGGAGAGGAAGGCACGAAAAAGGGAATTAAAGGAGGCGAGGAGAAGGGGACTAAATGAGACAAAAACGAAGCTTGAGAGTGTTTCAGAAATCGAGACGGCTGAGTCTGACTCATATGTCACCGCTGACTCTCATGTTATTCACACACCAGATGAGGTGGAGTCGGAGAAAAAGAGATTGAAACAAGAGAGGAAAGAGAAAAAGAGGCGGGAGAAATCAAAAGTTGCCAATGTTGATGTAGAAGCTGTTTCAGGAATCGAGGGCATCGAGTCTGACTTGTATGAAACTGCAGACTCTCTTGTGATTGAGACTCGAGATGAGGCATCAGTGGAAAAACAGAGGTTGAAACAGGAAAAGAAGGCGAGAAAGAAGAAATCAGATCAGAGGATACCAAAGGTCCTCGATATTGACACAGAAAATGTTTCCACTCTAGTAATTCCTACAGCACATGATGCAATGTCGGAGAAAAGGCGGTTGAAACAGGAAAGGAAAGCAAAAAGAAAGGAATTAAAGCGTGAGAAAAAGAAAGCAGCGAAGAAAGAATTAAAGAAGGCTGAAGAAGAGATCGGTGCAAGGATTGTTAGCAGCTTTGCGGAATCTGAGAAATTGATTCCGAAGTCGGTCAGTGCTAAGGTGTCTAAAACTGGCAAGGCTGCGGCTGAAAAGAAAACAATTTGTGACATCTCGGACAGTGATTCATCTTCTGATGACTTTGTATTTGTCGGGAGTCCGCTATTGAAAACTGATAACCTGAAGCGGAAACCTTTGCCTGGTGTAAGTACGCCTTTGTCGGCTCGTGTGACAGGTTCCTCGACACTAAAACAGCCACCATCTTCGTCTGTTGTGCCTGCCGGGGTTGGCGCTGTCAGCAAAAGTAGGAAGGAACATAAAAAGGACAAGAATGAATCGGCTTTGTCACCTAGTAGTGGTGGTTCTGAGCACAAGAAAAAGCGTGACAAAAATAAATCTGCTGGTCTCATGGTGAACTCCCCGCTTGCTTTTACTGAGATAAAGGACAAGAAAGGAAAGAAAAACAAAATTGGTGACTCTGTTCTGAATGTGAGTGATTTGCCTCACCTGACACTTACTGGTAAGAAGCACAAAAAGAATCGCAAGGAATCTGTAGGGGATGCATCTGCTGGTAATTACCTGAATGATTCTGGTGAATTGGGGTCAAAAGACAGTCTTCTTGATTCACCGGTTGTCGGTTCAAAGAAAAAGCCTAAGAAAAAGAAGTTTGAGCTTGGTGCGTCTCCTTCCCCTATGCCCATTCATGATTTGGAAAGCACAATGATTCACCCGTCAATAGGTCAGCATCGGAAAAGTGACTTGTTTATTTCTCCCATAGTCAGTGAGAGTTTGTCAACGTCGCCTCCCAGTGGTAAAAAACTCAAAACTCAAAAGGCAGTGATTGAGTCTCCATCCCATGTTCATTCCAAAGTCAGAAAGAGGGCCGACATCGAGATTTTGAAAAATTCTATGACAGTTGCTTCGACCTGCCAAGTTGATGTTTCTCAACACGACGATTTGTCGGATGGGAAGAAGAAGCACAAGAAGAAGAAGAAGTCTAATGATAAAGACAGGTCTTCCTTGGTAGATTTGAACATGACAGGAGTAAGTGTGCTGGACTCTGGTTTAAAAAAGAAAAAATACACCAAGTCTTCTGCAGCAAGTTGTGATTCTGACGCGTCAAAATTCTTAGAATCAAAAACTGGTACGATATTTGACTATTTTGCTCCTTGTCCAATGGGGGAAAAACTACCACGGAAGCGAAATGATAGTACTGTTTCCATGCAAAGTGAACTTGAGGTGTCGACTGAAATTAAGAAGAAAAAGAAGAAGAAATCAAAAGAAAAGGATTCTGATCGAGTTGTAGATGCAGCGCAGACTATCAAAGTTAGCTCAAAAAAGCGGACAAGAGATGCATCGCCTTCAGGTACAGATTTAGAACGTCCAACAAAGAAATCTAAGAAAAGTAAGGACTTACTAAAGATATCAGATCCACGCCAATCACTGCAGAACGAATTTTTAGAAAAAGCGTCAAAATCTTCGAAAAAAAAGCATTCGAACGATGATGACGACTCTGGGGTGAATTCGTTGGCATCTTCTATGCTCTCCATTTCCAATCAGGGGGTTGGTGTTACAGGTGCATCGGTGGATGCTGGTCTGGTCAGTAGTTCTCTTAAGTTCGAGGTTTCTAAAAAGAAGAAGAAAAAGAAGAGAAAGAAGAAAAGAGACGGTGAAGTTCAATAGAAGTGCTGCGAGTTGTGCGTGCACGATGCCTCCATTCAACATATTGAGGTGTCTTTGATCGGATTGCTTGAGGTTGAGTTCCTCTAACATGGCTGATGTCTTCTGTCTGAGGTTCAAAGTTTCAAAGACTTAACAGTGAGGTTCAGATGAGTCCCTACCGTCACAACTCTCTGTCAGAGAGTCGCATACAATTTGTTACTACCACAGTTTTACTTTCTTAGAAAACCGGTATTAGTTATGTGAGAACCTGTACTTTCATTGGTCCAGTTTGGACATCGCATTTAGTTCACTTCCTTTGGTAATTTATGGTAATTTTGTTTTCATAGCAGTATTACGATTGTCAACAATAAACTTGAGATCAGTTGAAAGATTCTTTTTAGACAATGATGTATGTACATCTATGTTTTAGTTATACATGCAAAATGTTAAAATTGACATCAGATTGAATTTGAAACTGTTTTTTGCGTTGCATGTAACTACATTATACCACCATTCTGTCATTTTGCATACATGTAAATGTGTGTGATCAGCTTTGCTGTTAATTGTAGACTTTATGTTATTTTGTTGTTAATAACCATGTTATTGTGATTCACTGAATGTGTGACCCACTGTTACAAAAAAGTCGACAATAAGATTGACGTGATAGAAAAAATTAGATTATTGCAATATAGAATATTGACAATGTCACAACCTTGTCCTGTGATATTTATACCCGTTCCATCTTCATATATGTAGTTCAAAACGGCAGTGATTTGTGGATTAGAAGACCATTTTTATTAGCAACATCTTGTTTGCTGTTGAAAGTATTCAAACTTGCATGTGTTTTGCCGCAGTGGGTCGCACAAAAGATTGGTTGATGTTGTTGCTGACTGAGCAAAATCGATTGTGTTCCAGTGACGCGTCACATTATTTAAAGTTATCTATGTGGACGTAGTCCATTCCTGATGAAATGTTTATTTTTGAAATTTTGGCGGTCATCGCCAAGTGTATTTGTACATAAACTGTAATTTGTTGACATTTTGAACAGATACCAAACAAATTTTAAATAGTCTCTGTGTAATGACATGTAACCCTCTAAAGGCCTACGCTGTCCGTTAAAAATTTTAGATTTGTAATAGAAGGTGATACAGACTAGATATAAATTACTGTTTTGTAAACAGCTACAAGTATACAAATACCATAAATACCTAGTTTCAGCGACTTCGTATACATAGCAACTGCCCTATCGCATTGTGCATTGTGCACAACTGTCTTTCTATTTTTCTGGACAACCAGTTATTACGAACGGCATATCCCTTTAAGCACTTGATGAGAAATGTCCATGATTGTGATGATCTGAATTGCCGAATAAAAAAGATGAAAGGTGGAAAGTGTTTTTAAAATCATGATTAAAACGAATGTTAAATTTAAAACAAGTATCTATTGGCTTGATTCCTTTCAGTTTCTGGTTGTGGTTCACTCTTCCAGATGCGGATCCGGTTGTGATTCATTCTCCCAGATTCCTGTCCGTTCACATGCAGACAGGATGCAGATCAAGGTTCACATGCAGACATGAACTATGACTCTCCAAGATCACGTCTGCGTGAACCTGCGATTAAGGAAGCAGTGTAAAAATGACTTCGAAATAGTAGTGGAGCAAAAATTGCGAAAATAGAAGCTCTCAATGAAAACCATTTCTCGGAGTCCTCTCACTGTTGACAAACGCATTGATGCCCTTTGTCTTAACTCTGACGCGCGAAGAAGACCGTTTTAGTGCCGCCATTGGCGACATCTTCTCATCATAAGGGCTTAATTTTACAATTGACCAGAATTTCGCTGCTCATACGTCCCGAAGAGCCATTCTTCTTGATGTCTACATGCATCCGACGGAGCGGGATAACTTTTTTTTGGGCATACTGTTAAGTCGGCTGGGAGCCGTCCCATCTACCACGTGGTTGGTTGTGCCCCGGTGTTGCGTAATGAAATGGTCCGAGTCTATCTTATCTGTGTTAAGCGACGGTCTTTACTATCAGCTGGATTTACGGTATTGTGGTTAAACTGCAGGTAAAAATCCGTCTCGTTCCATCGCCATGGCTTTTGATTGACTTCTTCCAGCTCTCTTGTCCTCACTCTGTTGAAATCCGTAAACTCAGTTAGAACCTGTCTTTGGCTGGGCGTGGTATCTGACACACTTTCGATCATCATTGGATCAGGGATTTCTGGCATCATCTCATCATCTCTATGATATATTGGTATCAATGACCTATGTAAATGTCATGGTAATTGCATGAAACCCAGCTTTGATGAAGATCACAGGATCATACAGGGATTGATACCTTTACCTATAAGGTAATTATCATGATGTTTCAGACAATCGGATTGTCCTCACCGACGACTTGTGTGGGCTCTCCGCCGACCAGTGTTGGGTGTAATACAAAGGCGTGATAATGGTGTAAATAATGGGAAGGACTCTGCCTGTAATACGGGCCAATGACAACAATTATGAAAGTACATGTACATGGATTTCGACTCCACCCAGTGGAGCTGGGCGCAAAGGCGCCAAAATAGTTGTCATTAAATTCTGCACCGAAACAAATATTTTTTCGCAAGGGTTGGCAAAACGGGTAGTGAATACAAGTGTATGCATGAATCATCTCGCACGTTTTATCGATCCGTTATATCAAACGCATGTGACAAAACCTTGCTGGCGACTGCACTTGATAAAACTTCCTCACACGCGCCAGGCACATGCGTTGACAAAACGAGTACACCTGGCGTAGATTTTGATCATTGGAATTGGGTTTTCAAGGTGACAGTCAAGACATTGATGCGTCAGTAGTAATTGAAAAATCGAAAAGTATCACGACGGCTGCAGCAAAGCGGAGATGCGTGGATTTCACCCAGAAAATGGATAAGAACCTCCATCATTGCCGTCACAGACTGTTGATTACGCCGTGTGGTTACTGAAGCCGGTAACACGCTGCTACACTTATAATCCGGCGTTGATATCTTCTCATAACGGGTCCTCCGTACGCCTACCGAATCTCTTGATAGATTTATGACGTTGGTAGCGATCGAATTCACGGCGGGAAGCGGAGGCGTCCCGTCCACACACGCAATCATCCATTCCATACCGGATGCTCGCCTCGTGGAGACCATAAGCAAAGTCCTGCAATTTCCGCCGGTCTTTTATTAAAGCGTTACCGCCTGTCAGACTAAAATTCATTCGGAGAAAGCGAAAATTGTGAGAGTTTGTTGGTTCTGGAGATTATCGTTGTTTATAAGTTACCCTATAGAGGGCCGAATGAAGCCAGCAATGCAAGCTGTTTTGCCAACACTTTAGATTGCTAGACTCAAACATGGCACCTTGCTTTCTTTATTCCGTTTGCGACCAAGTCGTCAAATCTTCGCCGAAGCTTTTTCAAGGGCAGAAATTGCGCAAGAAGGCATTGAAACCTGTGCGTTCTCACCTACAAGTAATTAAAATAGTCCGCGCCAAAATAGCATCCTAGAAGTTAATTCAATAGAGTCGAGCCCTTTTACAGAATGAAATCCAGGCATTAATATCAAACTACAAAAAGGTAACCCTAGGAACGTACGCACAGTGCCTTTGATGACAGCGACTACATCTTAAGATGAAAGATTTTTTAAAATTTTCAAGCTGCATTGTCATGCGTCATCCCACTATCAAGGACCGACTGCCTCAAGGGTCCAGCTTTCTGTGACCCATTGCATCGAAACCCTGCTTCTAAGTGTTGCTTCTTTTGGGAAATTATTGCAGAAGGCTGGTTTTCTGCAAATAAAGTGGCTCGTGGCCTTCCGATTTCAAGTTGGGCAGCGTTTGTACCGCAGCGGAGCCAATACTCTATCTGCTTATCTTGCGACCTGCTGGTTGCACGCTGCGGGTGAAGTTTCGTCAAGTCTTCACTACGAGAAGAAAAATACCCTGAAAGAAACATTTCATTACCGTACGTGTACTTTGATAGAAAAACACCCGGAGATACTACAAAAAGACAATTAATATAGTCTCCAGTTTCAATATACCAATAGGCCTACCGTTGAATGCGGCTGAGGAAGAAGCTGTAAACGCTATCGAAAAAAAGATTTGGGGGAATTCTCGCTCGTCTTTAACTATTGCCTTTTTTCAACACCGATGAGACAAATTGGCTCAGAGGCTTTTTCTGTTTAATCGTCATGGCTACTGTAAAACACCAAATATATATTCGCGGACAACCCCGATTCGCGAAAATAAAAATCGCTAACGTTCATGTTTTCTTTAATTTGAAAAAACCGAAAGAAATTTCAAAATCTGCCAAAATAAAAACCATGAAATTTAGATTTTCCATTAAAAAAAAAAAAAAGGCACGAAATATAAACGCTAAACAAGAAGCGAAATCTGACTCGGGGCAATATCCTTCCAGTCAGCTTCCACGGCATTTTCTGAACACCTTTAACAACCAGACGGATGTCATCATCGGAAAGATTAGATTGTTATTTGACCATCATATGTATAGAGGCAGATTGGTTTTTATGCCTCTCGCTTGGAGACAGCAATGAAAGGCCAACGCTGGCGAACTTGGATCTAATGACAAAGAACAAAGGAGTACATGTAGGCCTTTTGTTACATGTAAAGTGCTCGATTCGTCTCCCGACGCGTTCCAGACAGATTCTTATCGTGAATGCTGCTAACGGCGTATCATAAATAAAAATGAATAGGACAGGTTACCCGTGTATAGGCCTATTTATAAACATTTAGTTTGAAAATGCCATCAATAGGTCTAAAGTCATTAAGATTTGTTTTCGCGTCAATATTTATGCCTTTTTGATGAATGGGAAAATCGGCGGTTCCTAAGTAAAATTTTTCGGTGACCTTTTCGGTGACCTTAGAGGAGGACAATACAAGGCGCGTCTATGAGATTCCCTCTCTGCGGCACTTTGATTTTCGCCGAACAAATCGGATGTACAAAGTTGCTTTTTGAGTCTCCCACGGTCACGAGCGAACCAGTCTGAGTGATCTAAGTTGTTTTTTTCTGAAATGATGATTGTTATCGACCAATCACAAAGGAGAGCCAAATTCTGCGTGAGGAAAAACCAATCACAGGAACCAGCCTATCGCAAACCACGCACCTCACTGCGAGATCTTGCGATATTTGGGTAGTTGATCGCTCCGTTCTGTTCTTGAAAAGAAGGACGAAATACCTTCAAAATTACGTACGAACATGTATGTAACCGAAATAAATGTTCCTTAAACGTTTATTGGTAGCGTCTATACATTGTATCCGTTTTTTCAACGCGTGCGTAGCTTTCCTCATGTTTTACAAGGTATCATAATTGTCGCGTGCGTTGACAAAACGGATATTACATACACACCCGACGTCCCTCCGCATTCGAATTAGTGGTTTGAATATACATTTTGTTTCACCAATATTCTTCGACCACTGAAATATCTCGGGACGCTCTGGTAGGCACAACTCCGTACGACGCTTTACGTTCGCTTAACACCAGAATCCTCGTTGAGTGCCCATCATCGTAGCTAGAAGCACGATGATTACCCGCTATCACTTAATGGAGGCTTGCTAGGTCATTGAATTAATTGGCAAGAAAGACAATATTGAGTACCTATGATTAATCAAGATGATATCGGCGTCGGACAAATTGTTTCTTGGTGGACATATAGCTTCAATGGACCTATCAGAGCTTCAGGAAGCAAAAAAAAACAGGTCTTTCTTGGCAATTTCTACGATGAGATGAGTGCTAGATTTCAATGAGATGACCAGATTTAATAAATGGGTGCTAAAACACGACCATTGAAGTGGATTAATGCGATTTGTAGTGGCTGGTGACACGCCATGAGAGAGGCTGGTGTTTCAAAAAGGAAAACCAGGGACGTAACAGCGCTGTTTGAGCAAGCGCTTTGTAAAATGGCTTGCATTTTCTCTCTCAAAAAGTGCTTTCAGCAACTTTTTTCTGATGAAGGTGAAAAAAATCTCTTTATCCTGACATGATTTCAGCATTACACTGGTGCCGTAGAAATGATTACTCTTCCGATACATGTGGAAGGTCACTCACATCATTTGCATTGAACTTTTTTCCTGCGATTTCGCCGCAGATTAGTCTAGTTTCAGCTTGGTGCTGGTTTCTGCTTCCAGAAGTACTGCATGTGTGCGGCAATCACAGCTTCAAGAACTGGTATGCTACTACTACAAGCCAGCTCTTACGGATATATACTGTCACCGCAGTATAGCCACACTGTAAAGGCAATTATCCGTTTATTCAGCTGACACAATCACTCCAAGAATCATCCGAATAGGTATGCTAGATGTCAAGGAACGACACAATCGGACCTAAACATATATCGAGCTGCAACAGGAGACGTATCACTCGTTTCTGTTCGGACGCCTATGTGTAATACCAAATGTATAAATTATAAGAATGTGGAAACAATACAACAGCATCTTATCTAGCACTAGGTGCCAAATTCGGGGGATTTTACAAGATAAATCGGACCCTACCCCAATAGCTATCGCTCGTTTTTGGTGGCCGGTAAATAATATTTGTCATCTTCACATGAAATCAGCCCGTCTATATGCAAAAAATGTGACACATTGACCGATTATGGGGAATTTTATATGGTACAAAGCGCTAGCCTGAGCTACCAATGCTTCTACCAGGATGAAAGGTGAACGTTTTTTCCTCTTTTCCTGGTGCAACGCGTAAGAGTTTTTGTTAGTTGCTTTGATGGCAAGCAATGCAAACATGGGCTTATACCCAGGGGAGTCGCGGCATTAAAATTATCATAGACTCATTCCAAGGGTCGTATTGCCATTGGTCATTCTCCATGTATGGAATGCAGAGAAAAAAACGTGCAATTTGACATCACAGCTAGTGCATGTAGGCTTGCAGATGTAGATCCTGAGAAAATACAGTTTAACACATTCAAAGACATTCCCATCTACTTGAACGATTTTTAGCTGTATCAACAGCATTCATAATGCGAAACTGGCCATGCTCTTCGGTTGACTGCTAGATCTGGATTCTCACGTGACTCAAGTTAAAGCTCTCCTCGTCTTGATTCTTGTTGAGGGAAAAGAACCGTGATTCGCTGGTTGTTCCAACACTAACCAATCAAAGATCGTCCTACAACTTATTTGTTGTTGCAGAATTTCCATGTACATTAAGTTGCTAAATGAGAGCGGATGTAATGGCCATGCCTTGACGTCAAAGGTATTTTATGACAAATTTTAACATCTTCGAAAACTAAATCAACAATCTACCTGCGTTGTCGACTGCCGTTCCAGTTGGTTGTTCCCTGTCTGTTACATTTTCACGTCGGGGATACCCAGCGAAGCGGAGCAGCAAAACGACAGAGTTGGCGACATTTTGATAATGTATCTGGCATGTCTGGAGAGCTCGTTTCTAATATCATACAGAACAATCAAACAAAAACTGCTCTCCGGAATGTAATCCTCACGATTCACCATATTTGCCCGGTGAGGTGCAAAAGCCGACTCGGACGCTCCAGGTTGTGGCCAATCACTCCATATACAGTACCTCAAAAGCGTATGTCTTGGTCTCTCGGAGTAACGGTGGCTGTAATCGGGTCCATCAGCCATTATCGCCGCTAATAGTCACTTCACACAGATTCTTTTCTCACGTATGAAAAATATGAGGTTTGATTACATCGAAGGCATTTGTGGAAAGCTTGCGTGGTAATATTGTTCTGGCACTTGCAACATTCTTTATCTGCGAATTACCAGTGAACATATGTCACCTTGAGATAAGTGCTTTTTGACCTATTACGTTGGTGGTGCTAATATCGTATCACATCACTCTAACGCAAAACTACCTTGCTGATTTTTAATTACGGCATCTGTATACTCCTTGACAAATACAAACGTGGCTGTATTCCCCAAGTTCTAGGCACTGAATCAACTGATATCATGGGTAAATAACTCCTATTTACCTCTGCCAATATCTATTGGGTTTGGCGATTGTCCGCAGATGCACTACAATGTGGCGATGTCATGAAACTTCTATTTGCGAGTGCCATGTGTCAGTTATGATGACCTTGGTGTAATGTACCTGGTTGACTTTCTGTTCCAGCATATTAATTAAGTGCGTCAATGTTTCATTGGTATGATTGCGTTATAAACGTGACCATACTATTGTGCATGTTTTCGTTATGACTTATTTAAATCTGTGATAGTTTGGAAAACGGTCAACCCTGTGACGACGACAACGATGATAATGATGATAAGTACTGATGATGATGATCATCATCATCATAATCATGTCATGGTGTGATGATGAGTATGATGATAATGATGATGAAGATAGATGAATATGATTCGTGGCCCGACTACATGTATTGACATGTACATGTATTACGAAGACAAATGAACAACAATGCTGATGACAACGATGATGATCGGATGTCGACGACGATGATCGGTTGTCGTCGACGTGATGATGAGAAAGATAATGAGTTCTCATGCGCAGTTGCCTTGTCCCTGGAAGAAAATAGTGGTCTTGGTTGCTTCCGCTTGGCCTTGGTGCTCCTCTGATGAATAGAGCAGCAGCGCGCAAGTCCCATTCAACTTGTCTTTTTCTGAGCCTTCGAGCCAATGTCAAGAGTCCCAAACCTTCCTTTCATTACGGAATGTATCAAAAGCACAATATAAACAAGTTAATACCAAGGTAGGAGAGTTCCTTCTCATTGAACTCTCCTGGTATTTGCTTCCGACGCAGCGATAGCCTGTTTGCGCTTGCCTATCCTTTCTGCGACAATACCATGACATCTACCCGTAAATCCCTGTCTGGCATCCCTGTCTGGTTTTTATACTCGGACTGATATACAACAGGTCTACTTATAAAAGGAACTAAAAACGAGGACCAAACGCACACGCTATTAAGGCTAGAGATTAGGGCACATAATGGGTTGGCCCTGATTCCTTTCCGTAAAAAATAAAAGTGCAGCCTCCAAGCGCTAAAAGTAATGGAGAATTAACACTAGGTAAACAATATTGCTGTATCATTTGTTTCAAAGGGCAGGAGCCAGGTTATTACTTATTTTATTTTCTCCATACTTCAATGGACTGTAAAAAACGCACATAAAGTGCACTAAAATAGTCTTGTAAAATAAAGCACTGAGTTTTAGTAAAACCTTTGCTCGAAATCATCTTCTTAAGATGGCAATTAAAAATCTAACAATACTTTACCTTTTTAACAAAAAAATGGAGCAGAAAATCGAACCCATGCCTCACATTGTGACGCTCGGCAACACATCTTTGAAGTGCCTCGGAAAAAGAATTCAAAATTTTCTTGGAAGCTTTATCAATGTTTTGTGTTAAGTCTCGTTGTTTACTGGTTTGTATATAATTAATGAGGTTTTTGTGTATTTTTCATATTTTCGTCAAGAAAATGCCATTGGCATTGTCATTATTATTACGTTTTCTAATGACTTGCTTCTCTTGTTATGGGAAGACATAATGTAATGTTTACCATAACCAGGGAATGTTTGTTTGTAACAGAAAGGCCACCCTCATAAACCATTATCGCTATTTTTTATCGTCATCCATCGTTATGTTATTTCAATATTTGAGTCGGCAGTATTTTCACGAGATAGAATCATCTTTGTCGATGGCATCAATATCATTATCGTCATGTCATCGTCATCGTCGTCTTCGTCTGTATCATCATGATCACGACCATCGTCGTCGTCATCAATCATCATTACTGCATTTGTTTTGTTATTGTCGTCGTTGTCGTTATCGCTACTGTCATCGTCGTCGTCGTTGTCATCTTAATCGTGAACGCCATCGTCATTATAGCAGATACTAGATTTTTTTAAGTAGAAGGAATACCCTCTCAAGAGTCACTTGCTAATGTCATACCGTCTTGTTTTTTTCGATATCTCGAAAACATAATGTCGAAAAAGGAATGCGAAAACAATGTATGCGAATGATCGAAAAGGTCCACATAAATTGCCTTACGAACAAAAATTCTTCACTCGGATGACGTTGGCGTTGGCGTTAAATTATGGGTTCCTGAAAGTGTTGTTGTTCATACTTCAGTAGCTTCTCAATTTACTACGTTTTTTCACGTGTTGGTTGCTTTTACAGTCCTGGTTTTCGTTTCGATTAATGGTACACACGCAATTATTACATTTTCCGCACATTAGCTTCATGCTGTTTCGCATCGGTTTGTTTTGAAATAATAGCATACGTCAGGTTTTTGGGCTTTTATCTGTGGATAGGAATTAATATAGCGTGAATGTCCTTTTCCCCAGACTGGCTTTGAGAGTGAAAGTGTAATTTTGTTGAAATTAAGTGAGAAAGGTAGCGAAAAACAGGAAATGTTATTATACGTCTGATACACTTTATTTCTGAAAAAACGTAACTTAACTGCTGTTTGCTATTGCTGCGTTCTCGTGCGTGACATTCTAAAATATTTCGCGTTGGCCATGGCGTAAATTCTTCTACTTACTACATGTACGTGTAGTATGGTTCAATCATGATCTCGAGAATTAACAGCAAAAAAGCCCCCCCCCCCAAAAAAAATACGAGAATGAATCGTGTGCTCATGCTTTTTGTGTAATTTGAGAAACTTTGATAGTAATTCTCAGATAACTCTGCAGAAACACCTCGAACATAGAAACATCCTTTGAAGAAAAGATAATGACCATCCCATTCAACAGGTTCAAGGTCGAATCTGTGGCAGGTAATCAGAAGAATCAACTTCTCAAACCCCATGAGAATGATAGCCAAGTACCTTCACCAACCTACTACTTTGCACCTCCCGGCGGTGTTATTACTCTGGAGAGCTTGGCGTCCTCATCATGAGATACAATAACAACGTCCAAGGACCAACATGTATACAAAATCGCGGAATTACATCTCACAAAATGTCTACCGACCAGTCATCTATGGCCATACTCCCACTACACAGTCAGATATTAAAACAGAGCACAGCAATGGACAGTCAGAAACTATTCTTCGTATAAGCGTTGAGTGTCAGGGAAAATTGGAAAGAAGAGGAAGCACCACAAAGAGAAGGGGTGCAGATACAAGGTGCACCATTTCGGTCCAACATAATCTGGTGGCTGGGCGTGTCATAACATCATCAGGGAATAGATTGCTTCGGATACATTCAAAGGGCCCCGGTGAATTCTAATACCTCCGATGTGGTGCAGAGAATCCGAAATGCGGACAAAAAGTCCGTGGAAGCGTCTTGGTTATGCTGCCAACTTGAATTTGATACCAGAACGCGCCTGTGTGACTCTCAAGAAATCGTCGCAGGAATTCCAAAACATGTAAAGTGAGATGTATCGCGTTTGATAGCGATTAGATCTCATGAATATCACTTGGGACTGGCTGGGCTTTGATACTTTTACCATTCCTTCTATCGTAACGTGATAGCCTGGTATGGAGGGTAAATTAGCATACAACAGATAACAGCGTCACATTAGAATTTGCAGTTGCGATACAGATAATGCTGTCATCCCTCGTGTGCAATGGGTAAAATGAGGCATCGTTTAGATAGCTTCTCGTAGCATAAAGCATGTTAAAGGCGAGGCTCCATTCATGTTGATTATTAATAATTAGAAACACATATAAGTATCGCCGTAGTGTCGTTACCTTGAAACTTGGTACGCAAAGGATTGCTGTATAAGTCTACGCAACGGCATGGTTGAAATTTATATCACAATTCGTATGTAGCTGCAAAGTAATTTAAAATTTTCAAATTCAAGCTTTAAGTCAAACCTTTTCAACAATCGAACCTAGTCTTTGATGGGGGGTTCTTTTGTGTCCATATCTACTCACGTGCCAAAGTTATTGAATGAGAAACATGTAGCAAAAACATGGTCTATTCAGTGACCATCCCCTAGACAATTGACAACCCGACACCACGTAGCCCATTTCACGAGAAAAAACCCGAAAATGCTTCGGAAAATTTGTCATTAGTATCTCACTGGAAATGGCTCGTTCTATTAAACTTGGTGGTCTATTGTCCTAGTCTGACGAACTAAGCCTTTGAAGTTGCAGACGAAATATGACACTTTGATCAACTGCTGCATCTTCTATATGAAATCCTCCAAGTACATGTATCCTAGTAACATTTTTTTGTGAGATGGACGATGGTAAGTTCCTTTCCATTAACGAAGTTCCGTTCAATACGTTTTTTTTCGCTATAAAGTATAAGTAAATAGATCCCGACCTCTAAGTCTTCTCGAATGCGGTATCAAAGTGACAGAGGGAGAATGTTCGAGGATGTGGTAAAAAGTTTGTGTCAATTTACATGTGAGAAGCCCTTCTTACAATCCTCTACTGAGAAATCCAAATAAAAATGTTCTAAATTCTCGTGAAGTTCTCAAGGTTTAAATCAGGATCATAAGTACTTAGCAGTCTTGTAACTGGATTATCATTTTCAATTTCGCATCAAAGGGATGTACCGATTTATATCATCTATAAATCTTCGGTGATGCGATCCTTTTACGAATTTTTCTTCCCTCTTTTGTCTCTGTTATAAGAAGGCGGAAGAGTATGAACTAGAGCACAAGGCAATCACCTATATCCAAAGAAGTTACGTTATCATCTTGAACAAGTTTTTCTGAATTATCCTAGGTACTCCGTATGTAGCCATCTCTCATATAGTAGAGTACAAAACTTGAGATGTGAAGGTCTGCACACTTTAGCTAATATAGAGCAACCGAAATTCGCGAAAGTAAAACGCCCGCGAAAATTTACGGTTTACAGTATAGTCAATATATATTTGCGTGGCCTGAAGTAGTATAAGTTCTTCTATCTCTGCCTCTGTAATCCGCCACCATAAAACTACAGCATGACATTTGATTTATTCATTGAAACCAGTCATTTATCAACAATAAATAGCAATGGAAGTGTATTGAATTTTCATTATTGATCAATTCGAATACTTTGGTGTACCGGTAAGATGTTATACGTCTATTGATGTTGGTCTCAATTTATCAATCGGATATCATGATCACTGCTGCGTGTACACGTAGTTATGGTCAGCGTCAAGTCATTTTACAAGGATAGAAGTGATTACTTTGAAGATACATTAGTATATACGCCAGGGTTGAACCGCTTTTTAACCCATTCCTAGACGCAAAGGCAGCACGGAGAACATTTCTGACAAAAGATGAGTCGCCTTGAGGTAGACGATAACTGCACTAAGCCATTGTGTATAACTGCATTTCTATTTTCCCGGAGCACCAGTAAATACGAACTGCGAACCTTTAACGTGCTGTAGATACGCCAATCAGCTCTACTCGATGAAAATTAATTTGGTCCGATCCACCTAGCTGGCCCGGCCTAGTATTTAGCGAATCGCTGACGCAAGCGGCCTAGTGATGGATTCCTCGCTCATGCCACAGTCAGTGGTGGAATCCTCGCAAGTCGTATAAATTGGTATTGTTATCCGAGGTCATGTTTTTCTGACGATCTATCTCAGTAGGCCTAATATAAAATGTCAAGGAAGGCACTAAAAGATTTTCCTTAAAAAGGAGAGGGATGAATAATATGTGACCTTTTAATGGATATGCCCCAAACTTTGATCTTTTAACGGCATTCTCGTGTTCTTTATTGCATAATCTAGCAGCGTTTGACATACTTGTATCAGCGTTATCTATTATTGTCCTTCATTTCACAAACAATGCGTCCTTTTTATCTGATATGATAAAAATGTGAGTGATGGTATAAACTTACAGCAAAAGGGCCTTATAATGATTTCTTACGACCAGATATTCATAATGAGTCGCTCATCTTACCTTTGTGATATGACCAATGCACATGAATATGACCTTGATGTATATGGCAACTCCTTGTCGATTTCGCCAAGTTGCATTTCATCAAACATACCGATTTTCCCATCTCTACGTTTAAGTGTAAATGTACGCAGATGATGCATGCATGTATTAGCATTATCAGGGTATACATTCCAATGCTACACTGGACAGGTATTGGGATATTCAACTTTAAATAGCTGGACGCTTTTTCTTGCACACCCGATATATATGCTTCATGATCATAGTTATGTTGATATAGACAGGCATAAATCCCCATTTCCATCGCTAGGCAAGTTTTCTTTCACTTGTATCCAGTCATTCAGATTGATAAAGAAAACCCAGAGAAAGACCAGGCGGTTAAACAATATGATCTTAGTCGACACCAGAAGCTTAGTGGCAATAATGGGTAGGATAAATATCATATAGTTTGTCCTTTCCATGAATATCAGCGAACTATTTCTAAAATAAATTGATGAGCTTTGACGTCTGCGTGATTTCCTCCCGTGATTCATAGCGTGCGTGTCATTGATTGGTTGATTTGAATCCTCACAGGCGCTGCAGTGACAGGGCGTTACCAATACACAATGGTGGTATGCGCTACACATCATTAATATCGAACCCCAGCGCCGCGGAATCTGGAGAGAGATCACACGCATCGGGAATGCGATTCGCTTCAAATATCGTAACGGTAACACTCATTCGCTAGCAACTCGAAGTGACACAAAAAGTGCTTAAGTACACCGTATCTACTTCGTCAGGTCATTTGCCATTTGACAGCTCTAGGAGGAACATCGTGTTGCGCTTATAAAGGACTTTCCATTCATAGAAAGGCTAGAACTACAGGACCAGATAAGAGGAGAAAGTTTTAAGAGAATATGCCATCCCCCGTGGTCAAGCTTACGCTTGGCGTAGCCATCCTGACATTTATACAAGGTAAAGTCATTTCTTTTATAAGCCATTCTTTGTCCAGTTATGTTTTCATCTTTGTTGTTCGTATATTGTTTTTTTTCTTTCTACAGTAAGCGCATAATAAAAAAAGATTCTTGATTCATATTATAAAAGTCAACGATACTTAAATAATCCATTAAGGAATCGCTATCAGAACCGTTGTAATGTTTTTGAGTGTTTCCGTTTTTGAGTGATTCCCCTCGGTGTTAAGACGCTGACTGACAGATTGACACGTTTTTATTTGTTTCCCCCTGTTAAGATGGCATGGTCTCTGTAGTTATTTATTGTTTGGAAATACTGAAATGTACGGAACAACCAAAAATGTTACTGCGGGTAATAGCTGCCTTAGCTTGTAAAAGACAAATACGTGTATGTCCTATTATGGTTCGATGGGTTCCTATGACTTTAGACATGTCGGAAAAGGTTAAACTCGATTGAGCACTCTAAAATCTGCCCCGAGCCCCAGCGAATTCAGTATGGTGTTTCAAATTAATATGCTAGTATATGCCGCAGTGGCAGGCCGTAACAGACTAGCGAAATCATTTAAGGCTGGTAAACGTAGGGGCGAAAGGAACTGAAAGAAGTGAATTTCAACCTTCAATAAGGCCGTCCGACGAAGCAAGCCCGTAACCGGTCTATCAATCTAAATCACCTTCCTGGGATTACGCTCGTGAGTGATGTGATACAGATCCGTGTCAGCATAAAAATCACCATCAAAACAATAGTATGTTTGATGGTACGCTATTTTATAACTAATGGGCTTTTCGCCCAAGGTTTATCAGTCAGGATAAGTCTAAAATAGGTGAGCTTGGCGACCTCAAATGAAAAATCAGCAGACGTCCTCAGTATATTTCCAGTCGTTCAGTTTTTGCTGCCCGCTTTATTTAGAAATAGGTTTGTCCGTCAAGCGATGTTTTCCTTCCTTAAGGCCATATGAAGATTATAACTATGCTTCTCGTCCACACTCATAAGAAAGAAAGAAAGAAATTCCCTAAATTATGGTATCTATAATATATGTTTGATCCAATCAGGAAGGATATACATGTACAATACATAATCAGCGGTATTGACAACACGACGGCACACGTCTGGGCTGACGTAAAACGCAATAAAGTGGTGGCAAAAAACGAAAACAAAGATAAGGAAAACAACTTTTTGGCGGCGGCAGTAGAGAACGGAAGGAATAGTTTATTTTTAGCTGGCCTTTAGAGACAAATAGAGACATTACACTTCTTTCAAAACACCCTCCTACGCGGAGCAGCATCAACGTCTGCAGACATGTCGCACTTTTTGCAGTAAAATATTATTTTACAAAGAAGCCTACTTTTGTTTCCTGTCACGATACAGACACAAAAGAACATGTCTGTCTATCATATAAAATCACTGAAATGAAAATATAGGATACGGGCGACGCCCTGGAGATGCACGCGATTCAACGTATTTTTTCGTTGGCGTCATCATTTTACCGTAATGCCTACAGAGGAGGTTGGCATGTGTGCAATTTTATTTAGTTTTGTCAACAGACTGTTCATAAAAAGGTTTTCGAGCCTTTAAAATATAGCGGTGTACATCAAGAAGTTTTTTTCGGGTACATTTTTGTGCAGGCCGAAAAACCTTAAGATTCGTCAAAAGCTAAAAACCTTTATATTTCAATAGTAAAAAGGGTCTGTGTATCAAAGGACTTGAGAATAAAACGCCAAGAACTATTTATCTTTAAGAGTTAAGGGTCTACATAAGAACATAAAGCTCAAAACATTTTGTAAATGTTTTTGACCATAACTTCGCCGAAATATAACTTACTACATGTATACGGCCAGCAGGCCACTCAGCTCAGTGCTCACGGATTATATTAAGCTTTCCTTCGTCTGCCACTCCATCAGAGGCTGTAGTAGCCCTAAGCTAAATAGTGTATTTTTAATTGTCGCTAGTTTTCCGGGCTATTGTCTATTTCAATTATAGATACAGACAACGTCAAGAAGACCAGTGTCTCGCAGGATTTATACCATTAGTTTCCCTTTTACCAACTAGATTGTACAATTGAGTAGCTGTCCGCATTTCAACAGTTTAGGCACTTCCTCACCAGTGTGGTTGCAGTGGGCGTGAGACAAAAATGGAGTTTTATCTCCTCCTCTGTCAAATAAAGTGGTGCAATTATAGCCCTTTTAAAATTATTATGTGTTAATTAATGTCTGCTGCCAGCTTTTTTTGGACGCTAGAGGGGATATAGTTGTCTAAAATATACAGGTTGTCAGTAAAGATGGATATCTAGAACGAGAAAGCGAAATTAAATTCTGTCAAAAGTGTCATGCAGGAAAGAGGACTACAGTGTACACACCTTCAGACTCATCCCTATTCTCAAAGCAGACTCCTCCTCTGAAACAAACACAAGCAGTTTGGCCAATGTTCCAGTACGTTGATTGCGTTACAGGAAGTCCAGTCAATTGACAAATGTTCTTTGCTGTTTCGGAGCAGCAACTTCACAGTGATGCCGTGATGTAAATGTACTAACCTTATCAAGGGTCAGTTCGTTGTCAAATCGTTCATGAGGGTTCAGGGCTTTGACACTAGAATCGGCACGTTCGGCGAACATTTGCTTGTAATACAGCTAACTAACGTTGCTGGAACAATTTGGCCTATAGCTGCTGACGACAAAATCGGCAACACTCCTCAGCCTCCGGGATCACTTGGAAAATGTAAAACCAGAAGTAACCCACTCTCGGGAATAGATTTAAAAGCACGCTTAATGTTTAATCAGAGAGGTGTTGTTAAAGACATGTTTGCAAATCATTCTTTCGTGTTAATGTTTTAACAATTGAAGTCTGTAATGGAATACCTTCTTCCTTTGTCTCAGACGCTTCAGGTAATGTTAGGAAGTATGAAATAGTAATGTGCTTAATTGCGAGAGATATCAACAACTACATGTCCTGAGGCAACAGATCTCAGACTGGAGAATAGCTGTACTGTGTATGGCTTATTCATTTGTAGACTGAAGAAACTGTCAACATATTTTACCTCTGATTGGTAAATTCTTGTCATTCGAATAGCCAGGGACGCCGTTACATCGTCGAGTGTCTTCGAAATGTAAGCCACCATGCTATTGGTTCCTCGCAGCGAGTTTAAGCTGCCTCAAGAACTTGATAATGTTATTCGAACAGTTAATGTCAAATGAACTAATAGAACGTTCATCATTACGTACACACAAAAGAAATTTAAACAGAAGGCATTTGTTTGCTGATACTAAGAGTACATTCTAGAAAGGACCAGACGGCTCAGTTGGCTGAGACGGCCAGTCTTTTCACTTCCCGACATTTTCGACTGTTATGAACCGCGAAATAAAAATTAAAGTTCTACATGTATTTCTAATATAACGATAGGTCCTTGCTCCAAGCGCTTCGTCATCCCAGACAATTCAAGTGTAATGTCGAAAAGTTAACATCGTGTTGGCGCTCATCAACTGATATTTGAACTCAAGGCCTCTCGGTCCGGAATGCAGCACTCTAAACACTAGGCCACCGCGTTCCTGTTATACTACCCCTAGATTATCAAAATAGTTTCATACTCCGAGAAAACATGAGTTGTAGAACCGAAGCTGTTGTTTTACAGTGTAATTATTGTCAAACTGGCATTATCCGTCCCTTACGATCTTTGAATGTGACATTTTTAACTCTGCTTCTGCGCACTTTCGCCAATTATATGTTTTAGTCGCTTTACAGGCGATAATGTTACCTGAATGGCAGGGTATGTATGAAATGTCACCTATTGTTGGTATAGTTATTCCCAGATATGACAGTCAGATGTGGTATTTAGTTCATTCCAACAAAAGTTGCGATATCCGTCCTACATGTATCTGCATATACTACGTGTCAATGAGAAACCTACCTTACTTTTGATTCTTAGCGGCTCCTTTGGCCTGCTGGTGAATCAAATGTAACCAGATTTCTTAAATAGAATATTCTCTATGAGAATGAATAGATGAGAAAAAAAAAAGATTTCGTACTCAAAATCAACTAGAGAATCATTGCCAATTGTGAAAACACTTTTCTTTCCGAAAGGGAACAATGAGCAGCATCAGCTAATAATTAAATAACACAATATCTCCACAACATATTGCGTAGTGTCTTGTTTGGTTTGAACATTTGATTAATTTTCATTAAAAAACAAGGGGGTTATTTTAAGAATAAAAAGGTAGTGCTTGTTTTATTTGACACGTAGTACATGCATGCTTTAACATGTCTAATGGATCATCATTTCCCTGTGTATACTGTTTATCACCTTTAGTGTTGCTAGTCAGGAAGAGATCAGCCTAATTCGTGCATGACACCAAAAATGTCAAAGCACCTTTAATCTGTCGGAAAAGTATTCCGTTGTCTCCATTTACACTGTGATACATGTAACAACAGTATATTTCATATGTGTGATTTGCGACTACAATCCGCTGCCGCCAAAACGAGGTATCAAGCAATTGAATTGAAAACAATGCTACACTGCAACCAAGGTGGTTTAGAACTTTACTCAAAGCCGTTTGTGAAACTAATTCAATTAAATAACACCTTGTTTTATGTCTTAACTAAACAAGATCGATTTCAACCATTCGGCACCAAGGTTACGACACTATATTGGTTTCCTTGCAATTTGTGGACCATCAAATGATAACTCCGTCGCTAATTTACTACCCAATGCTATCCTCAAATTAACTTAAGACATCGCGAGCAGTACACACCGAACAGATCGTTCTCAATGACCGTTATTGGTGACATTACTAATCTGCAACCTGACTCTTGATTTAATTAGATGGCTCGGATACAACCATGCATGAACAACCAACAACATGAAAGCGGAGCCTCTTAACACTGAAAAGCAATTGGAAGTAATTATACGCCAAACAGATAGTTTTTTCGACTTCTTTGGTGAAACTAGAAAGTCGTCTCTTTAGTAAAATCGTTTCCTGGAATTATCCTTGTTGAGGAAATAGTAGATACTACAATTTAAGTTTGATGGAGGGAGCCCAATTGAATTCGGTAAAAGTAGAAATGATCAAACCATTTTTGCGCAGATTGATGCAGAGCATCCCTGTTACTGCCAAAGAACTATAAAACTGGGTGTTACAAACTCTGTGGAATACCTTCACCAGGAAGAATTACATTTGAGTGGCCTTTTTCGGGACGTGCATTCATGCTGCGGTCGATTCTCACTTCGTTCTGCCTAAGCGGTTGAAAGTGTTGTAGCGTAAGATTCGAATGTAACTCTATTCATCAAGCTAAATTTCGTGGGAGGCAGCCAATACATAGATTTTGATACGATGTGCTCCTACCTCCCAAGCATGCCTCCCTATCACACCAAACATTTGATTTTTTTTAAAATTACGACGCGGCTTTCGTATATACATGTTTGTACATGTACATTAATCCCAAAGGTACAGTATAAATGTGTCATATTAAGGAAAATATTTATGAAGATTAAACAACGCTATGTCCAAAGGTACAGTATAAATGTGTCATATTAAGGAAAATATTTATGAAGATTAAACAACGCTATGTATATGATTCTAAGCAATTGGTGAATATACATTTTTATTGTACATTGAAAAGGATTTTTTTCTTCTTCAAAATTGAGATGTCTAGCACATTAGTGCATCAAGGGTATCTATTCTTAGTAATAACACCAAAAGCAGACTTTGAACTAAAGCGCGTTCACTCAGAAGTAAAACCTTTCCTTGAACTACGCATTGCTAAAGTGTGAAGTGGTGTCTTCGATGCTCTGGAACAGAGGAACGAGTCCTAAAAAGGAGCGGACTCACACTGGGAAATAGACTATGAAACGTCTCTCTCTTTTACAGCAATACGAAATATCCTTTTGAAAGTCTTTTGATGTGATACTGACTAAGAAAATAACAGATTGCTTCAATAGTGCACTGGATGCCAATTAGGAGTTGATTCTGGGTATGGTTGACATTTATGTCTGAGGCATATGTTTGTTAGAGAGAGAGACAGAATCACGGCCGATATATGTATAGGTTTGCCTCTAATTAAAGATACGTGCTTACTTTCAAGAGGAAATGCCACACAATAGAAACAGACAAGTATAGAGCTTGTGCAGCGCATTGTTTCTTCTTACAGCTAATACTCCTCAGATACTAGATTTAAAGGGCCTGGTCTCAGTTGTGTGGTAAGGGTAAACCGTGAGAAAACAGCATCCTTTTTTTAAAGCCTCTTACTTTGGCTAGACGGCTTGAACTCTAGACATGTAGAACACAATAAACTGGTTTAAACTGATAAAAGGTCATTTTCTTTTGTCTTCAGCATATATCATGGCGGCTGTATATACTAGTATATATGATGAAACCAGGCAAATAGAAGTGGGTGGACTTTGGTTGAAGCTTTGGTGTGTTTTCTGCTCTCAGTAATTTATCACCGGCAGTAAACCTTTCTGTCAAACAGCAAAACAAGAACCATGGACCAGCGGTCAAGAAGTCCCTGGTCCCTGATCAGTAAGAATTGGTCTGGATACTTTTATCCTTATCAGCAATACATACAGGTGACGGTCTTCTTTACAAAACCACACGGCAGTATTGCATCTTGATATCCCAAAGAACATATTCCTGATTCAAGCCATGTAAATGAAAATGATCTTAGCTTTGATGGAAACGACTTCCAAATTTCATTCTTTTTGTCGTCCAGTCAAATCCTATATTGACAGGACTACCATGAAATCCCATCCCTTAAAGATCAAACGGTAACGTTGAAATACAGGATCAATCTTTCAATAACAGTAATATAATACGGTAAAAGAAGGTTCCGACATTTCCAATGTCGCGTTCTGAAGTTTGGCGTCTCCTGAAACCGCGCGCGCGACGATGCACTCTAACTTTCATTCTTTAAAATACCAATCTCTTTTGCTCACCACCATGAAATAGTGGAAGTATCGTACTGAGTAAGCGCTTTTATCTCATTTATCACATGAACATACGAGCCCCTGGTAAATAATCGGCGCGATGAGAACCCGGTGCTTCCTAATCGATAGGTACTGTCAAGTAGCGGAGACAAACCTAGAATATCTTCATCCGATCGGGTGCACCACGTCTAAGAAATGCAACTTATTAGCTACAAGGCTGAGAATATGACTAATTGTTGAAGCAATGCAATCTTCCTGAAAAATAGCCCCAAACGTTCCATATTCAGATTACAAGCTAATAAAACAGGTCCAATAATAACTATTGGTATTATATCAACAGAATCTTCCTCTCTGAGAGCAACGGCCTCTTTCTTTTCACCTTTTGTGCACTCCTTTGTTATTTGAGGCCACTCGTAGCCGCTGCCTTGGCTGACGATCTTTCTCCTTCTGTCCGCATGAACAAAGATAAACGCGGATGACTATTGAGTTCTAGTCTCGTCAGCTAAACCTTTTCGCATCCAAACAAAATTAAAATTTCTTTGTACAAATGAAAGCAGTATTTTCTTCTTCCTTTCTACACACAAGTTTTTGCAGACTGATGAATTCGTGTACATGTATACATGTACATCATCAGCACCAGGGTTTTTTTTATTTCTAAGTTGGTAAAAAAGAAAGATTCAGGATGAAATTGTTTTGAAGATGACATTAAGAGAACCTTGATACTGTGAACAGCCACATTTATATTTCTGCGATTCGCAAAAATTTTCACGATTTTTATTTCGACGATTTTTCAAATTTTTTCTACAATGTTTTTTCTGCAAAATTCGGTGTTCCAGATCGATGGGTTCAATCCCCAGCACAATATCGCCCCAGGTCACGATAGATTATCACTAGTATCATCGGATCAAGACGAACGACTAATATTTATCTGTAAAATTGCATGTCAAATTATACCTATACACCATATTCCCTTGTATAACGCCCCTTGGACTTATCATAGAGCAAAAATCCTTTTACTTCAAAGTAATAGTTTTTTGCATGAAGCTATAATGTACGTGTACACAAAATTGTGTGCAATTTCCAAGTCAAATTATAAGTTAAGATGAAACTTGGAGGTAACATCAGAAGATTAGAAACATTTTTGACTTGATAAACATCGGTAGGACATAACAATAGATGGTTTTGGCAATTATGGGCTTTGGTTACCAGAGGTGTTCAAAGACACACAAATCCAAGCCATCAGTATTGCTGTTTAAGTGCTTAACACTGGTCATTATATGATAGGATTTCTGTTTTCAATCATTGAAGTCATATTTTAGGTCCTTTTTTGACTGATTAAAAATGCGATTGGTAAAAATTGGTGTTGGCTTCAAAGACAAAATACAGGGAGAGAGATTAAAATGAGTGGCAACAAACTTTTTTCAAATGAATCTCCAACCTGGGATTTGTCCTACAGCTCAAGCATGTCTAATCCAAAAGCTCTAACGTGTATTTAACTGTCCTTGCGCAAGCTCTGTCCTAAATACAATATGCACATGTTTTGACTGATCTCATTAATCTCAGGGACGAACCCCAATTACATGACGAAGCAATTAGTCATTAATCCATCTCACCTTAATACGTTTCAATGGAAGGTAAAGTGAACATGTATGTTAACTGCGGAATGGAGAATTTGCGCGGAGTAAATCAGGGAAACTATTTGTTTGATTTGCCTAAAAGCATTTTAGGGATTGTAATATACTCGAGCAATTTCATGATGAGGCATTTGCGCTTTTTAACTGGTGGTTTTGTTTTATGTTTGTTTTTATTGTCATTTTAAAAGTAAAAATGGTCTTATTTGATTGATGAAGGTCTGGTTAATGTGGCAGTCGTAAAGAGATTGGGCCGGGGTCTTTGATAAAAAAGATGTAAAATAGTATGGAATTGACCAAGCCAACCGATTGCCATTAACCGCATGTGATTCACTTCTGTGTTCGTCAGGCAAATTCCTGTCGTATCGTATAATCAACAAAGTCCGTGTAGGATGATTCTCTCAAATACTTGTTTTTCTGCTTCCTCTGCAGTACTTACCTTTTGACCAATTAATTTATTAAGAAAACAATACGTTATTCTTTTACGTTAAATACATCTGGAAACATGCTTCTTTCCAAAAATTAGAAGACAGTGATTCATCCCAGGTAAAGACATCTAACCATCTTCAGCGAATCACTGGAGAATACTTTATTATTATTATTATTAAAAACATTTTTATAGCGCTTAACGTTGTTAAAACTTCTAAGCGCTTTACAATTTATAATAAAACAATAAAACATTAATACATGATAGAATAAAAGTCATTACTAAAGAAAACGTGCAATAAAACATTAATACATGATAGAATAAAAGTCATTACTAAAGAAAACGTGCAAGTGGGATTTAAAAAAAAAAAAAAAAAGAAAAAAAAAAGGATTCAAAAGAATTTCTTAAAAATATGAGTTTTTAGTGCAGTTTTAAAACGACCCAAGGTACTCTGGCCACGAACACTATTTGGCAGCTCATTCCATAGCTTTGGTCCCGCCACTGCGAATGCAGAGGAGCCTATCACCCGGCTAACTACTAACGTAATAGATTCATGAGCGGAAACCTGAAAACATAAGCTAAATTTTGGGAGAGTATACGAAAATTTGATCAACTAGAACCTAGAATTCCAATATATCCAATAAATAGTTTCATGTATAATCATAGAGTTATAAATGCATAGGCTTTCACTGCACTACTCATGACGAATAGATCTGATTTAGACATGTTTCTTTTTTCTCAAGGATATGTATTTACTTTTACGTCACAAAATTATAACTCAATAAATCGTTAAAGTTCACCTATCATCCGTGTTGATGGTCTGTAATTTGTGAAAGAAAACCAATAGGTTTCCATCTAGCCTCCAGCTACCAAACAACATCTTTTTGTTTTCAACTTTATTTGATGTGTGGCTCATGATACTTGATTGAAAACTCAATGTTATGTTTTGAGTGAATGTTTGGTTCGATTTATCTCTTAGGGGTACTTTTAAGTATACGATTTGTTTTACCTAGCAATGGCAATATGTCCACCATAGTTAATGGGTTGGTCATAGAAACACTTGTTTTATTACACATGTATTTATTGATTTTCATCTTTTGCCAAAGGTCAGAGCGGGAGTATCTATTTGAAGAAATGCATCACATATTAACAACATGAATAAAGACTAGTCTTTTATTAAATTTTTCGGGAAGACAACTTTTATTTTCGATTTTTTTGACGACCCATATCCATTTGAGCACATAACGAAATAAAATGAGTATTTTTTTTCATTTGATAGAGTCTTGCTGTTATATGATATATTCATGCCTAGAATATACTCGAATAATCTAGTTATTAGTTTTACTATTGGTTTCTGATAAATTTGATTGATTTCTCAGTTACTTCTGCGAGTGCGTTTAAATTTTGATAAGATGTATTGGTCTGTCATCCGACTCGTTATGTAAACACGTTTTTACAAGAATCAATTAATACGGCTTCTGACTTAAATAAACGTAGGTGCGTGATAGAAAGGATTCCAGACCCAGAAATTGACTTTAAAGGTTTTTAAAATTTTCAAGAATTGATTTTTCCAGATTTTGGTCAAAATCGATTTTCATTACATAGCATATTCATATAGAAACTCCACCTTGCATTCTGTTGAGGTAGTTATCAAGATATGAAAATACTGAATCATCCATGCATAGATATGGCTATAATAACAGTATATCCATATCTCTTTTGTGCTTATAGTATCTCCACCCGTGAATATGATCTTCAGCGGCACCTCCCCTAGCGAATACCCTATCCATTCAGTAAGGATGCCCTCAATAGAGAGGTTCTACTGTTAGTTTAAAGTTCAATGTCAAAGGAAAGAATTTCAGCGGATTAAGGATATGATCTTTGAGGTATTGACGGCCATGGCCTCTATAGAACCATATACATTGTACCATGATAGTAATACGTCAGAATACAATCAGCCGGACTCTCCTTTGGGAGGACATTTTCTTCTTCTGCATCGGTAGTCAACTTCAGATAAGACTGTCTGTAAGAGACACGCATTCAAATCTGTCTTCGCCATCGCAATTTATTTTTTAATATCCAAGAGAAAGAAATTGGTATCATCAGCGTTTTTATTTACTTTGTCTCAAATATCAACATCACGTTCAAATCTCGTTCCATATCCGAGTTGACGTGACCCGACTCAAACATATCAAGCAAATACAGTGCGTCGATCAACAAGTTTCTGTCCCTTCGGCGCAAGACAGTAAGACAGCTCACGAGTAATTAGGGTACCAGGGCATCGCGTATCATTGATAGATTTTATTCTTATGGCCGCTCATGCGATTAGTCGAGATCTCGTCAGTGTCATACGTCATGCGCTCTTGTCGAGTATTGAAAGGGAAGGACTTCAAATTGAAGTGGGTGTTCCGGGTGCTCGATATCACTTCAGAGAGACGTAAATGGAAACCATTTCCTAGATTAGAATCGATTTCCCATCTGAGACTTCAATTTGAATTTCATTCATGTTCTTCTTTTAAATATCGTTCTAATGTGAACAGGTAAACTGAGTAGCGTCAGAGAAATGAAAATGGCGGCATTTTATTTCATTCTAAAATCCTGTACCGAATATTGCATCAATGAACAGTAGTGCATTTTTTAGAATTGGAAACTTCAGGTGTTCAGTTTTTTTCGAAGGCGATTTCATATGCTTATTGAAATTTCCTTGAGGCCGGATGGTATGGCTGTTGAAGTTCCGGTCACTGAACCATCAACCAATACTTTACTCGCCTACTAAATGGTTTACACATGTCGCCAATCTCCCTTCGTGATTTCATTAACTTGTAATACCTTGGATGTACTCTGATGGCTATGTATACCCAGGCGATCAGCTAAAGAGACGGATGTCCTAAAGTGTATCATCCGCTGGCCGTCGCGTCTGTTCGAGCTAGACTATGGGTTACCTTTACGTTACTGCTGAACAGTTCCCTTGCCAAATAAAATGCAACGAAAATGTAAAAAAACAATGGTAGTTATAATAATGTTCCGGGTTTATTTCCGAGAAGATGCCTTGCGATGCACTCAGCTGATGAGAAGAGAGTTGCCAAAGTTCATGATATAGCACTTCGTTAGTCATCACGTCCATTACAAATGGATTAAAGAGAAACCAATGTAAAAAAATTCGTGAAATGGCTTATTTTGTTTTTGGCGTTGGTTGTCATCAAAATCCTCATATCAAATGTGCTCGAGTTGGATCCACTACATGGCGAAGAATTGAGTTATATGACTTGTTCGACTTCCACATTTGGGGAGGTTCCTGGAAGAGATTTTGGAAGAATGCCTAAAGAAACAACTCTCCCCACTGTACCCGATGACGCTTGGCTTTTACCATAACTTACATGGAGCACTACACAGTTTATAGCACACAGTATAATCGTTCATGTGTCAATTTTCCTGTTCAGACACAAATAAATCACCACAAAACGCGCAGTGAAAGTAGGGGACTTAGTACGTAAACAATCTCTGAATCTTCTCAGGAAAACCTATTTTCTCCACTGTATCTTTAAGCGCCACAAAATGTCAATTTCTCTAATGAGCTTTTCGTCTTTGATGAAATATTGGTTTTAAGTACATGCACATGTATACTCCTGTACATCCTATACGTCAAACATACATTTAACTCGCCTATTCATTTCGTCATTGACACATGATGGACTGCGATACATTGTACATGTATGTGTTCTTTGTGTGAAACAGTTACCTTAAGACAATGCGTCCCAGAACGCCAATGCAATTAACGCAGAATTGATTAGTTATTTCTGAAGACACATGAAAACAGATTTATCCTTTATGGTTCCAACGTTGACAACATCTAAAGCATGAGAATATCAAAATGATAATCTCATGCTTTAGAACAAAAATTAGATGTTGTTCAACAATTATGTCTAGATTTACAAAATTTAAATGTCAGATTAACAAGACTTAGATGATTTTCGATTTTAGTCTAGATTTACACGTTTGATGGTGGCCGAACTGAAGAATAAATAAAGATGAAGTGTTTAACCCCCACGGACAGGAAGAATGCCTGCTGTAAGAAAAATTCCACAAGATGCAATTTAGCATTTTAAATGGTATGCAACCAATTACAAGCCATGCGCGCACTTTCGATTAGTTTTCAACCAAATGCACAACCTGTAAAGATCGCCTGCTGACTGATATCAAAACTCTTAAAATGTCATCTAAACATCTTTTCTACCATTTAATAGGATGTCGTGTGATTGGTAATATCATTCTTCATATTCATTATTGGGCTATGAACCCGATTATGAGACTGACACAGGACAATAGATCACATGGGAATGCCTATAAATTTGAATAAAGAAATTTATTTCAGTGTAGAATAATAAACCATATTGATTTGAAATTTACGACAACATATCTGAGACGGACCTTTTTGTGATATTGCATTGGAACGATCTAATGATCAGAATAGAGAAAAAATCGTAAGTAATAGCAAAACTACCAGAAAAATCCGATGTTTGCCTGACATTTGGTTGATCAAACAATGCCATTATTCCCATTTGCAAATGATGCAATCATGTCTTATAATAAGAAATCGCTCTTCATGTTCTGACTTTCTTTTTGTTATTACCTAGAACTGGTGATGCGGAGATTGCGGATAAAAGAAAAACTATACAGTTTCCATTTCCAAAGTTACATTTAGTGAGATATTCTTTAATTCTTGGTTCGTGCTGGTAATTTTCAAGACATAACCATCCGTTTCAGACCTTATGGTGTTTATGTCTCCTTTTACCATCATTGCCAAACATTTATTTTCCCTACATGGTGTATCAATGATAACACACTCTGAATTTATACCTGTCCTTTTTGCCATGTTATATTTGAAAACTTTCACATATACGACAAAAAGATCAAACTCAAAGCAATGGTATAGTGGAGTTGAAAAAGTGGTAAATCTGAACATTGATGATTATGTTTTGACTACTTCCTGTTCACTCAGACAAGCTGCGTCCTGTGTGGGCGATCCTATGCAATTTTACGACATATAATTGCCTGAGAAAAAGCCAAATAACGATCATACTGTTTCTTAATTTTAATATTCTTTGAGAAAGAAAAGAAAGGAAAGAGAAATGAAAGAAATTCTGCAGGGTTCATCGAACCCAAATCAAGTATTTCAACCACAATCTTGACAACAACGACCCCCACGAAACTTCTTTCCGAGTGGACGATACGGGTAAACCGACAGAGGCTAATAAATGTAATATTCTGGAAATAAAAACCCTTTAGGTTTTAATCTCTAGAGGTTT
This sequence comes from Lineus longissimus, assembly GCF_910592395.1. Lineage (NCBI taxonomy): Eukaryota > Metazoa > Nemertea > Pilidiophora > Heteronemertea > Lineidae > Lineus > Lineus longissimus. Next base: position 6,755,959 of record NC_088315.1, read on the forward strand.
TTCTGTTCATTGATATTATTTGAAGGTTGTCGATCGTGGTAAAATCCTTCAAGCTTTTTCAAGAGCTTAAAAAACGTTTACTTTTTGAGAATGATGGGATGTGTAATTAAATGGCGTCCAGGTGATGTAAAGCAAATTAGTTTAACTCGAGGGCGATGACGTAAATAATGAAGTAAACCATCATTCTTAAGGTGGTGATTAGCTGATAATGAAATGAGAAAGCCAACAGCTGTTAATGCATCTATCAACCACTCTGTATATATAAGGAAAGCATTAAATTTAGAAATCTATTTTACTTAACACCAATGGAGCATGCACTTGTTGTATTAAAACCATTCATTGCGTTTAGTTCATTTAATTTCATGCTCATTCAGCAAATGCAACTTCTATTTGCGTTTAACTTGCGCGGTGTGGTAGCTCATTGTTGACAACGAAGCCAGTAAATTGGCAGAGAATTGATTCAATTTTCGCTAAATGATTTTCAGCAGAAACTAGATGAACCGTAATGTCTGCAACTTCAACTTATTGAGAGGGTAAAAAGTAGAAGTGCTCGAGTTAAGTGGTTTGATTTTGTACGCGCTTGGTTTGGTTGTAAACCTTAAGGCGACGAAGCTGATCGTTGCTGAGACATTACAATATTGTACACTCGAGCCGGTTGCGGCGCAATGTGTTGGATGCCGTTGTACACGTACATGTACCGCGATTGTATTCGAGTAACGGAAGGCTTGGATTTAAAGAAAGGAAAGGCTCTATGAAAGCGTTCACTCGTAAGCATTGCGACCAAAGACGCAGTTCGTCATATGTGGCTATTCTTACGTTACCGTCGTCATCATTCTTCAAATAAAAATTGCCAAGTCGCATTAATTGTAACTGCGCATGTGCGACCGAATCTCACGTAAGAATAGCCTGCGAGGAATGGCCTGGTTTACGGATACGCAAGAAGAAGCAACGCAATACATTTTTCTTAACCCACCGCTTCCCACGCCCTTCATGACAACTACCATCATCATAGCTGCTCCAATATTGAAATCGTATTTTTTTAATCACCAGCGAACTTTCAATCATGCGAGGGAGGAGAATGCAAGACTGTCACTTCTACTACACTACCTTTGCGAACAACGTCACTAATACGAGGTACAAAATACAATAAAAACTCCTCTTGCTCATCACAGTTAAGTTAACTTTCTTATCAATGCGACAGGTGTTGATGAATAATGGAAACACGCAATATTACTTGGTATTGAGATTCTCTGGGCGTTCTATCTGGATTACTACCTAATCTCCTGGGCGTCGTAGCATTTTGACAGATTCACTTTATGCAATTGTTGTCATACATTTACGTATTTACGAAATAGCGCAGGCGATGTTTCAAAAACTGACGGAGATTGTATAATCGGTACCTTCGTCCCGAAGTAGTTTAAAACGATGATTAGAACCCCTTAATTTCCCTTTTCTCATCTCACTGAAGTTAAATCTCATATCATTGCGACAGGTGTTGATAAATAATGGAAACATCCTACGTGGAAATGAAACACTTCGACAGATTCCGTGATAAGTTTCGTGCAACAGGTGAGCCTTGCGCCATGGATCGGGCTTGTGTCATTGTTCTTTGGCTCCACATACGCTTAAGCTTTGATTTAATGTATTGAAACGTAACCGATAAACATATTCCAGTGTGCGTTGACAAAACGTATTGTATTGATAGTTCGTTTCTACTTGTGTTGTCAGTCAAAACCAGACATGTGCCAGAGCCACACAGTCTCGGTGTCACGCCATCCAAACTTGTTGCGATTGGTCCTATATGATAATCACTACACCTGGACATCATCACACGCCCTCTTACACACCGACGTTTGGGCTGACGAAAAAGGGCCAGTCAACATGCAACCAACCCCATTCCTAGACAGTGCACGAAGCGCATGTCAAGATTTTGACGTTACACGCTTGTGGCTTTATCATATAGATTTACTGTTCGAGGTCTTAATCATTGGGCTGGCTCAGCAACCTCGCTTCCTATTTACTTGTATAGTGCCATCCGAAATATAAAGTTCTGACGTCATAATCATGCTTAGTAGATATCAGATACAAACTCCAATGCATCTTTTTATTCTATTGCTAATTCTGCACGTGTGTGCCCATTGTCAGAAAACTTTCGACGTCGAGATTTGAATTTCGAATTCGAGTTTTGTATTTCAAAGTCATGTTTTGAATTTTGAAGTTGTGTTTCGAATGAGTCTGGGCTTTCGTATAACAGAGAGAAAACCTGGGCACACGGTATGCTGAAACGTGACTGCTGCGTCTGTAATGTGTTCGCTTCTGAAGATTAGGAAAGTGGTCTGTCCGTCGCCAGAAGTCGAGAATCATCTTGACTTGTTTTTATGTCAACATCACATGACACTTGCTGTCTCGACTGTGTACTCAAATGCCAATGCATCACTCACGGTATCGCTCATTTCGATGTGTTTGAAATCATTCCTTAGGATAAACATCGGACGATTGTTCCAGGGGATCCCGGACGTAATTGTTCTCATTGAAATATCAATCATAGTGTCATATACGATCCGTTTTATGATGGATTTCAGGCGATTAAGATCTATTTTCTTCCGCCTCCACATAGAAGGATTCCATCGAAATTTAAGTGGATTATACTTAGTATTGCGTCTGTATTCTTTTTCACGTGGCAAAGTCCGTGAGCGATCGATGCAGCTTGCAGAATCTTTCGCACCGTACTATATATATATATATATATGGATAATGGAACGGATATGTCAGTGCCAGCAATCGCCAATGCACCTAAAAGGCAATTAAAGGGCCTGTTGCCAGAACTATTGTGTGTTTCCCAATATTAGTTGCCCTTCGCCCGGTGAGACAGACCCGATACAAAGAATGTTGATTGTACGCATTGTCTCCAGTGCATACATCCCATTTATCAAGCTTCCTTTGTCAATAAACCACTTGTTGTCCTCATGTATTCGTACACAAACCTATGATCTTGAATCAGGGACACATCATAGGTAGCAAATAAGAAAGACTGAGAGCAATTCAATTGTTTTATCAAATTCTTTATTCACCTGTCCTTTGACATTCCTGATAAGGGAAGCGTACACAGGAATTTGTAAAATGTTGGGATGATTTCAACGACATGCCTTTTGGCGCATCCTTTGGCATTGAGGCACCAAACAGTCAAAGACTTCTATGAAATTGACACGAAGCTGGAACATGGTGTCATGACCATCGGATAAATTAGTGTTATCACCCACTGTCAATCCAAATTTTCAATGACACCAAACGATCATGTGCATAATAGTTCTCTTTTTTTCGACTGTTTCAACGGTCTTCGATTGGTGAACTATAGTATCATAAGATACTTGGTAAGCAACCCAATGACCTTTCTCGGAAAGGGAAAGAGTGCCTATCTTATTATGAGGTCAACTTTTCGACTAATATGAGGTCATGGTCGAAACTGATATGAGGTCATGGTCACAACTGATGGTAGACCATGGTCACAACTGACAAGACAGAGCCAGATCTCACCATTTCAAACAAAATGTATCCGCCGAGTTCGTTATTAAGTCAAACGCATCCCAAATACACACCTGTCTTGACGAGACTATAGCTAACCGCAAACCACTTTAACGTCCGTGGGGAATCTGACACTGAGTGGAAAATGCGTTTTAATGGGATAGTTTTACTGATAATCACTGAAAAAGGAATTCATTTAGGGTACTCGAAATTCTTTTTGGGGCTTGGAATTATTTTAGGTTACTAGGAACTTAGGGTTAAAATTAATACTAAAAGGTATACCAAGCATTTCATTGAGTCCTCAGTCCCCAGAGCATTTATGCTTTTGCAACTAGTTCATTGTCTGGCTTGTAGTTTCTACCGCTTTAGTATTGTATCTGGAATACAGATGGACGTATCTTCTTCATCGTGGAGAAGGCCTTTGATATTTCGCGAAAAGTTGGATTATCATACATGCAGCACATACTGACATGTGTTGGTCATGTTCGCAGCCTGCAATATACGTCCTTCACAATGGTGTGACGTTCTGTATCCTTTTTCCTCGATCGCAGCCTTTCAATCAGCACTCAACGGATTAAGGTCGCCTAATCTTTAGCAACGTCATTTACCATCCAAAAATCACTCTACCAAAGAACATCAAGAAAGGTAACATGCATAAGTCATGCTCTCTACCCACGTAAAGAAGGTAGCGCACTGACAACATTTCAGGAAAATGTATACAACATTCTTGGTTGCAACAAATGATGCATAGTGTGTACAGAGGAAAATGCATGTTTTGTAAAAATGTTGCAGATTTAAAGCAGGTTCTTCATTTTAATATGTAAAGGCCTATGTAATATTATAATCTCGCTGACAGCGTTCTGCTAAATTTACAAAATCCAGAACGGATATTCAGCGAAGATGCACGCGTTGACCACAATGTTATACCAAATTGAGCCTGTAGCCATGAAAGTAAAGATGTCTCGTCACCTAATTGGGCCACAGCATCATGACAAAGAAACCATTATCCGCGGTATCACTTTCGATTAGTCGGAGTCTGCTTTTTGTGTGATATAGTTCAGATGCCAAACACGAGATCGTAGAACAGTCGATGGAGAGGCAGCGTACAATTGTTAGGTACAGTTAACCTGAAACGCATTGATACAAGTTTCCAAACTGTATAATGTGTAGGTATTTGTATAGGCCTTTAGCGATCAGTATGACCTTTATACCTCGGTAACCATTCAGCTAAGCATGTATCGTGTCTTCGTTTTACAAGAAAAAAGAGCGCGCCATTTCGCTAGACAAATGACTAGTAAGGCGTCCATCTTTGACCTTGACCCAGCCTTGACCTTGATCTTGAATAACCCCAAAACAATATTTCACTCACGAAGCATGAAATAGCGTTTTGTTGCTCGAAAATTTGCCATTAACGAAAAACGCACGCTGAGGCGTTTACCGGGCAGAAAGTATGGATTCAGTGACAATTTTGCTCCATTATTGCAGTCGTGATAATCACCTAATCGTGAGGATCGTGGTGGAATATGGCATAATCACAGCGGCAAAGTCTCTTGAGGGATCAATTTGATTCGTCCCCTGTTTTGTCGTTTTGACCACATGCACTGCATCGCCAGATGATCATTAAAAAAAAAATTCACGGCGGTATGCAAAATAATCGACATTGCAAAGCTTTTTTTGTTTCGGTGAAATCAATGGTTGTACTGACGCGGACTTTCATTATCACAATATCTTCTACAGGTAGGTTTGGTGTATCGAAAGCACTCCGTAGAATGTAAGGGTAGAATGACTAAAACGATTCGCGAACTTACTTACTCCGACTGAGACTTAATGACAAGGATATTGTGTTGTACAGATGAAGCTCTATATAATTACGAGCGAGTAGACTTAGCAGACGTAATTACGTTATTATACATCAGATCTCTTCATTTCATATGAAACAATTGATTAGCCTAAGACATTAAACGAAACTACAGACTATCTATAACCATACGCATGTACAAGTGATGAATTCATATGCGTAATCAATTTGCACGCAAACTTAAAATTTGATGGCATGATACCCATGATAGCTTTGGGCACAAAGTCATATTCGACGCCTACTTTTAATCGTGCGAATAATACAGGCTCAGACATATCCAGCGGTTTATTAGGGGGCTCCTTACACGCATACCTCATCAGATAGCGTTCGATTACCTATTAATTTGTTATAAAATCTCGTAAATGCAGATGATGTATTTCGAGAAATATTATAGCATGTTTTTTTGTTGTTTTGCGAAATCATAAAACTCAGATAGGAGGGAGGGGAGCAGCGGCTTCTGTCACACACAGTCGCCGCAAGTGTTTTTCACCCCTTTTAACTACGACAAAAATCTGAGTCACGTCCTCTGGTTTCTTATAATAGCATTCGCCCACGAATTATATCTCTCACTATCAAAAGCCTGGCAAAAGTCATTAAATGTTTTCGACATACCGTAAATCTCCTCTTTGCAAAGAAAAGGTGACCAACGACACGACATTACGGTAATCATATCTCACATGAAAACATTAGAAGAAAAAGTAACTCCAGTGGTTTGAATTCGGTGTAAGATTATGTTGGATAAACCGATTCGGGTCTCGGAGGATATGTCCGGAAGAACATTTTTGCTGGAAGGCATGATGAAATAGTTGATATTTGCCAAGTACTCAGTAAAAGCTACGACACCAAGATTAAGCTCTATCAAAGTAAATAATGGTAAAAAGGAACCATGGCTGACGAACTCGCACATTTTTGTAGTTGTTAAGGCAGCGAGCTGTTGATTGTCTTATTTGTTGGTACCCGTTGAAGCAACTGATAGAAGATATTTGATATTTGCCAGACAACTAACTCATAAAGGTAATCATCATTAAGTAAAAACCATCCATCAATAATAATGCTTTATGTTTTCAGACATCCCTTTTTTAGATATTATGCGCGTAATAATGCAGTATCATTCTGGGAGAGCGGGATATTGACATTCTTGAAAGCGATAACCTTCGGAAAGTGCATAGCCTTTACCCTGAAGCTCTATCTGCACTTTAGGACGATGGGTTGAAAGGCAATTATTAAAATCCCGAGACGACGAGACGAGTCAACGAATATCAGCTTGTGTTGTCTTGATGGTAATTTTGATGGTAAAGTGAAATTTGCGGCAGTTATCATGGTAAAAACTGTTCAAAATTGTGGGGTATACGGAATATCGAAACGTACTCCGATCTCATTAATTTAGTAAAATACTGTTAAATGTAAGAAATGTAACGTTTTCAAGAAACATTACGTCGTCTGGGGCATTAGAAGACACTGTCGATGATTACAAAGAACGATTCTAAATGTCACCCCATCCAACTTAAGCTTGTTGTGATATAATTACTCGTACCTGGCCGTGTAGATCCAAACCAGAGAAATTGTGCACGCTTTACACGTTACGATCAAATTCCTGGCATACCGGTACCTATATTCTGATTAATCAATAGACTTCATTGATGCGATAGGGCGATGCGCAAAAGCAGTCTGTTTCATTTTAGTACCATCTACTTACATATAATTGATAAATGTTCACACAAAGAATGCTTTTAATTGTTATTTTGCTGTTTTTAATAAATGACAAATTTAGATAATATTGAAGTGCCTGGAGAGTCTGCTCTTTGATCTTTTTATCATTAATTTAGAATAATTATACAGTCAGTGCAAGATCAGTTATGTACATGTAGTTGGCATCCTTTTACAATGAGATATTCCTGCAATGTTTTCCTACCTCCGCCTCTGGATAACACTAGCCGAGACGTGTTGTCGCTGCTGGGCGTTTCGCGCGGAATGCTCGGCTGACCACCGCTGGCCGCTGGGTGGACTGCTGGCGCTGACTTTAAAACAAGAAGCTGCATTCTTCTATCAGCGGAACTGCGCCGCTTGGGTTGCAGTGACTTATGCGGTAAGGTGGCAAATACAAAAAGATGTAGCTATCATCATTTATGAATCAGATTAAGTAATACATCATTGTAAAAACAGCCGTGTTGCCTTTCCTTTTATAGACCAAACCTCTTTCTGAAGCCTCACCCTAAAAAATATAGCTGCGGACGGCTGGGGTTGGCTGAAGCAGCTAAGTTCTGTTAGTTAATGAATTCAAACCTACAAGTAAAAGTGTTTTTGTTATGCGGATTACAACCATACTTGATTTAACCTGAATATACCAGTTCATAAATCACTGTCGCATAGGAATATAATGCATGTCCTAATCGGCATCTTCTTAGCTACGTTGACGAGTGCCTGGTAATCAAAACCAACGACCCTCTACCTAAAATCGGATAATTCCACATTTGTCCGCAAAACATGACTTTAATCCTGGATGAGAATTTTCTAGTACATAGTTTTAAGAAGTTTATGATACTCTACCCGGTCCATTTGTTTCTCTTTCCGGTTTGCTGTCCCTTCGGCGCGGATATGACAAGTTGACATTCTGCGTTAGGAAATGATATACCGTATACTCTCGCCCTTAATTACAGCCAGTGAACCTTCTCTACGCAATGGCTCATATAGCTACATCTTTATCGTATCGAACATCGCCATTGACACCTTATAAACATGACTGCTCAGGATATTAACAAAGGCGGAAAGAAGGTAAATACGACATTTCAGGCAGATGAAATAGCCAAGTTAAGTAGATCCTCAATGGATTCCGATTGATTTTCAGACTGAGTGTTTGGGATGCTTGCCAATGTCTCTTTTCCCATTACTCTATAAACACAGGAAAAATTAGCGAATAGCCATTACTTCATTGGATTGATGTCAGCTTGGTGAAGTCAAATTGATATCCACCGATTTTCATTGTACTGTATATGTCAGGCTAAAGATCGGCATTCGTTCTTGGCGGTCCTTTTGTATTGTTCTCAAAGCGAGACCAGCTTCCATCTATTTGGCTTAGCAGTCTCTTATCAACGGTCAGTCTTGTTTGCTGCAATTAATTAGCCTCCCCTAATTAACTAGTGTTAATGGGATTGTTGCGTCTGTCAGGTAAAGATGAAAGATATGGATGATATCAGATTAACGTAATGAATATTATAGATTAGGGGCTGGATCATAAAAAGGATGCTTTAATGCAGAGGTTTCTCTTAGCTGCCATCTCGGACCTGAGAAAATTCATTGTCGTGGTGACACATAAGAAAATCTCTGGTAAAGGGGTATATCCGGACATTGATCAGCGATGGACTCATTAGACGAACTTTCTGCGCGAGCCTCCTGTCACCAATTGAGGCAGATTAACAATGTATTAGACCACATAGCCTTGTATGTGAAGATCGTGTAACACCTATCCACATCTAGTACTACTGCATCCCTAACTAGATCAAATAATCGATCTCAAGTACGATTAAATCTTTCTTTATAGTCACGAAGGGTCCACCGAGATCAGCGCAGTTCTTTAATTAGACGATTAGTTGTAAAACTCATCAAATTAGTGATGATGTGGGACTGATGAATCCTTTTGTGGCATGCCTGGGAATATTTAGTGCTATCATGCCGATGCAGGTACAGTCCAAGATGGCAAGGTGACGACGGCTTGTACCACATGGGTCGAGTATCTGTCGGACAGTTGCGGGATGCAATGGGCTGATTGACTTCTTAACACGACGGCAAGGTCACTGCTTCTTTAGTTGCATCCGAAAACTCTCGCGTGCCAGCTATCCGAAAACACCACAATGCCGTGTACAACATATTGGGAGAGTAAAAACTATTTGCTACAAATACGTCATGACATTTGTAGGAGATCGTTTCCCGAAGAGTCGTGGATGACCTTCAAGTCCTGTGATGTCCTATAATCCATTGATCAGCAAGTTCCTTTTTATTCCAATCCTTTGATGCGGTAAACTATCGAAAGAATCATTTGTGGTTCGTAAGAGATTGTCTGACCTAACTTCAAAGCGAATAACCAAAGATAACAGGACCCGATTTAAGAGCAGAGTAGATTATTTCACAGGGTGCACCAGAAATTGATCCCAGTCCAATTCTGAAAGTCGTCTGGGTTCTGACGGAGATGATCAGTCAGATCGTCAGCAACCTTGCCAAAGAATGTCATACCGGAATAAAAACGCTATTCCGCGTGATGCCAAGAAAATAACGAATATGTCACATTCTATCGGTGCCACCGATGTCACCGCATGACCTTTGTGATCAGTTTACATACAATGACCGTTTGCCAATGTATCAAATATAACCCTTTGTCGGGGGTCAATATGTCCGAGGCCATATCACATTCTGAGAGAAGAAAAATTCATTTCGCTCGAGAAAAAGAACTATACATGTATCTTTTTATCACATGACTATAGTATATACTAGCAGATGCATTTTCGTATATAAGAGGTGTTTTTTTCTATTCTTGAAATATACAATATACTTGTATTCCTGTAGTAGCTTCGAATGCTAACAATCTTCTCTTGGTAGAATCGTCACGGATGTATATTCATGTACCTGTAAAATATATCGAACACTGTATATCAACACATGGCAAAATGTTTCTCTTGAGTGAATCATATAAGACTGTAGTAAGCCGTTCGAGCATGTTAGAGAGGAGCCAAAATATTTCAATCATTTTGTCACCACAACACAAATGTTTAGATTGGAAGAACAAGCAAGCCTTGCTAGTGTATAAGGAATGTTTCAGTAGAATATATTAGCTCAAGAGTGTCAATCAAATAAAATAGTTTTATTCAAGAATGGCACTATAAAGGAGTATAATCGGTGTCTCTTTTCGTTAACGATCTTTCTGATGCGTGTTAAACGATTAGATCACTAATGGATCTGTTTAATGTTCTTCTTTCCAGAAAGAGCAGAGTCGCTACAATCACTTAACCTTCGACGCCGACGACGATTTATCAATTGATATTTCAAAGTGCAGGTTAAGAGATGAGTTGAGGAGAAAGTATATATTTGGGTGACGAAATGTACAGTACAGTATTGAGAAAATACAAAATATAATGACTGCTTATATTGCGTAGTATCAGTCAAGTGTTTGAGAACAGAGACCGTGATATGAATTATCCATGTTGTTTATTTGAAAGGTTGAGTTGTCGAACGTTCAGATCCACACGCGAGGATCAACAACCGAAAATTCTGTTTTCTAATACAATAGCAAATGTTTTTGAGAAGTGTACTACATGTACATGTGCATATTAGACATTTGAGCATACGAATGCCACATCGACGGATCCTCAAGCCATGTCACAGCTGCCTTATACCTTTTAAGATCATATAGTTCCACTTCCCCGTTGAATACCAGCCAAAGGTTAGTCAAGGTAACGAGGAATGTTACACCACGATAAACGTTTGACACGAGGACAGGTACTGCAAATCGTAAAAGTGCCCTGTTATACAGATGCTTTCGCTGTTTCTAAATGACAGTTGCAGCGCTGAAAAGATAGCCATGCTATCATATCGTCACCCTCATAAAACAAAAGCCTGAGTAATTCTTTTGCCAAATTGATATTTTCGCCTATGTCTGCTCTTTACCACAAGAGTCACATGTGGTAGAAGTGCTTAATACAATGTCTCAATGGAATAACTGCCTAAGGCAAGCTTTGGAATTAGGCAAAGTGTCCCCAGGAATCGAACCCGCAACCTCTTGGATGATGTCTTGCACACCAATTGTTTCAAATACTAGATGATAATATGATAGTTATGCATTTGAATTTTCAATCAACTCAAAAATTATCGTATGATTCACCCAGTACGAAAATTGGTGACGAATTGTCGTGACGGAAACCACCTTGTATGATCGTCCATTGTCGTTCAGCGAAACACACTGCTCACCCACGGCAAAATATGTGGGTACTCCTGTTAGTTTGTATTCATAATATGTTCGACCACGTCCCCCGTCAAGCCCCGTCGTTACACCGGCCCTGAGTCAATAAGATAATCCTGGGAGTCCACAAGCCGATATCGCAAACACCGGCAGATATTTGCAGTATATTGACGAAGATACTTTGAGGAGCGCAAGCAATTGGTAAACGTGTTCCTACTCCAATTACCCTTGTTGTCGCGATCGGGCTTCCATGTTACCTGTACGTAGCAGCCAGTCAAGTCGCTCAAAGGAGTTTTTGTGATAAAAAAGATACGTGACAATGGCTTCTGACTACTAATGCATAAACAGTTACATGTATGAAACAATATTGAACGCTTCACGTCGGGTCATTTTTGGTATTTCCAAACAATTGTCTACAGGTTTATGCCATATAGCATATCATGGTTTCGACGGCTGGTCATTGACCTTCGCAGATATGACATCAGAAATTGTGGTGTGTTTAGTATAAGCAGATGGTATAGTATAATCGGTTTCGCGATCACTGCACTCGGAAGGCGCCGATATTGCAGGAGGCAGCATGTATTCACCATCAGCTACACGACGTTTTGTCAATCAGACCCCAGCAGTTTTCTACCTCTCCAAAACATTTGCCAGTGGTCTTCTGAAACAATACCTGTACACCAGCCTGATGAACCATTGACCTATCAATAATGTCATTTGTTGCAAAACCCTTTACACACAAAGTAAGCGTTTGCGACATGGATGATTACCCTAAGGCATTCATCATCGTAATTCTTCTTGATATGGCGTAATTTTCACCTTCATCACGGCCCGGAACATCTTTCGGTAATATGACAGGTGTATTTCGGTAATTCAGCTTCTTGTACAATGAGCTGCATTTTACCGGTAAGTAATACTAACTGCAAACCGCTAATTCGCCAAAAGTGTCCAAGAACAAATGATACGTAGCCGTTTCTTAAAAGTGTCAGCTGCAGATCTGAAAAGTGATACTCCAAAATATTTTGACATTCCTTCGTCTTGAGAGGAATTTTGTTTTTCTTGAGATGGGCCTGGGGGCATGATGATGAAATTGAATGTCATGTCCAGTCAAAAAACCGAATAAGTTCTTGACAGAGACACATCTCCATCACTGAATCACATGTGTTTCTTACTCCGAAAGAAAGAAAACATTTTATGTTTTTTGTCGAAGTATATGCGAACCCAGATGTACTTTTTTCACTTTCGAGATGACGCTCTTTTTAATTTCCCTTGCTAAGTACCGTGTTCACACTCTCTCTTATATTCAGGAGATGCTAGAATCAATTTATTATCTAATAATGTCGAGGTGGCGAATAGTCAAAATCTTTTTTTACACAAAGGCGTGCGAAATCAGAAATTGTGACGATTCGTCACTCCGATAAAGCATCGATGAGTTTTCACCGACGAAAATCCGGTTCGATTTTGACATTGCAAAATCTTCATAAGTTGAAAATTTACAAAGGATTTGGGGAAACAATGTTGGTTCAGTGTGTATTCTATCATGTGGCATCCCTTTCTAAAGTGGCAGGACAAAATCGCAATTTCCGCCTAGTCCGACATTTCTTGAAAATCCCATCGAGTTCTTATCGACCCGAGGTCTGGGTATCGAAAGATTTTGTATGATTTGAAACATCATGCGAAAGTGACATCAATATCGCATTTTGTTGAGAATCTTTGGATTGATCTCTGCGGTGGCTGGGAAAGGACATCACATGATTTTTTTTTTCAACATGAAATTTTTTTTTTTCAGGAAGTATCTCGATCGATGGACTTATTATCTCGATCGCTCGAGATATTGAAAAAAAAAATCATGTGATGTCTTTTCGGGTGAGGCTGAAACTAAAAATTCAGGTTGTTTATTGTATTGGACGTCATGGGAGGGGGATATTCGCTGACTGAAGTACATTGTACTACTTAAATTAATATATAATTCAAAACTGTTTCCAGCAACTTGCCGTCAAAACATACCGGATTTTTTAACAAGCAACTTTTGCAAAAAGGGAACTTTACGTGGGAAGGGGGGGTACGCACCCCCTGCACCCCCCCCCCCCCCCAGTGGATCCGCCCCTGCCCCAAGCAGGGGCTGGCTGCCCTAACAAGTCGGCTTAACTTTACTCTGAGTTGTGAACATAGTATAAGCGTGAAAAGTACCATGAGATATTTCGCCAACATTTGCAACTTTCCCCAGCATACCTGTCCTGGCTTCTGCTTAGAGTATCTTGTTCTTGCCAGAAGCCAATTACATCTATTTCTTCTCTCTTTGCATAATAGATTAATCGCGATACTTTAAAACATCAATACAATAAACATACGTTTTTTGATGTCAATATTATCGGATTTCTAAATATATCATATCAAATCAATTGAAATTGTTCGATCTTTTGATATTGAATAGAACTGAATACTGCTATTGTCTTATCATTAGACACTCATAGACTATTCGAGAAGAAATAGCTGTCAGTGTTTACAAAAATTACTATTTCAGCAACTTATTACCCCTTTTCATCTCCCCGCTCCCCTATATTCAAGGGTCAATTGCTGATCGAACGACGCATCGTTTAGTTTTGTCACAAAATACTATAAACGCATCATTTTGGAGGTTATTTTGAGTTGTTTAATACATACGCCATACTTGATATTACTGATGGACATGTTAACCCGACATGTGCACAGTGTTATAATGGAGAATGGTAAATGCAGGTGAACTGTGAAGACAATGTCAAAGAAATATTGGCACAAAATATTAGTTGCTCTGCTCAGGAGGCATCAGCAGAGCATCATCATTCGTAAGCAAAGCGGTTCTGATTGGTTTATATGGCCTGTTGTTTACGTGCTGGGAATGAACGGGAGGTTTTTCTTCCAAGGAGCATTTTGTTGAGTCGGATCAGCAAAGCCTCAATTTCATCCTGGAAGAATCTGGAGGGTACAATTATGAATGAGTTTCTAAAATGAATGCCGTCCGACACTTTTTGTTACAATCTAATGAATTACTGTGACAAATTTGTTCAACTGAAATCTTAGAAAACTATGTCTGGCATAAAGCTTTTGTAAGTGCTTTCTATCTGGCACCAATTCGGTTTTTGCCAAGAGCATCTTTGTAGCTATAAATTCATTATCATGTTGCGTAGTGACAGTTGTATTACAAAAAGAACAAGAAGCTACGTGTATCTGCGTTGGCATTATTTATTGCTTTTTATCGCTCAACGAGTTTTATTTCTCCAATGTTCATCACTTTTTGATGTTCAGGAACATGGCTTAAGTAATTTTATCGAGTTATATTTCTCCAATGTCCATCACTTTCCAATTTTCTGATTCTCAGAAACATGGCTGAAGTCACTTTATCTGACAACAAACAGCACATTTCTCACTGGAATGTTTCATCAAAGTCGTTTTTCTCATCTAAACCAGAAATAACACAGCAACAACCTGCCTGGACATTGCGTAACCGCTTCTTTCCACGCCAATAACTATGTCCACGACGGGACTCCTACATCGTTTGGCATGGCGAAGAAACAGCAATGAGAGCAGAAGTGCGAAATGATGATTTATCTTAAAGGAAATAACATGAAGACGCCAGCTTCCTTTCTGAGTCTTGGGCAATTGAGGCTGGCAGGTGTTGGACGATTTCGGATATAAAGATTTACGAGGATCTGTCATAACGCGCAGGTTTTTTTTGTCACATTGTTACAGGGTGTTTCGCAAAATTGTGATGTCGTACATTCTTTCGAACAAACGCGGAGTAAACCAATACACGTCTTATCATCTGTTTGTCATCGTTTGCGTTAAAAGCTTTGTTTCGGTGCAGTGCAGCATAGAATAGCAATAAACTTTTATCAGGATAATGAAACGTACATATCAGGACAAATGTACATATCACTTCATTCTATGTTAATAGGAACCTGTGGTATCGAAAATCACTGACCGGTATTTTTTTTCTGATACACCCCATAGAACGTTAATTGGTCGATCAATCTCCGACTAATCTGAGGTTTTGCGCAGGTCAGTTATGACATTTGATTTGCAACATACTGCCGTACTTCTTAATTATAGATACCTGAAACAATAAAGGAGAGACCTTGTGGGTGTTTTGGTGCGGTATGAATCGTGGGGGACAAAAGGTCATGACGGATAATCCTGTCTAGCATGTCTAGTTTGATGTCATTTCCATCAATTTTTGGGAAGTCTATTGATACGTCAATAATAAGCCTTTTAAGAAGAAGTCATTCAAGGATGGGCAGCGTTTTTTTTAGTTCTAATTGAGGGTATATCAATATATCTATCATTAGAAAGACAACCTACATCACTGTTTTTTTTGCCGGGGATTAAAAACCCCTTTCCTATCCTCGTTCCTCGAAGTCATCCTGCTTCCCGGCGCGCGGTCTCCGTTCAAGCCGTCTGTTGCCTATTACAGTTATTGCTGGTTGTCAGTATTTAGCGAGTGTCCCGCTCTGATCTTGTCTGCATCATTTATGGCTAACACATTCCAGCCATCTCTTTTTCTGTTCCTCCCTGGACACCGGATCGCTTTCTCGTCATATCCCTTGTCCCAAATAGCATGTTTAACAAAGAGAGTAACAATTACCTTTTATTTGTTATTGTACATTAACAATATCAACCCTTTAAGGGGAAGAACTTGCTTTTCTCCCAATGTCGATTAACAATAAGAATGACAATGCTGGCGCTACGTTGATTGAAAACAAATGAGAATTAAGGAATTCAGAACAATCACCGCCACAACGTGCGCTGTTCCCGCCGGGATTTAATCCGGTATCGCCTCACTCCAATGTCTTGTCTAGATGGCCACCAAAAGGAATAACAAGTTAAGAGAACACCACGAACTATCCGTTATCTGGGATCTAGTATCCATGTAATTCGTGAAATCTGACAAAAGACAATGTTTTTTCTTCTTGAATATTAACTAATTGTAAGGTGGAAGAAAGACGTATCTTAAAAAGTGTGTTTTTAGGCTCAGTTCGCCTTTCCTGGCGCCGACTGATGTCAAAGCGACCGCAAGCAAAATAGCTTCGAATGGCTGAATATTGATCACATTACATAGAATGATATGTACCTAAAGTTTTGCTGCATACCATAGAAATACCTAACAGTACATCGACCACTCACTGGTCATCCCATAAATATCTAGATGTTTATGCGGATCGTCCTTTGGTAGGGTAGATCAATGTCTATCCCCGGGCGCTTCATACATCCCAAACAGGTATAAATTCTGACTCAGTGATTTTCTGTTGCTTGTCCACATGTACTTATCAACCACATTTTATTATCCATTTTATCAACGGATGCGATCAAATCCTTGTCTGGTTGCAGTAGTGCGGCCTTAAATAACAAACGTTTTGCCGACTGCGTTGACAAAACAGATATCAAAAGGTGCATGCATACACCACAACTTACTTGAAGTTGACCACTTCCGTATTCGATATCCTTGGGCTCTTGGCGGCCTTAGATGACGGCAACACGATCTTAGTTATTGCTAATATACTTGGTCTTTATTATTTGGCCGGGTCTATTTGGCAAGCCGCTCGCCGAACAGGCATCTTTTTTTGCCAAACAGCACTAAAAAGCCACCCTGATCGGCCAGCCGGGCTTGCCAAACAGGTAAAAAATCTACCCTGTTTGGCGAGCTGGAGACTTTACTTTAATATTAATGAGTTCGGCTCTCCATTCAGGACAAGAAAAAGTCGCTGTTTGGTAAGCCGGGCTTGCCAAATACATGTAGTCACTTCCTTATTATTTATCTCATTTCTATAACGATCTATTAACATGATAAATGGCTCGGGAGTGGAGCAGGGTTGTCCATGATTGGAAGTAAAAAATCTTAATATACATACATACTATGTACATACCTTATGTGGAGGTGTACTTTAATGCTTAAACATGCCGTTACATGTACCCAATGTCCTGGTTTTTCACAGTTAAAGGTTCCGACGGATGATAAGCCAACATCTTCACTAATTAAAGACGTAGCTCTCTCACATCCGCCGCCTGCCATACTCAACTAAACACACACAATATCATGTTCATCACCATAGATTATCTAAACGCATGGATGACCGCATATTATCATGCTGAGAGCTTTCTAATTATCCTATTTGTTGGGGTGTGATTTGATGATGTGGTTTGATTATGAATGTCGAACATCATCAGCGTGTTAGCGGAATAGTGGCGGTCGGTGTGCGTATGCAACTGTTATGCCTATAGGCAATGCATGAATGGAAATATTGTGCATGGTTTAATGTAACAATACTTTGAAATGAACTCGTAAATATTCGGAATGGGTAAAAATATGTTTAGATTGATAGATGCGCGCAAGTGAGTTTAGTTGTACCGAATACATAGTCACTTACGTCAGAAATTTAAAAAAAAGAGCTTTCCACATCCGTGAAGACTTCAATTCAAATATTCAGCGAGAAAGATATTACACAGCGATAAGCGAATATATTTTACAACGAAAATGATCCACGTATCATCATTGATAGCAAGATTGAGTTACAAATGTAGTTGTATATCTTTAGGGGGAATTGTGGTGAAATAAAGGCGTCCTTGGTGTCTAACTTGTCTGATAAATTTGTGACAGTGTTCTGGCTTTTATCCAAGTATCTCATATTCGTCCAGAGGGGATAAGCTGAATTGTTTCTCGTCGATCCCTTGGGTAATATCTAAGCGGGTTATTGACATATTCGAGTTAACAGGTTTCTTTTACAGGTTGCTTCCTTTTCGTGAGAATGATTGGCATTCTTAAAATGACTGCAATTAATGTGGCAGTTGATTAAATTTATCTTTATCAATGTTCATTGATGTAATTATCTCAATACCAACGTGATTGGTGCATTATTTCAACATATTGTTGTTGTGGTTGATCTATCCTTTGTCTTATACTGGTAAAGGGAATCTCACTGTTGGGGTCTTTGTTCTGAACTTCCAGTTGTATTTCTTCCGAAGCTTTCTCCGCAAATTGACGCCCGCGTTCTTCGAAAGCTAATGTAAGGATATTCCGAAAGCAGTTAGTCGAGTCAAGATGTGGTTAACAATAAGAAAGCGAAAGCATCAGTTTTTGTATACAAGATTCGTTTCCTTGTAGACTTGAGCGCATTCGTGGTCATGTGGAAGTTGGAAATGGTTCGAAAATTCGGTGACAGAGACTGAAGATTGATTTGAGGTTAGTCCCGTCGAAACCTGAACGAAAATTTAGAACCTTCCCCATGGCAGACACACATGTATTGGTAACGGTACACCTAAACTGTTATCAAAGTACAGCAGAAAGTTGACTATACGTTTTTAGGAAGTGGGTGCAATCCGTCACTCGTGGGCAAATTGAGATGACGTCAGACCACTCATAGAAACCTTGCTAAGTAAGAAACTATTTCCCCCGCACTGATCATGACGCGCTGATTTGATCGTTAAATAGATACAAAGTGTGTTTAACCTTTTGGGGGAAACACTCGATCGTATATCAAGCGTAGATGACTCTCGGTCTCTTCTCTGACTCATTTCACTTGTTTAGCAACTGTACTTTATCGGGCCATGGCGTTTTAGCGGAATCTTAGGAAACTGGGCGAAAACAACCTAAAGCAGTATGAGAATATCGATATCAAAATAGATTTTTCAAATATTCGCCACGTTTTGTCTTCTCTCCACCAGGGCCGATATGGAAAATGGTCCGAAACCAAAAAATGACGACCATTTTTTCATGCATTTTCCTCAATACATGATAAATATTGCGGTTTAAACTATTTGATACCATATATTTGATACCAAATATCTGCCATATAAATATCTAATGTTGATATTCTGATAGTGCTTTTAGGCTGTCTTCGCCCAGTTTCCGCAGATTCCGCAAAATTGTCATGGCCACTTTATTGACTGACAATAAATGATACGGGAGTGCTCGGCTTTCTTAATGACCAACGGACATGATCGCTCGGTGTGTGAATATCTTGATAATTGCATGTGAGAGAGGAGGCGTTGTTTGAAGGCGTTACTTGGTGTTATTCGCTGTACCCTTTTCAAAAAAGCACAGTAAATCGGATAGTTCTTGGCTTGGTCACTTTTCACGTGGGCTCGCGGGCACGTGGGTAGCGGTCTCGGGTAAATACTTTCTATCGAATACTTTTTATATTTTTTAAGCAACAGGCAATTGAACCGAACGTATGACGTCGTCAGTCTTTGAAAGTTGTTTTTTAGCACAGAGGCTGGGTGAGCAATCAGGAGTTTGTAATCAAAACTTCTTGGTCAACGACAAAATATAACGACTTTCCATTGGGGAGTACTCGGAACACCAATACCACACCGTATTAGCAAATATTACCTTAAGGTTGGTTGCCCCAACACCTTAAGAAGGATTGCGTGTCGGTATGCGGTCACGACGGAAACAGTCCCCTTGAAAATAAAAACGAACAGGAAAAAGGAAACAAATCAGTCTCAATACAGTGTATATGTGGAATGAAATCAAAGCTTTCTGACAAAGAAATCAGTCGTTCGACATCACAGATAAATAAACTAAAAAAATAACTATCAAGTAGATAATAAGGCTTCCGATTTATCTGATATTGGGTTAGATTTACAATTCCCAGGGAGTGTGAAGCTAAAAAGCCATTTGACATGTGATAAATTCCTAACTTTCTTTCATACGAAGGATATTTTTGTTTGCATTTTATGATGACGAACGTTCTAGAGATAATGGTAGTTTTTATTTTCTGATAGAGACCGGTTGGCAATTAAGTAAATCAGACAAAATTAAGTCAAATATTTGTTTCAGTGGTAACAGAACACATTTTTCTTGGTAGAATAATGACTTTCATTGTATGTCGTCGGTTCCCTCGTCATTGACGGCTCCCTCCTTCGACAGAACGACGATCGACCACGCTGGCCGGTGTGGTCATCCACAACAAAATGCAGCCAATACTGCTTGAACACCAACCATCAAATGTTCTCTGAAATGAAAAAAAAGTTGTGATCGAATCTTCAGTTGCCGTATCAGAGGGATATCAGTGCAAATCTTGATTGCATCGCCCCCCCCCCCCCACGTAACGCATTTCACGGGGGTCCATAGGCCTTAATCGGCAAGCTAGGGCAAACAGACGTTATGTGCTTGTTCTGAGAGGATAATTAGTGTAATCTTCCGCACGCACTCACACTGTTTTTACGGTAATAGCACAATTGATAAAAGCCCGAAGGCGAAATCTACCAATCGGAAACAAATAACCGAAAGCCTTCTGTCATCGAGCTTCCCTCTGAGGTTCATCGATCCGCAATAATGTATCAATTCGCCGGGATTTTCTCACATAATTTTTTGTACAATTTATTTTGGTTGTGTCAACAGTTTTTTTGATTGATTTATCATTAACCTGACAGACGAAAGGTTATTGGTGAATATTTGATGTGGTTTATCGTTAATCGACATCCCGTATTAAATATTAAGCAGAATATAAACATTTTTAAAATTATGTATTCCGTATATAAGTGTTCTTTTTTTCGTTACATGCAATGCTTAAAAAATTCTGTCTATTTTTGTGGGTTTTTTTAAATATCGAGTCAAGAGCACGTGAACAGTTAATTATTTGCTCCTTAGACAATATTTGGGTGAATTGTGTTGTAGGAGGAAACCGGGACCCCAGAGGAAACCTAAGCTATCGAAAAAAAATAACAACAATGGATTTGTCAAAGTGTTTTGGCATTTGCTGCTCTTACGCGTATACCGATAGATTAACACCTTCCACATTTTGCGCTCGATGCAAATCGTTTACAGTCGCATCGCTGGAAAACTTAAACATTAGATTTTATGATGAAACCGTTTTCTGCAGATTAGTTCATGCCTTGATGCCGTGTGGGAATTTGAAATTAGAAAAGACACCTGGCATATACGGTCGATTTCTTTAAGTAATATGCCCCGATGAATTAAGCTATGAATGGTAGTTTGCACAAAGTTTTACTCTGACTAAGACAAAAATGGATATTTTTCGAGGAATCTAATCGCCGTTTGACTGACTGGAGAAAATTAATGTGCAAACTATTGTTTATTTCTTATAAACTATCGGCGCGACTTATTTGCAAGGGAATCCAACGACATCCCTTTGCAAGTTTTGTAATCAGTTGTGTCAACGCATGCAGCGCAGCGTAAAAGACAAAGTTTTGCCCACTCATCAACACACTAGATATCATGACGTGCATATTCGAACTTTTTCAGATGCACGACTGTTTTACCAGCGATCGATTTAACATTAATTTCATCATTTGTGTTTACTCTTGCAGAAATTACCGATACTTTGTTTTATTGATAACAAACGCATGCAAGTGTTACAGACGGTATGTCTGTTAGGCAGAAGTCAGAGTCTGTTAGATATCATCCCATGAAGTGCGATATGGGGGATTTTTAAGGAACTATACATGTAGAAGTTTTTAGTCACCAAATCCACAACATGTGTGAGAACTCATGCTTACTACCTTGACTGCACGTTAATTGAATGATCGTATTCAATCATCGAAACCGCCGTAAGGATCGGGTTCATCTCTGTCAGATCACGCCAAAGGTCCCGTAGAAATTAATTTCGAATTGGCCCCCAGTGCGTGCAAATAATGAGTTGTCATATTCGACAAACAAAATCCGTTTGTTCGGGACCCTCGATGGTCCGCAGAGAATTTGAATAAATCGAAAACAAACCCGAGTTCAGGTTCGAGAGTTGTTGCCCTATTATACATAGCCTGATGATGGTAAATCTAGGTTGCCTGTAACGAATTTGTGATAGCCCGCGGTTATTCAATTAATGAATTACTCTCCAATTGTACTGGTTGGTTTCTTTGGCAATCAATGGCTAACCACGCTCG
Source organism: Lineus longissimus (assembly GCF_910592395.1). Classification (NCBI taxonomy): domain Eukaryota; kingdom Metazoa; phylum Nemertea; class Pilidiophora; order Heteronemertea; family Lineidae; genus Lineus; species Lineus longissimus. Next base: position 6,778,164 of record NC_088315.1, read on the forward strand.
TTACACTGGGTAACGCAAAGATAGACTCAGACGGTTTCGACTTTTTGAAATGAGGTCTTGCACCCTTCATTTTGTCTTAAAGTCGAGATAGCTTATACTTTGGATGTGATTTTTTTTGAGATTCAAATCATGTTAAATTTATACCAAGTAGTAGTATAATTAGTATGTCTAGTTCGAGAACAAGAAACTGCGCAAATGGCATAGTTTAGCCAGAGAAAACACGTATCAGTAATGTGGCACGATGATAGAAGACCTTGAAACAATCGCCAAATATCTTGGTGTATCATTTGTACCTCTCATATTGACCTATATAATTACCACTTCTTGCAAATATCATGTCCAAGCACTTTGTTCCTACTTGACTTCCAATTTTCCTCTCAACAGAACAGAAGCGATGATTACCTGGCGATTCTGTTAGACGATCTACCGCATCACTACCCCTAACTTCTTAATGGTCCTTCGGAATCACGTCCAACGATATCCCCATCGCAATCAAACTAACGTTAATGGAAAGGTAACTGCCGACTTCCTGACTATTTCTGGCCCCAACCCCCAGACCAGCAATTCCACTTAGCCTGCGGAAAAGCAAGTCGCGTGACAAATGCAATGCAAGAGTTAACAATAAAAATTCTCTGTACCTGAAATTAGAGTTTTCATTAAGTTGTCGCGAAATCGTGTAATGTTGCTCGGTTATTTTTTCCTCTCCATCCTTGAGTGATTAAGTAATCATGTGGCTATAGTTTAATTGCTTGAATGTCCTAACGTGATTCATGGTAATTGTGGAACGTTTGTTTCGTGCAAATTCTTATCAAGACATTTGTTGCTGCTTTGTGTTTATTCCGTTTTTTTTCAATTAAAAATAGCATAAATATGCATGTAACCTGCATGCATGTAATTGAGGCTTTCCTGGATATATTTTTCATCTAATTCACTATAAACGTAGGTTATTTTGTACGAATGATATCAATTGATATAAAGTATACCTGGAATTTTACATACGGTAATTTAAATCTTATTTATACGGTAATTTAAATCTGTACTCCGTCGTTTATAAGTAGGAAATAGGCAGGTTCGCAACCCACTACGTACGACGAAGTACGAAAAATGCAAATTGACTTTTATTTCACCATCGCAATTTTATCAGGACTTAGTTATTCGAAACAGCGTAAGCGTTTTAGCTTGCCTATCCACGTTGTATTATACAGACACAACCGAGGAGATATTTAACGCCAGGTTTCAGCCAGCGTTTGTGACTTAGGATTTTATCAACCGGGCTATGATGTATGTGTATATACATATGATGGATCATGATTATCTGAGAACGTGTCCCTTGAAACTCATGATATAATACATGTCGTCATCAAAAGCGATTATGGTGTAATAAAAATGTCTGCTTTAGCTTAATCTCAGCCAAAATTGTCAATATATTTTTACAGTTATCGGAGATAACTGTATTGGGAAGCCGTGGAAGGCAGCTGTGATAGGTCTAACCGCGCAAAGCAAAAATGTTCTGCAGGTAACGCCGGGGCCATCGCGTTGTGTTGTTGGCTATTCGTGACTGCACGGCCATTGTCGTGATGATGATACGCGTTATGGGACTCGCACTGTCAGGAATAGTCAACAGCTCATACTCATAAACGATTGGAGAATAAAAAGGGCAACTGTGTTTCGTAGCGTTTTCAAAATGTTAGTCTCCATTAAAGGTGCTGTCACATACTGACATCTCCTATAATACTCTGCCACTCAAATATCTCTCAATGACCTTTCCCTCCTTTTGATCAGAATTGTCGAAATTTGACACTCAGTATCACCTTTTTTGGCGATGACAATCTTTCCTGAAAGACCTGGCGTAGTTGAAGTGGTAATAGGCGACACCGTTCTGTTCCGATAGTTCTTGACAAAAGTTTCATCTTGAAGTACTATGTCGAGAACCTGATAGATTCCATAAGACGATGGAGAGGATCCAAAGTAGGGCTCATATTGGTTTCACAAGAAGAGCATTAAGAATACGAAAGGTTATTTTTTATCACAAGCAGTGTGTGAAATAATCTCTAAACACTTCGGTTCCACAAGCGCTATGACCAGCGCACTGATCGTCATTTCAAGGTAAAAGAATTGCTTCTGTTGAGGTTTACATGCATCACGATAGCGAAATGACGTTCAAGCCAAAGGGCCTTCCTTCTGCTGAGGTAATGACATGCATCTGCATGTACAAAAACAGAGGAATATAAAAAAGGTTTTCTGTATTTCCGATAAAATGTTTTGGAAGCTGGGCAACAACGGAAACGTAAATTGCCCCCAGCCTTACATGTACCTCTTGTTTCATACGCAGTGAAGATTTGAAGAACCACTTTTTATAGTTTAATGCGTATGACATGTTTTAAGAAAATTCCGGCCGTGATCTCATACACGACCATGAGTGATAAGAAGTTTGTTACATGTATTATCGTCTTCTCTCACTAGTACCGGAAACTATGAAAACCTTATTTCCAATGTTTTGCGTGTTCCTTTTTTTCCCCCATGGTAATACATCGTAAAAGACCTTGATGACTGGTAAAGTTGGCAAATCTGATGACTGGTAAAGTTGGCAAATCAAAGGCATGACAGAAAGTGTCAGAACCAACTCCTTCTGTTTTTTACATTTTTTTGCCTCATTCACTTTATCTGTATTTATCTTTATCAGTATTTTCACTTAAATTACAGTGTCTGTCACGTCTGTACAGTGCTAGTTCTGATTTCTGATCCTATATCACAGCTGACTTCATGCATGATTGAAACTTCAACAGAAACCTATAAGCAATCCCATTTGTACATGTACATGTCCATGTATCTCACGCAATCCCTGAGAAAGGTTAAATGGTGACGAGGTTAAAGTGGCATGATAGAATTTTTCAAAATATGTATTGAAAATCGTTTGAATACCCTTTCGAAAAGCCAGCGTTGTATGGTATATAATATTACTAGACGTCTACATGTTATTATGCACGTTAAGCCATCCACCCATTTGATTCACGCAAGCTGCAAAATATTTGTTACTTGACGCTGTTATGTATACAAAAAACGCTACTGGTACCTACTTTGAAAAAAAAAACACTTTCAAAAGTGAAGAAAAATAGTGTCGTAATTCTGCTCTCAAAGGTCACCGGCCTGTGCAGTCCATATCGATAATATCACAATGACCAATAAAAAGAATCCCGTTGTTGGCTTTGAGTTGATATTGTCTAACTTGACATGACCTGTCCATTGGCTAGTAAATTCATGCTATCAAGTTGGGTCTTGGTGTCAATTCCGTCGTGGAGTTTCGCCATTAGGCAGGTTTCGCAACCATTACGAACGACGAAGCACGAAGGACCGTGGCCGTGTCATCAAGTCCCGCGTCAATTCACTTACGGGACACTCGTAAATGATCTTCTATTTGCTAACGGTAATCGAGGAATTAAAAAAAATAGTAGTTGATAAAGTACATTTACATACTATGTACTTCGTTCATCGTAGGTCTTTGTAAGGGTTGCGTAATCTCACTATTATCTCCCTGGCTAACCAACCCCGTAAACAACGAACTTCATTTAGTGTCAATTTTAAGGTTTTCAGTCCCTCCGTTAAAATAAGACGTATAAGTATCTTACAGTAATGATCTTTAGTGTGAGTCCATTGACAAAAATATTTCATTCAATTTGTCAAAACGCTAAGAAAATTGCTTTGAAATCATCTTTACGACAAAAATGTTTTGATATCACGCTGAATTCAATAATCATTCACACGTAATACGTGTAGGTGGAAATAACGAGTTTTTAAATTAAGCCGATCACGCTGTACACACTGATTAAAATGCTCAAGATGCCTTCAGGTGGCAGTGCCATACAGCTGTAAAGAGCTAAACATTCGTCTTTTTAAACTAAGATAGATTAAAAATTAAACTTGATTGAAAGCAACGGAGCCGCTGCGGTGGACTATCCCATCCCTGGTGCGCTTCTATTTGTTATTAGCCCAGCCACCTCTAAGTGTGATGTGGATAGTACCAAACTGACACGGTATGCTGCTATTGGCTCTAAAGCCAATATCAGAGTAAAAAAGCAATGAAGTCAGATCTAGGCACCCCGCTATTGTGTCGCTAACCGGTTTAAGTGATTATGAAGCCAACTGACACACGACCTGGCGTAGCATTCTGGACGATATTGGTTTGCCTTCCTTCTCCATGCTTTCGATTTCCTTTTTCAATCTAAGAGGAGAAAGGATTTAATGCGCTGAATGATTGCTGGCTAAATAAGGCAAACGCGAGGCCCGGGTCGGTGAGAAAACGAAGGGAAGCGATGACGCAGGGGGGCCGGTCAACTAATAGGAAAACCTATCCATATTGATCCAAAGTTCCTCTCCCTAATGAATTAATTGAGCTCAAAGTAATCGAGGACTTAGCCATTTTCTTTCGCGGAGAAGATTGAAATTGAGATGACGGGGAATGAGATGTTATAACAATATAGAGGTAATACAACTGGGCCGTGATAAATGCGAGGTTTATGGAGTCATCTCAGAGTCAATACAACTCGACGGGGATCGCCACTCCGATGGAAATTGCCTTCAAGACCAGTTAGCGAAAGACTTAGCGCGTTTCGGACATTCATCATCGTAAATTGAGCTGCAATACCAATACTTATACAAAGTTTTTGCCTACTCACAAGACACGTTGATATTCCCATCTTGCGAATCAATGCTTATGGCTTCAGTTATAGTACACTCGGGAATATTACGTTCCACCTTAATTAAGACTATTGGTGTGTATGTTGTTCCTTGATGATCAGCATGCATTACCATCGGACCTTAAAATCACCGCACACCAAGATAACATTGACCAAATAGAAAATTTCCATAGTTGTTTGCAGGTTTACGTGCAAAAACAAGGATGGACATGCTTAAATATTTGAGGGTCAATCACTGACAAAAGCATATGACATAGTACATTAAATCAATACCAGGCTGGGTTGTTTAACAGAGTTCTTCTCATGTTGAGGTCATGATCATGAGCGCTGGCTTATACGCAATCACAAATAGCATTTCCGACCGCCTTTCTATAATTAAAACGTATTCACATTGCCACAAAACATGGTCATTTTACCATTTCCAGGTATCATTTTGAGAGATGAAACTGCAGAAAAAAACATATTCCGAAATATTAACAGGCTTCCTCAATACGTCTATTAAAATCTTTTAGTTTCTCATGATCAGTAATCCCACGAGAACGCTAATGCCACAATCGACATTTCACAATAGGACGTAGAAGAAAATTGACTTGATGGAGCTTAAAAAAAAATTCTTGGTAGTCATTTTTTATACATATGGTCCTAATGGATAAGCTATTAACAAGAAAAAATCTTCCACTCCATTTTATGGTGAAGGCGTCACCCGTCACAACATTTGGATAAATCAGAAGGGGTTGGTTTGCCCCTTTTATATTTGATTCAGAACAGATGGTTATCATGGCTTTCAGTCCAGCATTCGACAAGAGAAAACAAGATTGAAATTTTACATTCTCGAGCTGACGGGATCCAACCCATTTCACTGTAGTCACCAGTACATCATTTAATTTTTTCGTATGTTATTCGTCACTGCCTACGGAAATATGTCCTAAAATGATACATTGACTATATATACATCACCAAATTATGCCCTTATATTGTATCCGTGCCATACGGTACATTTTTTAATTGATTATTTCATGAGTACTTACGTCACCTCCCAGATATCAGGCCCAATGCACAGCTGCTTGGTTCACGATATCTTCCTGCTATTTTTATCTTAACCTTCGCACGGTTTTCCCAGTAATCTAACCTTGTCGCTCTTACCGATGTCAAGATGACCAACTTCCCCAAGCTTTGCACGTCACAATCACAAAAACTAATCTATTTTCCTCTTGACCAAACGTGGCATGTTCTTACAGAGCATTAGCGTGATTTCCAGCATCCCGACGGACATTCGGGTGACCAGATAAAGACGATCAGAACATAAGACAATTCACCTTTTTATTATACAATTGTCTAGCTGTTTCTTGCACTCGCTGTCCTATTTGATGTTCGAATACTACAGCCTTGAAAGTGATGTGCCATGAAAGGATTGAACAAGATCTAGCGTATACGAACCCAACCTGCATATCAATGTTGGCATATCAATATCACCGCCACTAGAAATGCCATAAGGTAATAATAAAGTAATTTCAAGTTCGCATAGAAATTGCGTCAAATTATTTGAAATAGATATTATTCAAAACTAAGTATGTAGGCTTCACGACCCCCGTGTCCATACACATAAATCATTTTTTTTACAAACTAAATGGAATATGGAATATGTAGGCTTCACGACCCCCGTTTTCATACACATGCATCCACTTTTTGGACAATAATGGCATAACCTCCCTATTAAGGGCACCTCTACTTTACGGACACCAACGCCCAGTCCCATTGGTGTCCGCAATAGAGAGGTTGTACTGTACAAGCTTTGGCTGTCCAATCATATCGTGGGCTCAATGTTGTGATACAAGTAACCACTCCGACATGGGTGAACCGTGCGACTTTACTCTATTGACGAGGAAAGCACTTAAATGGAAAAAGAAGAAGAAGAAAAGGGTGTTAGTCTGTGCTACGTTTATTCGCCCTCTTTAACGAAGAAATACATGTATACTTTCGTACAAATGGACGTCTTTCACCCAGAATCCAGGAAACGACGGTCACCGTTTCGGAAAGATCGGCAAAATTGGCATTTATATATCAAAACGTGTTCTTTTTTATCATAACTTTGACTTGAAGTTTTGACTATCAGATTTCAATCGCCGTAAATTTCTATAAACAAGCAGCTGTTTCCATAAACCTGCGCCTTAGCAAACATCCCAATCATGACAATTGGCCAAGATCTGAAATGACAATCTTAATCATGAAACTTAATGATTATTCCAAGCCAAATGCAAAAAGGCACGATGTGACAAATCAGACTTCAAAGAAAATTGAATTCTTGTCATTTCTATTTACCTGATGAATAAAGGTAGCTCCTTCCAAAATTGACATGACTGGGCAAACTTCCCTCATAAAGCAACACAACGGATGTGATAGAGCCATCATTATGGAAGCCCATCGGGTGGTACGCACCGCCGTATTTCAATCAACATACAGCTCTCGCGCAGCTGGTGAGCGACGAAGTTTAAAATTCACTCAAAGTTTGCTATCTACTTAGCTATACTTGCCAGCACCGGCTCTATCCATTCGTTCATCAACGATCTTAGCATAAGGTTGCTTTCATCATACGCACTTAGGGAATGTCAGCGACATACAACAAGCTAGAATTACATGTACATGTGTACATATATTGATATCTAGCTTCACTAAAATGTATATTTTTCAATCTAAAATAAATTTGTTTTAATTGCCGACATTGTTTTGCTACCATCTATAAACGATGTCTCACGCCGCCAGTGGAGATCAAACCAGGGCATGATGGCCGGCTAGTTGGTTAGGGACCCGACCCACTACAATATCGTGCGTGGCTCTTTCTTTTTGTCGCATGCGATTGCAAGTCACAACGATTTAAATCTCTCGTTTGCGGGGCGCTTAAAACTATTTTAAGAACCTCTGGCACAAACCATTTGTAATCTACGCTATTCAGCAAAATCTAATTTAAAATTGGATGATTCGAAGTATGACATCTCAGTCAACGCAAAGTGCACATCTGTAACATAATATGAGGAGCTCTGCGAGAATAATACCCGTTTTTTGCCGTCAGACACATATCAAGTCAAAAATAACACTCGGGTGTTAATAGCGGAAAAGGAATTTTTCGGATAATGTTAAAACGCAACATGGAGACTGTATTCTTATAAGCCACCTTTAGGCGTAATGATATCAGGGCCACTTTGAAGTGATATTTGCGATTAATCAAATATGACAACTGGATCTGTTAGTCTAATCTAATAGTCCTTGCTATTTAGATGCGCGTTTTTAAGGGAGTGACACTTACACTAAAATGCGTGGTTCTTTAGCAGTCGCCCATTGTTTGTCACCAAAATTTTGTCCTTATAGTCAGAGCTGTATCATGATCCTTATATTGCTACCTGGACATACAGACGTTTAACGTATTCACGCTGCAACAAAATCCAATTACAGACTACTCCCTGTCGGCAAAATGTTTTGCCGTCGCCAAAATGACATTATGCCTAGTATGTATCTTACCGAATTTAAAAAAAGCCCGTGATGAGTTGTCGTCTTATTCAAAATGCTCTTGTGCCCAAATACGCTGTTAAAATGTGTTTTTGTGTTTGAGTAGACTCCAACCAGTGCATTACACATTGAAGTGCAGTATGTATATTGCAGCACTGGTACATGGTCAGGCGAAAATGCCGCAACCTCGTGCTCAGAGTAGCAATGAACACTAGTCGGTCTTGGAGGCGAAGGAGTGTGTCATAGAAATAAAGGTTTTTGAGCTTTTCTCTGCTGAGTGCATATTAATGTTTCGGCTTAAAACCCTTTTTACGCCGGATTTTTTCAGAACTCAAAACTCTATAATTCTATGAGTTGTTCAGGTGACAAAAGTGGATCTGTTATTCTGAAACATGATGATCAAACAGCATATTATTGCCTGACAAATGTATAGGTTGGCACGTTCAAGGGTTTCAAAGGACTAAGATGACAAATTAGTGTTCAAACAACTGACCTGTGAATGTTTGTTATCAATATTCCGTCAATAAACCATTACCAGGACTTACGTGACTAAGCAGATGCAACAGTTTGTTTGAAGTTTTGAAGCATACCATTTGCTAGTTTAATTTGACCGTTAGAAAGACAGTAATTAGCAAATGACTAAGGAATTAATATTACTGAAGTGGCGAACAGACTCAGACTTTTTTTCATTTTTTGAACTTCTCACAGTTTGGTGGACTTTTCCGCATCATACTGGTGTGCCACTTTTATACTTACTTTCTTTCAATTGAAGCTTTTTCCCAACATTCTCCGACTAACGTTTCATCACATTGGTGAGAAGTCACAAACCAATAAATGAAATGTGTGCGACGAAATATGATTGATGACAAACAATAAGCACGGAGTGGCACAACGATCAATCTTTGATTTGACTAATTGACTAATTGATGTTTCCGTCATCAAACGGGGAATCTGACAGGATTCCCACCACAGAAAGAAGCACGCTGGTTGGCTATTGTGTGGACCATTTTACAGTTTAAATGAAAATCAATACATCATTTTCGGCGAAATACAGAGTTAAACAATTTGTAGGGATTGGTTGTTACGGGAAAATGCAGTTGAAACCCTGTTGGTAATTTTATGGTTAAAAACGCCATAATACTGTTTTAGTCAATGCACACTATTTGTGTTGGCTACAGTTAGTCAAATTCGAATAATAGATATCATTTCGGCAAACCAATTTGCGATATGAATCGTGAATCGAACACGCAACAAAGATGTCAGCTCGATACCTAAGTATATGGCTTTGCATCCGTATCTATTATTCTGTATGGGCCTACCCCAGCAAACTCTTTCGTTTAAGAAATGGCAGCTTCGGACAGGAAGTGAATATCCGAAGCTCACCGAGATTAACCGAGGTTTTATTGAGAGAAAGTCTTTGAGAGTCACAGTTGACGTATAGTCTGATGATACCGGAAATAGGAATAGGTCAAAACACTTCACCTTCAGATGTCTACAGTTGACTACTTCTCAATGACAAAAGCCATCTTATCATAAAAAGGTATCATGGCTAAATAATGCTTACAATACTCAAATGTACATGTGTCCTTTTATGTTCTATAGAATGGACTTTTTCCTTGCATGTGCATGAAAAGGTCCACGCCTTACGATGGTGATTTGGGACTTCGTCATTGTTGTAATTCCTCTTCATTTGCGAAAGGTTTCTTCTTACAGATGGAAAGAGCGCACAATGATAGCAGCCCGTTGGGGTTCCTTTGCGATGAAGTAAGAACAGAAGTCAACGAGTAATCGGACCTGTATGATTCTTTCGAGTCTCCGAATCACGCGCCCTGCATTCAGACAACCCAGCTAACTGGGGCTCATCAGGCCTTATTGGCTTTTTTTTGTTAGGCGCCCAGCTCGTGTTACGATGGACAAGAAAATGTTCTCACTTTGTCTGTTTAGTTAGTTTATGTGAACACTGACGTACTATTCTCTACAATCTGCATCTTTCATCTATCTTTCAGTAAATAATGCTTAAACTTTTCTCTTACTGTTAAACACATGCAAACCGGAAGTGTACACACCGCTCTGACAAGAAATTGCACTCCGCAAAAGTGATTTTGGCGATAGCTCTTTTTTGCAACCCTTTAGTTGCATAAGAAAGGGCAGAGACGTGAAAAGAATCTTTAACAGAAATGGATCAGCTCAGCACATTTATTGGTCATATGGCTAGTGTTATTTTTTGTACATATATACTCATCATGTGTTTTCTTTGTCTTTTTAGGCGTGTGCTTGGGAACAGACAGCGATGACACAAGCATGAGAGAAAGACGAGCTGTCCCCATGCTCCGCATGGGGCGTAGTCTGGGCATGATTCGTATGGGCAAAAGGGACCTCCGGATGCTGCGAATGGGGAGATCATATCCCGATGGCGAAGATCTCATCGGAAGACAAGTCACTTATCCTCGAGTAGGGAAAGACCTCGAGAGCGAAGAGGTACTCCGTAGTAATCCGTCTCTCCCGCGCCTAGGCAAGGACTTAGGGGGCATTCCTGTTTATAACGGTTTACTGTTAGATCAGTTATTAAAGGAGGTTCATAATCATCAGAGGTACGCAAGGTCTGTAAAGGAAGAAAATAGCAACCATGTCTCCGAAGAGGATAGCAAGGAGAGGGCGATACCGTTCCCACGGCTAGGCAAGGACTTGACTGAGCTAGAAGAAGGTGATCGCGCCATCCCTTATCCGAGGATCGGAAAGGACTTGAACGAGCTGGAGGCATACAAGCGCGCAATGGGGATGATCCGAATGGGAAAGAAGGCCATGGGTATGATCCGGATGGGCAAACGTGAGGAGGAGGAGAAGCGAGCTATGGGGATGATTAGAATGGGTAAGAAGGCCATGGGGATGATACGGATGGGGCGAGGACAGGAGGACCCATCTCCGGAAGAGAAGCGGGCAATGGGGATGATCAGAATGGGTCGATCACAAATTGATGATGTTACTGATAAGCGTGCCATGGGTATGATAAGAATGGGCAAAAGGGACGATGAAATGGATAAGAAATCTTTGCGTTTAGTCCGTATGGGGAGAGCAATGGGCATGATACGTATGGGAAAACGTGACGACGAGGAAGCGGGCAGTGACGAACTTTCAAAACGAGCAATGCATTTAATCCGGATGGGACGTAAACGGGCGATGGGGATGATCCGAATGGGTAGGGCTAGCTCAGACGAAGGGACGGACGAGGAAAAAAGGGCAATGCACTTAATACGCATGGGAAAACGAAGCGCCAGTGAAACAGCTCAGAATGCAAAACAGTGAGTTGTTTTCACGGCCCATTTGCAGTGGTGGCGACGACGACGACGACAACAACATGTATTCTTTGCGGCAGCCATTGCAGCAAAGCGGCGCCATTGGTCAAGTACACTCACGTGATTCTGGTTTTATGCACACGTCATGGTAGGGATTCGCTTGCACTAGGCTAGAAAAGGCACGTCCTCGGGATGTTTCACTGTATATTAACCAAGTTGACTCCACCAATGACTCTGGATTACACGAGGGTATTACTAAATGGGAATAATGAGTAGACTGTAAATAGTTCTGTGTCACTGAGATGGAATGATTAAGGACAAATCACCTGTACCGAACTCATCACCGATTAATTCGCGCAACCAATAATGGCAGTTCATCCCTTGAATACCAAAATTAAAAATGGCTGTATCTCTTCCCTAGTCTTGTCAGTCGCGGTGATGCACCATTTGTTATCAACTGACAATCGGAGAAGAGGAACAATAAGACTCATCCTTTGACCTATATCAAATATCTCGAATCTGGGGACAGCGCCGGGCAGAAACTAGAGAGAACTAGATTGATTATGACACGTGGAATACATTCGCCAATGCTCTATTCGCAAGTTCAAAAGGAATACCGATTTGCACAGGACAGACTAAATGGTAATATTGTCCATAATGGAAAAAAAGAGTAATGCTGTGTGGTACATCGAGCTGTCTTTTGAAAAAAAACCCCCACAAGTATGAGTTGGTTTAGTGGTTTGACCTTTCAAATGCAGTGAATAAATACAATGGACTTTTCATAACAAATTGCAGCGATCAATGTAAACTATGCCCTCCCCTCACCCCTCGCAGGGGTCACAACTAATTTATTGCCGAATAAGTTTCGAATTCTGAGCGAACAGATTCTTCTGCCTGTCGACTTTCTGTCGACAACACGTACATCTACCTAGTGTCGAATACCCGTACCTGTCGACTTTATAAATTTAGCTAGGAATTGGCTCATAATCAGTGAAAAATTGTGGAAAATGTGGATGTAGGTGATTTTGTCGAATCCTGGTCCAAGAAAAATTTCAAAGGTCGGCTAATTGTCGATTGCCTGTACATGCAGGGCTGTATTTTCAACTGCATAAGTCATACTCACTTACCGGTACTCCCTATTCACTTTTATGAGGTCAAAAAAGTATCACTAACTATTCAGATATTGCCCACATCATTGTTATTGTGGATGACTAATCAGATGAGATGAGTGTCAGGCTGACGACAAATGAATGGATCGGTCTACAGAGACGATATGACAAAACAGCGCAGCTCATACTCGTGCGGAGGTGCAATAGCAAAAAATGATCGAAATTTTTTTTTAAAAAAGCATCCATCCATTTCCGGAAGCTAAATTGACCGGAACTAATCCCAGAGGGAGCTTCCTGATTGGGTCATTGTGTTGGGTGTACCGGTGACGCAGAATCCTACAGTTTGGATTGGGTAATACGATCGGAACCGACCAACCCTCAATTCTGATTTTTTGGAAATCCCTGAAATACTAGTACACTATCAAAGTATAAGACATTGATATCAAGGAATTAAGATGTCACATAATGGATATTCTCTTACGCTTTCTGCCTGGTAAGCCCCTGGCCTGAACATGTAAATTAACCCCTTAAATGTGATGATCAAGAAGTGTATTTTTGTTACTTCGTTATTTTCATTGAGATGAATTGAAGTATAGTCATTATGATTGATATTATAATAAAACCTGTCCGATATCTTTGACATGGCCTTCTTCATTTCATTTTCTATCAAATTGTCACAGATTCGACCTGAAGTCATGATTCAACTGCAGCACTTTCCCTCCACGGTGTGGCTGGCGTCTTTTGATCAGTGATTCTTTCCCGCTTCCCACTTTAGCGGGTAATTTTGATTATAAAATACCCGCTGGGACCGAGCAGGTACTATTTCACACTGATGTCATGATGATGTTCAATAACGATTTTTGGACATGGCTTGCGGCGATTTTTTGGTAGCCGTTCTAGCGGTGTATGCTGCTGGTTGCAATTTTTGCATGTAAATACGACTAATCTAGCTCCTCTCCCGAGTAGGGAAATCCATCAGTTTGACAACCATCCTGTGAAAGTAAAATGTGTGTATGGAAATCCATCACAAAATGTCACGTATGGAAGACCATCTCGTTTCTGACTGCTCAGTATGCACCGATGTAAAAGAAAGTTATTGCGCCTAGTGAGAAAGTCCCAATCGACGACAGATTAATGTGCATGGCTATACAAATCATTGAACCATCCTGGGATACAGGTTTTTGATACTCCTTCATCTTATGAGTATATTTAAAAAACTAGCGATGACGTCAGGATGGCATTGCACCAACTCGGTTCGAACGTGGCACGTGCAGGTCATATAGCATAAAATGACATATACCGTCATTATTAATCCGCGATGGCAGACGTACATCAGCGAACATGTCGGAGGCGTTTCTCTCCGTGGATGCGTCTTGAGGAACAACGAACAGTTAGGCTACTGCAATATTATACAACGACAACAAGCGCGAATTGTTACGAACCAGAAAGTAACACAAAAGTAGGTTATTGACCCTCCCTTCTCCCATCTCCTCATATATATAGGCTTAGACAGCCGATAATTTTGCTAGTCGGACCTGACAGTGACACACGCCACACTTTTGTCCGGCTAGGCGTTTTATATCCGCGGATTCAGCGAAGACCTTCGATTCTGTACGTCTATTTGCCCTTCAGGCTTAGCGGCTCCTTCGGAGGCTGTTCATTGGGGTCGATGTTATCAAGGTTTGTCCTCCTAACCTTACAGTAAAGCAGTGGGAGTTTAGGCCTAGGTGCCACCGGGACAATGATATATGGACTGATGTTACCACTGCGCCACTCCAATATCCCTTGGGGTGTCCTTAGGCCTGGAGTGGTTCTACTGTAACCCCTCCATTTCAAATTAGAAAATTTAAAACGAATTAAAAGTAACACACTACAGTTGACAGTTCTCATTGAAGTACATGTATATACATGTATGATGACAATGATGAACTACATGTATTTTTGTATCTCGATTATCTGAGAATTGGTTCTTGCTATACAGTTTTGGCCTATATATGTGTGTTTCAGTCAATGGTCTACTTTTATGGTTCGCTGGACCAGACCAATTTGAATAAAAGGTTTGATGATCACAAAGTGTATTGTAGGCCTACTTTGTAGGCAGTAAGTAGTACATGAAATATATGCTCTCTATCAAAGAATCACGATATTGATTCGTCGATAATCTTGAAAGTACTGGATTCTTAGTTAGCATCCAATACCTTCGAACTCTGTATATTACACCTGCTTGAATACGGCGTGACCCCTAACGAAGAAACGTGGAACTACAAAACTGCCCGTCACTAAATGAAGTCACATGATCAAAATATGTCAGCCACCGTGAAATAATGATTTCGAGACGTGGAAAGACGGAGTTTTCCAACTTTGCGGGCGATTATTTCGTGAAATATCAGCAAAATCCATACGATCCTGGTGCTAATGACACTGTAAGTTCATTATATGTCTTTATATGCAGATATTTCAATGATGAACACAGAAAAACGTAAAAATCGTCTATCCCCACTCCCACCGCGATTGAGCGGTTGCACGTGACGTCATCAGCGGGCGTGTTGGAGGGACACTCAAAATAAGGCAAGCCCAAAAAACCATGACAGCATTTGATTCAATTAAGTCAAACATGGCAAATCTTTGTTCTGCTCGAACATGGCTGACCGTTAAAACACTATAGACTATACTCCCGAGCCGAGGCAACCGCAGTCCATCAGTCATCCTAGACAAGGCTTGTCGAGTCGGACCAGTGCGTCTGGAGTGTATTCGTGCCCTAGCCTTACCAGCCAACCATGCAACAGGCTACCATCTTTTGCTAAAAATCAGCATCTTACATGGCCCAAAGCCTTGTGGCGTTCTCATGACAAACCCAGTGTACACATAGCCTGAATAAACACGCAGCGATTGGGAAACGTCATAGCCTTTATAGGCTTCAGAGCTCATAACCTACTAGTCGACTAAAACCTGAGTGCAGGAACAAGTGTGGTCTATCCCATCAGTCTGGTCATGGTAGGCCTCGAGTATTGATCTTCTCACTCTATTTTGCAGGGTATTGTCAATACTGGCACTGCTGAGAATTACCTATGCAAAGATTTGATGAAAGAACGGGTGAGTTCTCTAAGTGTCCTTCTCCATGTGGCGTCTGTTCTCTTACTATTGTTACTAAGTGACGTGACCAGTCTCCACCATCTCGGGTTATCCAAAGCATCATGATACTGACCCAACTTACCCAACTAACTTTGAGGTAACATATCACAAAAATGATGGCGACATGATTTGAATTCCAAAGAGTGTATATTTTCAGTTCAGTCGGCCAGATATGGCAACGTGGACCGAAGAAATGCAGTTCTACAATGTCGGCAGTGGAACTCTACAGTAAGTTATAAATAAAGAACTGCATAACGTCAAATAATATCCATCTTTTATGTGTTCATGAATGCCAAACACAAAACTTTTTTATGTATTTACCTCATTATTTATCCTTTTCAGCTTCAGGAAGTCCCTGGCAGAGTTTCTGACTGAGCAGCTGCAAACTCATGAACCTCTCAAACCAGAAAATGTAAGAACAGACTTGTGATATGATACTACATGTAATTACAAATGAATTGCAACAGCTCATGGCTGTGAATGTTCAACAACTTTGTAAATTCTAAATTCACTCTTCTTCAGATCTTTACTGGGACTGGTGCTAGTACTATCCTTGAACATCTGGCATTTTCTTTGGCTGATGAAGGAGGTGAGAAATATTTCATAAATGAATATAATCTTCTGAACCTTTCAAATTAATCATAAATAAAAGGCGCGTTATAGGGTGAAGATAGAGAAAAAATGAAGGAAAATGTAATAAAATCATATGAATTATTTTTTAAAGTAAAGTAAAATAGTAATGGCATTTTGAAAAAATCAAGTCGTTTTGCACAACTTTCAAGATAGATCATCCTTTTGCCAGCGGGGCTTACATTACATAACTCCTCTTTACGCATATTTCTGTATCGAGTGAAATGACCTGATACTGTCAGGATGAAGTTAAATGGGAGGACAGACACTTGTGCTAGAAAGCTTGATTGATATAAGTACATAAAGCATTCATTCATACCCATAATTTGATTTCAGAATATTTTCTTTGTCCTACACCGGCGTATTTTGCATTCTGGTATGATATGGGAGCAAGAGCTTTAGTTAAGCTTTATGACATTCCTCTGAAGGGTAGAGTAAGTTGGTTTCAAATGCACAGATAGATATTTTAAGGGAATTAGCGTATTTAGTGTATTTAGCATACATGTAGGCCATAGTAATATGCAGTCTCAGCAGCGGTTTCATTACTGTGTTGAGTTCTTGCAATTAGAGTCAGTGATATATTATCAATACTTTATCATTCATGTCCATAGGTACAGAGACCTACATCTTGTGGTCCACGTAATGGCATCATCAGCATGCAGTAGGCCTATCAGGTTTATATTTATCCAGCTCTGTAGGTCAGTGATGGATAAATGCATTATTGATTGATTGATTCAAGTTGAGTTTTTTGGAAAATTTTTACTTGGGATTTACCTAAAGTACTGTCCTGTATTTGCACACATTGAATGATGTGTTTTCAATTCATGCGTGTAACAGATGTTTTCACTTTTCTAGGACATTCCGAAAGGTGCTAAGCCATTTCAACTGACTGCTGAACAAGTGGAAAGCTGCTACAAGAAGGCAATGGAAGAGGTATGTCTGTCAGTTAGGCTAATGCCATGGTGGTTGGTAAACTGTCAAAAAGGTCAGACCTGTAATCCACAAGTACTACGATAGGGGCAAATAGCTTGTGACGATTCGCTTTGAATTACCCTAATTGGCATACAAAAGTTTTAGTTTCTGAAGCAGTATCCTTCTGATTTGCGTTTTCTAGGGGTGCAAGATCCGTGCAATCCTCATCTGCAATCCAGCAAATCCAATTGGAAGTATTTTAAATGAGAAAGAACTTGAAGACATATTACAGTTTTGTGCAAGGTAGGTATTTGTGTTCTTTGGCAATTCACTTCACTTCGATTCCCACATTCTTTTTTACTATAAACTGAGACAGAAAAGAGATTTCTTGAACCTGTGGGTATGCCAGTAAGGGCAAGCAAATGAGCTGATGCAATGGAAAACAAAGGTACATGTATATGAAGCTGGAGAAAGAAATTACCGCTATAAACAAATTCTTAAGGAAAACAGTATATCATATAATTTATAGTCGTGTGCTTGTACTGACTCATTCAAATTTCTTTTTAGAGTGAAGATTCATGTCATCGTGGACGAAGCATATGCAATGTCTGTTTTTGATGAAAGTGCAAAGTTCTGTAGTGCTTTAAGTTTGCGAAACATTCCTGACCCAGAGCGTTTACATGTTGTATGGACATTCAGTAAGGTATGTATCATAGGCAAAAAGTATGTGTTCCTGTTTGCAAGGAACGAAAAGCTGAACCAATCATAAGTTGTACTGACCCAGAAAATAATTGTGGCATTTCAGGTCCATGCATTCCAGGAGGATGGCGAAAACTTGGAGGCGATTGCAACCAGTGACCTTGAATTGATCATTAAAGATGACTTTTCATTGTTGATGTTTTCAGGATTTAGGCCTGTCAGGAATGAGATGTGGTCTAGTACATACTTGGAACAAAGATCTTCATGGTTTGTTATACACGAACTATACCTCTATGGCATCAATGTCTTTGTTGATCCAAAACAGGCTTACAACACTCATCAGTGACCGAGGTACGTTTTTTCTTTTAACAAAAATCACATATTGCCGACTCACCCCATGGACTGCTGACCAGCAGGATACAAGGTAGTAGTGTATATATATTCCACCTTTAATACCTAATGGGTTATGTCAATTTTTTAAAGCTGATGGTTCTCACTGATGAAGAAATGAATCCAACCGCTAATGACATATATGATTTATTCTAAGATTGGATGAACAATGTCTACTTTCCCACAAATCTTGCAAGAATGAGAAGAGCTCGCAAGTTAATGAAGGAAGGGCTAGAAGATGTAGGAATCAAAGTGTATCCATCCAAAGCTGGCTTTTTTATTTGGGCCGACTTTTCAGAGGTATGTGTTTCTTTAAGTCATTACTCGGAATTAACGTGGTTTCAAATTTAAATCCTTCAAAGCCAACTAACTGAAAGCGAATTATTTCATTCAACCTCCTACATTTTATTGTATTCATTGTCAGTGTTATGTGTTGCTTCTAGGTTCTTCACCCACTGACGTTTGAAACTGAGATAGCCTTCTTCTTGAAGTTGATTGAGCTGCAAAGTGGAGGGGTATACATGGTGCCAGGGAAAGAGCTTCATTGTGCAGAACCAGGCTGGTTCAGGATTGTCTTTACCCACACTGAGGAATTAATAAATGTTGGTAGGTACTGATGCTTCAAATAGTCACATTCATGTTATAAGGGATGACTACATGTACAGAGAAATGTCATGAAATAAGACCTGGCATTGGTGTTGTCCCATCTTCACAACTGATGAGTATAGTATACATGTGTGTGTAATAATGTCATTCTCTTTATCTTCAGCTATTGAAAGAATAAAGAAAGCTGTGGATATGATGCGATCAGAGGGTGTTTTGTCTAACCTAGCTGAGGCTCTGGCTCCTCCGAAGATGGAATCAGCTGGGGGTGGTGAGCACTGAGTTTCTCATCAATGGTTTTGACTGATTCAGCCTTGTACTGTTTGCTTTTTGTGAGACAACCATGTTCTGTGCTAATGTATGCCCATGAAAATAAGTTCCTTAATAGAAAAGGGACAATGTGTAGGGACTCCCCCAGCCTGTTGCACAGTCAGTAGGCCTGGCATGATTTGTCAGGATAGAGGTTAAAGTCGTAGTTCCACCTATCATAAAACCCCGTGTTTTTTCAAGACCCGTGTCTTCGCCGTGTGTCAAAAAACCCGCGGCGCACTTACACCTATCAGTTGTGTTAGATAATGGTTAATAGCCCCGGCGACAGGTGCGCTGTAGGTAGGGAACTCTCCTGTGTTTCTTTCCTGTTGGAGGGGGCGCAATACCGAGGCAACTACACCGCGCCATCTGTTGCCGGATCTTAGAACTTGCAATTGCCGTGTCTATTCAGATTCCACCTATCAAAAAACCTGTGTTGAACACGGATCTAAATTAGCCCGTGATTAGCCCCATCAAGCTCGATGGGGCTAATAGACACGGGGATTTGACACACGGGTCTATTTAGACACGGCAATTCATAGGTGTAAGCGCAAAAGACACGGGGATTTGATAGGTGGAAGTACGACTTAAGAGCCCCTCATCAGGAAACTGTGGAGGGTGCTCACCACTATACTATAGACAATAGAACAAATAGCAACTGCGGGAGATCAGAAAAGGCCCAGATTTCTATTTTATTTCTGTCTGCCATTGAAGCCACTGAATGAATAAGTGCGGTTTATGGTACTTAACAAAAGGCTCTTTTCAGTGGCGATATGTCAATGTTATTTGCCTAGACTGTATTTTCTGTATTGCCCACTTATTCCAAAGTCGACATGCATGTTCATTGTAGTACAGCATTGTACTATTTGAGAGTTGCAGTACTGGGAAAACATCTCTACTAGATCGCTACTTATTAATTTAGGATGCTATATTACATGATGTATGGTACAATCTAATGGGCAGTATTGCACCCGGTATCATTCTCTTCTTTATCTTTCTTCCAGGGAAACCAAAAGCATCCCTTGAGGACTTGTTATTAGACATGAGACTGAGCATCAAGAATACTAACTGGCTGGAAGCAAACACAGCTGACAAGTGGGCAAATGATAACCCAGATTTGGCAAAGGCATTCAAAGATGCCAAAGATACCTACAAGTAGTCTTTATCAGGCAGAATTACATGTACTGGTACAATTCATCATATCGTATCTCATATCTTGGGGACAGTATTGGACATAAGTTATCGAGACACAATGCACTTCATGTACAATGTCGATTGTGGTGTAATAATCAAGGTAATCTAAGACAACATTCACTTTATTGATTACAAATGGATTACAATAGAATTTGCAGACTGAACATCATCAATTGGTGATATGCATAGAGTTAAGTGGTATTTGCAGGCGGGGTTTGTCAGCCTCACGAATTCGGATTCAGTTCTGGTTCTGCGATTTTTATCCGAATTCGATAATTCGACTATTAGAGGTTTTTATGGCAAACGGACATGTAAACTCGTTACAAGATTCTCGTAAGATTCTTCGTTGAAAGCTTAGGCAAGAACTTAGTAGTATCGAATACACATGCACTGTGTTCCCTCTGGGCATTCATGCGACCCATACTAGTTTTTCATCATAAGTTATACAAAGGTAAGCTGGCAATCTAACATAAGATAAGATAAGGATAAGTTGGATAAGACTACGTTCAACTATTCAAATTAGGTTAACATACCTATACCAGTATACATCAAAACACACATAGAATGGATACTAGTAATACTAGTATACAAATCGTACAGAATATTCAAACAGGAATATCATTGCAAAAATCAAAAGTATAATCAGAGTCTTTCAAATTTGAAAGACTCTGATATACGGTATAATATATTCCATCATTGGATAATACTGATTCTGTAAAGAATAATACTGCATGGTTACATATATCTTACAATAATACTGAATTGGTAAAGAGTACTGCATGGTAACGTATTTCTTACAGTAATACTGACTTGGTAAGGAATATTGCTTGGTTACTTATTTCTTACAATAATAACTTTGTAAGGAATAATAACTATGGTTACATATTCCTTGCAAATCGTTACACGTATTTTATCCATATAAATATTGTAAATTGTGATATATAAAAAGTGAAGTTGTGCAAATGAAGCTGGCGTATACATCAGATTTTTTTACATAATAAAAACCCCATTAACTACCCTTTCTTCGATTGTGTTTTCTTCTCCCTAGCCTTCTACATGTACATCTACGGGATTTCTACATGTACAATCCTATCTCACTAACCTCGGAGGCCGGTTATCGTTACAAACACGTGGTCTCTGCAATGGGGAAGGGTAACGAATCGTACATGTACATGTAACTGCATCCGAGCAGGACTAAAATGTTCTTTACTAATCTCGAAAGGTAATCATTGAAAAACAGATCTGAACACAAATTGGAATTGTAAAAGTTGTCTCTTTTTTTAAGAAATTTCTTATTTAAATAGACGTGTACATTTCAATATCGTAAAGAATATTTAGCAAAACGTGCATGCAAGGCTTAATTTCAAAATGCAAAGTGATACAGGCCTATCCTGGGCGACTACACCCAGAGCCCAATTTTATAACTCGAGATTCGTCGTTGCTTCGAACTTTATTTTATTGACCAAGTCCTGACCAATTTGTATCCATCTAAATGTAGATATTCGTGTTGAATAAGAATTTAATACATTGGGCACCGGCCATCACTGGCCTTTGCATGCAGCCCGTGCGTTGTCTCGAATGCATTTCTAACTGAAGACTTAGATTTCAAGCGCACAGTCATGGCTGTTTCGTGTTCAAGCTATACATGTAGCTGTTAATAGGCGGTATTTTACCATAATGAGAGCTGTCAACCTATTCGCTCTGTTGAAATTTTATACAAAATTCACTTGGATATAAAACTGACGAATTCGTCCTAAAATTCTACCAATCCCGGTAGAGTAGATAAAAAGAAATGAAATTGCTATATGTATTTGGTTTATAATGATAATGAGACCACATTGTCCAAGAACGCTTCATAAAGCACACGACTGATCATCCTATACTGGATTATGAGTTTTGATACACAAATAATTAATGATATCGCTTATTGATTTCAGTTCTACCGGTTAATTATTCTTCTTACAGACTTAAACGACGTTGTTTGGGACTAATCTGATAGCATTGCGTGAATGGTTTATTTCCAGTTCAATTCCTGTCGCAATCTTCAGTTTCATACTTCATGTTTATCTGTGGTTCTCCGATTTCTTCCTCTGTTTTTAATTCTTGGTTTAGCCATAGACACATTTGGTGTAAATGCCACATTTTAGAAGGTAAGGATACCAATTGTGATGATCAGTGCTATCACCAGGAAAACCAGGAATGAGAGTCGGTTCAGCGAAAGAGCAATCAAGCGCCACTCCATAGCATGATTCCTCTCAGGTGTAGAGTTGACAATCTTGGTGTCCGCGGTCCCATCAGCATCACCCCCTTCGCCACCGTCAGCGGCGGCGTCGCCACTGGGCTTCCTGTTGGGCGCGGACTCGGCTCCTGCTGATTGGTTGGCGATAATGGGATCGGCGATCATGCGGTATTCCTCTGCCTTGATGCGGAGCACGCGGCCGAATGTTCCGAGGAAGACCTGGAAAATATCAGTGGACTTAGCCATGGAAGTGTGATAGAACCCCATTAAATAGTTAGTTCGCATTAGTTAGGCCCTATTGTTCTTTTGAAAAATGATAGCATTGGGTTATCCATTCCTACACGCCGCATTTTGTATGGCATTATTTTAGTACATGTACAGAATCTGAGGCGGGTTTCTCTGTATGAACCCGGTCTAAGGGGCTAGCTGTCGCATACTTGCCTTAGCAAGACAGTTTGGTGGTTTTGTGCTGGCCTTGGTCCTCCAAATGTTGGCGTTGATAGCCAAAAATATCACCGCCACGCCAGCAACAACGAAACCTGCTGCATAATAATGGACTGAAAAAGATAGAAATACACGCATTCAACAAAAATATAAAGGCTACAGGTCACAGGGCACAATTCTTAGTAGAGTAAGAAATAATAGAAGTCAGATGGGTTAACGTGGTTTCGTCGAAAAGAAAGCCTCGAACATCATTACTGTAATCCAGAATTATTTTCGTTACTGCTACTTACCAAGCAATGGACACGTTGAAAGTCCGGAGGGTAAGAACACCTCGAACATCAGAATCATCAGGAGTAGGGAAATCATGATACCGATACCTAAAATGAAGGTTGATTACTACATGTACTACATGTACGATCAGAAACTGAACACATATAATAATAAATCCATTCTTCGTCATATTCAAATGGGCCGCTGGTATGACCCATCCAGACTAGTCCTGTCCAGATGCACCAGGGCCAAGAAAGGATTCATTTCTTATCATCATGACCGAAGAGGGTGGTCTTTTTAGCCATAATCAGTCTGAACGATATATTGAATTTTAAAAATATGACAACTGCACTGCATTTCTTCAGGGGTACAATGTATAGGGACGAATGAACGGTCACACCGGCTGCTGCGAACAATGTAGAATTGGGGCACCTTTGGGTTGGAGTTAATAGACTCCTGACACTTTATACACGTTACCTCCAATCGTTTTCTCGTCAGTCTCAAAGGGCATCAAGAAAAGGAACGGAATCAGAAGAATGAGCAGGACGCCTGGCGCAACAAAGACATGGTTGTAGTAGGTTGATCTCCTTTCGAAAGTCATGCTGTAGGTGATGTCCGGGTAGGGTTCAGGGCAGCATTTGTAGCGCCTTTCGTTGCGCTTGCCCGCGAAGTTGTTCACCTCCCATTCGTCGTGCTCTTGGAAGACATTCAGGTCTGGAGTGCTGGAGTTTTCGTACATTTGCAGATCGAGCTGCGAATAAAAGAACGAAAAAGAGCGGTGAATCTCACACCTAGCTCGTCCTCCAATGACATCGTGTCGTACTTCAGCAATCTACTGTTTGCATCATTAAAACGTGTTGGCAAATTGTAAAATAAACATGACTTTTCGTACCTTCGTTCCGTCAAATGTCCAAGATCCGAATTTCAATTCGCATTTGTGGCTGTCCCTTGGAAATCTAAACAGGTTGATGGTGCAACTAGACTTCAGTTGCTGAATGGGAATCCATAGAATGTCTCCATTAGAGTTGACAACGGCGTTCGGACGATGGGCAAGACCGTAGGTGCGGTCGGCGCTGAAAATGAGAGATTCGGATGCAAGATTTGCACAGAATAGAACCGAAACCAGTGTCAATGATTTTCGCCACAACGATCATTATCATGTATTACTTGCAGTGGAGAGGCACTGCTTGACAGTGCTTACTGTTGCAATTATGTGAGAGTATCCGTGTTGGATATTTTCTCATGAGGCTGACACTTACTTGTTGTATAGCATTACATCTGGTGTCCATAGGTTTTTCGAGGAAACACGAATCTGTTTTTCTTTGCCGTACGCATTGGGGTCCCACTTGAGCCGATGGTCATTCCAGAACTAAATCAAGCACAGAACTATTAACATTTAACTCACTGATGTTTACATAGTCATTTGGAGGCAGCTGTACTTGGTAGGCCTATTATCTAATGCATTTGTGAGCCCATAACGGTATCGCGTTCTCTTTTCTTCTATGTAATTACCAGAAAGTTGATGACAATATCTGCCGCGGTTGTTTTTTAGCCAGCGCCGTTTATCTGCCTTGAGCATTATGCCAAGATAACAGGGCTGATGTCAAGCGGATACTAATATTGTACTAAAATATTGCGCGTTACCAGTATATATCTGGGCTACATATAGCTAAAGTTAAAACCTTCATATACATGTACACCTACGATCAATCTGCCTTTCAGCATTTTCATTACATTGCCACATATTACTTTCAAGAAGTAAGACGACAACTTCATATCGATTTCGACTACATGAACATGTTTCAAACATTAACCAAGCCCAGACAGTTTTCATCGCATTTTCAAGAACTCTGTGTTTTCACGCGGAGATGACAGGCTCTTCTCCCTCTGCGTATATCTAAGCCATATTGAAAAGTGCATCCTGAATGTATTCCCGCAATGTGTGGACAGGGAATGTAGGAAAGTGAAGATGTGCGTGCGTGTAGCATATTCAAGTACTCAAGTACGTAAGATTGAGATTGTACCGCTACTGCGGCATATTCTATAGAAATACTTATTTGTATGCAAATTGTCTAGACATCATGGTTAACCACTGGTGGCCAAAGAAATGCGGTATGTTAAACTAGAGTTTTTCAAATAGATTTATTTGAAAGACTCTGGCTAAACCAAAAGTCCCAGAAGGAAATCATAACGTCCTTTGCATACAGATATGCGCCACATCGGATCGTTTTTGTTAGCCTGTTCTTAACGATGCCGGCAAACAAACATCCATTTTAGCGCCATCTACTACATGTAGGTATTGTTTAAACCGCAAGATTTATCAAGCATCCAGGGGGAAAACATGCATGAATAAGTGACGGAGTATTTCTGGAGGCAGACAAAATCTGCTACTCTTCTTCCGTTTGCGAAGTATGTGCGTCTAAAAACGACAAATGCATACAACCACAATAATGTACCCCGAGTGTTGCGAACACTTACACTTAATTTAAATTCTTGAAAGAATTCTATACAATGTGTGTCGAAAATATTGATGAATTAACTTACATATCTGACCCAGACGTTCAGCGTCAAACATTGGTCCTTTTCGTCCTGTAAGTGTTGAAAAGAAAAGTCATCATCCAATAAATATAAGTATGTATATATATAAATCGTGCCTAATAATCATGACAAGCTTGCACCCAATAACCCTGGCACTGGTGCATATTCTTGAGATGGCCCCTGGTAACTTTCCACCGCCATCGGCGGACAAGGAGTTGAAGGAGGATGAAAACCGACATTTATATGAAAGGCGCTCTGCGGTTTCCCATGCACGGGCTATTGGTGATAATATTCTGCCTCCTCGAATACCAGAGTCAGTTATATGCTCCTCCCCTTTCACTCCTCTTCTGATGATAGAATAACTGTGGCTATGATTACAATATGCTTTTTAAAGTATTACATAACATTGCTTATAATGTAATGTCTCCTGTTTTTAGCATAATTGTCTTAAGCTGACTTACCAAGTCTGCTATGCTTATCAAAGCAACGCCAAATTTAAGGGTAAGGGTAGAGTCCATACTTTTTCTAGGGATGGTTGTTGGGTCATAATCTTTGAAAATTTCCTTTTTTATTTGAGCCTCTTTCGTTCCTTGGCCGAAAACTGAAATTGCAAAAGAAAGGCAAATCAATGTTAGGGAAAACTTTCTATTTTGAAGAGCTCTGGAAAGGCTGGGTAGGGAAGTAGTATAAATGCTCAGTGTGCTTTCAAAGCAAGGATGTTCGGTTGTGGCCAACCCATACCAACAATACGCTGCCATACGCTGAAACTTTCAACGCCATGTTGGAATAACACAGTCGTAGCGGACTGGTGAAAGCACTTCAAACCGCGCTAACATGAAGTGAAGTGCTCTTCAGTGATTTGGTGGAATCGGAAATCGTTTGGTGCGGAGTTTCGTCGACTGGTATGAAAAATACAGTAGCGTGTAGAAAATACCCACTGCTTTATTACACCGAGGAAGTTTTTCACATGTTTTTCTGTGGACATCTCTCATGAATATTCACAGTGAAAAACTTTCTTGATATGGCTCTGAGCTGTTAGCTATTAGTACTTATAATTGAATACCAAATATTTTCTGCTAGAATACGGACATCGCGATGATTTTTGCTATGAGGACACTTGGCGTTGAGTAAAGAACTTGACTCCAGAATTCATAATTTCTGCATTTCAATTAAAATAACACTCGGACAAATTACTTGTATAGAAATATATAAAGTTGAAATGGTACTCTCGAGATACGTAATCCTCGGTATAATTCATATCTACGAGCTCTTGCGAATATCATATTTTAAACTTTACAAAATGAAGACGTTGACAAAATATGATGGTATGTAGAATAACATTTTCAGACAATTTGGATGCCATTGGGTTCATTAGCGTTGATTTGAGCAATCGTGCATTTGGTTATTTGAACAAACTGAATGAAATCAAATTAAAACACTGCAAACCCGGCATGTCAGCCCGTGACTAAACTGACTAAACGATTATTTTCAAACATGAACACACATTCAAAATGTGCATGTATTACTAACGGTTTTTAAATGAGATCAAACATACCATTATTCAAATTTGATTCCCCTTCTGTGGGATTTTTAAGTTTGTTTATCTACTGTAGTGCATCAGGGATAGCGTGTAGATCGTTTTTATCATTATTATACGATCGTAGTCATCATATAAACCGCTATTTTTCATTTGGTCATTTTGATGCGGCGCCGACTCATTGAGAGGATTTTGGTGGGACATGCCATAATACTAAATTTCGAGAAAAACAGCCCTTAGTTTTCATATTACACTTTTCTTTATTCATGAGATTCGTGTATCGTTTCGTCAAACACTATGAGTAACACGTATAAGAAGGGGCGTATTGCGAATTAGGAGTATGACGCGTTTTTCTTGACTCGTAGTATATACAAGACTGTATATTATGTTTCTATATGGAGTGTCCAGTGCATCGGCTCATCACGATAGTACGAAACATCACAAACAAAGGCTCAGAATGCCAGTGTTTGCGATCTGTCTGAAGATATTAGTCAGTGTAGAACTACAAATAAGTTTCCCCTGCTGGGATCATCTGAACTGCTGTACGATATTGCTCGACGCCGGATGAAGTTGCAAGGGAAGTGGACATTTAATCAAACTTCGTTCAAAAGCCGTTTTCCTGAGTAGGCTCGTGGGACAGAATTCCATTTTACACCAGGCATGCCATGCCAGCCTGAGGACAGAATATGTTTGATGACAGCAACTCGGTCGGCCTACGAGTTGTACATATCCTTATCACAGCATCTAGTGGTACTTCAGAATACGCTGCCCTTATCAGGAATGCAGTTGTGGGTGAATTTAGTCAGGTGTACAGTTTTTAACGCCCCTTCGGTTAAAGTGTTTTACAATATTGTATGGTCACGTGACGGATTAAGGTATGGCCCATCTATGGAGACCTATGACATTCAATACGCTCAGAGATTCAGAGCGTGTAAGTATTAAAATCTTTGTCATCGGACATTTTATCCTACCACTGACACTGCACAAAAACATTTCAGCCAAGTACCTTCTAGGCTAAAATTCATAACAGTTAACCTCTATAATGGAAACGTATGGAGTGGCTAAAAACTCCATTTGATGCCGAGCAATGTAGCACTCCCATTCCGATGTAAATATTACTTTCACTATTATAGAACATCAAGTGAATTTCCAATAACTGTAAATTTTGACTCGTAGAAGTGCTCTTCTGTTGTTGCAATTTGTATCCGAACATGTATGTCTCTTCAAATAAATAATTTCTGAAATGCATGTAAAGCATTGTGGCCTTTGAAACAAAAAGCAATGTAAACTTGGATGATTGCTGAGTAAATCTTAGTTTTGTAAACTTTCTACATGTATTAATAGAATTATTAATTAGTGAGTGAAGAGCAGACAGTCAACAAGGACAGTATCGTATATTTAGTTCTACAATCAGCTGCATCATTTGGCGACTGTAATGTCGGTTAAGGAGCTCACTTTCATTATCATAATCCAGCCAAATGCATCCACAACACGTTCCCCACACCAACAACAAGGAGAGTGTAGAGAGCTGGTTGCCGAGCACTTCGCGGCGACGCATGGCAGCCTCCTTAACTGTTGTCAAGAAGTCAGTGGAATTTGATGCGGTTTTGACGCGTGCCAAGAGTCCGAAAGGAACCAAAACTAACACTACCTTGTGCAGGGTGTAGTGGATGGCAACCGCAGGTCGGCACCGTTGACTACGGTTCGACGATATTAGAGATTGAAAGGGACGGGTGAATGACCACAGATTTGATCATCTTCACACAATCAAATGAGCATAGTAGCCTCAACGGATGCATGGTTGTGGGACATGATGGTGATGATGATGATGATGATGATGATGATAATGGTTAACTGATCTATCTAGTGAATAATCAATATTGTTATTATAGTTTATTTAACATTTTTTTACATGGAGCTATGATCTTTAAGACAATCCCTCGGCTGGTTGCAGGCCCAAAGCTACATCGCACATTGAGTCAGGGAGTTTTCACTAACTACTATACTTCTCACATTAATGATGATTTAATTCAATAACGCATCCATTAGCAGCTGGAGCATGATTGAAATCAAAACACAATCCACCGGGGAATACTTGTAGCGTGCCAAAACTAATGCATATCCTAGTTTTAACCCCGCGCCTATCTTGTTAAAGGTCTACGGGGTCTCGTGTTCATTGTATTTTCTTGTGGCGCGAGTAAATAGAAATAAACACCGCCGTATAGTGCAGTTACTATATATGCACACAAGTTCGCTGCAACTTGTTATTTATACTGTACATGTAGTGACTGTATTTGTATATCAGTCTACAGAGTGGCTTTGTTAAAGATTTGTATTCAGTACCTATTCACACAACAGAAAATTTTCAAGTTCAAGTTTAGATATGTGAGCGAACGGAAAAGGCCTTCAACGGACGTGAGTTAGTTTTGATTACGGGTCCTAAGAGCACTTGACTACGTGTTTTAATTCAGTAACGGTTACCGTTAAATTGTTTTATAAATTACTACGTTACTATGCCGTCGTTTAAACAGTTTCTGTACTTTGAAGTTACTGACTAGCCGACGTTGCTAAAACAGTTGCACCCGTCAATTAAGCGGACAATAATTGTAACAGCTTTTCAAATTCGTCATTTTCTAAAAACAACTTTGCACCCAACTACCGTGTGGACCTCTTTTTACCCACGCGATCCAAGCGCACTTCAACCAATATGCAGCAGCTTTACTCCACTCAAAATGGCATTCACATCAACTGAAACAAAGCAGCCACTAAACTTTCAGTTTCATGTACAAATCGACCAGGCAACGCAATCTACTCGTATTGTTGCTAATTACATAGATTTATAAACTTTTTTCTCTCATGATTTTATTTCAAATACAACGTACAGTCAAATTCGACATACACGAACCAAATGCACATGTCCTTGCACATGTAAGTACTGTAAGTGGCAAGGAACAATGAATTGTACCAACCTCTGATTTCACTACACCTTTGATAATACACACGATACTGTCCGATTTCATGAATATTAATTTGTTGAACTGAAGTTACTTATTCTGAGTGAATATCAATATTCGAACTAAGTTCGGAAATTTTGAAGTGGCATGGTTTGTGCGGCGGAAGGCATGAACAATGGATGTTATTTGAAAAGCTCGTACATATTTACGTTGTCTAAATTGAATGCTGCCAACCAATGTGAAGTACTTCAAACTTGATTTGAAATATGCGAATGGGGAAATACTAGTATCTCAGCTTTCGTAATGCATACTCCTTTACACTGAATTTCACTTTGCAGTCATATAATCATGATACAAGTTTACTTTACTTTAAGTGTTAATCTGCATTAAACAGCCTGAGTTATAGTGTACTAGTATAATCCTCCAAAAAAAATTTAAATCATTGGCCTACAACACGTGTGTCGTTTATTGTTACTTCTTACTTCTTAATACATGTACTTGCGTTTAAGAGTCTGACTTGTCCAGCCGCTCGACCGGTAACCTCGGCAAATTCAAGATTATATGCGAAGTGTTTGCCGAACGATAAGAAACCTACTAGTAAGTAGCTTGAAGTAGGATTCTTCACGGAATACAACACCGCTTATAATTTGATGTCAATTCTATAATGCAAATCTGCAGATAATACGATGGAGAAGAAGGGGGGGGGGGTTGCCCACTGGTGATAACAAAAACACATTGAGGTAATGCGTTTTTGGTGAACCAATAGTATACACTGCGGAACCGTCAACTCGGAATGAAGTATTCCTTGTTGCAATAATAAAAGGAGAGACCACATCACTTCTGAAGCCGAGGAGCATACCGAAACTATCACTGCTGTCCCACATCATAAGTGAAATTAAAATTGTCTTAGTTAGAAGTATTATTGGATAATTGTATACATGTTCGGTATCTTCAAAAATGTCCTGTAATACCATATCGGAAGCAACGCTATGGTGCAAGGGCAAAACAACGTTTGAAGTTGCCAGCTTCCATTGTGTCCATCCGAACAAAGAGGTTGGATGCATGTACAACCAGCACATCCATCCGGGCATCACGCGGTACCGCACTGGTAGCAGGCCGCGTTGCTTCAAAGCTTCAACGGCAAACTGTAGAAAAATAACGAAACAAATTCCAAGTACTCACCGCTGATGACTTGCAATAAAATTGTAATCGCCACGACGGCTCCTAAACCCGCGGTCCACGCCATTTTAGCCGTTTCCGAAAGAACTTACAGCAGGATGACAAGAGATGAAAGCCAAGGGGTCCAGCGGCTGCGTGGTCAGGCTGTTAGGCAGGGCGTGGATTACGATGACGTAGACGCATAATTTGAAATGTTAATTATATTGATGGCTTCTGTTATGGGATGTCTCGAGGTACGCGTGTTTCAAACGTTCCTTGCAGTCAGTAGTTAAACATTTCTAATTCAAATTTGATGTTTTACTTAAGGTTTAGCATGTTTTTAACGAGATTTTCGATACAGTTATGGTCGTCAGATGGCCTGGCCTATCAACTTGGTCAAAATCCTAATAAGATTCATGACATTCTTATTTAACCTGGTTAAGACCTATTCAGTTATTTCATATATTAGCACATGGACAGTCTTAGCACGAGATTTCAACGAAGAATCATGGAAAGATGTTCGTGTATACAAAACTGACTTTTACCTGGGCATACCACGAAAAGTGAAGTCCGAACTTGCACAATTCTAGTTACTGACTGATGTTTCAATGCCAAACATCACGGATTTAAAACTAGATGTTTGCGTGTCAATACTGGCAAAGAAAGTGTTTTTCTCTGCAATTTCGGAAGAGCTGGACTGCCCTGGCCAAAACTATGCACTATTCCTTAATGCATGCCTGGCGGCGTTTTACGGCAACAGTGTATATCGAATAAAACGTGTTTTCCGAAATATCCGATTAGACGTCGCTTCGTTTTATCACTAACACTTTTATTTATTTTTTGTTTAAAATAAGGCTTATTCAAGGTATACAACTTGTCACTTCCTCTTGTGTATTAAAAGATTCATCAAGCAGTCTCCCAGTGCAAGTATGCCGCATGACAGCTAAGGTATTCAATATACGGACGCTCGCTACATGCTACTAGTAATAATGTCTCGTGAATCATAAGTATTTTTCATTTCCTCGCCCAAAATGTTGATCAATATATCTTACACAATGCTTGGTATGTCTGCCTTGACGGAGAGTCAGTCTTCGCATATGAAGTACGTGACGCCTCCGCTAGGCCGGAAAAGAGAAAGTTCGGTTTCTTATCGGCGTTGATCAGTAAGTCATGTAACTTGTCGAGGATTGGATCAAGTCACAAAATCGTATTATACGGTATTTCCCATTGGTCCAACGGTTGCACAAGAACGATGCTCTTGTTATTCTTCTTGACACGCCAGTGAGTGCTTTCTTGACCTTTATAAACATGTGCTGATTGACCGCACCACAGCAACACTGTGCATGGTCTCTCTAACAGCAAGCACCCTGTGTTTTGACAAATCTTTATAGTCATGTCCGGGGTCTTCGAATCAAGGGCTACATACAGTAATGGCCTGCTGTAGACACAGCTTTAGCTAACCTTATTTGCATTGAGAAAAGGCCTTTCAAAAGAGCTTTCTTAAGAAAATTTTTAACAGCCAATCGGCGATGTTAAGGAATCGGCCCGAGGAATTAATTTGATGCTGCCTTAGCTATTAGTTTAAAGTAAATTCATCGGAAGCTTGGCGAATGTAGTTTATAGCATATCGGGTGTGACCCATGGAGCAATTCTTCAAGTAGACACACATGTAGGCGCACACAGCGTGCAATATAGTTGTAATATGAGACCAGCCATGTTTTATCGATAATAACCTCAGTTCAACACAGCATATGTTTTGCTAATGTTACTCAGGTTGGACTCAAATTTTGCGAGGAAGAGATTGATACATGGTACACGTAGCCTTGACGACGCAATTATTAAAAGTAGACCCCTTTGTTAGACAGTTGCGTCCATTTCACGGTAGTTTTGCTATGATTCAAGATTTATCTGTTGCTCTCTGCTGTTCCATATACAATGAGCAAATACCATATAGTTTCGCCGATCTAAGACCGTTTTCCAAATATTCATCACCGCCGAATCGCAGGCGCCTCATGAAGTCTGATAAAGTGACTCCCATGTGAACTTTGCAAAATACATATTACATGTATAGCACGATAGGTTCATCTCGCCTGCTTTGTCCTTCTGTGAGAGGACCAAGCAGTTTATGTACGGGTTTAGGCGCGTAATTTGGCCCTTTTGATGAAAAATCCCGAAATTGCACCTAGGCCTAGCGTAAACTGTCAAAAATGGCGAACTGTGAATGTACCTAATGGGCCTCTTCGTACTCCGTCATGGTAATGGGCAATTGGGCAATTGGCAGTCACATTAGGATAGGCATATACTTGCAAGTCCAATGTTGTTGGGGGGGGGGGGTTACTTAGTATATGCTTGCCAAAGTCTTTACAAGGATAATTAGCACTAATTGTTCCAACCTTAGGGAATGCATCGGTGAACCAGAAAGTTTGTTTGGAAGGTCCAAATTAAAAGGAGTCAACCCGGAAATAAGACTACCCGAGGTCAGGCTGTTTTGTGGGCTCTGATATAAATATATCCATTGCTTGGCTAGGTGTCCCACCCATTTCGTAAACGTGAAGTTTGGATTTCAGTTTTGAACATGCCAGATATTTCCTAGTTGAATTGAAGCATTCTTAAAATGGCGAGCAGGGAACTACTTCTAACCATTTGGATTTTATTAGCCTGTTCGAAATTTCCAGCTAATGCGCTGAGCGAATCTTGTAGCCTTCAGGGTGCGAAATGCAACGACATAGGAGATTGGTGCCCAGAATGTGACCCGGATTACTGCATGACCTTTGGCGCAACACAATATCCTAGGCCTGGTACAGGCTCCTGCCATATCCTGTCTTCACCTAATTTGACCGTGTGCTTGGAGGAGCCGCAATTCCTGCAATTTCACTTCAAGGGCGCGATATTCGAATCGGAAGACTGTGTTAAGGTGGAGGTAACTTTAAGCTCCAGGCTGTGTAATGACTTGAATTCTCCGGAAAATGATACAGAGACGGAGACAGTTTTCGAGAAATGTGGTTCGGTGAATGAGTTTGTCTTTCGAACCGTCGAGCCCGGGTTTACCATAAGCTTCATACAGAATAGTTCCACGGGAAAAAATGTTGACTACAGTGATATTGTCGAGATTGGGCGTGGACGATACAGGCAGCCCTCGGTGACCGAAAACCCCGAATGTAGCTGCCCCAATGGTTTCGTGAGATACGGCTGTAGTTGCTATAGCTTGTTCGTAAATGACGGTGTGGACACCTGGCTTGACGCGGCGAAAAACTGTTCAAGTTATGGTGGACACTTGGTTAACATCAACGGAAAAGACGAAATGAGGATGCTTAAGGACTTTATGAGAACCGTCTGGTGGGAAAAGATCTACGTCAATAAGCCTTTACCATGGACGTTCATTGGACTTGATAACAAAGCCCAGGTTAGTAGTCGTTGTCTCATTTGGAAGCCATTTTGTTCTTTTTCATGCCAGTGACACACTTTGGCCAGATTTCTCCCAATAATTTCCCTCCTTGCATAGTCTTGCACGCAATTTACATTTTCCGTGAGGCTCATTACTCATAACATTCAGGTTGTCCTAAAAAGTAACGAATGAAGCCAGCAGCTTAATTGTGTATCCTATTGTCATCGACCGAAAAAACTTCTGAAAAAGCCAAATCATATACTCTTAGAAAGAAATAATATGTTGAGGTTTTAAAAAACCTTGAATGGTTTTTGGCCGACAAGAATTCTGCACTCCGCAGATATGTTTCGGTAAGAGCTGAAAAAACCTAATGGTTTCTGAGATATTGAAAAATCTCTAAGGGTTTTTCACTTCGCTGAAAGACCTCTACCTATTTGTGTTGACCGAAGGGGTTTTCAAGAGCTCAAACCTGCAAAGAATGTAGATTTGAGTGGTATTTAACAAAGGGAGGATCAATTAGACATTCCTCAGTCTTAATGACCCGAATATCTTGTTCCTTCTTTGCCCTCGGCCAAGTTTATACAGTCCTAATCATTATACTTGAATACATGTATAGGCATTTCAATGTTCGACAGCATGTACATAAAATTGCGTTTGATCGACGACCGTCAAATGTTGTCTTGAACCTAACCGATAGAAATGCTGGCCAATCACGGATGTAAATATTCGTATGATTGTAACCCAAGGCATATCGTCTGGGTTGATCCCTGAAAGAAGCTTGTCAAAATAAGCCTCGACATGATGGCTATGCAGCGAAACGATATCGCTCAAGCGAAACACAGGAGTTAATTTGCACTACCACCCGTCATACCCGTCTACGGCCTTCATGGTACATTTATGTTTTATCCCCTATCCCGGCTTCTTTAATCCCTTGATACATGTAGTTAGTATGACAGTTGAGGTGTGTAATTTATATAGGGTTCCCGAAGTAAATGGCTGAACGATGATTTTTATTCACCATGAAGAGTGGATGTCATCGAAGCGCTGCTAATTGGAACACCTTACAAAACATTATTTCCAACAACCATTTATTTTTTCTTGTAGCTTGGTTATTTTCGATGGCAAGATTCCAGCCCAGCCACCTATGCTGAATGGTTTCATCCAGCCTACGCGAGCTCAGTGCCTTTGATCCCGGGTCACCAGCTCAACTTCCAGCCCTCCGAGGACCCCGAACATCAGTGTACGTTCATCTATTTCAACTACGAAAACCTAGCAGGCAGCACCAACTGGTTTACTATTCCGTGTAACCAGAGCTTCAGTCCTTCGTCGAGGATATGTGAGGTAACAGCAACTGGAGCGCAGGCTATCGTACCGCCTACGATAGCTCCATCTGCTGACCCTTTCGTTCACACTGCCTGCGAAGATAACTGGGCGATGCGGAACGGGCGTTGCTTTATGCTCTTTACCGTAACAACGTCCGAACTCAGCCAATTCGAGACATTGTCAGCTCTTGAGCAAGAATGTGCAAAAATGAACGGAACAATAGCATCAGTTGCTAAAGGGAATAAATATATTCTGAAGGACTTGCTCAAGACTTGGAAACAAATCAAACCGTACGGCAACACTTTAGCAAAAGTTGACTCAAATTATGACATCATAACACCGCTGCCATCGCTCTCGGAATATTTGGACAACGAATTCCGTAAAGAGTACTATGTGAGCGACCAACAGGTCCAAGGGGATGTTACGTACAAGGAAATACCGGATTATTTCCCTGCGATACGGAATATAGTCTGCGAGAGACCTGCGCATAATGTCACAGTTAGTGTCGAATGCATGGACATGCAGTTCAAATGCACTGACGGCACGTGTATCTGGCAGGCTCATGTCTGCAATGGATACGCCGACTGCGCAGACAAATCTGATGAAATAGGTTGCAAAGTTGATGAAAACGATCTTAAGTTTACGTGTAGAAGTGGGGAGAAAATTCCTGTGTCGAAATTCTGTGATCACGGCGAAGACTGTTTGGATGGGTCCGATGAATCTGCATGTATTTACTCCGGTTGTCCTCCAAACAAATTTGCGTGTACTGATATTGGCCAAGGTGAATTCTGCATACCTAAGTCGCAGCAATGCGATATGGTGGAACAGTGTCCCGATGGAAGAGATGAGATTGGCTGCAACTGTACTGAATTCAGCTGCAGCAACGGCAAATGTATCCCTAATTCCCATGTCCATGACTTGTACAATGACTGTGGGGGTGAAGAATCCGAAGATGAACTCTTAACTGCTGCTGATATTTGGAGAGGGTACCTGCTTGCTCAGCGTGTAAACCAGACCGGGGTATTCCAAGATGTGAAGATTGATCCCTATTGTTCCGATTCACTGGAGTCACGATGTCGAATTGGTCATTCGAAATGTTTTAAACGAACAGAAGGATGTATCTACGATTATGGACAGCATGGTGAAATGTTGACATGCCGGGACGGCAGCCATCTAGACAACTGTCATAAGTACGATTGCCCTGGTATGTATAAATGCCCTGGTAGCTATTGCCTTCCAATCCGCAAGGTATGCGACGGGCATTGGGACTGCCCTAACGGCGAGGAAGAAGAAGGATGTAGCTCTGTTCCGACATGTCCTGGTCTCTTTCATTGCCAGGGACAATCTTTCTGCATCCCGCAATCAGAACTCTGCGATGGTATTGTTCAATGCCCATTTTCACGAGATGACGAACAGTACTGCCCTATTGTGAGCACGCAATGTCCTATCGGTTGCATGTGCACCCCATTCAAGACAGTCTGCGAAGGAGCTATACTAAGTTCACTCACTGGTATTCCACCAAAGACCCGTGTGTTATCGATCACGAACTGTAATCTAAATCTTACAGATGCAACTTTCAGTGACTATCCCTATCTCTATTATCTCAATCTTTCGAACTCCAGTATCTCTGAGATAGGTCCAGGCACATTCTCTAGACAACGGAACCTTCAGCTTCTTGAGATAAGTCAAAACAAAATCAAACGCATCTCAAAGGATACGTTTGCAGCCCAGTCCAATCTTCTTTTCCTTGACCTGCGTGATAACGAAATTGGTAACCTGGATTCTAATTCGTCACTCACTGGGCTATCAAAGTTAGAAACACTATTATTACAACATAACAGTATCCAGTCCGTCACTGATGCTAATTTCGCCCCCCTCGCTTCCTTGAAAATGTTGGATCTTTCTGACAATGACTTAACAGCTCTCCCGCCTAATCTCTTCATTGGTACACCAAGATTAGAAACACTTCTCTTACAGAACTGTAGTCTAAATTCGATAGATAACAACACTTTCGTTGGCTTGAGTCATCTCTCACTGCTTGATATAAGGAATAACTCATTGGGTGACTTGACTTCTGAAGTCTTTAAGCCTCTGCACCTTGACAACTTAAAGACAGACAGTTATCAGAGTTGTTGTGCAGCAAATCACCATACGAATCAATGCACCCCGGGAGCAGGACCATATGCTATTTACAACTCATGCACAGACCTTATTGCCATTTATCCACTGCAGATTATTGTATGGATTCTTGCTGGCTTGGCTGCGTTTGGAAACCTTGTCGTGTTGATAGTGATGTGCTGTCTGGTGAGGAAGGATGGAACTGTCGCCTGTATTATTCTCAACATGTGCGTTGCTGGCCTGCTGATGGCAGCCTACCTGTTCATCATAGCAACCTACGACTACATCTACAGAGGTTCCTACCTTGATCACGATTTCGAATGGAGATCATCTACTCTATATAGAGTGGCTGGGTTCTTTTGTTTCGTCTCCTGTCTTCTCTTTGTCTTTGGGTTATTCGTTTTTGCTATTGAGCGAATTCGGGCTGTCACCAGGCGCTACGCAGACATGAAAATGTCGCTGATAGCTGCTGTCATCGTTTTCATCTTAGCCTGGCTAATATTCTGTGTCGCCGCTGCTATCCATTATATCCTAAACGAATTCGGGATAACTTATTTGTGGATTCAAGACGCTGGCCTAAGCACCTACTACGGAAGTGTCGCGACGCCATTTTGGGTTTTGGGAAGTCTGAACATCTATAATGGTGTCTTCCTAGGCTTCATCGTTTTTCTCTTACTGCTGACTCTGGTACTTTTCCTTGCACTGTGTTGCATTAGAGACAGGGGAGATGGACACGAGTCGAGATTTGCCAAGGCTCTGTTCCTGATTTTCATACTGAACTTTATCTGTTGGATTCCGGTTGCTGTATTCCAGTTCATTGCTATGGCTGGTTTATATGTTCTGCCGGTCGAAGGCGCTAGCTGGATTGCTCTCCTCATCATTCCCTTCAATGCAGCAATAGATCCGTACCTTTACATTATCATCTGGTGCTGTACCCGCCATAAGAAGATGAAGGGAGGATATGGGTACTCACTTGGGGACGAAGAGATGGATGACGAGAAAAAACAATCAGACTCGTTCTTCGATCCATCTTCCAACGGAGGGAGAAGCAAGGCTCCAAACGGTGGGAAAAGACTCTCTGGAATTGAGAATGCAGCTTTTGGTAATGAAAATGCATTTACTCAAATTGACGCGTATGAGTCGGAACCTATTTATGAAAACATGCTGCAAAGAGATGGTGCGGCAGGCGTTGAAACTGCCCCAACTAGAGATCTCATCGTTACCGGCGAAGAGAGATTTGGAACTATTAAAGGCAAGGTACAGAAAGGGCCTGACTTTGTGAACCCTGTGTTTGATGACATCGGTGGCCAAGGTGACCTAGAGTCTCCCATTGCTGGCACTGGCGGTGATGTAGATGCAGATGCAAGTGTTAGAGCAGAAATTCCAGTTGTTTTAGGAGCCGCTTCTGAACCACCCTCTTTCAAACCACCTCCTGTTGAGGACTTAAAGTTGAGAGGTTCGCTCCCGGACATGCCGGATAGACAAGCCAAAGGAAAGGCAGGAAAATCGAACGATATTGCTGGCGTACATGCGGGAATATGTTACCCGGATGTAGAGTCAGATGCAGAGATGATTGTGTGCGATGATGGACCGTACTTACCAGACGGTGATGTCAGCATATCGAGGAACGCTGAAGTGAAAGCACGAATTCCCCGAAACGACATACAAGCAGCTGGAAATTTAGATATGAACCTGGAACCTAGGATGGATGTACCAACAGATGCTAAACCAGATATGTCATTGCCTGAGGTTGGCTTACATGACGATATCGTCATTGCAGCTGCTTCACCTTCCGTGAAAGTCAAAGGAAAATCAAGGAAAATTAAAGCTGATGTACCGAAAACTGAAAAGTCTAAGAAGAGGAAATCAAAGAATAAAGAGCCGAGCATACATAGAGCTGCAGTTGACATCAATGACGTGCCAGTGACAGCTGTATCCGCTGGCGTCGCTGTGGACAAACCAGACACAGAGACCGGGCTGAAGACTGGTTTGCCTGTAAATTACGTGCCGTGCTTGACTCCCATTGCTAAACCCGAAGCTTCAGTTGAGGTCGAAGCGAATCTTGACAGAGGTGAAATTATCGCCAATAGGGACTTGCCTGAGTTGAAAACGAATGTTCCTACTGTCAGCATTGGCACAAATTGGGAGCTGCCAGAGATGAATGCTGTATCTGCCGAGCTCGAACAGTTGAGTTCAACCGCTCCTATCATACCAGGAAAGGCTATCCGTATTCCAATGCGCACTGACCTTGATGTTGAGTTTTCTTCTGTTGCAAGTCTCGAGAAATCCACCACATTGCCAAATATCGACTCCGATATAACCCAAGAAGTCGATATGGATATAGAAGCTGAGCCTGTCATGTTGAATGACAGTGCGCCAACCATGCCAAACTTTGGCCTCAGAGGTGGTACTGACCTACATTCTGCTACTGCAGATTTAGACAAGCCTCTGTCTGTAGAAGCTGACTTCGAGGTGGAAGCCGTACCGGTGCAGTTCAACGACAGTGCCCCCACTATGCCAGAAATGACTGGTCTGACCTCTTACTTAAAGCCGGATATTGAATTACCACATCTGCCCAATGCTGAAGGCAAGGTTGATACGCCAGCTATAACTACTGAAAAAATCGCAAAGGATGTTGATCTGGAAGTCGAAGCTGAGCCAGTCGAATTGCAAGAGGCAACACCAGCTTTACCATCAGCTAAAATCGGATTGGTGGCCCCGAAACTTGATGTTGAGGGCAAAGAAAAAAGTCATAAGCACAAACACAAGCACCGAAAGCACGATAAAAAGCATAAACACAGGAAATCAGCGAAAAACGAATACGAATTATCGAGCGACGTAGGTGGTTTGATTCCGTTATCAGTTGATTTGAATGATCTACAAGAGACAAATCTTGATCCACCAAGTGAGGGCCGTCGGACAAGTTACACATTGACTGACATACCGACAGCTGTTGATGATAACATAGTAGTTCCTGATGTTGATACACCAATAGCTGCTGCCAAGATTGGGTTTACAACAACTGCAGATGCCAAAGTTGAAGTTCCTATAGTTGAGGCCCCAACAGCTGCGGATACAGAAGTTTCAGTTCCATCAGTAGATTTACCAACAACTGCAGATACAGATGTTTCAGTTCCATCAGTAGATTTACCAATAGCTGCAGATACAGAAGTTTCAGTTCCATCAGTAGATTTACAAACAGCTGCAGATACAGAAGTTTCAGTTCCATCAGTAGATTTACCAACAGCTGCAGATACAGAAGTTTCAGTTCCATCAGTAGATTTACCAACAGCTGCAGATACAGAAGTTTCAGTTCCATCAGCCGATATGCCAACTGCTGCAGATGCCAATGTTGATGCTCCTATCCTCAATATACCAATAGCCGTCGAAAACAAGCTCGGAATTGCAGATGTGAAATCACCAATAACTCTGAATGCCGAAGCTGAAGCGCTGGCAATAGTACTACCAACAATTGTGGACGCCAAGACTGAATTACCTAGAATCGACAAGCGCTTGCCATTAACTCTTCATGCAGAAGCTCCTTCACCAACAGATGAGATCCTTGCCGATGCCAATACTGATCTCCCAAGATCTGATATTCAAACCGCAATAGATGATATGGTTGACCTCCAGGAAGATGTTATGCCTTCCACTATTGATGCGAATGCTGAAGTCCCTCCCATTTCACAAGGAACTGTTGATGCCAATGTCGATTTACATCCCACCGACATACCTATTCCTGAGGATGTCACGGCTGATATACCTGAGGTGCCTGATGTCGAAGAGGACTTAGAAGTTGCAGTTGCTCCTTTACAAAATGCTGATGTAAATGCGGCCCCACTTGGCTTGGACAATTCCCTTCCTCAAAACACAAGTGAGTGCATCGTGGTACCACCTGATGCTGACACTAAAGGTGTACCTCTCACATTACCAGACCATAGTCCCCCGGAGGAATTCGTCACCGACCTACCAGAAGTTCCTCATGGAGTTGCCCGTCGTCTTAATTCAGTTAAACACCATGGTCCGACAGCAAGCTTCGATTTGGAAACAGAAGCAGAACTACCTGCACCAGTGGATAACCCAAGGGTACACCACACCTTACCGGAGGAGATCAACCAAGAAGAATTTGAAGTTGATCTGCCAGAGGTACCTCATAGGATTGCACTTCGTATTAGTTCACTGAAGCGTCACGGTCCATCGGCCAGCTTTGACATC
This sequence comes from Lineus longissimus, assembly GCF_910592395.1. NCBI lineage: Eukaryota > Metazoa > Nemertea > Pilidiophora > Heteronemertea > Lineidae > Lineus > Lineus longissimus. The sequence goes on from NC_088315.1 coordinate 6,820,811, forward strand.
GATGAAGATCAAGAAGTACATGTAATACCTGAGAGTAGTTTACCAGTGCATCATGAAGTACCAGATGAGAGCAAACCTGATGAGTTTATATCTGATCTTCCGAAGGTTGCCCCAGGAATCGCCACTCGCCTGAATTCGCTAAAACACCATGGACATACCGATTCGATAGATGAGAATGTCACCACTGTTGATCCACCGGAGGTTCAGCAAGATGCGCCCGAAACAACAAGTGATACCGAGCTAAAAGTCGAAGACAAAGAGAAGCCCACGTCTAAATATCTTCCACGCATGACAAGCTTAGATATTCAGATGTCTTTCCCGGACTCAATTGGGAATGATAAGCTCGGCCAACTTGATATTGCAGAGGAGGCAATTCATCCTGATGTGGATTCCCGTGTAGAATTTACCCCAGATATAGATACACAATGGCCAGAGCCACCTAGTTTTGAGAGAGGTGCTCAGGCAGATATTGTCATAGAAGGGTCAGCTGAGGACAAGGGGGCAGTTGAATTGGAAAGTCCAAGATTTACAACAGGAGACGACACAGATGTGGGCGACAGCGATGATAGCGATGACAGAGAAGGTCGATACGAGTTTATTACTACCGAGCCTAGTGTTGACGTTGAAAACGAAACAGAGCCACCTTCCACCGAAGAGCCTACTGCAAATTTTGATGTGCCCACAGCGGAAACACCAACTGTTAATCAAATAGAAGAGGCCGGTGAGGATATTGTCGTTCCAACTGATGCACCAACTGCAGAGAGTTCAGCTTTAGAATTTCCAGAACTTTTTGGCACGGGTGGCGTTCTTGGAGTAGCAGGTGCAAGCCCGAGTGAGGAAGGAGACATAGTTATTCCCTTAAATGGACCTGCATTCGATGCTGAAGTCCAACCATTTGAAGTACAAGCATCTGAAACAGAACAGACTGTCCATAGTCTGTCCATGGAAACACCAGACTCGAAAACTGATGCGCCAAATGCTCAACCTGAGCAAGACCTCCCCGTTGAATCTTTATCTCCTGTGGCCGAAGGAATTGAACTGAGTGCACCCGAGACTGAGACATTGGAGGACGCGCCAGCGGACGCACACAATCACGTAAAAGAGATCGAGGACATCAAAATCGTCATGAACCCACTTAAATCCCAGACGCTTGAAATGGCTTTGCCTTTTATGCCTATTCAGCGGGTCAATAGCATTGGTGAAACTGCAGTAATGAAACCAGCTGATAAACAACCGAAGGAAAGGGTAAGGGCATTAAACGAGACAGACGAAGAGCCAGCTTCAATAGAGTCTGAGACTGAGACATTGGAGGACGCGCCAGCGGACGCACACAATCACGTAAAAGAGATTGAGGACATCAAAATCGTCATGAAGCCACTTGAATCCCAGACGCTTGAAATGGCTTTGCCTTTTATGCCTATTCAGCGGGTCAATAGCATTGGTGAAACTGCTGTAATGAAACCCGCTGATAAACAACCGAAGGAAAGGGTAATGGCATTAAACGAGACAGACGAAGAGCCAGCTTCAATAGAGTCAGCCACGGTACAGAACGTAGAATCTGCTCGTACAAGTCCAATAGAATTGGCTCCGGTTCCAAACGTTAAGTCAGGAAACACGCCATCAATTGGTAAAGTTGAACCTGATGCACAAAACAGATATAGTATTGTGTTGGGGCATGGTGTTATACCCGACAATACCCCAGAAGAGGAATTTGTAACAAAACGACCTAGTATTTCTGGGGGTATTGCTCGGCGCCTGAATTCCTTAAAGCACCACGGTCCGTCCAAAAGCTATGATATCGACGCCAACCCGCCAATGCTACCAGAAATCAGAGAGAGGCATGAAGCACCGGCAGAGAGTCAACAAGACGAATTTGTTTCAAATTTGCAGCATGTTTCAACGGGGATTTCAAATAGATTAAACTCTCTGAAGCACCATGGTCCATAGGTGTCCGGTTATATGCCTGACCCATCTGTCAAAACGGAGATATAGCCATAATCCACTACAAACTAACGGTGGAATTGAGGCCTCGTCTGAGGGGAATTAGGTCAATGCTGCAAGACATTCCGGTGTAGGAAGCTTCGATGACTTGAAAAAACAACCTCACCATCGAAGATCAGGCGTACAACAGTCAAGTATTGCTGGTCGCCGCACACGCTACCCGCAGTGTTTAATCCTTTCCGAGTGATTCTCCTTACGCAGTGGAAGTTGGCCCACCGGATGAAAACAAGCCCGCAAGTCCACTGAAAGTTATGACTTCGATGTAGATGTGGTAATGGGTTGTCAACGAGAGACAAAATCAGTGTACAGGGCAACTCAATCGTATTATTAACTCCTAATTCAAAGACTATTAACTGCAATCATTCTGCAGCATCATTTCGATAACAAGATGAATTTAGTTATATTAAGATAGCTACATTGTGCTTGTACCTGAATGCAAAGATGTACATTGCCAAAGGGATTTTTTTACTTCCAAGTGAGACAATTCAGTGTCACATATACATCTATATAGACTTTATAACCCCTCACCATTACATTAACCTGGTGCTTAATACATGGTAACGGGTAAGAAATATTGAGCTGTTCCTTTAAGGATGCACGAATTCATTTACGCAACCCTCGCAACGCTTTCATACTTAGTAGCACGAGGATTCGGGGTCTCGAACTCTTCGAAAACTTCCTCGATAAAATTCCTTTACATGCCTCGTACTTTGTCGTTCGCGACCATTTCGCGAGGGTTGCGGAAACCTACCTGCCTATCGAATCCGATGTCAGATGGTTGGAACGAAAATGACGTTCAGGCCGGGGGAAATGTTTTTATATTTCCGTGTTTGCAAAAAAACGAATCAAAATATCATGTTAAAATCCCGCTTCATGCCGGAGAGGTCTATTTTTTCTCTCGAACCGTTGTCAGATTTTTAAACCATATCCAAAAAAGAATATCATTACCTCTGAGAAAATCAAGCTTCGCGTATCAACATATCTCTCGCGGCAGAGCGGCTGTGAAGGAGCAGAGAATATTTCGATTCAGAAATATTATGAGACGATAATTGTAAATTCTAAATGATACCATTGTTATACTAATAAAATTATTTTTATACATTGAATTAATTTTGATTTACTTTTCTAAAATATACATGTGGGGCTTTAGGCTAACAGTTGGTACCCAAGCCAGGTATTAACTAATTGATCAGAAGTATAAGTTAGTGAATGCTTTGGACACAGACATGACAGATACATGGATAGCGGATAGTACACACTCTCTTGTGATCAATCAAATGTCTTTTAGCAAAACGTAGTCCACAAGATGACGTGGTAGTTGGATTGTGTGTGATCCGATATTTCCGCCGCCCATTCCTCTCCTGAGCTGGATGCGAGCGATTTCCTGTAACGTGTAATAACCACACCTAAGAAATTTTTCAAGATATTGCTCAATTAAGATAAGATCTGTTCCTCGAACTTGAAGATGCAGACTACGTATTTCTGACCAGGTCATCAGACCTGCTTTTATATAAGTCCTAACAAGTTCGACTAGGCAGGGCTGTAGCGGAACCATCCAGGAGCAGAGGCGTCTACATAAAGGCATGAGGTACGATTGGAGTGATATGGAACGCAACGTCCCTCCAGCCCCAATTAACCTGCAGGCTATGCGCGTTAATATAGGCACAGAGTGTCCACACTGGTGCGGTTTGTTTTCCTCCGCGGCAAGTCTCAGTAGAGTTTCATCCAAAGGAGTCCTCCCATTGAAATATTGGGAGTTGACATCAGCGTCATTTAGCAGTAACAAGTCTACGATACGTATAGTGTCTTTGTTCAACCTGCCTAAGATTGTTATATGAATTACACCCATTCCCTCGCAGTTTGTTTGACGGACGTCCGCGCCCCTCGAAAGAAGTTCGTCAACTATGCGGTACCTCCCATACTCGCAAGCTTGCATTAGCGCAGAAGCAGCGCCCGCAAAAAACGGGTTACCCATCAGCTGATTGACATCAGCTCCTTTGTCCAAGAGTATATTCACCATGTCAAGGTCATCCTGCATGACCGCAGCAATCAAAGGTGTACCCCAGAACTTCGTATATTTCGGCTCAATGTTAACATTCGCACCGTGGTTGACGAGTATTTCAACCGCCGACTTTCTGCCTTTGCGACAGGCAAACACCAAGAGATTGATATCCCCCGCTTTGTCCGGTGAAGCCCCAAGGTTAAGAAGTCTCACCATAAGCCTTTTATCGTTAACACGAAGAGCTGTGATCATACAGTTTTCCAGTTCGTCCAAGTGCATTCGTTGCCTCAAACCACCACTATGTTCCGCTAGACGTTCAATCAACGAGTCCCGGATACATCGTTCCGTGAGGGCGATCCGGCTCGTCAAATCCCCGTGGACCTGGCTCCTGCTCTTTTTTTCCAGCTTTCCAAACTGTTCGGACAACATCTGCCCAATCCTGTTCGCTCGGCATGAAATAGGCTCTTTTGAAAACGTTGCACTCTCGAATAGGGCTTCCGAAATAATGTCTTCATCAGTTTCTGCGTCGACCTGGCAAACGCTTGATCGCTTCTGACCATCTTTTTCTGTGCACGGTGATCTGCTCACAGCCATTTGGACCTAGCAAAGAAAAATAGATGATTTCGCCTTCTGCTTTAAAGGGAGATCTACAGTCTGAACACACGGGTTAATTAAATTAGGCGCGAGGGGGGGGGGCTAAGGCGAAAATAAATGCTTACTTCGTCAGTGTCATTGGCGCCTTTAAGTTCATCGTTCCCCTTTCTTGGAAGGCATGTTTGGAAAACAGAAATGCTGACCCGTCTTTCGCGAAACAACTTCAATGAGTGAAGGGACAGTGGTCGAGACGCATCACATTGCTTTATCATCGTTTCGACCGTGACCCCTGAACTCTGGGCCGGGTCTCTGGCGAAAATATTGTCTTCACGTCCACGGCACAGTTAAAATGTGAGTGATGCATGTCTATTGTCACTTTGACTCGAGTTAGCCTACTTCTTGAACAACAGAAAAACTTTAATTGATAACTGCACATGTCCCTTTAACGTGTCGTGTCCCGGATGACAAGTATTTGTCTCAAGTACTAATGTATCAGCCAAAGCTTATGAATGGACACGACACACGTCTTGCATATTGATTTTTTTTTTCAAAATACAATAAACACCTGAGGAATTGTCGTAAACACTTATTGTAAACTATACACTGTAAGTAATTCTGTCTGGGACAAAGTGATGGCCACTTCACATTGATTTATGGAGATGATCGGGCCACAAAAAACGATTAGTCATCTCACCTAGTCGTGTCTGGCGGGAACTGTACAGGATATAGAAGAAAACACAAAATACGACACATACTGGTTTTAATGGGATGGTATAAAGCATTTATATGTGACCAGTGATGTGCTGGTTACTGCCAATGCACTATGCAGACTGTGGTACATTTATGAACAGCGGATCGACGAAGTGCCATATCTTTCGATCAAAATATCATCTGTTACCTTAACACTACCTCAGAGCATTTTATTGCATACTCCAAGTGTACTCAACATGGCACGGAACCTACAAAAGTGGACTCTCAACCGCCTTGACCATTATAAATCGATAAACGATAAATCAACTTGTCAAAGACAGCACCTCGTTTGAATAACGATTTGATTAGTTTCGTCAATACTTGAAGAAAAAAAGCAAAGATCGTCATGATGAGAGAAGGGAACCTTCATGTGAATATTATGCTCATATTAGAACGTGATAGAGTAGAGTTCTACATTGTGATTCAGTTGGTTACCCATAACCACAGTAGGCTATCATACCTTGCCGAACGAACATTTTCGTTTATTGTGTCAAAATCACGGTGAACTGCAGAATGTGCGTTAATATTTGAATAGGAGGATTTTGAGCAGCCAGGTCGAGGCATGTAGGTTTTGGCAGTAGCTACATTGGCCTCATTATCTATAGCAGCCAAGGCGAGGCTTGCAGGTTTTGGCAGTAGCTGCATTGCCCTCATTATCTATTGCTGCTGCATACTGCACATAGGGACTTACACATCGATACGAAGTTGGTACCAATTAGCGAAACATGGTCACTTGTCATAGTTCTAACAGTTGTTTTATGCTCTGGCCTACTATCGAAATTCCGAAATTATAACCATCCTATCAAAAGCTCTTCAGTATTTACCAATTACATAAATTGTTTGTAAAGTTCATCAGAGTTCGATTATCATCTGCTGTTTTTGAATTAGACGACCGAGAAGGGAGATGGGTAGAATGTTGTTACTTCTTCTGCTTGCCGCAGTCTTTCTAAAGGTTAGTATACACGTCTTGTACCTCTTTTAACAACAATCGATTTGTACGTTAACCAAACAGTAAGAACTGATTTTGGGAACGAGCTCTTCGGTTCAAGGAAGACTACAGTATTTTACAATAATATAGCCGAACGAATTTGCCGTGTTTCTATATTACAATTCACTCCTTTCGTTACAAGGTCAGATCAGATGAACCAGTCTGTAACGGCATTTGGTCACCTGGAGATCACTAGACCCCCAGACCCCTGCTTTATATCGTCCCCATAATATGTCATGTTAAACATATCAGCCTTTAATCACAAAGGTACGGATCGGAGGCGCGGATCCAAGGGGGGGGGGGCGCCCCACGTCAGTTTGTAACTGTTCTTAATCTCACGTACAGGCATCAAATGGACAATCACAGCCACAACAAACTATGGATCAACTAATCGCAAATGCTGCTGAATCGAGTATGTATAACATTTCCTAAACCAACTAATACATGTATTTCAAATTTTCAATACGAAAGTCTTACACTAAGTACCATCAGTATTAAACGAGTATGCATGAATATAATGTTTGTCTGTGGGACAAGCCATACAACTAAATATGGTGTGCTACTCTGGCCCTGTTTTGGTCAATGTTGGCGAACTTCATTGCTATAGGGTTGGACAATCCTATCTTGATGAATCTAGGGCTTCACTCACTCCGTATTTCGTGTCCGTGAGGAGGAATGCGAGCGAAACAGTTAGGCGAGTGCGATCGGCGACGACCTTGATAACTCACGGCAATGTCAGTTTCTAAAGAAATCGCTCAGAAAATTCTAACTGTCGGTTTTGAACTGTATCAGGCACAGCGATGGACTTCGTCCAAGGCAACGATGATGTGTTGGTTGAACTGGACATCAAGTACAAAAACGATGAATGGCAATGGATACAAGAAAAGTAAGAACAACCTTCAGTCTACGGTTTAGTCAGTGTTTCCTCTACTTAGTTAGGAAATCAAGTTTGGCCCTTGTGTTCCCTTCTCCTCTCCGGAGTAGCTGGGTCTTTGTCAACTAAAGAAATGCCATTGACCTCGTTTTGATACAAAATGTCATCCTGACTGACAATACTAAAAGTGCAATACATAATGTCCAGTTGTTTACCGCAATCACCTGAAAATACTTAAATGTAACAATAATCACGTCATTAACAGGAAATGAAGTAATCAAAATAACTTAAGGCATTATTGAGAACAATCTCAATATTGATTGCCCTATGATTGTTGGCAATGCTATTACGATCCACTCAAAAATGATATCGCTTTTATAATGGCTTGTTATTCATTGACAACAGAACTTTTTTTGCATCCTTGTTCTTTTTCCAACATCCCCATATAATAACTTTATAATGGTATAAACTTTTAAGGGCGACATTGTTTGAAACAAATTTTACCAACTCTTTCGATAAGGCTACGTTTTATAACACCTCCTAGTGGCCAATTCCGTGCGCGTCTGGTCTCCGCCTGTCGCCGTTCTTAAAACTACATTGGTGCATATACACATTGGTCTATAACTACATACGTTGGCCCTTTGATCTTGGTCAGCTGCCCTCCTCTACCGAGGTCTCAAATATGCTTGAAATGTCATCGACGAACCACAAAACGGTACCTTCTTCTGATTTTCGACGCCTTAAACGGACCTATTAAATAGTTAAAACTATGCAATTTATTTTGGGTCTTAAATGTTCCCCCCATAAGTTCACACCCTAATGATTTCGTTCTGTTATTTGCCAGTGGCCTTTACGAAGACGATGACTTGGATACTGGGAAGCGGAACGTGCGCACCAAGCGGAAAGCAATACACAACAAACGATGGACGAATAAAGCAGTCCCTTACATTATCTCAAACACGTTCTGTAAGTGTCGTGTGTGATGTTTCCAAATTTATTTGCTTTTAACGTTCTCTCAAACACGTGTGTGATGTTTCCAAGTTTTCTTCTTTTTGTTACGTTTTCTTAAACACGTTCACGATAAGTTTTGTGTGAAGTTTCGTAAGAGTTGTCAAACCAGCCTAACGGTAGCATTGCTGAGACATTCAACGTGTACCACCATCGTGGTGTTGTCGTTCTAAACTTTTTATTCGCCTCCTTTAATTTTTTCTGCTATACAGCATATAGCAATCGACAGACTGTCATGGCGGCCTTCAATGAATATCATAAGCACACGTGCATACGATTCAGGCAGGCTACCCGTAGAGACAGGAACAGGATTGTCATCCAAAATGGCGGTGGTTGCTCATCATATGTCGGGATGTCAGGTGGTTCGCAGAGTGTGTCGCTAGCTCGAGGCTGCCGAGTTGTAAGCATCTGATCCCTTTAATGACCAAACCAACAAGTACCATGTCATATATCTAATTACTTGCCTAGGTTGTGGTTGGGGTATAAAGGTGGTGGAGGTGATGGGGGGGGGGGGGGGGGGTGATGTCCGTAATAACCATGTCTTATCCCAGGTACCGATAATATTCCTCATAAGATTCTTAGTTCTTAGTTGGTACTCACTTGCGTAGGGACTACACATGTACATTATTTACGAGATTCTTGTAAGATTCTGTGTTGAAGTGTACAATCTTACTGAAGTTTGTAAAGATTGTACATGTCTCGTACATGTATATACACGAATCTTATCAGCATTTTCGACCTGGGATCTGTCATTCCAACTCCTTTTACAGAAAGGCATCGTCATCCACGAGCTGGGCCACGCGGTCGGCATGCACCACGAGCAGACCAGGCCTGACCGCGACCAGTACGTGACCATCATGCGCCAAAACATACCTCCCGGGGTACTCTTTAACTTCCAAAGATACTCTTGGAGTGTGATCAAGAATCTCGGGGTACCCTATGACTACACCAGCGTCATGCACTACGGTGGTACGGTAAGCAGCTATCAAACTACAAGTAGCAGTGAACATAATGCGTGAAATGGCTCATGTAACCGAATACCAGTGAAACGGCTAAACGTGTTCGCACGATGGTCAACAGCACAGAAGAGTCGCACTGTCGTGACTCATAGTCACCGGTTACATCGGCGCGATAAGTGCAACAGACTGAGTGACGAGATCATTAACCCAAGTCTCAATGCTAAGTCTCATTTTGTTCTTGTAGACACTAAACTTTTCCTATACCTCAACTTACAGGCATTCAGCTACAACGGACGACCAACAATCATTGCCAAGGATAGACGCTACCAAAATAAAATGGGCAATAGACAAGGGTTCAGCTTTCGAGATGTCAAGACACTTAATATCATGTATTCCTGCAATGGTGAGTAAGTAGAGTTTGATGGTTCGAGACGGGATGGTACTTCGAGATGGATGTTTGTTATAGAGCGCGGATAGCTTTCTTTTCACGAATTGAGCAAGGTAGTTATCAATAAGAAATCACTCGATTATTAAACCGTCATCTAGGTCGACTCAAAGGGCAAGCTAGTATATAATAATTGTAATTTTCATACGAAATGTCGAAGTTCAGCCTTGGCTTCTTCAAAGAAATATCTATCAGATTCTTTGTGCAAGTATGCATATTCACAATCAAAAAGGAATCATTTTGGTTTAACCGTTATTTCGACAGTAAATATTGATCTCAAGAGAAGTTTGCGAGAAATGAGCCTTTTTTACGGAGTGCCATTTCTGGTCCTTGATATCATATCTGCCCGTTTATTTTCCCTTCCCCTCCTTATAATAGCGCCTTGCAGAAAAAAACTGAATTGCCCTGGCGAAGGATTCCAAGGAAAGGATTGCAAATGTTATTGCCCGAGTAGCAGTTCCTCTAATCCTGTTAAGTTATGTGGAACTGGTGGGACAGGAACTGGAGGCGGAACCGGTGGAGGAACTGGGACTGGAGGCGGAGGAACTGGGACTGGCGGCGGAGGAACTGGGACTGGCGGCGGAACTGGAACAGGTGGAGGAACTGGATCGGGTACGCTTTCTTAAAAACCGCCCCTGGCCGTTTGATAGTTCGCCCAGTGTAGATTAGACCAGTCATAATTGGTACCGGCCAATCTGAATATGGCTTAAGCTTTTGATGAAAAAGCTTTCCGAATGATGTGGCGATCTATCATTCTTAAGCTCAAGCCTTCAAATTTATATCTTTTTATACAACACCTTTAGGGAAGAGGACACAGCCAATTATACAAACAATTCTATGGATCTCAATGTCAACAAATAAAACGCACTGCGGCATTATCAAACCATGCATATAGTTCCCAAACATCGTACATGTAGTGCGAATGGCACACATATGGGAATTACTATATGGTTTCTTCTTCTCTCTAGGTTGCAAAGACAAAAACCGTGACTGCGCTTCCTGGGCAGGACGAAGATACTGTACTACTGGTCGTTACACTGTCTACATGAGAACTAATTGCAAGAAAAGTTGTCGTCTTTGCGGCGGTGGCGGCGGTGGCGGAGGGGGTACAACAGGTACAGTTTGACCACCTCTGTAGGTCTGCGGCTGGCTTTCAGTGCCAAGTCACGATAATTTAAAATTGTGATCTTAGTTCCTTTTCCCGCCGTAGCGACTTGCACATGCCGTTTTAAGGCCGGACAAGTCCCCTAGACGCGGGTATTCTATCAGGAGTAATACGCTACTTGAGCAACTTAGTCAACTTAGTCAATGCATATTGAAAGAAACCCATAGAGGAGGTTGAATGATTTATAAAAATAAGGCCGTCGAAAACACGCCGAATCCAAGCAACTAGTATGTTCCCCACTAAGGAAATTTGTTTATACTGAATGAGTGAATTCTACTTTTAGGCTCCTCTTGTTTCGATATGAACGGTAACTGCAGATCATGGAGTACGAGGGGTGAATGTCGACGCAACCCCAGGTATATGTTGACCTACTGCAAGAAGTCATGTAACGTGTGTAGATCGGGACATGGTACGTATCCACACTGCTTGACGTCCCAATTCAAAACAAGTACGCGTACACTTGTGTTCTTATCCCGTTCTGACATTCTACTGATGGTCTCTATTCATAGACGGTGGTGAAGGAGACAATTGATTTGGATAGATCTCCGAACCAGATCAAAAAGCAAGTACTGGTACCGGTATACGCCATCGTTCAGGATTACGAAGTTATACAGTCATGACAGTGTGTTGTCGCATCGATAAGGTTGTTTCAACAGCGTGTGTGATTATACGCTCAAAGATTTTTTGGCTTAGATAAAAAAATCGAAACATTAGGTATTGAAATCCTTTTTTCAAAGGCATGTAAATGGCATGTACTTTCTGTACACGCTTGCTTCTTCACCGTGTTCGGTACATCATATCCGCTTCGACAAAAGCAGTTTTAATAGGCTACTTGTACGTAGAATTGCAGGTGCGAGTATACATACAAAGAGCGTAGCGCTCTAAGAGTATCAAACTTTTCTTCTTCTTCTGCGCTCTCAATCCTAGATGGATAGTTTTGTTCTGCTGACAAATGCTGTAGTCTGTCTTAATTCTTCCTGGTCCTTGATCCAGGCTCCGGAGGTCCAGAACTCCTCTCTCAGGGCTGAAAGTTCTCGGTATTTTGTCAGGATGAGTTTGACAGCTGCGTTATAGTTATAAGCGCATTCGTGAAAGTATGTCGTTAGTGTGTATGTTTTTCGCCTACAGAATACGAAAAAAACCACTTTCTTAATGTTAGTAACCGTTATCATTTTCATTCCAGCCTACGCCCTTGCTACCAGCCAACGCCCCAGGGGATCGGGGTGCGCGGATAAGAGTACCCAGGCTTCCTTGTGCCCTGGCTGGGCCAGGATTGGAGAGTGTACAAGGAATCCAGTTTACATGCATCTCTATTGTAAGCGTTCGTGCGGGATGTGTACTAGCGGTTAGAAAAAGTATAAACCAGATATGTTCTTAAAATTATATTCGTACATGTAGTCTTGAAATCGCGTATTATGCATGAATCGATTCAAGAGAAGACGTTAAACAAGAATAAAAGAGTAAGCCAAAGTCGAAAAGGTGTGTTGGTTAATTTTTAATTATTCCTTCAACCATTCGAATAATCAAAAGTTTCTGTCGAAACCTCATTCACAGGCGAGGTTTTTGGGTAACATCATCGGTAGATAAGATTTTTTAGAGTGGAAACCTCATTCTGTGCGACGATCACATAATAAAATCGAGTAAAGAAAAGTAGTCCACAATCAGCTATCGTCATTAACTACATGTATTACTAATCAGTTGGCATGATTGAAAATGTCCAATTCGTTGAGGTCAATCCCTGTGCTTTATCTAGGCAGCCTAATTTACAATTATGAGAATTCCAAGCTGGTAGATTCGATGTGTTCAATCGCAGTTGATATATATCCTAGCTAAGTAAGACACGTGCCGATTTCCGACTTTCTTTTTCCAATACAAAGACCGTTGCATTCATCTAGGAAGACATCTGTAAAAGCAAGGTTTCGGGACCTCATCCTTGCCATTGGAAGATGTAAGGTGGTCTAAGAAGGATACAGGTTATTCATACCAACTCCGATTAAACTACAAGCATTATTAACAAACGCTTTTTTGGCCTCGTACATTCTCTCAGCAGTGACAATCAGAATTACACGTATAGAAAGCGGATGAGATTTGTCGAATGCAATCAGTGAACAACTGCTCTTTACCTTTTAATTTATGACGCTGGTAGCAATGGTGATCAATTGTGAAAAACGTGTTGTGATAGTGATGCTCTCTGCGCTGACGCTTTTTAATCGCATTCATGGAAGCACCACTAAAAAGGTATTGGTACTTGCTCCTTCTGCACGCAGCCACCTCATGCAGGCCAACTCCGTGACTGATGGCCTGATAGACAGAGGACATGATGTACATACCATTGTTGACGTGAGATTGAAACTCCCAGCAGACTTTTTGCACCCCAAGGTCAAGGTCATCAACTACGATAATGGCGTCGATGTGATCTTCAATACACCGGAGTATCAGGTGGATCTCGTTGCGATGGGGCTGAAGGATATGTCAGTATTTGAAAGACTGAACCTTCTTTCGAAGTTGTATGGTTTATTAACGGGAGAGTGCCACAGAGTTCTCGGAAATGTTGATTTGTTTGACAAGTTACAAAGAGAGAAATTCGACTTTGTGGTCATTGATGGATTCATGAAATGCTTTTCGATATTTCCACACAGGTTGGGCGTTCCTTTCGTTTCGTTCCAATCGTTCCTCCCTTTTGACATACCTCACGCAGCACTTCAAGGTCCTCTATTGATCCGTGGTCCATTCGATGGTCTGCTCACCGGTGAGGATTCACCGGCCCTCTTGGCAACTACAGCAAAGGTGTTTCTTGTTCTTGCTGGGATGGATGCTTCTGCAGAATACTATCGGTACTCGAATAAGACTATTCTTGAACTGCAGAAAGAGGCCAAACTATGGCTCTACGACAAGAGCCTTCTTGTGGACAGCCCAATGCCGGTTTCCCCCAACGTCATTCGAGTCGGCGGCTTGAACATCCGCCGCCCCAAGCCCCTAACGGAGGGTAAATTGAAACACTTCACTGATTCGGCGGAGGATGGGTTCATTCTTGTGTGTTTTGGGAGCTTTGTCCAACACTTTCCGGATAAGGTGGTTGACACGCTGATCGAATCATTTAAGAATATCAGGTACAAGGTTGTTTGGAAGTGGAACAAGTCGTCTTTGTTATCGCGAGAAGTGCCAAATAACGTGTTGGTAGTGGACTGGATCCCACAAAATGATATTCTTGGCCATCGCAACATAAAACTTTTTGTAACTCATTGTGGTGGTAGCGGACTGCATGAGGCTCTGTACAGCGGTGTGCCAATGTTGGCAATACCTCTTTTCGGCGACCAAGTAATGAACGCCAAAACGATTACCACACTACATTTTGGACTGAATATTAGAATGAAAGATTTAACAAAGAGCCTGCTAGTTTCAAGTATCAACTCTTTAGTATCTGATGTGTCGTTTTCACGAAAGATTGGAGCGGCTTCGAGAATATTCCGGGATCAGCCGATGGATCCGAGGCAGACAGCAGCATATTGGATTGAGCACGTGATGAAATATGGCGCTGATCACCTTCAAAGCAAGACCAATGAAATGTCTTGGTTCAGAATCCTTATGATGGATGTATTGTTCGTCGTGTGTGTAGTGTTTCTCGTTTTGTGTGTGTTAATAGCTGTTGTGTGTCATATAGCGTTCAGGAAATGCTGCCTCAAGAGTAAACCCAAACTCAAGACCAAGATACAGTGATTGAAATAATACGGTCCGGATGGCCAGAACTCTGCTTTTATTGAACCTTTAACGCAAATGAATACAACTATCATATAAAGGGTAACAGCTTGAATATATCGTATGCAGCCCTATCAGCAAGCATAATCGGGGACGCCTGTAGCCAGCACGGGGAACTTCTACGGGAGAAATGTTCTCATCTAGTATAATGGCAATATGGAATCACTCGGTCATTTCGAGTGTGTCGCTTTATTTGCTTCGTTATATATACACTGATTGGCAAATTTTTTTTCGCAATTAAAAGGATGGCCTAAATCAGGTCTATAACAGGTCAACCAACAATCTTCTGTGGGTCATAATAAACTACACATGTATGTGATTGAATATACCAATCGATACACCGAATTAGCACAAGCAAGTTTACGTCTGTAGCTTTAAACTGATCATTATATGTCCAAATACGCTGTTCATTGAAATTCAAATATGTTACTGAAGTCATAAGTCGTGGTCATGGTGGTTTTTCTTTCTGTTTGACATTTTGCCACGGATTCTTAGTAATGTTCGATTTCAATATGATATATAAAGAGACAGCTTGCCATTTGCTCATTCATTTTCAACCTAAATCTCGTGCAATGACCGTCAGTTATATCATCGTTTCGAGACCACAGTTTTACAGATAGAATTCCGTTCTCGATAGATTGAGACCCTTTCTTCAGAAGACATCGTCATGAAATTTTAACAGATGAATAGATGATAAGGAGGCTGTATATTTGCAGCGAAGAGTACTCATGTTTTCGCAAATAAGCGTAGATGGGGACTGAAAAAGACAAGATTCGTGAAGTAACCGACGGTCACTACATGTACCTGCCTATACAGAGGTATTCTGCTGTCTGCGCTTAACTATCAGCTTGGAGGTGGGGGCTTCATAGGCTGCGTGCAGTATTAACCTCTGCAGCATAAAATGGTTATTGTTGCTTACTCTGGAGGTGCGAGGCGCTATTTATTTGAGGACGAAATAACACAATTCAGGTATTTTTCACACAACTGTTTCTTTATTGTGCAAAACAATAAAAAAGTGAGGAATAATTTAGTGAAACACTTATCAATATACATGCACAGCATATGCCGGTGATAATACTGCTGATCTTGAATGAGAGTTTCAATTGAAAAAGCACACATCAGGGAGGCGGCCATCTTGAACGAATCGTCGCTTATAACACAGCACAAAAAAAATTAATATAAAAATTTAAACTATAGCTTCATGACAGACATTTTCATCGTTAGTTGGAAATTCATTATCAACCAAAGCAGAATCAAATTCTCTTATTTTTCAAGCAATAGCTTATTTAGTGAAAAGGGTGAATAAAAACGGTATAAAATGCTTTGTCCCTCAGCCTATGGTCAAATTAGGAGCCCATCGTACCTCTCTTAAGAAATGTAATAATTAGGCTGCTAGTTTGGTATGACTGTCCAAGCTAAACATTATGGCGTTTTTTAAGTAACATCAATTCCTATTTAAATGACACCTCCATTCGAAATCTTGAGATACGATTAACAGGCCCCTAATGACCAGCTAAAGGCTAAATAGGCCCCAGAAATCCCGCTTACCCACCAAGGCGGCCAGTCTATCATCGCCACTTATATACGCATCCATTCCCGAAACAAAAGCTAAGCAGAACCGGGGCCATTGGCATTGCGAAAGATGTAGATTGACTCCAACTTCATATATACAATTTTAACGAACCACGTTAAATATCACAGCCTGGTAATTATACACTATATACAAAATTCACAAAAACAAAAGTGACAAAATTGTGATGAAAGAAAAACGCCAGATAATACGAACAACCAGGATTAACCCGTAAAAGCTCAAATGTATTTTAAGACATTTTAACAGGTTATAAACTCAGTTATTAAAAACTGGCTGGTTTTACCAATTGTTTACTTTAGATGCATAATCACAAAATCAAATAATTAATTTGGACGGATTACTGATAGGGCAATATGCAAATTAGCAAACATTATTGGCACAACATTTTAAAGACCACACACCCCACGATATATCACAAAATGCTTCTGAATTTAAAGCTGATTACCACTTCAACGGGCCAAAAGAGTTGTTTGGCCCAATTTCAAAATTGTGTGAAATTTTCCCTCTCAATTATTGAAACACTCGACGCACTACTTGCTGCGCACAAATCAGCTTCACACGTATTTTCACAAGCTACTACTTCAAAAGTTACACGTCTATTTCACAGAGACTACACAAAACTATAAAAAATCATGCGCAAAACAAACAATATCATCTCAGCGTAGAAAATGTTCATGAACGGTGATACGATTGTGTTTAACTCATACAGTGGACAGCAGATGGCCAATGTATCGAAAGCCATCTGTTATCCATTCTGGAAACAAGCTGTCCTTGTACGCGTATCAGCAGCAGTCCACTTGAAAAGTCTTAAAAATACCTGGTGAAGCAATAATGAAGATGAATCCTAACGTGCCTATTCTCGGACGGAAGTGACGTATGTGAAATTACTACGTGACCTAGTGACGTTGGATGATACACTTGAAGAGACCGATCTCAACTCAAGTCCAGAATGGCAGGAGACGAGGGGATGACGTTAGACATCACGTGATCAATAAGAAAGCGGCATGTTGAAAATTGGTCCGACTTTTGGGTCCATTGGAAAACTTTTCCTGATTCCCATGCAGGCTTTCTGGTCGATTGCTAAACTGTTTTCCTTGATGGAGATGTCCTCCTCGAACTTAGCTCTTGCTTGCAACAGACGGGCCAAGGCCTGTTCCGAGAGACGCAGACGTTCCTTCAAAGCCCGGATGGAGTCACGGATCTCGGCGACCTCTCTCTGGAGTCTGTTGAGAAGAAGCGAATGTATTTTCATAATGAGGCCCAGGGAATTATACATACAACGATAGGCTATAAAAGGGATGTGGCTTGGTTACGTCACCGTTCAGATCGATCATGTTGATCCGTGATAAGCATACACCCCAATGATATTTTTATCGGAAAGATCATCATGATAATACTTACGTCTTCATGACGGGGTCGTTGCAGCGCTCCACATTCAATCGTCTGCACCTCTCGTCAAGTCGGGTCTGTGCAACCTTCATCGGAGCTTCCTTATCGGCAATAGCTTTCCTTAGTAAGTCGATATTCTTCTGCATTTCAAAGATCTCTTGCATGGTCTGTAAAGCAGAATGTAAAATGATTTTATAGCGGATCTTTACAGCCTCTTAATCATTCAGTAGTTTAATGTTGCTGTTTTTGTGAACATTTCCATCAACTTGATCCTGTATGACTTCTTTTTCAACCGACGTTTCATTTTGCTGAGTTACGAACTATTGCTTGATTAGAAATGTTGCTGAATTGCAAAAATTCTTTGTTCTGATACGTCTATTTTCGTGGAACCTGCTTCCCATGATCACGGAATGCTGTTTGAGGCGGCACTTGTTGTCAAAAAGGACTGAAACTGGTTGATGCCTGTTGGCAGTTAACTTTTTTGGGACCAGCAATCCACAACCACGTACCACTCTTCTTTCCAGGAGACGGACATTACGACATTTTATTCTTTTTTTAAACAGATCAAAGGTACTTTGCAAAACAAAGGTCAGATGAAAGAAAAAACTTACCCTCTGGAGATGAGCCTGCAATTTGTTCCTAGCATCAGTTGTTTCCTTGATTCTCGTGTTAAACGAGTTGTTGACAGAGTTGAACTGGCTCCACATGTCGTTTGCGCATGCCCTGAGCAGAGCATCGATCTCGCCTCGGAGTCGTTCAGATGCCTCACGCATCTTCTGAGATCTCGCAATATTCTCCTGGGAGAATCGTGCCCAGGATTCTGGGATGCTGATGCTGTAAGAAGAAAAACCATAAGCCGATTAGGATGATTGAAATTCAAAAGGAAAAATTACTAAACCCATGTTAACTCTAAGTTTGTACTGTGCTGGGATTCCATAGGTTAATCAGAGACAAGCTTCAGCGACGGGTACTTCGGACATGCGCATCCGCACACGCTTGAAAATATGCGCATTCTTTAAACAGATAACAGGTTATTATTGCAACAGAAAACAAGTTATTTTCATCACCAAGGAGGTAAAACATTCAACCTCATGATTCATATATTGAAATATTTAACATGCTCGGAAGACTTATAGCGGACCTTCTAGACTAGTTGAATATCAAAAATGCAACTTACGTGTTGTCAACGCCCTCAACGCCTGGATGATAACCAATCCCCATGGACGAGTTCCTGAGCGAGTGCATGCGGTCATCCAAACCGTGGGCGTGGTGCTTGTCCTTGGCATCCTTCTCGAGCTCGTGCTGGGCTGCTCGGTTGAGTCTGAAGAGGGAGACATCGAGTACATGTATATCATTCACGGAGATCGCCAAATATGAAAGATTATTTTTTTCCATCCGGTTTGAAATCAAACAGGATCATCATCACTGGGTCTCCCCGTCGTATAAGTAGCAACACCGACGGCCTGGACAATGGAAATTTTGTTTTATATCTGTCTAACATTGGACCAGCCAGAAAAATCTTAAGTTAATTAACAATCTCTCGCAAGTGTAGAAATAGCTTGACCATATGATGATGCAGGCGAATGCGCTAGTGCGCTATAGCAAGAGTCGAAATGGTATGCTTACTTGAGTTGAACAGCAGACTTCTCCAAAAGCCTCTTCATCTTGTCCTGGCACTTCTTAATGATGTCCACTTCCTGAAAAAGTAAAGTAAGTCTAGTTCATTTGTCAATTAGTTTTGTAGGGTACAGGTAGTTTGGCAGTGTCTTTTCCTTTGCCATGATGTTCTCGAAATATTCATACACAATTCCTCTGTAGAAAGATGGCATGGCGTGTGGGCACTGCAAGCTTCTGGCAATTCCATTGGTTTCCATTGTATATTGGGTAGTTTTCGGAATCTCTCCGTAATGTTTAGCCCGATGATCCAACTTTGGACAAGCTACAAATCAAGGCTACAAAATGCACATCACCAATCACGACTGGGCTGCAATGAGTCAGGCATCTACTGCGCAGCCGGTTACTGGTGCTTTGCAAATTGAGTAGGTCCCCTTACCCTGACGAGGCTCTTCTCGACGTCATCGTGCACCATGTCAATTCCCCGACGCTTCTCCCTGTGCATCAGACACTCTTCAGCGATGTGGAAGGGGTTCTGGGTGTGTTGCAGGGCCGATTCCAAAACTCGTTTGTGCTCCTAAAAACAAAGAAATGATTCCAGTTTATTATCGTGTAATTTAAGCTGTCTTGTGCGCCTACGGTAACTAACGATGATGCATGGCAGCCAGTATTGATATAAATACGTTTATGATGCATTCTATCAAACGAATGATGCTTTGCATAACTATCGGTTTTCAACTCATTCACGGCTTTGTTCATCAACATCTTAATCACGTTTGACATGAGTTGTAAGGAATATTTCAGAAGATAGATTCCGAGGAACACAAGAATATACTTATACGCGCTTCCAATTTGCGGTACCTGGTCTCTTCTGCATTGCCATTACCATTTGCTAAAGTGATTTGGTTATGTCGTATGTGAGACGCAATATAGTAATGAAATGCTAAGCATTTAATGAGTCCCGATATTGTATCAGGTAATATAAATGACGGATGTCAAAATGGTAATAGGAAAAAAGAAAACTAAATTCGCCAAACAACAGTAATTAACAAAACTAACCTAAACAAACAGACAAATAGGAGTATCACAAAGTGCAGTATGGTTGGTGATTTGTGTGAAAATTATGCTGCTGACATGCTGTAAGCAAAGGGTGTGCACTGACGTCGAACCAGGTTGACCTTCCGTCGAAAGTATAACATTGTAAGCAAAATCAACAGACAGTTATCAATTTAATCACATGAAGGTTGTAAAGCCGATCATTTCTCTGGCGTTCAAAGCTTTTTTTATAAAGTGCCTTACTTTTACCCATATCCATAGTAGGAAGGCTTTGAAAGGTGGCGTGTCAAGTGTATTAAGCGATAACCCGGCGATGATTGAAAGAATGGTGTAGATGTCACTCCCTTTTCCAAGCATGTTCCCCATTTGTTGCTCACTGCTAACATATCCTCTCGGAGTATGTCTGAGGTTCGACACGTATATAAAACACAGAACTTGAGTGGTCAAAACTGATGAATACAAAATAATGAGTTCCCAATTCTCTTAAAAGATCATAACAAATTAAGAGTGAAAGAAAATGTGAATTTTGAATTGTGTGACCATGACGAATGTAAATGATGGACCAATTTATCAACAAACCTGAAGGTTTCCAATTTCATTTTGCATACAGTCTGTTTCGTGGTGAACTTCAGTTTTCCAGTGGTTAATGTCGCTTACTCTCTCTCCTGTGCAAAGGGGAAATTAGACGAAACAGCATGAACACACTATGAGAAAAACTACGTGTTGGTTAAGGAGTTAGACAATACAACAACATGAAATGTTATAGGATGTGACGTTCTCGCATCTAGTGGTGCATCCCTAAATAATACAATATGTTTAATATGTAGGAGACTACTGTACATAGGAAACAACGCCAAACGAGAGGCCCCAGTTGGTGATTTCAGGAGCTCCTCATAATCCAAGTTCCTGTGCTAAAATATCTTGGAAAATTACCTTAAGGGGGACATTTTTATGTTAGAAACTGTTAGAGCACAATCTTCGCCATTGCCTGATTTGTGAGTTAAACAGTGTAGTGGCGTCAGTAAGCCTAGGGCTAAAGAAAAAAAGTTTTTCCTATAGCGTCTATGAACTGATATCAAGGTTCTGCAGGTGGTGAGCGAATCATCCTAACCATGTTTTATAGTATAAACGTATAAAACTGGGGTAGGGGTAACTTATGAGTATAATGTTATAGAAAACACATGTTAAAAAAACAAATTTTATGTCCAAAACACTCGCAGTAATTTTAAGTATTAATTAACCTTGACATTCTCAATCTCATTGGCCATCGCATTGATTTCATTGTGGACTTCCTGTTTCCAGAAGTTGATATCAGTCACCCTTTCACCTGTAAGTATGACAAGGTGTATGGCCGAAGGTTATTTTGAGTCTAAAAACAAGTTTTTCAGGACCCCTAACTCTTTATCTAAGGTCCAAGCTACAATACTTTCGCCTCTTTTCTTCGACAGGCATTTGGAAATTCCAATCAGAAAAACCTCATGCTTTCTGCACCTACATGTATGTGATCGGTTAAATACATGAAAAGGAGTCCCACATTGCTGCTTGTAGAAAATGGCGAAAATGACTACTGAAACCACCAACTAGCTTCTCAGTCAACAAGTTCAAACTAAGCATATTGTTTAACCTGAACATTCTGGATTTCATTGGCCATAGCAGCAATTTCATTATGGACCTCTTGCTTCCAGAAATTTATATCTGTAACTCTTTCACCTAAAAACGGAGGCAAGTTAACTTAGTCATAGTCTAAATCATTGTCAAACTACTACGGAAGAAACACGTATGGGTCACCAAGACACCTATGACTATTTTCTGAAATATCAAATATGTTAGAAATCTATGTTGAGTTGATTATTGCCTACGTGTCGCCTGAAAGTGAGGAGTAATTTTCGTTAAAAGAAGCATGCAATTTCAATTTGCTATTCAATTTCATTGACAGTGATCATGCAAGCTACTGCTATGTCATCGACTAGATGGTGCTCCAAATAGGTGTCCATGTTCAAAGACAAGTACCTTCTTGTCAAGGCCGATAGTGAGACTGTCGTTCAGAAGTCGTCTCGAAAAGACGATGAAAAAAATCAAGGCAAAGCTGTCACATTGTGGAGGTCAACTGTTTATTCTGTGTTTGTTTAAAAAGCTACGGATGCCGCAGTATGGCAATCGGCACATGGCACTCCGATTATGTTTAAGAAATGCCGTATATCCTTAAGAACGTTTTAAGGTGGTGGCCAAAACTTAACAAATTACTTGCTAGTTCTACAGGATCTATGGCCTTCTGTGTATAGGAACACGATTTAGAGCACCTTCTGTCACGAATGTTATCATCGCTATTTAGGAGAATGAGACGCGAACCTCTAGACGCCCTGTTTCATCACAATTCAGATCTTTCTCTTTTATTAATTCTTTTTTCCAAAAATGGATATCTTCAACTCTTTCCCCTGAAAGACATCATGCATAGTTGAGCGGGTCGCATGAGCTTTAAAAATCAGCTACTCTGTCCATCATGCGATACGAAAGCACTCGCACACTGGTTGCTGAAATGCCTGGTTCGTTTAGCCAGGTATCTTTCAAATGTTTTTTTTCAAACTCTCTTTACTTAGTTCTTAGTTTTTTTAACTCTCAAGCTAGTTGTTAGCCACTTATCATGTATACTATTTTACCATGCCGTAAAGTGTTTGCCCGTCAGCTCAATAACATCACTTCATTTGGACCTTCAAAACGCCAATCTTTGCAACTCTTCTCCTCAGATGCAAATAAAGTCTAATACAATTAGCACAGCCTCTCTTACCTAATCTCTTGGTGACATCTGTTTGCCGATTCCTGGTCCTTGCATCTGTTGATTTCACTGCCCTCCAGCAGTCTGCACGAAGACGCTCGGCAAAGTTTCGCTCCTTGTCAGAAAGGCCAAACTGGGCATTGTTAGACGCTTTCCAGTCGCTTGGAGAAAATCTGGCATATAAAGAGTTCCTGGGGACGAAAGGAGCTAAATGTTAATGCTGTATCGGTTGAGGGGAAATTGCAATCCATCTCATCAGTTTCACATCTCCGTTTAGGATATAGTAAGTTACGCTGTAACCACAGTTGCCATGCGTATAAAATCAGTTACATTACTTTTCACAGCCGTTTCAATGTTATAGAAACATGGTTAGCGATTCCCAATTTTCGTTGAGAAAAATAGTCTTAGTTTTTTACCTCGCGGGGTTGTAGTATGTTTTAGCATGACTGACTTCGTACGATCTGCCGAGTTGCTTGGCAACCGTTCTGTCGGCAATGACCGGAAGTAGTCGTGACATTTCCGGTGTCATGGGAGTGACACTACGTGTGCGCACAACTGGCGAAGCAGCGTAATAAGCCGACATCCTGAAAAATAAAAAGGATGTCTGTGATTCATTCAGAAAATATTATTCCCGTCTTGCTTCTAGATAAGATTTTCATCATGTCAAAAGTGCATTAGATACAAATTATGATAATGTTTTGCGAAATATTTATTTACGTTTGATGAATTTTCCTTTTTCAAAAATATTATTGTTGATGGGTCATCCAACGCACTGACCAACCCAACTCTCGCCTGGTCGGAACAAAGCAAAGATACATTTTATCCGCAAAATCCATGAATAGAACGCCCGCAATACTTTAGCGGTTTACAATATTATCAGAATAAAACTTAAAGTCATTAAGTATAATATATGTTTAAAAACACATATTATACTTAATGTTTTGTATTGTCGCAAGCTTTTGTGCTACTGCAATAACAACTCACTAAATTGTGTCTGGTTATGATAGTTTGTTGCCATAACAGGTCTCAAGGGACCAATTAAAGCATTACTATTTTACCCAAATAGTTTACTTTCGCCAGTGTTGATAATTTATACCTATAATGGATATTGATCAAGAGTAATCTGTATTCGACCTTGTTTGTTTGGTTAAGGCTTTCACCAATCCTCCTCGGGCACACCGTCTACACAAGATAAAGAAAGTAAGACACTGTTTTCTTTGCCGAACACGAAATCTCGTGCGCGATCGTCCAAGTTCACCCATTCTGAAATCTGCCGAATCAGCATTTTCAGCAATAAAGTTTAAACATATACCTACAATCCAATCAGAAAAATGTGTCTCAGATATTCATTGAATGAAAGAATACGTTTCAAATTGAACGTTTTCAGTGAACATCTTTATGTATAAACGCAATTATAACAATAAAAAAGTCCGTCTGTTTTAGTAACAGTATGTATGGTTACCCTGCATTGACCCATTTTCGATATGCCAGCGTGTCCCCTGTAATACACTACGGAAATGCATGGTTTATTGCGTACAAACTGTTAGCGTAACTGTGACCAACTGATTTTTATTGATTGTTACAAAAGGGTATCCTTGGTTGACGACAGTGACATGCGTCTTTGCATGATTGTGTGAATGTTCGTAGTCGGTAAAAAAACATATATCATTACCAATAGGACCTGTAATTTCATCACGAAAAAGAAGATCGAAGGTGCGGAATATCAGCAGACGTATACCAACCCGTTGCTGGCAGATACGTTTCGAATTGAACGCTATTTCGCTAAATTACCAGACACTCTCACCAAATCTAGCCATGGCGCTAGACATGCATCAACACAAGCAGTGCATTCCCAGATCTCTATTTCCCAGAGGGGCTGTCTTAGGATAGTCTATTCACATTGATTCATCGAGAACGATATTAATGCAATATTTAGTACGTCTATGCTAAACTCGGCCATTTTCGCTTGCCTTTGCCAAGCGACAATGGCAAAGGTGTCGGCTAGTGACGTACATAGCGTGTTTAGACTCCCTGTTCGATGGCCATGCAATGCCTATTATTATATTAACCTCTTGTTCTTTATCATATTGTACTTTATTGCAATATGCGCCTGGAGGACTGGTGACTTTTATGCTAACTGACAATATTCTTAGATTTTTCCCATCGCTAAACCACTGTTAACTATCTACTGACAGTCATGTGCAATATGTTAGGCAATGATCATCTATCCGATGTTCTAGATATTTGAAAGTACATGTACTGGTATTTATTTGAGTTGGCTTCCTTCCTCTGTGGTTTTGTACTTAATTGTTTCATGTATAGAATAAATTTATTGCTCTGTCATTATTTTCATTGGAACAAAACATAGAATGCCATAGAGCGGAACCTGTTGGCTGTATCTGTCTGCTTAACATAGAGTATGACAGGTTTAATACTGTTAGGAAATTATTGTTGGCATGATATAAAAAAATGCTCGCCTTATAAATTTTTGATGATATTTATTGCGAATGTAAATTAGACTAGAGGAATAGAACAGTCGTGAGAAGTTAACTAGTAAATGAATTGTATACCAAAATAAACAGCAAATTATTTTTAAAATTGGACAGTCAGACAATAAGTAACAATTGGACACCTCTGGTTTGAGTTTGGTTTATTAACTCATGTGTATTAGTATTCCTCTTCGGTGATAAATGAACATTACAAAAACGCGTCATTAAAAAGACTAGACGTTTAACAGCGGAGTCAACCTCTACATCAACACATATCATAAGCCATTCCATTTCTAAATATTTGCAGTCTTCAAAGGTTTCTGAATATTTTATGGTGGGTGTTAAGTGCCCCTTTAAAACGTCACCATGCGATGGAAGAGCTGTCAGAAGGGCCAGTGTCAACAAGGACAGGCAAAATGTCAATACATTAAGGCTCCATTCTTGCTGATAGGCGGAAATTTAGGCTAACAAACAAGTTAGACACTACACTCGTGTTAAATTTGTCTTGCTTGGTCAGAATCGTTGCCATTGATAGCTATCACGGATATTAATTTGCATCACACTGGGACTTACCATCCATGATCGTTGCATCAAAGCATATTTTTTCGGAGATATATATGGCAGTTGAGTATTATGAACAAATAAAATATATCAAACAGATTTTCGCCAAGTAATGGAAGACCCCTCTCATGCTGAACATGCTAAAAGGAGAGTTTGTTTCTACAATGAAAATTAAGTCAAACAAAAGACTGAATATCCTTTTTTGCTGTTCCGGATCAGGAAGTCCCTGTATCTTAGACATGAAATTTGTGGTCGATCACATGCAGAGTGTTTGGCTTGTATTTTAAAACATTAAGAGTCCATGACAACGTTTGATTTAATCTGTCTGTCTGTGTATACATTGCAATTATCAGTATCAAAAATGACAGGTAAAACCATGTCTATTAAGCATACTAATACATGTACATGTCTATCAGCAGGCTTACTAAGGATTACCCAACCTGTCATTCCATTAAGCTCTCAATAGAATGCTTTTGTCATGATTGTTAGTGAGAACATTGAATTGAATATCAAATATCGATATGTAAGGGAGGTTTTGTATTAGCGGATGTTTCGCGCACATCCGCCGATATTTCGTTTGCGCAACTCAGCCATTACATTCACGTGGTTTCTAGCGCTACTAAATTAAATTTTTTCATGTATAATGATCCTGAATTCGTTCACTACCTCAATGTACGAAATCGTGCACTAATATTATGGTGATTACCAGTCCTAAGCCAAGAGATCGGGAAGGGGGATCCCAAATTGCATGTGCGTTAGCAGTTATTAGCCAATTAGTATCAGAATCACATGTACCAACAGATCAAACTTCGTTTATTTGATGATATTATGCCGTGGAGAAAGGGGGACTTTATCATTCGAACCTATTCGGTATATGATAATAGATTAAAGATATTCAATAACCTTTCTATTACCTGACATTCCCGTACCATGAAAGGGTTGAGACAAAGTAGCCTACTTCATAAATAATTAGGCTTCTTTAAAGAAGTTATTGATATTAAGGCTATTAGACATGGTCCCCCGCAGCCCTTCGGTAACAGTGAGCGCCAAGCTTTATCAATATTTGTCGAGTATGGCATAAAAAAAGAGCTATTGATGAATGCGTAACCAATTAGACCTTCATTAAGGATTCGATCGATTGTAGTTTATGGCTACCTGTTGCGGGCCTGATGGGCACCAGTCAATGCCACTGGGACAGCAACACTTGTATCTTTGGAGAACGACACACAGGTCTCCGAGACCGCAAAATTCTTTCAACGAGCTTTTTTTGACAAAGATGAATATTTAGTTGGAGAAGGAAATATGACATTCTCATCGCCATCTTGGAGAATAGATTTTTAAGGTGAAATCATATTTGGATACCGATTATAAATTGAGGTTTTGGTTTAAGTGACTAACATTGTATGGCAAATCGAGCTGAAATATGTTTATCAACTGCAAAGGTCGTCGACGTGGTCAATTAGCGAGAGCAAACAAGGAGAATCGGTCAATCTAACATTTAGTAAAATTGAAGTAAGACGTCAATGTTTGTTATAACTTTAGTCCCCGAACAACCCACGCCACCCGCGATGTCTCCATGACTGCCTAGTGGTCGTAAGACCATACATATGGCTTATCACCTGATTATACATAGGCCCCGGGCATACGCCACTAATGCTACGTCTAGATTAACTTATAAGTGCTACACAGGTCTAGAGAAATGGAAAATTATTATGATAACCACCTTAAGCGATACATAAAGTGAGAATGTATAGCCATGTTTTGATACCAGGCTTTTCACCACACTTGGAAATCCTTATTCAAACTAGGCCAACTATTCAGTTATTGATCAAAATGACAGATCTGTAAAAGGATATTTTTTATAAATGATATCGCTAAAATGGTGCGTGCTACGAGCTCGATTTTGTGATTGAACGAACGACAATGGTGCCCATCACGTCATCTTTCATATTGGCTCATCATATCAGCATTTGTAACAATCAAGAAATGATACCTGATAAGAAAGTCAGAACCCGGGCACAGGTGGAATTTGTCGGTTTGTCAACTTCATATATTAACTTGCCTCACACTTGTCAAGAGAGTGTTATGTTACTTCCCATCCCTACTCCGAAGGCTTCGTGCATTTGGTTAGAGAGTGATACGATTGATGCACTGCCATTCACTATCATTAGGCTAGATGTAGCTCTGTTAAACACTGGCTAAGGATAGTCAAGCCACCTTGGTCGGGTTTGTAAACCTTGGGCGTGGTCGGTTAAAACTACCAAGTCATGCAAGACGGACACTCCGTATTACAAATGTACGCAAAGTTTTGTTAATGATGCTTGCCCCCACTTAGCATTTTTAAATTGCCTTGAGTTAGCCGGCCGTTGCTTGTGCCACTATCTTCACTAATATCACAGACACCACTCTAGCTCTGTTTATCAGCGTCATTAAGTGGTAAAAGTTGCATCACATTCCTATAAGCTACTAGTATCATATTTTTGTGCGGCCCCTGTCCAGCTTTTAAATATGGGTTAGTATATTAATTGACTGCGTACCATCCTCCCCGTTATAGTTACACTGTCTAACGGACGAAACATTGCTTACGGCCTTCTTCCACAGATACACTTCCCAGAGGTGCACCTTCTTCCGCCTGTCTTGTTTGCCGTTTCTGCCTTAACCGTAGCCATGACACCTAAAAGTCATATCGATATTAATTTGCAGAGTTGTGGCCACTTATTTTCCCTTCAGTGACATAATATATGCACAAGTTTAACCACGGATGTAGAACAAACCTAACTTGGCATTATCGTCAACTAGATTTGGCGCTGTTTCTTTCGGTTAATTCCATCGATATTTTGGTAATGGTATAGTGTAAAAACGGTAGACCTGAAACTACCCATCAGGCAAGATGACATCAGAGTCTCCATTCATGCTGGTTGTGCGTCGCTTTTCATCATCTTTACCGAACACCGAGTCTTGGCGAATATTTGAAAAGTTGTTTTGATGTAACGACCAATTTTGCTGGGTATTTACCTACAGATAGCATCCAATAAAGAGGCGATGACGCCGAAGTGTCTTCAACATCTGTTTCAAAAAGATGTCCTTAGTACACGAACTGTCGGCTACAAACTTTATACAACATTTGATTTCCAAAGAAAGTAAAGGTGTACCAATTACAATGCATTTAGAAATGTATTCAGCATTCACTATAAAAGAAACCAAACACTTTACCGTTATCTATATCATGATAATTTCTTATTAAGGCCCTAAGTAGGCCTATATGTCTTTAGGATTAGCATGACCTGGTCCAATGATAGAGCACAAATCAACTGAAAGACGTTTTTGTAGACTTAAAGCCTTGGACAAAGGCGAGACAACGGCAATGGCCCAGAACCTTCATAAGTTTTTCATGGGCGATATTCAACCCATGTGACATACCTAGGCATATGTTTGGATAAAATAATCTGCATTTAAGCAAACATAAAGGACGAAGTCCCATAGGATAGAATGAATTAATATAGGCGAACATGTATGAGGTCTCGAAAGAAGTCCAGAAAATTCTCTTAAGAAGCGAATAGGTTTCCTACCTGTGGTCTTATAGGTATCTCCTAGGTTTTCCTCAAAGGATCCTTGGTCTTTAGCGTACCGTTTGGCTCGGCTTCTCAGCTAGTCCTTCACCAAAGTGTGACCACGTTTGATATCCGGGGACTCGTAACTTTAAGCGTCGTTGTCATGGCAAACGCCTAGACGACTACTTGTCACGTGATAAGCCACAGCGCCCACTATAAACAAGCGGACGTGTGTTAAACTTCGATAGAACTTGTTGATACAACATTAAATATTTATCACATGGTTTTGGTTGATGTATTTTTCTCGCTGCTCATGTTAAGTAATTACAAACCAAGTTCCTAGACTTTTCCATACTTTATTAAACTTATTTGATCATTTCAAGGAACACGATTTTTCAATCAGCAATAATTCGATATATATAGATATAAGGACTGTTTTGGTGAATGAATTTGGGCAATTGTTTGCCAAAATGTGCGTTCGGCGATACATGTAATGAAATGTAATTAGCAATAAAAAAAAGATCGATACGGTCCTAGCAACCGCATATTTGACTGTTAACAGTAGAATAGGTTTAACCCGCACAAAACACGTCAGATGTTATCACACCAGTAGCGTGTGGACCCATCAGGACGCTACAGACTGAGGAATCAAATATTAATCAGCCACTGTAATTACGCGAACCATCATACACACACACACACACACACCAAAAAGCTAGCTACGCCGCAGCATATTGATGGAAAATTAAGCCAATTAAACTATTTTACATGTTGTACATGTTGGTCGTGGCGGTGCAAATACCAGTATTACCCAATCCCGTGTAGAGCTATAATTTTAACATTTCGATATGTGGACGTAAGTTGAGTATATTTGCATTAAGTAGGCCTTCTAGCCTTAAACGCTATAAGCTTATGTACAAATCTTTCGTGCTCATTAATCGGCATATTATTTTTAATATAAAGTAACATTCGGGGCTTGGGTAAATAATTATATTTGTTTGAAGGGATCAAAACATTTTGCTCTGAAAGTAAAATGTCCTCAAATAGAGATCACATTCGAAATATCAACTAAAAGTAATAAGTCACCAAGAGCAAGCGATGCAAAATATTAGAGAGACAGAGTGTGTGCTCGTGGCTATTAGCTCAGCCGGATCATTACGATTGTTGCAAAATAATTATACACTGTTTGCCTCATTTGCAGCAAATGAATCGGTAATCTTAAATTTCAGGCCAACAGGGTGAGGCAAACTAGTCCAACTAATCTACCGTATATACATCTAATTCGCAATCATTTAGGCATCAAATCGAAATTTTGATACTTAGATGATTGTGAATTTCATGAATGAACATTTGGTTACATAAATGTTGGTCTTTTTGTATGTATGGTTTCTTCGTGTCATCTAGTTTACCTTTAATTCTAAATGTCAAACTGGACATATTTAATCATTTAAGTTGGCACGTTATGCTGGGATTATCCCCAAGTGGTACAACTATAGCATTCTTGATCAACTACAGGCATGCGGTAGGCGCGTCGGGGTGGTAAAGTTAATATTCGGATTGTAATAATGGATAATGCAGCCAACGCTTAAAAAGTCACCAAAATATTCTGAAACAATTCAGATAGACCGACTCTAAAATTTGTCCGGACGAAACATTTTCCCGTGCCTGGAAACTCCGGGAGGCGCACATTGAACTGGAATGGTTGTCTCGGTGGATGAAGCCGGTGTTTCGGTCTGTTCATAATGGAGCTTGATTATTGGTCCATCACTGTTGACTGCTGCTTTGGGCGCTTTGTTTCACGTAGCGCATGTCCAAACGTCCAAATAAGGTGTCGATGCATGCCAAAAGAGAGGCGTGTTCGTAATTCCAGGCGTTGGAGGGGGGGGGGGGGTCAAGGAATGGACGAACAATAAATGTTTCTTTACTTTCAAGATACCATTGATATGTTCCCTCTGCAAGCAACCGTGTCTGTAGTTACCTGTTGGCATCCCAATTTTGATAGGACGCATGGCGACATTGGCGCATGTACTGTACAATGTTAGGAGTTTTCAAAACATCATTACTTCTGAGGGTATGGCTACTGCCAATCTCTCTCCTTTTACCATCGATTTCAATTTTCGATCCAC
Organism: Lineus longissimus; assembly: GCF_910592395.1. Taxonomy (NCBI): domain Eukaryota; kingdom Metazoa; phylum Nemertea; class Pilidiophora; order Heteronemertea; family Lineidae; genus Lineus; species Lineus longissimus. The sequence goes on from NC_088315.1 coordinate 6,852,503, forward strand.
TATACCAGATCAATCTGACATTTTATCTGAACTTGAGAGCCGGATCCGGGGTAGCTTAAGGATGGCGCTCTGCCAGACCTCCATAGAAACGTGTAGCGATTTACTCTTACATGTAATATTCAATGCCGCTAGTCTGTAACATTGTATAATCGAAATATGCTAGCATGGCTACCTGATTACAGATTTATGAAGTATGACAAACTTTCTTATATGCACGATAGGCTTTTAATGAAGGTACAACATGAAATAACCTAAATTATGCATACCAGTAAAAGAGCTATACTGTATCTTTGAAGCAGTGTTTATATGCTGATAATGATTTTTCGTTTTTGTTTCATTGATATCAAAACAAAAAATCTCAAGACTTTTGTTCCCCATTTAGATTAACTTCACACATTACACTTACTTCTTCGGTCTGCACAACACGTTTTCTCGCCATTTTCGCAAACGAAAGTCATTTTCGTCTTGCAGTTCCCAAATTTCTTGCCTCATCATCTTTGCTGTGAATTAACTTCAGCTCATGTACATTTCGTTAAGGCATTGATATTGTGGTAACTGTTTAAAAGACAAATGTATGGTGTCATCTTGTCATGTAGATTTATCGTTTGGAATGCATGTCTTTGTAGTGATGCAGTTCAGTGCTTTTGGTTTGAGTTTACCGGGCCAGCAGTATCTCCTAACTGGCAAATGAGGGATATCAATTACTGGTAACAATAAAGTTGCTATGCTATGACGAAACAGGGTGAGGGATGTGGAGTACCACCTACTTTTGTCTGGCGATTAATTCGTCAAAATCATTTTTTAAAGGATTACAGCGTAATGTGAAGTACATGTATATGTAGAATGATAAAGTGTTCAGCTTTATTTCATTTATCGAGATATTTTAGAAATGTCCTTGTATATAATGTGTGCTCCAGCCAAGTTATAAGTCCAATATTTGGACAGAGCCGCTTGTTTTAACATAGAACTGTCATTATGTGTTAACTACACGCGCTATAACTTTCAACACTGCATTTATTGATGTATTTCACACAAAGCTGGTTGAAATGCTGTGCCAAACGGTGGGCTCTCCTATTTTGTCAAGACCATTTGTTGAATCTGACAAATTTCACAGGAAGCCTTAAATCGGTAACAATTACAACTGTAGTAAGTGTGCATATCATGCGAGTTGCCTTTGAAGACGATACCATCCCATAGGCGTAAGTAAGGGATGGAGTCGTGAGGCGCGAACACCCAACTCCCATTTTGAGAAGAAGCTGTGAATTATACCGTTAAAAATCGGAATCAGGCGTGAACATCGTATAAGTCATATGCGCACAGGCAGCAGCTCGTTAAAGGGACTTAGTTTGCGGTCACTGCCTAGCTTGGTGCGTCAAAAGTGATGTGTGAGTGAATATTGTTGATTTGTACATGGTCAATAACACACGAAAACAGATACCGCGTTGATCTTTAAGGGTTGGCGACCTAATTTAAAAGGCATGGTACTTTTCTTTCGAAGTTGTCATCTCAATAATGGAGAGTTAGTGACAAAGATAAAACTTACCTGATATTCCACGTGGATATTCTTAATTGTAAAACGAACTAACTGTGAAACCCTGGCGACCCGCTGTGTCCTTAAACGAAGTTTGTTGTTGAACGTAGGACGTGAAAGCTCTCTGTGAGGATTTCCTAAAGCGGCTTAAGGAGTCAGGCTGGCTGGAGCAACGCAAGACCTCTGACCATGCTATAGTAATCATATCGGCGAGATCGGTTTATATGGGGAAGGTGCTTGGCAATGGTGGCCAAAACAAAGAAACTATGGGCGACAATCGATGTCCAATAATTTACTGGTTTCCTCTATCAATAGGGCGGTGTGGTGGAGTTGTTAACTGAGATTTCCTATAGATTATTTACACGCTCCCTAATACACGAGAAGCAATGTATGCATCTAAATAAAATAAGAAACATGAAATTGCTAGGATGTAAACTGTAAAACCCCGAATATCAGAGACACTGACAAACACATCCTTTGTAGCCCTGGGTTAATGAATGAGTGGAACACATAAAACGTGTCAATCTATCTTTCAGCGTTCCTAAACGATTAGGGGAGACACTCAGGAACGTTACACCGGCATCACATCCCAGCCTAAACACTTAAAATGAATTGGTAAAAATATCTGCACTGTATGTTGCAATGAGTAATTCATGAATAAAATGATTTATCAGAAGAAAGATTGTCTTTGACTTGGTTATTTTAAGAGTGTATATGATATTGAATGGTTGTCTCTCCGCATGATCAATCCTGAATCCTTTGCTCGATTGTATGGCGAGACAGGCATTGAATATGATATTCAAGCTATATTATATAGATATATACATTCTTGAGAACAGGGGTGGCTTTGAAAAGTTTATCATATCTGTCCTGCATCTTTGGTGATGAGAAGAAGAGATGGAGTATTATGATGGTGGTCTTGACCGCCCCTTATCGAATATTCAACCCACCATTCTCTGAATCAACAGGCTCTGCATCCACCACCACCAGTTCGAATAGTCTTATGGAAAAACCTGGTAATATTATCACGCTATGTTGCTCTCTATCAGAGAATTCCAAACTTTTGGAACAACTGTTTTGAAAATATCTGCCTCATGTGCCCTATTTTGTTTATTGCAGAAATTCAAGTTGACATGTCAAGTGACCAGAAACATCAACCTTACTCCTTCTCTTTGACGAAACTGCCTCTCACCAACCATAAATGGTGTCTGTTCTGGCAAATACTGGATTTGTCACTTCACGGCATGAGTGAGAAAGAGAATCTTGTCCGCATGCTCATCCCAAAGCTGTGTCTTGAAGACAAAGTCATCTTCATATTAGGAAAGGAGCACATTGACAGTTGCTGATGTTTCGCTTGACAACACATGCAACTACATGTATCAATGTTGACAAGTAAGCTACTGAGAAAACGGCCCCTGAGGATATTGAAATTTTGGGGGCCAAGATGTTGAGTGGATGGGGTGGGGCCGATCTTAAGGAAACAAAGCTAAGTCGCGCGACGATTATGCATACTTTTGTCAAATTAGGCGGTGGTCGTACTTCCGAATAGGTATTCAAAGATGTTGATTCATAAACCATGATTCATTGCTTCAATAGACTTGGTAATAGGCATAGGCTTATTATTTCTTTCAACTGATATTTGATACCCGCATGGCTTAGCCTGCCCGCATGGCTTTCACTGCGGTCACAGATCGGAGTCACATGGATGAACGTGATTCGGGTGTGTATGTCTATCGAGTTACCTCATGATGTTCGTTACAAAATAACTACCTCTGATTGGTCAATGATATGGCGCATGGTCACATGATATGACGTAAGAAGGCATATGCCTACGTGGCAAACAACGAACCTGGACCTTTTCGGCGGCCATTGCAACTTTTTGAAAACAAAATGCCGATTTCTCACAAATTTTGCAGAAGGATATCAATTAATTCTGGTAAGTGTTTATAAATATCACATAAATTTTATTTATTTACGACTTGACGCGAAGTACATCCCTGTCTTCACCTTTATCAAGGTGAAAGTTGATGTCTTTCCAACATACGCCTTCTTCAAAATGCTTCACGAGTGTGTGTCAGTGAAGACGAAGAGTCCCAACTTTCTCCAAACTTCGATAGAGAAACCTTGTCACAGCTTAACTATGAAGGACGTTCGCCTGCAGACATTGAAGTGATTTCAATGTATTTTCGACAAATCGCAATGCCGGCATTTACTACGGTACCGGTTTATTTTGAAAGCACGTGGTATTTTCAGCTTTGGACAAGACGGTTGACCGCCATTTTGGCTAGACCTCGAAATCCTAAAGCATAGGCCCTTTGCCAGAGAGTCTGGCGTCATTTACCGTGAAGATCTATTGTAAAGATGGTTTGTTGGTCCGACCCTAGGTGATACCGGCGTATCTGGCAAAGGGTCTGTTACCGGTTTATTTTGAAACCACGTGGCATTTTCAGCATTGGACAAGAAGGTTGACCGCCATTTTTTCTTGGCATCTTTTTCAGTTAGTCGTCATTGAGTAATCCACCGTTATCTTTTACTAAGCCTTTTTCTGTTTTTATCGCCTTTTTAGTAATCACGATGCATGCCTCGCCTTCCGTTGTCCCATGATATCTGTAATGCCGACGCACAGCTTCTCACTGATTGGTATGGCTATCCCTGATGATGGTCCAATTTCTTACAAACGGATACAGTTCCACATGCATGGTAGGTATTAAAACAATTCGAGTTTCAAAGATAGAAGGGAATTGTTTTAACATCGGCAGGAGCCGAGATGACTGCCAAAGCAATGATATTACCGTGAAAGATTTGTACGGTTGTTCCTGGCCTAGTTTACAGTAAATCAGATCCAAAGTATAATGAGGTTGATTTTGAAAGGAATTGAACAAAATATACCTCTGTACGCATATCGCTAGGACAGTTGCATGCTGCCGTGTTGTTTTCCATTCGAATAGAAAACAAAGTTCTGACAGCTGTTTCAAATATTTCCTTTTCACCACAGGTTTCTAATGGCTATTTTATTTTTTTCTCCATATTACGCAACTGAGATGGGCTGTGTAGTCTGGATGCTGTAAAAGCGCTGCGGTCAGACCCATCATAGGAAATGCTGAAACGAAAGGACGATGGGCGTTCATTCAACATCAGACTCAATGTGTTCAATAGGACCATATGAAAAGGACGGGTAGAGCACCATTTGCATGGTAAGTATTTCATTTCGGACAAACTCCTCTTTTGTGTCCCTCGTCGAATCGACGGAATAAACGGAATGGAATGCCGCGGACCGACACAGAGTTACTGTTCAGATGACTGCACTTTCGCGGACATACACATGTACACCCCACAATGAAAGAATGTAGCGCAGAATGGTCCCGTTCTGCAAATATAGCTTTGCACGCTTGTTGTTCCTGACCGAGTTTACAGTTATTCGGATCCAAAATAATCTGTCGTTGAACTCGAAACTTCTTGTAACAAAATATAGCTCTGTACGCATATCGCTGGGACAGTTGCATGCTGCCGTCGCAGCCGTGTTGTTTTCCATTCAAATAGAAACAAAGTTCTGACAGATGTTTCAGGTTGTCAAGTCGATCCTTTTCACCACAGATTTCTAATTGCTATTTGATTTCTTTTTTTTCCATATTACGCAACTGAGATGGACTGTATAGTGAGAATGCTATAAAAGCGCTGCGGTCCGACCCAGCAAAGGAACGACGATGGTCTTTGATGCTCGGTTCATTCAACATCAGACTCTAGGCGTTCAGTAGGACCATATGAATAGGATGGGCAGAGTACCATTTACGTGTGGTAAGTAAATCATTCCATTTCGGACTAACTCCTATTTGCTGCTGGCCTCATTGAATTAACGAAATGGATGGAACGGATTGCCTGACCGACACTATTAATGATAGTATAGAGTTACTGTTCAAATGGCAGCACTAGTATACATTTATCTTGTGAACAATAATTGTATTCCTGAACCTTGTGCCAACCTACCGGTGTATATGTATGGCGCCCTCTCCACAGAAGCCACGTCATCTTCTCCCGCTGGTCCACCCATTAACTGGAAAACATCTTTACGAGTGTTTTAGGTTTTATCATGTTCCATCATATTCCGTTCATTCCGTTCTGTTTCGTCAATTGAATGAGGTAGCATTCTAGATTATTCTTTCAATCAATGCTTTAAGGCACGAAAGTACCACCTGCCAAAAAGCAAATGTGTTGCCTCAACAAAGTTACCCATTGTGTCACGTCGATTACGTTCTTCCTTCAAGTGCTCTAAATATTACTTTAACGCCTAAAAGGCCTATCTCAATTGTCTCTGTGTAGCTGACGTAGCCCCTCACAAGCGTCTATGCCCCCCCCCCCCCCCACCCAACCACCCTCTTTTGACCCCGAGGGAAGAAAGCCATCGGAGATAGCTCTGAGCTTGCTGAATCAACAGAGAAAAGATAACTCTTCTCCCTAGCTGTGTTTTATTTTGAAACTACCCCCTTTTCAGCGCAGCACTCGCCAACCCCCCCCCCCCCCCCCCCCAAAAAACACCTCCCGAAGTCATCAGAATGGCTTTGGTTAATAGAACGTATTGAAGGAGTCGGCTCCCTAAAGATGGCGTTTGAAGCCTTCAGAAGAGACAATTTCTGCTGGTGTGATATTGTAGTATATACTCTAAAACCTCGAATACAAGGTCTGATGCTCCGCCCCCATTGAACCCGAACTTTACAAACTGAAGATGATGATCTCACCAAAACTGAATACAACTGTTGGCCTATAATCTAAAATTTAGTCAAAAACCACCTTACAACACTGGCGAAAATCATTATTAGTGATCAGTCTTTAGTCTGTTGCTACATGAGGAGGCCCATGAGGTGAATAGGCTCATTGTCCTCCCGGTCAGCTGAATCCCACACCCACGTCGTCCAAGATGTGGTACAGATATTTAATTGAGTTACTAATTAACTAGGATAATGAAATGATTGGCTGACCCTGTTACCCAGATATGATACAGCAGTGGTTCAGTGATTTTCATTGAGTTACTGACTAACTAGGATAATGAAATGATTGGCTGACCCTGTTACCCAGATATGATACAGCAGTGGTACAGAGATTATCATTGAGTTACTGACTAACTAGGATAAAGAAATGATTGGCTGACCCTGTCACCCAGATGTGGTACAGCAGTGGTACAGAGATTATCATTGAGTTACTGCCTAACTAGGATAAAGAAATGATTGGCTGACCCTGTCACCCAGATGTGGTACAGCAGTGGTACAGAGATGATCATTGAGTTACTGACTAACTAGGATAAAGAAATGATTGGCAGACCCTGTCACCCAGATGTGGTACAGCAGTGGTACAGAGATTTTCATTGAGTTACTGACTAACTAGGAGAATGAAATGATTGGCTGACCCTGTTACCCAGATATGACACAGCAGTGGTACAGAGATTTTCATTGAGTTACTGACTAACTAGGATAATGAAATGATTGGCTGACCCTGTTACCCAGATATGATACAGCAGTGGTACAGAGATTTTCATTGAGTTACTGGCTAACTAGGATAATGAAATGATTGGCTGACCCTGTTACCCAGATATGATACAGCAGTGGTACAGAGATTTTCATTGAGTTACTGGCTAACTAGGATAATGAAATGATTGGCTGACCCTGTTACCCAGATATGATACAGCAGTGGTACAGAGATTTTCATTGAGTTACTGGCTAACTAGAATAATGAAATGATTGGCTGACCCTGTTACCCAGATATGATACAGCAGTGGTTCAGTGATTTTCATTGAGTTACTGACTAACTAGGATAATGAAATGATTGGCTGACCCTGTTACCCAGATATGATACAGCAGTGGTACAGAGATTATCATTGAGTTACTGACTAACTAGGATAAAGAAATGATTGGCTGACCCTGTCACCCAGATGTGGTACAGCAGTGGTACAGAGATTATCATTGAGTTACTGCCTAACTAGGATAAAGAAATGATTGGCTGACCCTGTCACCCAGATGTGGTACAGCAGTGGTACAGAGATGATCATTGAGTTACTGACTAACTAGGATAAAGAAATGATTGGCAGACCCTGTCACCCAGATGTGGTACAGCAGTGGTACAGAGATTTTCATTGAGTTACTGACTAACTAGGAGAATGAAATGATTGGCTGACCCTGTTACCCAGATATGACACAGCAGTGGTACAGAGATTTTCATTGAGTTACTGACTAACTAGGATAATGAAATGATTGGCTGACCCTGTTACCCAGATATGATACAGCAGTGGTACAGAGATTTTCATTGAGTTACTGGCTAACTAGGATAATGAAATGATTGGCTGACCCTGTTACCCAGATATGATACAGCAGTGGTACAGAGATTTTCATTGAGTTACTGGCTAACTAGGATAATGAAATGATTGGCTGACCCTGTTACCCAGATATGATACAGCAGTGGTACAGAGATTTTCATTGAGTTACTGGCTAACTAGAATAATGAAATGATTGGCTGACCCTGTTACCCAGATATGATACAGCAGTGGTACAGAGATTTTCATAGAGTTACTGGCTAACTAGGATAATGAAATGATTGGCTGACCCTGTCACCCAGATGTGGTACAGCAGTGGTACAGAGATTATCATTGAGTTACTGCCTAACTAGGATAAGGAAATGATTGGCTGACCCTGTCACCCAGATGTGGTACAGCAGTGGTACAGAGATTATCATTGAGTTACTGCCTGACTAGGATAAGGAAATGATTGGCTGACCCTGTTACCCAGATATGATACATCAGTGGTACAGAGATATTAATTGAGACACTGATTAACTAGGAGAAAGAAATTATGGACTGACCCTGTAACCAAGATGTGGTACAGCTATTTTGATTCAGTTACTTATTAACAACGACAAAACAATGATTGGTTGATCCTGCTGGCTAGATGTCAGATAGCTCTGATAATTAAGATACAAATTAACAAGCCCAAGGAAATCATTTGAACACCCTATTGCTCAGATGTCGTATGATTGGCTGATCCTGTTACCCAGATCTGGTACAGAGATTTTAATAGAGATATTGATTAACTAGAAGAAATAATGATTGGTTGTCCCTGTTGCCCATCAGATCTGGTACAGCAGTGGTACAGAGATATTAATTGAGACACTGATTAACTAGGAGAAAGAAATGATTGACTGACCCTGTAACCAAGATGTGGTACAGCTATTTTGATTCAGTTACTTATTAACAACGACAAAACAGTGAATGGTTGATCCTGCTGGCTCGCCGTCAGATAGCTCTGATAATTAAGATACAAATAAACAGGCGCAAGGAAATCATTTGCACACCCTACTGCTCAGATGTCGTATGATTGGCTGATCCTGTTACTAAGATCTGGTACAGCAGTGGTACAGAGATTTTAATAGAGTTACTAATTAACTAGAAGAAATAATGATTGGTTGTCCCTGTTACCCATCAGATGTGGTACACAAAGACAATATACACATTAACAAGGGCCAAGAAATGATTTGCACACCCTATTGCTCAGATGTCGTATGATTGGCTGATCCTGTTACCCAGATGTGGTACAGCAGTGGTACAGAGATTTTAATAGAGTCATTAATTAACTAGAAGAAAAATTGATTTGCACACCCTATTGCTCAGATGTCGTATGATTGGCTGATCCTGTTACCCAGATCTGGTACAGCAGTGGTACATAGATTTTAATAGAGATATAAATTAACTAGAAGAAATATTGATTGGTTGTGCCTGTTACCCATCAGATGTGGTACAGCAGTGGTACACAAAGACAAGATACACATTTACAAGGGCCAAGAAATTATTTGCACATCCTATTACTCAGATGTCGTATGATTGGCTGATCCTGTTACCCAGATGTGGTACAGAGATTTTAATAGAGTTATTGATTAACTAGAAGAAATAATGATTGGTTGTCCTTGTTACCCATTTACAAGGGCCAAGAAATGATTTGCACACATGTCGTATGATTGGCAGATCCTGTTACCCAGGTCTGGTACAGCAGTGGTACAGATATTTTAATAGAGTTCTTAATTAACTAGAAGAAATATTGATTGGTTGTGCCTGTTACCGATCAGATGTGGTACAGCAGTGGTACACAAAGACAAGATACACATTCACAAGGGCCAAGAAATGATTTGCTCAGATGTCGTATGATTGGCTGATCCTGTTACCGCAGTGGTACAGAGATTTTAATTGAGTTACTAATTAACTAGAAGAAAGAAATGATTGGATGTCCCTGTTACCCAGATGTGGTACAGCAGTGGTACACAAAGACAAGATACACATTTAGAAGGGCAAAGAAATGAGTTGCACACCCTATTGCCAAGATGTCGTATGATTGGCTGATCCTGTCACCCAGATCTGGTACAGCGATTTTAATAGAGTTACTAATTAACTAGAAGAAAGAAATGATTGGCTGTTCCTGTTGCCCATCAGATGTGGTTCAGCAGTGGTACACAAAGACAAGATACACACTAACAAGGGGCAAGAAAACAAGGGGCAAGAAATGATTTGCTCATCCTATTGCCCAGATGTCGTAGAGTAGTGGTGTACATAGATTTTAATCGAGATGCTAATGAAGTGGGACAAAGAAGTTATTGTCTCATCCTGCTGTCAGACAGCAGCATAGCAGTATGGTGATTTGTATTCGAGTTAATCAACTAACAACACATAAATGATTGGCTGATTCAGCTGGCTAGAGGGTAGCGACCTTATTGGCTAACCCACATGCTGCGCCGATAAAGGACAGCAGTGGTACAGAGATTTTAATCAAGTTACTAATTAACTAGAAGAAAGAAATGATTGGCTGTTCCTGTTACCCAGATGTGGTACAGCAGTGATACACAAAGACAAAACAATCATTAGCTGATCCTTTTGGCTATAGACGACAGATAGCTCTGATTTAGGTATTGTAATTAAGATACAAGTTAATGATATGCTCACCCTATTGCCCAGATGTCGTAGAGCAATACATACATTTTAATCGAGTTGCTAATGAAGTGGGACAAATAAGTTATTGTCTCATCCTGCTGTCAGACAGCATTATGGTGATATAAATCGAGTTAATCAACAAAGGACAAAGAAATGATTGGCTGGTCCAGCTGGCGAGAGATCAGAGAGCACTGGTTTCAGGATGTACTTTTTAACGAGGCCTTATTGGCTGACCCCCATGCTGCCCCGATAAAGGACAGCAGTGGTACAGAGATTTTAATCAAGTTATTAATTAACTCGAAGAAATGATTGGCTGTCCCTGTTACAGCAGTGGTGCACAAAGACAAAACAATCATTAGCTGATCCTGCTGACTATAGAGGTCAGATAGCTATGATTTAGGCATGGTAATTAAGATACAAATTAATGATTTGCTCAGATGTCGTAGAGCAGTGGTATACATAGATTTTAATCGAGTTGCTAATGAAGTGGGACAAAGAAGTTATTGTCACAAATAAATGATTGGCTGATCCAGCTGGCTGGAGGGCAGCGACCTTGTTGGCTCACCACATGCTGCGCCAATAAAGGACAGCAGAGGTACAGAGATTTTAATCGAGTTACTAATTAACTATAAGAAGGAACTGATTGGTTGTCCCTGTTATAGCAGTGGTACAGATAATATTTTAATTGAGTTACTTATTAACTAGAGGAGAAAGAAATGATTCACTGACTGATTAACTAGGAGAAAGAAATGACTATCACCCAAATGTGGTACAGCAGTTCCTCCCTTGACCCCCATAGCTTTGTCTCCATTGATGCACCGTATGGCCATGTGTCCCTCAGTGGGAAGTTGCGGAGCATATGCTCGGGTGTCTGAGTTGCTGTGGCACCTTCCGGCCATGTTGATCCTCTTCAGGTCGGCTTTAAGTCTGCAGTGGCCTGACGTAAGACGAAATATGGTAGTCGCCTCTTTTCTGTCTACATCTAGGAGAAGTTGCATCTATGGTCCCCTCTTCTCTCTTGCCAGGTGTTTTTGTAAACCTGGCTTTTCAATAAACGTAAACAGTACATTTTACTCCATAAGTCACAGTGACTTGTGGCATTATCTATTGGCCTTAAGGGTTGACCATAGGCACCACCATTTCGGCTAGAACTTGAAGCAATCGGTTCTTCTTCAAAATGGTGTGAATGGCGATTTCAAGGGTATGATTCTGTTTTCTGTAAAACAAAGAACTGACTTTTATCCTTGATTTTGGCATTCACTTCGTTTTGATAGAGTAACTAATTGATTTTATCGAATTTCAAGTTCTAGCCAAAATTGTGGATCCTATGTTCAACTCTTATTTTGAAACAAAAAAACAAAAATGATCACCGGAAAATTTTTAAAAAAGATCTCGGTTTATTTTGACTTTCTTTGATTGCAAACCGCGTACGGGGTTCGAACTCACGACTTTGAGGAAAAGAAGGCTCGCAATCGTCGGCTCTAACCACTAGGCCACGACGCCCTCCGCCAGGTTGGGGCATGTCTTTCTGACTGATTCTTGGACAATTACAATACACGTACGTCATCAATCCTTGCATGGGCCTAGTGAAAGAAATGATTACGTGTGCCATTCATGTCTGCATGCTTGGGTTGAGCGATGGTTATATCTCATGTCCAGGTTGTCCCTTAAAGTTAATATCAGTTAACCATTATACAGAAGACTCTTGACTGGAATGGTCAAGATTGACTCCACTAGTCTGAAAGTCCATACTTAACAGAGCGGTGTTAAAATATGACTTGTTTCATAATTATGGTCCTTCATCAACAGTGATGACTCAGTGGGGCCTAGGGATCACCATTTCGGCTAGAATTTGAAGCAATCAGAACTTCTTCATAATGATGTGAATGGCGATTTTTGGTCAAATCAAGTAAAGATAAACTGACATTATCTTTTTAAAATATTTTTTTCGCCGATCAACATATTGTTTCAAAATAAGGGTTGACCATAGGTCTCACCATTTCGGCTAGAATTTGAAGTCCTGCAAAATGATGTGAATGGTGATTTTTACTCAAATCAAGTAAAGATAAACTGACATTATCTTTTTTTAATATTTTTTTCGCCGATCAACATATTGTTTCAAAATAAGGGTTGACCATAGGTATCACCATTTCGGCTGGAATTTGAAGTCCTGAAGCAATGCGAACTTCTTCAAAATGATGTGAATGGCAGTTTCATCCACTTCGTTTTGAATGAGTTTTACTAATTGCTTTAGAATTTCAAGTTTCAGTCAAAATAGTGGAGCCTATGTTCAAGTCTTATTTTGAAACAATATGTTGATTGGAGAAAAAAATAATAAAAAAAGATAATGTCAGTTTATCTTTACTTGATTTCAGTAAAAACCGCCTGCCTTGATTGGAAACCGCGTATGGGGTTCGAACTCGCGACATTGAGCTAAAAAACGCTCGCAATCGTCCGCCCTAACCACCAGGCCACTACGCGCTACGAAAAATAGGGGCATTTCTTTCTGACCAATTCTTGGACAATAACCATAGACGTACGTCATCAAGCTTTGTGAAAGAAGTGATTACGTGCGCCATTCATGTCGGCTGGGTGACTGAATGCTTGGGTTGAGCGATGGTTATATTACTCGCACAAACATTATAATAGTTTCGATATACTGTGAGATAGGAGCGACCCGCTATCGACGACTTCATTTAAATGGCCATATCATGATAACGACCTAGCTTGCCACAGTAATTGCTGAAATCTGATAACGATATTCGGTTTCAGGGAGGACTATTGTTACACCCCGTTCTAGAACATTGTTTTATATTTGCAGTTGAAGGTGTTTTCCATTATCCTTTTTTAAAGGAAGGCAATTTTGAAACACTAGGATTTCTCATGTCCAATGTGCCAAAGAAATCAAGGTCTACCTGCAGCAAGAAGATACTAAGTTCCTAGCATATTTGAATAGACCATTTTAGCAATAATAAATGTCTAAAGTTTCTTCATGTTACGATTTCCAGGTGACGTCTTCGCTTGGTCTCGGCAGATGCAGATGGACACTCGACCAGTTTCGGGCAAGAGGAACAATTTGTGAAACTAATACGTGACATTACTCGATCTTGAACAGCGAACGATAAACAGATAGGAGGCAGATGAACACTCGACCAGTTTCGGGCAAGAGGAACAATTCGTGAAAGTAATACGTGTGATACTCGATCGTGAACAGCGAACGGTGAACAGATAGGACACACTTGTCTCGTATGCTAAATCATCAACAGTGAGGCTTTAAGGGATCACCATTTCGGTTAGAATTTGAAGTCCTGCAAAATGATGTGAATGGTGGTTTTTACTCAAATCAAGAGTAAAGATAAACTGACATTATCTTTTTTTAATATTTTTTTCGCCGATCAACATATTGTTTCAAAATAAGGGTTAACCATAGGTATCACCATTTCGGCTGGAATTTGAAGTCCTGAAGCAATGCGAACTTCTTCAAAATGATGTGAATGGCAGTTTCATCCACTTCGTTTTGAATGAGTTTTATTGATTGCTTTAGAATTTCAAGTTTCAGTCAAAATAGTGGAGCCGATGTTCAAGTTTTATTTTGAAACAATATGTTGATTGGAGAAAAAAATATTAAAAGAAGATAATGTCCGTTTATCTTTACTTGATTTGAGTAAAAACCGCCTGCCTTGATTGGAAACCGCGTATGGGGTTCGAACTCGCGACATTGAGCTAAAAAACGCTCGCAATCGTCCGCCCTAACCACCAGGCCACTACGCGCTACGAAAAATAGGGGCATTTCTTTCTGACCAATTCTTGGACAATTACCATAGACGTACGTCATCAAGCCTTGTGAAAGAAGTGATTACGTGCGCCATAATAGTTCTCATTGTATATCAAAAGCCTTTGAACTGTTTGTTCCTGTGCCAAAAATAAAAGTTGATGCTTGAAATGTGATCGTAATATATGTTGGTGTTAGAACCGAACAGAAAAGTATAGCATGCGAGGCCCAAAGGAAACTTGTGGTCCGTCCGCGTGTGGAAATCATTCACGCTTTTTCAACCCTTAATGGCAGTTGTCCCCCCCCTTCCGGTAATAGGAACAACTTGTGTCATCCATGCCCCATTATAACCTGCCACGGGTTGAACTTGTGTAGGAGTCCAAAGATGTATGAGTGGCTCAGAACAATAGTGTCATGTTTTTTTTGTTTTGAGGAAATTGACTTTGAAATAAATTGTAAAACTTTTTATATTGGACTAGAATGTTCTGAGCCCCTGATATATCCTTTGGCACAGTTGATTTTGGTTGTTAACATTCATCCATGTTCAATCAAAACTATTGCAGGTTGATGGGTACATGTTGACATCCATGCCAGGCTTTGTTGAACTTGTCCAGGACTCGAGAGACATATGAGTGGCTCAGAACAATAGTCTAATATTGGACTAGAAATGTTCTGAGCTACTGATATATCCTTTGGCACAGTGGCTTCGATTGAACATTGATGAATGTTATGAACAAAGACTATTGTAGGAATATCCTGGGTCATCCATGCCCTGTTCAACTTGTGGTTCAGAACAATAGTCTGATGTTTCTTTTAATTGATTGACATTGGACTAGAATATTCTGAGCCACTGATATATCCTTTGGCACAGTTGCTTCGATTGAACATGGATGAATGTTAAGAACAAAGACTATTGCAGGAATATCCTGGGTCATTCATACCGCTCTGTTCAACTTGTGGTTCAGAACAATGTTTCTTTTGACTTTTAATTGATTGACATTGGACTTGAGAGGAATATCCTGGGTCATTCATGCCAGGCTCTGTTCAACTTGTCCACTTGTGGTTGAGAACAATGTTTTTGTTGACTTTTAATTAATTGATCGACAATGGACTTGGAATATTCCTGGGTTATTTATGCCAGGCTTTGTCCAACTTGTCCACTTGTGGTTGAGAACAATGTTTTTGTTGACTTTTAATTAATTGATCGACATTGGACTTGGGTCATTCATGCCAGGCTCTGTTCAACTTGTCCACTTGTGGTTGAGAACAATGTTTCTTTTGACTTTTAATTGATTGAACTTGTCCACTTGTGGTTGAGAACAATGTTTCTTTTGACTTTTAATTGATTGATATTGGAATATTCCTGGGTCATTCATGCCAGGCTCTGTTCAACTTGTGGTTGAGAACAATGTTTCTTTTGACTTTTAATTGATTGACATTGGAATATCCTGGGTCATTCATGCCAGGCTCTGTTCAACTTGTGGTTGAGAACAAAGTTTCTTTTGACTTTTAATTGATTGACATTGGAATATTCCTGGTTCATTCATGCCAGGCTCTGTTCAACTCATCCACTTGTGGTTGAGAACAATGTTTGTTTAATTGATATTGGACTTGAAGAATATCTTGGGTCATCCATGCCAGGCTCTGTTCAACTCATCCACTTGTGGTTGAGAACAATGTTTCTGTTGACTTTTAATTGATTGCCATTGGAATATTCCTGGTTCATTCATGCCAGGCTCTGTTCAACTCATCCACTTGTGGTTGAGAACAATGTTTGTTTAATTGATATTGGACTTGAAGAATATCTTGGGTCATCCATGCCAGGCTCTGTTCAACTCATCCACTTGTGGTTGAGAACAATGTTTCTGTTGACTTTTAATTGATTGCCATTGGAATATTCCTGGTTCATTCATGCCAGGCTCTGTTCAACTCATCCACTTGTGGTTGAGAACAATGTTTGTTTAATTGATATTGGACTTGAAGAATATCTTGGGTCATTCATGCCAGGCTCTGTTCAACTTGTCCACTTGTGGTTGAGAACAATGTTTCTGTTGACTTTTAATTGATTGCCATTGGAATATTCCTGGGTCATTCATGCCAGGCTCTGTTCATCTCATCCACTTGTGATTGAGAACAATGTTTGTTTAATTGATATTGGACTTGAGAGGAATATCCTGGGTCATTCATACCGCTCTGTTCAACTTGTGGTTGAGAACAATGTTTCTTTTGACTATTAATTTATTGACATTGGACTTGAGGAATATCCTGGGTCATTCATACCGCTCTGTTCAACTTGTGGTTCAGAACAATGTTTCTTTTGACTTTTAATTGAGATTGGACTTGAGAGGAATATCCTGGGTCATTCATGCCAGGCTCTGTTCAACTTGTCCACTTGAGAACAATGTTTCTTTAATTGATATTGGGCTTGAAGAATATCCTGGGTCGTTCATGCCAGGCTCTGTTGAACTTGTGGTTCAGAACAATGGTGTAACGTTTCTTTTAATTGACATTGGACTTGAGGAATATCCTGTCCAACAGAAATATGAGTTGTTTAGAAGAATAGGCGACAGGTAATTAGAACATCCATGCCAGGCTCTGTTGAACAATGTAATTATTGTTGTAATGAATTAATAAAGTGATTTGAATAGAAAGAGAGAGTCTTTTTAAGTATATTGTATGGTTGTCTCCTGTGGACAGGATATGTGTTGGACCACGATCATCGGAGGATATCATGGGTTGTATCCTGTGGACGGGTCCATCATGGAGGAAGTGAAAGGGATACGAGGAGAAATTTTTTGGTGGATTTGCAGAGAATATAAGTGTTGGCACCTGCCAAAAAAAATTTTTGCGTGGATTCGCTCCGTAACTTTTGCAAGTATTTCGAAGTAACGAGGGGGTGGTTAGAGGGTTTGGTAGAGGAAGAGAGGAATGGGGAGGGGGTTAGAGGGTTTGGTAGAGGAAGAGAGGAATGGGGAGGGGGTTAGAGGGTTGGGTAGAGGAAGAGAGGAATGGGGAGGGGGTTAGAGGGGTGGGTAGAGGAAGAGGGTGATGGGGAGGGGGTTAGAGGGTTTGGTAGAGGGAGAGAGGAATGGGGAGGGGGTTAGAGGAAGAGGGTGATGGGAGGGGGTTAGAGGGTTGGGTAGAGGAAGAGAGGAATGGGGAGGGGTGGGTAGAGGAAGAGGGTGATGGGGAAGGGGAAAGAAATGAAGACTATTTTAATTCATGATGTTTAATGGAAATCATACAGAAATTGGAAATTGGAAATCGGGCTGCAAATCATACGACATCTGTCGCGAGGGTGAGGACGTCACCCTAGGGGGTTGGTTGGACCTGAAACGACACAAAGAAAAACAGACTAAGTTCAGGCAAAGTAAAACCGAGCAGCGAATGAACCAAAAAAACTATTATAAGTATGTTGAAACTCGCTAATGTTTAAAGCCAATTCAAAAAATCTCTTGTATGACCTATCCATATCGAGTTTGCGTATAATGTAGGAAATTTGTGACGCTAAACAATTAGAGAGGTTCAGATTTTGATCCGAGAGCGAGAACGAGAGCGAGAACGAGAGCGAGAACGAGAACGAGAACGAGAGCGAGAACGAGAGCGAGAACGACAGAAATCTAGGAAAGGGCACATTCTTCCATGACCAGTGCACATCTTGGCTCTTATGAACGGATATCCAACATTCGATGATTCAATTCAATTCAATTCATTTCAATGTATTAAAATCCAAGATCAACTATAAAAGGCCTATTACAGAAAGGTATACAAACTCATTTTGTTTATTAGGCAACTGCAGTTAACCATTACATAAAATATTTTCGAGGACAGAACCTTACATCATGCAAATCACCTATTGAATTGTCAACTTACCATCTATAACCAAAGAGAGAGACGTTCCCCATCTTCAACAACTCCTAGCTAGACTCCAGGGGCAGTACATTGCGTCACCCGAGTCATCCTAATTGAGTATCCCTCGATCCCTCGATCCACTCGCACTGCGCCCGGCAATTAATGTCCTTAATAAGCGACAGCACTTCCCCGATCCACTGCGCCCGGCAATTAATGTCCTTAATAAGCGACAGCACGGGGCTAGTCCACTATGTCTGGAGTGTACTCATCATATTTGAGTCTCCTTAATTGGCAACAGCACTGAGTCCGGAGTGTACACATCCTAATTGAGTCTCCTTATTTGGCGATAGCACGAGGCCGATCAACTGCGTCCGGAGTGTCCTCCTCGCAAGACAAAGTTTTTAGACGTCTCAGTATATACAGTGGTCGTCGGTATGATATCGTCCCTGAAAAGAAATCGACAGAGATCTTTAATGACATGACTAGAAAGTGACATGGATTTAATCACAACTATCAAAATTACGCCATTTTGTCATGCCCTTGACAGGCATGATAATTACCATGACATAAAGGTAATTTTTTTCAAAATATCAGTAACATTGGAAAGGATGGACAGCTTCAAGTAAATCGCTTTATATTGCAAAATCTTGGTAAACTATACGTTGCGTGAGAAAAGGGGTTAACAAAATGGCCGAAAGATATTTAAGCTTTTTTCAGATTTATGACTAAAAAAAAAAGGGGTTATTTTCCTTTTTATTTTAGGTCGTAATGCGGCGGTTTGACAAAGCCCAAATTACTGAAACAGGAATGTCGCACTTCGGGCAAGTTTTTTTTAGCTCAGGCAGGAAGGGTGCAACGGGTAGGCATACGGACATGTTTGGAGGAGAAACCGCCATGACACCCATCGACGGAAAAAAATTCAAAAAGCAAGTTTTACAGACTTTACTTGGGCGAATTGCCATTGGGTTCAATTCATCCTCAAGTCGAACATAATAGTTAACTTAATGATAAAGACTTACCACTGCAGCTGCAAGCTTTTCCGAGATATGGATTTGAACAGATCAACACACGCGGAGCTTCGTGTCCGATGGCCGACTTTTTTGCTCCTGAGGTCATGTCATGTGACCAGGGACAATGACAGAATGTTTCAGCGGTAACGAACATGGGTGATATTCACTTAGGCCTACAGCCCACATGCAGAAGAAGCGTCGATTTCGAGCATTGAAACCTTTTTAATCACAAGTTTAAAGTCAACAAAAGGAAAGTTACATGTTTTGAATGGGATGGGGGCAATAGGGTGGTCATTTTCACGCATCCAGCCAACCCGGTTAAGCCACTTGAAATATGCAACATAATAATCATTTGAATAGTCCTATCCTGAATTTGCATGAGCATACAGCATGGCCGTCTCGTTTCGTCATCATTTACATACACATATGCATTTGTGTTGCTGAAGTATTTATATTTCGTTAGCCTCATGGCATTGCCTAAGTCTTATTTTGGCCAAAATGTGAAAATTAATTGCCTATGTCACTTTTCTGTGTTATTCAAGCATATGTTACTTATTTAATGGTTTTAAAAATGTTGAGACATCTGCAATAAGTTATTGCTAAAGTTTGAATAAAAATTTCCTAAGCGTTTTCTAAAAAATTGTTTTCTTTAATTTTTCTCAAAACCTTCAAATATGAGATAGGCAATTATGCTATGAGGCTAACGATTTGGGGAAGGAATCTCTTCCGACAGTCGATTAATAATGTGACCTCTGGGAGGTTGTGGTAATTTCCCTCCTCCGAGCAGTGACGGGCTGGTGGGCTGGTTCACAGCCCGCGGCGACGTACACGTCGTTCGCCGCGTTCTGTAAATGATGTACAAGACTCGACACATTGGGCTAACCCACTCAAATCATACTGAACTTCCAGCGCTTTTGCCTCCGTCTACGCTCGCTGTCTGGCAGTTGAGCAGTCTCAATCGGCAGTCAGGGTCAAAATAATTCAAATAGGCTCCAATCCACTACGCTGCACTCTTGTTATGGAGCCGCCCAGACTGGTCTTACTCATGATAACCCCCTCCCCAGCAAGAAGACGCTATCTCTTCTTCATGACTATTTGCTGATTACGAGTCAGCCTGTAGCAGACACAGATGCCTTTGATGGCAACAGATGGGAAAATGAAATGGTGCCCCCGGCTCCTGTGATGTCAGCCAAGGATGATGACAAGAGGCCTCGCCAATCACGGTTCGGCGCTGTTGGGTTATTTTGCAAAACCAGGACTCCGTTCAGGGATGTGCATTTGCTATAATGAGGTAAACTCAGGCTTCAGCTTAATAGGCTTCATCCCTTCCAAAGAGGTAGTAGTGGACCAGCCTCGTCCTGTCGTTCGGTACGGAAAGACAATCATATTCTCATCAGAGTTTTTAATCGGCTAGATATTTTTAATAACGACACCAAAATAAAATTCGGTGACTCCTCATGAATTGTTTTTTTATTGAACTTATTTCGGCTGTACATGGATAGCGAGAAAGAGCTTCAATTGTGCCCTGAAATAACGATGATCTTATAGATTTTCCCCGTCGTTTCGTGACACCATTTCAGCCGCACAGAGACAATTGACAGAGGGAATCCCCAATTACGGGTTGTGCGTAGAATGTGGAATCATCAACCTAAAATGGCCCGTGATTTATATGCGCAAAACGGCATACTTCATAGACTTAACGTCGAAAATGTACAGTGATCAGGGCCTAGTGATTCAAAACCACCTTTTTCACTAACGTTGGCGTTAACTTAGCATAGCGTTATCTCCTTCACATAAGCATAAGACTTAACGCCAACTTAAGTGACAACAGCTGTTTTTAACAACTGGGCCCAGATATTTGATCAATCCTAAATGTTTTTGTTTTCGTTTCTTTTGTTTCATAATGACGGAGTAAAGGGCGAAAATCCTGAGTAAAAACAATACTCACCACGCCACTACGTGGTGACGTAGTCATATGATCTTTATTCTTTAAAACTCCAATAAAACTACAGTTTCCAAAAATTGCAATTAACACTCAAGCGAATTTCCAAAGAATTTTGTGAAAATAACACCTTTTAAAAACTATGTTGAAGAAAGTGTCTTCTTTCTTCAAAATTTCAGCAGACCATTGCTATTAACACTTGACTCATGAAGTAAATGTATAAAGAGAATTTCGTGACAGTAAAGATCTTCAAAGGCATTGGGTGATATGAATAAAGACTTCAATTCCTTAATCTGAAACTCCAGGTACATTTACAAGAAGCCTTTTTGTACAAAATTGAAGTGTACACTGAAAGCATTATGCTAGTCTTTATTTATAACACCGAATATTTACATCGTCTACACACTGGACACTTCAACAGCTGGGTATCAAATTCATAAGCAAGATGACATCTTCTTCTTTTGGGTGTCACATTGCGAATGTCATTCTCAGATCTGATGCACTTTCAAATGGACTCATGGTGTTCAACTAAGCTAAACGTATCGTTCTCTACACGAATACCCCATAACATTTTGTTGGGTTAGGGCGCAGGTGTTCGTGGATTTAGAATGATGCCACTCAATGTCAACCTTTGTCACATGGGCGCTGCAGTCGCAACGTGCTTTTTGCCAAAAGCCACTACCCTTGTTGATGATGAGTGCAGAACAGGCTGGCTTCGCTGTCATGGCGTCGTGCTATTGAAAAATCCAGTGAGTAGGCGTTACACTGTGGTACATAGTGGAGTCGTCGTGATCATTTTGAGACCGTGCCTCTAACAGCGATTTTCAGATCAAATAACTGCGTAAAAAAGCGGTTTATCTCATTATTTGTTACATTTCAGGAGGATATCGCTCAACATAGCCAAAATTACATTCGTACAAACAGCTGTGTTGACACGTAAAAACTGCACTAAGAATATTTAAGAATGCTATGGATATTTACCAAGGATCTGGGTAGGTACAGCTGTCGTAGAAAGAGGAAACCTGGGAAACACACCGTTATATCAATTGCAAAAACTATCATAACATCAGGACTACATATGGACTACAGAATTATTACTCGGCAACCAAATATATCTAAAATATTCACCAGGCCAACTGACACTTAAATTAACATTTCGACTAAATTCCTACTTCAATTAGTTACTTCATCCTCTGTGAATAAGACGGTTGTTCCCGAACTATTAGTATAGATGAAGTAGCCATGTGCTTGCTGTTTAAGAAATTTCGCCATCCAAGTTTAACAATGTTTGGTTCATCCAAGAACCGCAACAAATTGTATAGCATTGTGTTAAAGATTGTGCAAAATAGAAAAAAAGAAGAAGTTTATTAACACCCTCCAAGACATATGAAGTTCTAAGATGAAGTCCGTTCAAGCCCCCCCCCCCCCTCCGCTAAATTCATGCATGTTAACAATTTTGCGCAAGAGACACAAAATAACAATTTGATACCAACAACTTTAACGAGAATCGAAAACGGTTTTCAAAGTTACAAACAGCAAACTACTCGATAACTGCACGATATGAACTAAATACGTCATAATACAGATAACCAAGCTTTGTGGAACCGAACAATCATGAAACCAAATAAGAATTCCACTTAACAGAAAAAAACCTAAAAAATGGAATTTGCACCAACATCGAAATAGTTAAGCTGCACAACACATTTTAGTAAAAACAATTTACAGATTGTATTTACAAAGTTAGATTTAGGAGGACAGGGTTATATTATACAACATAGATATTTGGGATCAAGCATAACAATAACATGTCTGTACAATTTGCTAGTCAACAGGTTAGAATCTCTCATCCCGGCAATCGCCAGCGGTGGTCGATGGTAATATCCTCCTCCCAAACCAAGCTGGCGCGAAATACTACAGGTATTAATTTTCTAGCTTAATAACTGACGCAGGTCTCTGAATCATGTCAGCGTTAACTACATGAACAATCATCAAAGCAAAGTATATGCTTGTACACCTAAAAATGTACCCTTTGTGGTGATATTTGCGTCCAAAGCTGTTGAAGGACTTGTCATGAGCTCCACGTTGGGACGATTTATCCATGGAGGTATTATCAATAATGATGATACCTCCATGATTCATCTTACTCAGGTTCTTCTTCTGGTTTCTATTTCTTCCACCACTGGCATTTATTTAAGGAGCTAGTCTAGCCAGATTGATGAATAAACATCACCCCAGGCCAATCTGATCCATGGGCTACCACACAAAGATCTGCGAAATTCTCACCATTTCCATGACATTTTTGGCTTTTGCCGTGGAAGATTGAGACGGTTCTTCCTGTCGTGTCAAATTATGCACTGGTAATATTTCACGCCAGACTTAGATTAATGCCCCGTCATGACCACTAAAGTATGGCCAGTCCCGTTAACACACCCACCCTTTACACTTCTGAAGCTGGGAGCACAGAGAACAAATGTCTGCAAGATCGTGTCTCTTCTCCATCTTTTCATAGAAAAACGAAGTTTTTAATTTGTGGCACGTGTTGTCTATAAGTATAAGGTCGTAGCAACACCAACAAAACAAAGGGTTCATTTGTTTTGATGAATCAAATATTAAGGATTTTTTAGTCACATGCGCTATGAACTCTTAGGCATTAACCTCGGTGTGCTCTCAGCTTTCACGTTTCACGTTCACTTATATACATCGATGATATTCAACACAGTATTTACATTACGTATTTGTAATTTAACTATTCACATGAGAAAAACACTGAGATTCAATTTACATTATATTATCATTATATACAGACGAGTATTATTCCTGCATAGGCCTATGGTTTATAATCTGCGATATATCCGGTGGGCAGGATATCAAAAGTGTAATTAGAAAGGTTTCACATCCCTTACAAGCGACGAAAAACAAAAGTCGGTGGTCGCATCAAGTCCTACCCGATTTCAGTTACGCAACACACATGAATCGGCTTCATACTTAGTAGTAGTAGGCATTTGGGAAGCCTAAAGCGTTGCGGATAAGATACATATATGTAATAGTATAGGCATCTCGGACTCAATCGTTCAGAGTTCTTCGTAAGGGTTGCGAAACCAGCCTATAGTCAATCACTCGGTTAATGCACTTGTGCATGTTCTACCCCTGCAAGTACCTTCTACAGAATATCAGTATTACATACAACAAAGCAAGTAAATTTAGTTTAGCAAACCATTTGGCTACTCCCCCCCCCCCCTTGAGCGCTTTGTTACGTCATAATAGCCCTGGTGTAATTCTGAAATCTCCAGTAAAGCAACGAGATATTCATCATTAGTGAAACACGCGTTAATTCATATCATCAGCTACAGAATACTGCCATATTTTTCTTTGAAACATTTTCAATTTCACATTGGTCAAGCCTTGCAAAATACTTTGCCTGTTTTATTCAGTTCGATAATACAGTCAACTGTTTTTATACTGCAGCCAGCCATCAAGTATAAGATACATATCAAACACCTAGCGATGGTCTCCTCGCAAAGCTTCACCTTAGCAATGTTCAGCTTGCAGGGGTAGATCAAAGTGCCAGTGACTCTCAACGTGTTTTACAACATATCAATGCAAGGTGAGAATGCATAGAAATTATTAGTACCTACATTATTTTACCAACAACACCACCTTTATCAGGTACTATGTACTAAATGAGTTTTGAGATTGTTTTTATAAACGAATGTCAAGTTTAACAGTGCGATAACTACAGTGTGCTTTCAGATGTTTATATCAATGGCCCTCCGTATCATGAGAGTCCGTATTGTTTATAAATCACCTCGTCTAAAGAAAAAAAAGGGAAAAGAGTGAGGTTCGGAAAGCAATTCTACATGAATTGTACGAGACAGAATTACGTTTGATAAGAGAGGCCGACTATAGTGTCCTATTTGAGCATAATACAGCCCTACATCAAGATGTTTCTGTTTCTCTGTCTGATCCAACCACTTAATAATAACTTACTATTGTTTATGTGCTATATTAAATACTATACACGATGTACTTGTGTTAAACTTCTGAAATTACCATCGAGAAAGATCTATTAAAGGAAACGAGGAGAAACTAGTAATTTTATTTTGTTTCAAAATTATTGTGCTGGTAAAAAAGTGATCAAAAAGCGTAATGGAAACTAGATAAAATCTCAAAAAGAATGAAATGCTGTTAAGTCTATGTATGTACATGCAGAATGTTCTTAGAGAAAGAAAAATATCTACAAATATGATATCAAGTACTCCTTGATGAACGTTTGTCAACGTTTTGTCAACATCTTTTTTTACATCATTCTACTAATGTCGTGATAGCCTAACTCAAACAAACGGCCAAAATGAACCAACCAACGAAAGAGATGGCTCAATGCTTCACAGGTACATAACGTGTTTGCCAACATACACACATGGCTGTCAGTAATACAGCACTTCTTTTATCTTCCAAAGTCAAATTGGGGCTTTACTAGTACCTCTTAGGCCACGTGCTAATCACAAAATGATTCACTTCACGCATGTCATCTTTAGTTACAACCAAAACAAGCGATAACCTTAATCTTCTGAACAAATCAGCCTGCTTAACATTAAAATCAGGAATTCAAACCATTAACAATCGGTCGTGTACAAAATAAATATCACATTCCTGTAATCGAAACAACCAGCAGAATCCACCTGGGCCCTTTCTTTTATATTCCTGCATCTGTAACTTTAATCACGTCAGCTTTATGGCTTCCTTCATTTTCCTTTCTTGTTGCGTTTCTTAAAGCTCTGAAAAGAAGAATGAAATTGCCCATGAAGTGAAGAACTGATTTTGTTAATAGAGTTCGTCTCTTCAGGGAAAACTAAGATGATCACTTCAATTGATTAAATAAGTTACATTAACCCGAAGGTAACCCACGGCCTAATGATTTTCTCTTGATACATTACAAAATTATGTTACCTCTCAGTGTTACTTGCGCCTCGGACATGTTGATGTATTTTGTACCTAACACATTTCTGCCTTACCTTCTTGCTACTATAAAGGAAATCTGTCGTAGAGAATCTCCGAGATTTCAATATCTTGTCATCTTTGCGATTGTCACCATCGCTCTCACCAGTCTCTGCATAACTCTCATCACTGATTGCGCCAAGGTCGATGTCCACAATGCTGTCGTTCGAATTTCTGAAAACAATGCAACATGTACCATAGATTACAAAAGAATTAAACATTTGCAATAAAATGAAGTGAAGTGAGCCACGAGAAGAAAAATATCGCTCGAAGTTGAGCCATCAAAAGTAAGATATCGTTTAAAGTGGAGGTAAATATATTTATCCATCACTGATACTACGTTCACACTGAGAGAGTGGCCTCCGGAAAAGGGTTTGATTTAATCGCTTTCAAGCCGGTCGCGATTTTTTGGACCTTCGTGGTCAATTTTAGCATTTCCGCATTGAGGTTTTGCCTACGCCAATGAAGGCGCATGATACACTACCTCGTAGATGCAACGATTGTAACAGATATACCCAGATTGCCCGACCCGGTTTTCGCACAATTTGACACTTGCAAGCCATACCTACCTCCTCTCCAATGTAGGACTACCACTGTCATCAAAGCTGACGGACCCACAGCTGATCTCGATGCTGTCTGTACCAGACACCGTGGAGACCTTCCTGTCCCTGTGGCAGTTTCCATTCATGTGAACACTGTGGTTATTGTGGTTCGTGTACGCTGGTTCTTCTTCTATGCCCGGCATTAGTTCATTTTCAACCTTAAGAGAACGCAATTCCGTTTAAGAATTTTAAGTGCGTTTGCACTTAATAAATACTAAAGCTCATGAGCTAGGACACATAAGAGGTAAATGTCTTCGATATCATGTTGCAAAGGTCTTTAAAACCTTTGAATAGATGCAGGACGTTTTATGGCATCGTGCCATATTACGATCTTAAAAACTCCGCTGTCTTACATGTATTCTTCATATAATGAAGCTAGCTAAACGCGATATATTCAACTGCCGCCTCATGGTGAAGTTGACGGAACGGAGTAGAACTCCAATCTCCATCAACATTGAAGACAATTTTGAATCTAAATCCCACCTCTGCCAATTCGTCCAGCTCATCCTCGTCCCTTTCATCCAAAGTGTCCAAGTCAACATCCTCGATATCTGCTTCTTGTCGCGGCATGTGTGGATCGTTGCCTATCACACCAATTAGAGCCAAGGATGCCATTGTTGACATGGCGTTCACCGGAAGACTAGATTTGCGACGGCGGGATTCTACAAGGGAGAGCTGAATGTATTACGCACGGAGGACAGAAGTTATGTGCAGCATCAGTTTACGGTAACAAATATTCAAGCGCTAAGTTCCAATCTGACAATACGGTTGGCGTGTGGTCGCAAATGTAAGATTCAAAATAGCAATAATATACCTCTGCTACCAGGAGACACTGCTAGGCAACCTGGAACATGACGCTCATCGTGACCTTTGATAAAGTACTCACCAGTAAATACAAATGCACATGCATTAATCTCTCTTTCCTCAGCCCCATGTTTTCTGCACAGACCTTTCAGCGACTTTATCTGGCGCTGGAAATGGAGAAAAAAATAGTTGCAGTATTAAAATATGATCTTGGCAGATTTTCACCTTATGATATGATACATCCATGCATATAATGATAGGCTAAGGAAATCATTTTTACCACTGAGTGTATCTTACAGGGGACTGAGCCATGCAGGAGCGGTCTCTATTGACTTATCATATATATGAACAGAAAGTGTCTGGTTTACTTAATGATGAAAGTGTAAACTCTGTCGATGTACTGTGAAATAAGCAGCAGAGATACCTATTGGTAACATCGTGTAACTTAATCTGGCCCCATGGCTCCTGCCTATCGCCTCCCTTTAATTCTATGCGTGGGGGAAGTCGTACATTTATCTTATACCATGTGAATTGAATTCTACTCTTTCTAATGTAGGTGTTACGAGCTTCCGTGTGAAGCAAGTTGCACTATGATCGTGAAGCGCGTTTCCCTCGAATACTACAGGTACGAACCTTCAATCTCTCTAAGTGCTTCTTGAAGAGTTTGACTTTTTTCTGAGCTTTCCGTCTGGCGTGCTTCTGTAGTTGCATCCGTATATAGTGGCGTTGCTTCATTGTCATCACAAAGCCTGGAGAACAAAGAATGATGCGTTTATATCGGGAGAAACTCGCGGGGCGTTGGTAGCATTCTCCACTAAGATATAATACATGTAAAATCAAATATCTCGGCCACTAATGGCGTCCCTCGCATGAACTAAACACACAAATTTACGCAGCAATAATGCTCTGAACAAAATGCCGTAATGTGGCGATTTGATAGTAAAAAGTTTCGTGTCAGTCGTTATATATGAAACCCTGCTTAATAGAACGGTGAATATTTATTTCGGTTTTAAAATTGTTTGAAGGCCCAAAATTAACTTCGCTTCATATCATCATCTGCACAAAAAAAACCTCTGATCACACAGCAGTTTTCCATACGCTATGAAAATAATTTGCGTAATGAGTTCCAAATGACAGAGACAGTTGCGAAGAGACAACACGCATACTGGAAACCGAGTGAATATTATTATACTCACAGTTTACTATACGTATGACCCTCCAAGGTAAAAGACACACCAGAAATAAGGCAGCATCCTTCTCGGCTGTAGACCATATGCCTTGTAGAAAGACGATGTCCAGAATGAGAGATGATACCACCACGAAGGAATCAAAGATCTGGAAAAAGTTGAGAAAATGTGTAACTGTACCGCCTATTTATTTTGCGAGTTCTGCGAAAATAATCCTTTGAAAACGAACGGAATTTTGGATAGGTTCTTTGGATAAATCGTAACCAAAAAGGAAATTTAGCGCTGGACCCACTGCCCCAAGAGTTTGGTGAATGACTATTTTGTGAGTCATATAGGCTTATCATGTTTTACAAAGACACTTGTTAGGGTTATCCTAGTGTGAGAACCATGCAAGTGATTTCCACGTATCCACAGTGCATGCGAATGATCCGCAATTTACCCTCTGCTACTATTCACGGGGCTGGATAAGCAAGCTTTATCCATACAACACGACAGGTTAAGAGGGCAATTCATCTATTTCTTCAGACCTACCTCCATTTTTTTCTTCAAGAAGACCTCTCCCACGCACAATCCTTTCATAAATTTCTGTAAAATAAAGGTCAACTTATTAAAAGTATTCCATTTTGGTTCAAAAACGTACTATCTGACAACAGTAAATTTGAGAAATTCGATTACACTAAACCGAAGTTTGCAATTAGTTGCTAAGGGTATTGCAGTGAAAGAGCCCTGTTTTTGTTTACAGTCCAATCAGCTGAACAGAACACACCGACCTTTTCCCTGAACTCTGCCCTTATCCAAGTCTCCCAGATGGCTAAGGGCAAACAATTAGAGGTGCAAATGTAACATGTCACATCAGATCAGAGATGTGAATGGTCGTTGGGTTAGGTTTGCTTGGGTTCATAGTCGGAGAGTGTGCAGATATATGAATCGAATTTAAAACAACGTCTTTGTTTTCAACAGAGCCTGTCGATTTCTACTCATTGTCAATGCATTCGCTTCGAGTTTTATCAGCGTCAAAAAGATAAAGAAGAAGAGGAGAGACCAAAAACAGCCCAAAGAAGAGCCACAGATCACCATGAAAGTATTTTGGACTCGACTAGTTCAGAGGGAGGGAGTGCCTTAAGAAAATCAAAAGTGGCCAGGAGAAATTCTGATCAGCCAATATCATAGTCGGGGTAGGAGGGGGTGGAAGGAAGGAAGCAACCTTCATATGACTTACCTCTAACGTCATCAGCGTCAATATACATAAGCTTGCAAGATGAAAGGAGTGGGCTATTTCCATCATTAGATGGTCATGATGATCACAGACACACTTATCAGTAGAATTACCATCAAACACACAATCACAAGTTGTCTTATTCCCAAGTTTCGAATCGGAGTAATCCGTTTGATTGGGTTCGTTATCACTATACATAGATACATTAGGCACAGTATAACCTGTGAGACGGACACCATGGCCGCCATTATCCCGAGAATTGCCACCATCTTCGTTTACAGCACCACCTCTCGGTGGATTTGTTTCATGACTTATCACAGCGGCAGTGTGAGGAAGGGAGGTAGTCCGATGGTTCGAAGTAGCTCCAATAGGGGTGGTTACCCTTGCATTTATCCTCGGCGTAGCTGAATCAGAACCAGTCGGTAAAGTATTCCGTGAACTTTGAGACCTCCCCTCCCCGGACGTTGAAAAAATGGGCGCACCAGTGACGTCATCAAACGTCTCCCTAATTCTACTTTCCCCTCGTTTTCGTTTTCTTCTATTCCGATGAGATGTGTCCCGTTTTCGTTTGTAATTCCACATCTGTCGCGGTAATCCAGATTCACTCAATAAATTCTCACTTGATGGCGCGTGATTCTCGTTCACTGGTGCCTCTCGCGCGATTTGCTTGTCATGCGTGAGCCTTATGTGTTGTTGCTGTCCGTGTTCGATAGCGTGAAGTAGGTCTTCGATAGTGTTAACTTGAAAGCTGTCTATAGATGGGTAGTCCTTACGCAGTATACCGACAAGATGGAAAAGGGAATCTTCGGCTTTAGCAAATTTTTCTGAAATGATTAAAATCACCAATAAAAAGGGTGTGTTAATAAGGAGAGGCACCCATAGTGCTAGAAATGTCATAAAATTGCATTAATATTGGGCTATTATTGGGTCAACAAGGAGATGTAAAAAGACAGGTGGTCCAGCATGTTTGAGCAGCTGAATCGTTGAGTTGCTGTATAAAGTTGGTATATTGTTTATCGACTTATCAAGTGCGAATCAAAATGGCCGAGTTTCGATACAGAATCGGAATTCCACTCAAAACCGGCAAAGATTAAAAAAATATTCAGCACTTCTTTCAACAGGATACTGTGAGAATATCAGCTAACCTTATTCAAATGAAACTTGACCGCAGTAAACATGGAACCATTCCTCCCGACGAAACTACGAAAAGAATTTCGGCGCACTCACTGTAACAAGTTTTTAACTACGTGGCAATCACATTGATATTCCTTTCCTTGAAAACTTAGTCTAAATTCAGCATAAGTATTCTTGGATCACCGTAACATGATGTACCGCAAATCAATCAAAATGCACTGAAGTTTCAATATCTCACCTTGAGATCAACTCCTGATATCTACGATCAGTTAATAATGAATACCGTAGATATCATTAACTGCTTTGTTATGATGCGTTGAAGTTCAGAATGAGCATGATATCGTTGAAGCTATCGAAATACACCAATCCTAGATTTTGAACCGAGTGTGATTCCAAGGACCGAATTTTTCGTGATTGTTGTGAATGGGGATGGTTCTATCTTGAGTTAATGGATGCCTTTAGTTTTGTTGCATCTGTCCCTTTTAGTTGCGGTTCTGCTGTTATTCTCAGCGAAAAGCTTCTAAGAGTCAAAACTTCAGCTTCTGTTAACCCCTTCCTGAGCGTAAAGCGTGGTTATTACCGTGATAGGTACGAGGCGACCTCCTGAAGCCATATATTACCAAGTCAACAGGGCCCCGATTCCTTTGCGGTCATTGGTTGCTGAAACGGAACAATTTAACAAGGCGTATTCTGCCACAAATATCACTACACTTCCATTGCTTACCTCTTATGATGTAAAGGTCTATCATGAGCTGCCCTATAACCATTGCGGCGTCCAGGACTACCAGGACACAGATTATTATCAAGACATGGTGGCTGTTGAGGAATCGAAGTATCCGGCGTCTGAGACTGCAAATAGAAAAACAACAAAAGTTGTAAACTACTTGCCAACTAAAACCCTTTGATGGATGTGACACGCCCAAAAAATGACATGAAGTATATAAAATATCAAAGAAGTATGGAAATGTGTAGGACAACGGCTCGTTAGGTCACCGCTTGTTAACATACTTCTGAAAATGGCAAAGACAAATTAAAGATATGTTACAGAATTGAGGACATTGTTTTCTAACGACTCATCCCAGCCAGGCTAGGGATGATAATGCTGAAGGCGTGTGATTATATCACTTTTTCTTTATCGTTGAAGAAAAAATACCACAAACGTCAGAGCAACGAACAAGAGAATGTTTGTAGGCAGAAGAGGTGAAATATGGCGGCGGGGGGGGGGGGGGGGACGGGGGCTACGCAACCGGTACGTGTGTTATACATTTGTGAACTACATGCCAGAGTAGTTTCACACGTATTCCTCATCAGTGGCGGAATACACAGTAAGGTACAGTGATATCATCCGCCAAGCGATCACAATACGGCTACCGCTAGTGTATCGCAAAAATAGACTATGACAATCAAGCACAATTAACTAGAATGACACCACACATTGGGGACATTACCGTTGGACAGGGCCTAATTTCTTCGGAGGCAGCGTTATCGCCGGTAGCTCCTTCACTTCAGCATTGCCCTCCCCAGAATCCTTCTCTTTTGCCTCATCTTCCAACTGGGTATCCACAGAGAAACAATCATCCAGTGTCGCGCTGACTATGGGAGTTTCGTCCTCTTTGGTTCGTATCAGAACAGACTCCACAGAAGAATTACTGCCGTCCATTTTGTAAGTTATTTAGTTCTAATCACTGTCGATGCTCTTAAATACCATTGTTGGTTTTTAGCATGATAATTCGTGACAGCCTAAAAGTAATGCAATATTTTACTGCACTGTATCACATTCAAGAGGAATTAAATCAGTGATGAAAATGTTATGATGTTACGAAATACGCAGAGAAAACTCATACCATGCTGAGACTACAGAATTCTTTAGCGGCTTTATACTTGGCTACGAGGAAGCTGTCAAAAGTTAAAATACACTGGGCAAGCCTCGTGATTCGCCAACCGATCGCAGCAAAACTTCCTGTTTGAAATGTTTACATCGTTATCACAAAGTATGAAAGATAAAACCGATTCCTGTAAAATGAACAGCATCCTGAATCTTCCATCACTATATTGACCACTTGAAAGAAAACTTCAACGAAATGATTTGCCGGCCAATACCAGTACCTTAATACGGAGGCTGAATGATGTAGCCAAAGTTAATTCGATACTTCCTGCTCCTAAAATATCGAAGTTCCAATGAAATGAACACGATGTATCACGTCCGCTTCAACAAGTCTGTCGCCATTTTGAAATCTATATATAAACAACCAATGCGTACCCTAAATTAATTCATCGAACTGTCGGCAGAGAAAAGATCAGAGTACGAAATTGCTGATCATCTTAAGTATTTACTTTTAGGAAATATAATCTAAAAAACATCATCTATCGACTAGGTCACGATAATCCGTTAATCCGAACAGTTGTACCACGGCACAAAACACTCAAGTTCTATAAATATACGTTTGTCTGTTGCCGCTTTGGGCTTCTGATTTGAAAGTTGATTATTCCATTCGTTGCCATCAATTAGGTACATCGCCCTTTCATCAATTCCAACGAGTAGAATCCATGATGCCACTGCACAGTTGACACTTGAATATTCACCAACGAACACCAATTTATCATGCAGATTTGTGAATACAGAACGTCTTTAAATGCCTTTCATTTCATTGAAATGTGCCTAACATTCTGATAGCCAGAATGCTTCTGAGCCACATGTTACAGCGTACACGAGTAGCGCCACGAATGCGTCTCATCCAGAAAGTCGTACACCATTGGAAGCCTTATATGGAACGAAAACAGCACGCAAATAGAATGGCGTCTATTAATAGCGTTACGCATTTACAATCGTATTCCTATTATAGTTGTAGCTTCCTTTTCGAGATTTTCGACTCTTCTGCAATGATTCAAACTCTTGGAAAATATCGAAAATACGTGTACTCCGTAAGCTGTAAGCTGTTTTGCCAAATTCAACAGTTTTTCCTATCATCTACAGTATATGACTCCTTTTTTAGATTTGTACAAGTAATAATCTTGAATATCTCCTTATCTGGCAATCTGAAAAAAAGATGTTCCAATTTGGCTAGTTCTTGTTTCGCATTAAGTATTATGATTCGTCATATAACACACATTGTTTTCCACTGCCAGACAGACAGTGAATGAACTTCGTCATATCCGTAGAGACTATTAGTATATATAATTTGTCTTCACGCCCACCACGTTGTACAGTTATCGATATATCGAACAAAATCATGTGTTGTCGCAACAGAATTCCAATTCATCTACTAACTCCTATCAAATTACTGATTCCATTCTTCCAACAGGCGTTTCGGTTTCAAAGATCCCTTTTTGTTCACCTCTACTTTGTTCAGCTCTTTGGACATAAATGGGTGTATCCGTGTCTCTAGTTAGAGAATCTAATATAACTAAAGTCAAAACAAAACCTTACTGATCGTGTAGATGCCTTTGCGTCAAAAATTATATTTATCAAGTCAGTTTCTGCCCTCTCTTAAACATTAAAGTTTCATTCCTTTGAAAGTTATTATTAGGAATAAAAGCAGATAATGTTCGTTCCTCTTCGAAAGATGTCATTAAATAATGTATTCTTCCTTTGCATCGTATTCATCAAGTAAGACTCCTTCCTCTAATCACGAACTTGTACTGTAGGATTCATTCCTCTTCACAATATCACATAACTCAATATGAAAGATCCCATCTTCTTACCACCAACCGTATTGTCATGCAAGAGTCCTTTCTCTTTAAACATTATATGAATCAAGTAAGATTCCGTCCACTTCACACAATCCCATTATTCACTTAAGATCCCTTTCTCTTTACATAATCCAATTATTGATGAAAGATTCCGTTATGATCGGAAAATGAAATTTATCATTTATCGAAATCGTATTGATTATGGAAAATTCTTTCCTCTATCCTACGAGAAATCAAATACAGAAGATTCCATCTCAATAAAGACTACGCGGATTTTCTCAGCTGGTAGCATATGCTCCTCAGTATGTGGATCCAATGATGGCGCCCACAATTCACGTAGGCCTCATGGAGGAAGGCACCCTTATTCCACAATGTCCACAAGTAAGATAAAACACTTGAAATTCAATATTCAAATTAACATTTTCCCTATGATTTATCGTATAATCAGTGTCCATATGTAACAAAATCCTCAGAATCCACAGAACGTGTTCTCCATTCGTTGACTGCAACTCCCTCTCAGCTCAGCCTGTCTTTTCCATACCGTTACCAACACAACCTGATGTCATCCGAATCTAAGGAGACGCTCCAGCAGCCGCGAGCAAGGCACGTAGCAACGTCTTACATAATAGAAAAGCCAGAATAGAACATACTAATGTGTGGTACTGTCACGGCGTGTCTCTTTTGAGTCAATGTACCAATTACCGTAGTATTCCAATTATGTTGTTATGATTGAGGCATTCCTTTTAGGCTATAAGGCTATGCGCTTACTCCTTCTGCATCCTTGCCAATGAGTTCGCCTTCTTATAGGAGCATCATTGGTTTATTTCGTTCCGATGGAAAAAGCTTTTACCTGTGTGGGAAGACTTGAAATACCTCTTCGCTGTTTAGGGAAGCGCTGCTTTGGGAATTGGATCGGAATAGGGCATTGTCTAACTGACGACTTGCAGGAGCTGTGACATTTCTGTAAACAAACCTCGCAAAGGGCAACAAGTGTGAAATGTTTGGAATGTACTGAAGATCCAGGCTGGAGATGCACTGTAGCGTGTCAGATTATAAATATTTACGGAACACCCATCTTATGGAAACACCCATCTGTCGCATATCGAATTATCTCTCCTCAGAAATGAAACGTCCATGGTTGTGCCGGTACAACAGATTGCTTGCATTTTTATTTCAGCATTTTGGTCAAGTGATAAAAGTCACACCAAAGTTCATATTCATACCAAACCAATCAACAACAAAAAATTAAAAAACAAGCTTCATCCTTGAGTGTTTTATCTACTCAATTTTGCCTGGGGGATGGGGTGATGTCCAGGTGACAACTTTCCGAGGGGGTGACAGTTCTGTAAACAAATTTCGCAAAGGGTATTTAGTGCAGAATGTTTGGAATTCACTACAGCATATCAGATCTCAAACATTCATGGAAGCCCCATCATGTGGAAACACCCAACTCTTGTTTCCTTTAAAAATCATATTTTATTGTTGTAAAGGTCAAACGATCAAGAATGCACCAGAAGATCCATCAGTTTCCCTTTTCCTCTTCATAGTCTTTTCAGTTTTCAGTAACCAACCATGTAGGGTACCATGTTCATTAGCAACCAATTCAAGTTATCGTGGTATGCAAATACTTCAATTTACAACCACTTTCCTTTATCACAGAACCGGTGAGTCTCTCAAATGCAGCCAAGCAATCGGTAACTTATCCACATGAAGTGCCCACTCACGTCACGTACAAGAGAGTACCGGGGAAAATCAGAGCCACTGATCATTACATTTTCATAATTATCTCATGTTTCCATCTAGTTTAGTGATTTTATCAGGATATCGATTGAAACTTTCGATCAATAAAGGTCAGGTTCAGCTTCGAACTAGAAATGAAGTTATGTCGATTTTAGGTCACCGTTGAACAATTTCCGTGCACTTTAAACATTGCTTCATATTCTCGTGCGTTTCGACTTATCGTTGTCAGATTCTAAAATGAGCCGTGAGCAGAGATGAGGATGGACATTGTCAAAGTCATTTGATAAAGGCAAGTATTAATAAAGACTAGTCTTTATAAAATCTTGATAAAGGTCATGGATTGCAAAGATAGCTGAAATGTGTGTGGGGGGGGGGGGGGGGGGGTCCTCCAGGTAATTTATAAATCAACAGTGTTGGATGTGGTGTCACCTTGGTATCATGTGCAATCCTATTCTTTTTCCAGTTATTGCCATGGAGATTGATTTTCGTTTTTTATGTCAATCTAGCTGCCGACAAGTGAACTTTGGAACGCGTTATTCGGCCCTACTCGATGAATAGACTTGTAATTAACAAACCCAATTGCAAGGCGTTGGAAGAGGCCTAACTAACGTTGTATCACATGCAATCCGATCCCCATACCGATTCTAATGTAGCCATGGCGACATCTCCCAATGGTTTACATTTTCGAATGATAACCTTTTCTCATACCGAAATGAAAGGATGTTGTCTTCATTCGAACAGCGTGATGTCAGATGGAAATTGTGTAACTATCTATGTGATAGACGCGAGATTCACATATACGCCCGTTTTCTTATGCGTTTTATCAACGCACCGGGCATGAGGTTCTTATAATACGCTGAACTGTGGGTGAACACGACAGGTCTCATGCATTTCTAGCAAAAGGTTTCAGCTTGAATCACCTGGAAATCGGCGAGTTAACGCCATATTTCTATTTCACTAATGTCTCAGTTGGGGTATTTAACATTCGATATTTTGGACAAGACCTATTTCCCTACAGTAGGGCTCATATATTTGGCAATATAGGTATTTATATATTATGATTGTTTATTGCAGAATGCTCTTAATATGGAAATCGTTGAGAGCAATTCCCGATAAAAAAAAAGAAAACAAAAAGAGAAAGTTAGACCCGACAATTGATAAATAACCTGTCTTAATGTGGCATCTCTCCGTTTGCCTGAGATCGACAAATCATAGATTGAATCTACAGCCATCGGCAACATCATTACCATGGCGACTCATCGAAGTACGCCATCGAAGCAACTCTAGACCTGTCACACAGCCAAGACCATCGGATGTCGCCTGGCAATAGACTATTGGTTTTTCGACATAAGCACAGCACACGCGGCTAAATATAACACACGCGTCCAGGCACTTTACACTGAATATCGTCATCGGATGACGTCTAGTCTCAGCAATGACGTCATTGCTCCAACCCTACTCCTTCGCAACCAAAAAGCCCTAGAAACCAACGCGTTCTCTCTCTGCTATTTACGCTGATAAGATATCGGTTTTCCGTAGCTGAATGAAATTCGTGTGCTACCGCTATACTCGCTAATCATAATGCCCCTCCCACGTCAACCACGGCTGGTATGCTTGCCGAAAGCCATGGGTATTTTCACTATTAATAACGAGGTGGCTTGTGGCGTTGTAGTCAAATAACAAGCTTGTGTTTCACTGGAAAGGCTATAGGGTAATGTTGCTGATAATGATATGGATTAAATGAGAAATAAATTGATCCACGTGATTTTGGGCCGCTATGCCAAGACTACTGGGCCGATTTCTTCGAAGTTTCGTTTTTCTTAAATCCGATTTTGGAAAACAAGAGGATAGTTAATTCATTAACCATGGCAACGAAATATTTTTTTCTCTATGAGTGCATGGGAATCAAGTGGACATTTACTTTCGAAGCCGACTATGGGTCTAAATATAAATCGTCGGGGCAAAAGAGCTGCTGTCAACTCCGGAAGACTGTATTAAATAGCGATAACAAACTTTTAATAATGTATGGCATGACGTCAACAAAAATGCCCCAATATCTCGAGTAAAGAGTAAAGTTTAGTTTTTTCTCGAAAAAAGAGAACAATTTTGTATGTTACAACGCGGACTTCTAATTGACAAAATTGATGTCGTAAGCGACGACGTCATGACTGTCTTGATGACCATCTCAGTGAATGTGGATTCATAAGATGTTGGCTGGTGCAATTTTGAGGCGTTTGACCAGTAACTAACAACAATGTATTGGTACTCGTCTTGCATATGAAGTCACCTATTCCCGCCTTAACACCTTAACACGAGACTATGGTTTCCCTTTTTTTCTCGTGCATCTCCACGCGAAACCAAGTGAGTTTGACTGAGAAGCTACAAGTCGCCACAACCCCTAAATCACTGCTATGACATCTATAGGAAAATTGCCGTAGCGCTGCAGTCTCCACGCCTGATCGGCAGTGCAATGGGTAAGCAGGATAGTGGTCCAAACGAACAACCTGCGGCAACGAAACAGCGGAACATCCTGGTGAAAACCTTGAAACTACACGGTCTCCGAACAGTATTTAAACGGGGACTGTTCCTCGGACACCATCATAAACCCTGTCTTCTTCCTTTGCAAGACGATTGGAGAGTGCATGTGTGCTGCAATCGGAGTCTTACTGTATAATCCACCAATCAGCCACTGACATCTGAGTCCAACGCAAATTGATAAAATGTTAAAAGAGAGATGTGCTGGGAAATGATTTATTGAGAATGGTTGATAAGATCTCGTCTGGTGACCTTTTTATTGGGAATTGGTTGCGGAAAAAGAGCAATCTAAAGTATATCTGAATTTTAAACGCACTGTCTGTTATTGTGTTTCAATACGCGTTGATTTTGATTTTCTGTTTGCATCCGGCCTGAAGGCGCAATACATGATCTCACAAATCCAGCGATCGTGTGCCGTACAGTAAGGAGCCAAATCAGGGAGAGCGTCGTTAAGATTCTAGCCGGTTTGTTCATAAACAATTACTTGGTACAGTCATCTGAAATACATGGCCCTCAGAAGCTGTTGGTAGAACAGGCTTACTGCTGCGATATGGCACTTTCGTCTCCGGAACAAATACATTTATTCATAAATGGATCACTGCGGATGGAAGTCAAACTACCAGAAACCAAGAAAGTTTCTAAATTCACTCATTTTCTATTCTCTTGGGTCTCCCAGCCTAGATGAACCAGATACCTACTCCATGACTGTTCGACGTATATCATATATGTTGTTATACCCAAGCGTGTGATAAAATGGAATGGGATCAGAAATTCTGTTGCATAATTTACTTTACATATATCACGTAGACACATGGTCTTATCAAGTCCACTGATTTTGCAAGAGAATTTTTACTGGAAGTCTCCTTGATTAAACTTGCATTCGTCTCGGTAAATATTCAAAGTGGCCCTACAGTGATTTGGAACAACCGAAATAAGGGTAACGGAGGTCGCAATTAAAAAAAAGAAATGCCTCATTAATTTAAGAATGCTTCATCAATCGAGATATAGTTCTCATCTAATATTGACAAGTTGATGAAAAAGGAAAAAAAGTATTTCAAAACAAATTAATAGATCACTGCCTGATTTCTTCCGCCAATTTTCATTCTCAAACTTGCTGTGCACGCAACCGAATTACTCCTGTATTTGTTTGATAGCTCGTAACAACATTGACCTCTGCCATTTAATCTCAAGCAGAGCCAGGCGCAATTTGCTTCACCATTTTAAAATGTGTAATTGGACCTGAAAATACGATACGATACTACAAGACTGGGTTTCTCACTAGAGTTACGCAATATGTAATTGGCTTTCCCATCTGCAAGCGACGTGCTGAAAATGTCAACCGCAAATAATAGGGTTATAGATGAAAATAAGGTTGAATGTTGCATATCATTATGACGCAATTTCACACCATTGTCTTCTATCGATTACTTTTCGAAATACTCCACCCCTCGATATTCAATAAGAATTGATTCAGGTATTAAAGAGAGCGACTGTAATGGTGCTGTAACAGAAAGGGTTTATCAAATCTTAAAGAAACTAATAATTCAACGAATGTCATCAAAAGAAGGCGGTCAGTTGGCTGACACACTTCCGATGTACCCATGACTGATAAATGTCCAGCGCCACTCCTTTGTCCTATTGCCATGTTTACTAGAATTGACGCCCAAGACACTGACCCGCCATAACCTAATCTGACGTTCATCCGCAAACGCGGAGATATGGGGATACATGCAGGAAACCCAACCTCAAAGTAAAGCTCGACGGTCAAATTGTGCAATCTATCAAAGATGATGGCTCAGGAAGCGACCAATTTCGCACCGAAGGACAAGGCGGCTGACAGGTATCCGAAATACGCTCTTGCTCACTATAACATGTTTATGATTGCCAGAGTCAGATTTGAGGTGGTGTAAAGCGTTGTTTGCTGTTCATTTTTTTTCCAAACTGAAATGGAATGGCAACTTAAACTGCCCGACTCCATCTGCTTGCAGAATCCTTAGGGATGTTCCCGGTATATCAGCCAGAATCAGTTAGCAATGGAATTATCCAACTTTGGCCAGTGAAATAAGATTAGTGACAACGGCACAAACTCGTTACCGGCGACTATAGATACTTCAAGGTGAACGAGGAGGTAAACAATGCGCGAAGGCTGCATCTAAAAGGATGGCGTGCCAACTGATTCTGTCATTCCTTTTCGTTAGTTTAAGGTCCGCACGCAGTGTTTTCTCAATAGATTGCAATTTGTAACTCTAAGCCTTTCTAAGCATTTAAATCTTAGATGGAATTATTATAGCCCACGCATGCACTGGCCACGTCAAGGGATCGCTGTTGATAAAAACGTTTCATTCTTTTCACAAAGTAAAACTTAGTTGAAATTGAGATTGAGGCAGAATCAGTGGGAATGGGTTGAATGAAGATGGGTTCAAGCTTCGAGGCGACAATTCGATCGAGTATAATGGAGTGTTATCGAAAGGAAATGGACGTAGGGTAATTGCTGTGGAGGTCAAAATATTCCCATGGGCTACGGTAATGGATACTAAATGGGTTTCTTAAGCAAGTTTATCACTCGATCAGGAGTCTCTTGCAGCATTTTGACCAAACACTGGCCTTTAGACTAGAAGAGCAACCAAAACACTTTCGTTCAATTCTTATCGCAACATCTTTTTCATCAGACCTTGCAACATCCTGCGTCTACCCGCGCACTTGCAAATTAATAAGGAGGAAGAGGAAGTTCTTCCTGTTACTACTGCCTTTACAATAACCACCATTGATAAGTGCAAATTAGATTTCTTAGAGGTCGAACAAAGGACTCCAGATTCTCGTCTCCGAATCGAATATCCAACAATACTGTACATGTATGCCGTCAAGGGATACCTTATTGAGATAAATCGAATGCAATTGAATAAAAGTCCTTTCTCGTCCTGTCAGCAACAGTACTCGTCGCCCTCACAGGAATAAAACCTTTATCTTTACAAGGCATCAGATGATACGTGTTCAAACCAATGAGTTTTAAAACAACCGTATCCATTGCATCCTTACGGGGAATTTTTTTCCGCTGCATTTGTACATCTTCAGAACATTGCTGATACATGTACATGTAATTCCTCTAACCTGTATTGCTATTTTTGCACTCCAACACTTCGACACCCTCGAATCTGTGCAGTCAATATGTATGCTGCATTATTTCTTTTGTACATCTCTGGGAAATTGCCAATAATTTCTCTCACCTGTATGGCTTTTTTGCACCTCAACACTTCTACCCACAAGAATAATGCGCAGTGTATGTTGGAAATAGGAGCGACAAGTTGTATTTGGAGCAAACTGGAAGTAGCGAAAGCATGATTTCGACCCGACATACCTATACTCTGTGCACATTCGAGTATGGCGAGGGCAAAAGCATCATTTTGATCTGATATACATATGCTGTGCACATTCGAGTGTGTCGAGTGCAAAATAATCATTTCGATCTGATATACATATGCTGTGCACATTCGAATGTGTCGAGTGCAAAGGCATCATTTTGATCTGATATACA
Source organism: Lineus longissimus (assembly GCF_910592395.1). Lineage (NCBI taxonomy): Eukaryota > Metazoa > Nemertea > Pilidiophora > Heteronemertea > Lineidae > Lineus > Lineus longissimus. The sequence goes on from NC_088315.1 coordinate 6,895,001, forward strand.
TATGCTGTGCACATTCGAGTGTGTCGAGTGCAAAGGCATCATTTTGATCTGATATACATATGCTGTGCACATTCGAGTGTGTCGAGTGCAAAGGCATCATTTTGATCTGATATACATATGCTGTGCACATTCGAGTGTGTCGAGTGCAAACGCATCATTTTGATCTGATATACATATGCTGTGTAGATTCGAATGTGTCGAATGCAAAATAATCAATTCGATCTGATACATATGCTGTGGACATTCGAGTGTGTCGAGTGCAAACGCATCATTTTGATCTGATATACATATGCTGCGTGTCGAGTGCAAAAGCATCAGTTCTTTCTCACTGTTATACACATTTTGTGCACAATCGAGTATGTCAGTTGGAGCGACAAATCATATTGGCCACCAAACTCGGCAACACGTGCCATCCCTCTTGTTCTCCCCAACCACTTGAATATTCAAATGGAGGTGTCGACTCAGATGTCAGATTTGACGATATGCGCCAATTTCAATTACAAGATCACTGATGAACACCCGCGTTAATTAGCTGCTTTATTATCTTCTGATTACAATATTTCCTTTTGCAGTTTCCTTTAATGGTCATGTAGGGGAGAAAACCAACTGACGTATTTCAACATACCTTTCTATTTTCGTTACCTGTTCAGGTTCCTTTTGTCGGAGTTGCTGCAGTTTTGCTTTCCTGGCATTTCTGTTATTGATGTTGTCCGCTATTTTCATTAACTCCATTGATTTCGGTTCACATCTTGCCACCACTTGAAATAGAAAATAGGCGATACAATTAGTATTTGAAATATACTTGATTTTGTGAACAAAAACGGTATACACGAGCAACACTAAACTCTTTTCTACTGAACTTTTCCCAAATGTAAGACACATATAGTGTATCTTTGTCGAAATGCTACAAGAGCATTAGTAAAGCGGACAATTTTTTATTAAGACAAATCAATACGATCATTTTGTGACGACCAACAAAACTGTTGTGGGACTGGATTTCAAAGCGGTCTCGACTTCACAAACGAGGGATGACAGAGATGACGAAAAGAACATTGGATACCGCATGGTTCAGGAGAGAAAACTCCGAAATCAAAAATTGTCCGCCGGCAATGACAACCAGACTATAGGGGACAAAAACTCCGGAACAGACAAAAGACGGACTGGGCACCGGGTATGGACGCAGCAACAGCCAAATGAACACCACCACCTCCAACCCCCGAGAAAAATGCCCGTGTAGCAAGTGTCCCCATATGTCACCTAACGAACAAAGCATCGATGATTGAACGCCAAAGCTGTCCTGTATGAGCTATCAACACTTATTAAATATCACTGACACTGTGTATTTTACCCACGTAGGTTTGTGATTTCCCCCGAGTGAAAATGGCACGCTGATAACACTCGACATCAATCAAGTGTGAGAGCAAACCTTTCAGTTATAACTACCGTGGCTGACTTTTCATACAAAACCTAAATTAATGCTTCTTCTTTCGTTATTCTTCTTTTCTCATTTTGATTGACGAAAGGAAATCTCAACGAAATCTCAGCTCGATGTGTTGATAGCGGGGCGAAAACCAGGGAGAAGATGGCATACTAACTTATCTACCAGGACCAATGTGCTGAACAACACATGAATCAAGTTTGTGGGCCAGCATTTCAGTTAGCTAACGGTGTTGACATTTTACAAAATAAGCCAAATTATGTTTAAATATTTCGAGTTTCACGTAAAAGAATTTGCCCAGGTTGACTGCAACATATCATCGTCCTGCAAGGGTTGTGATACTTGCCTATTATTGACAGATCAGTCATAACGGAGTGTCTGTCTTTAAGGGCACATAATGATCCTATATATGTAAATATCAATGAGATTTTACTACACGAGGTAATCTGAGTTAGCTGCATGGAACCAAAATGAGGTATTTCTTTATTACTTTTGATAAAATATCTGTGGTGATTAATTAAACGATATAAAAGAGGAGATGTGATCAATAACCGACGTTATCAATTAATTTTCGATGCACAAGGTCATCAGATCGACCAAGTAGTTTATCAATAAATAATCAATCATGATGATCAAAGAATGCTTCTTGGCAGTAACTGAAAAAAGGCAAATAAAACAGATCTTGCCAGTGGGAAGTCATAATTCTAGAAGGCACATTTCGTGCTTTTAGGAGGAGATGGTTCGAAGCGAGAGTTTTGAATGGTGAGAAGAGGTCGGTGTAGGTAGAGTGAAGTGAAAATCAAATCTTTTCTTTCATAATTGTTCTTTACTCTCACAGGCAGATCAAAAGCTTCCTGGGAAATTGAAGGGTACTTACGGAAAGGAAAGCTATGTTTTAAAAAGAGCGTTTTAAGATGATGATATAGTTGGCACTAGAGCGTCTGAATGCACAGACTCGGATGATATGAATCTCGATTTGCCTCAGTCAAAACGATCCGCCTTTGCAAGGCCTGCATATGAGATTGAAATATATCATGTCGTCTTTTCGCTCGGACTTGCGTCACCGTATTCCAGATCACGACCGCATATCGTCTAATCGAGTGAACGAACTACTCATACCTGAGCGAAAAATCTTGTCAATGTAATGGACAACAGTGCCAGAGTCTACAACGTTAATTATCAAACTATTTGATCAGGCATATTCGGCCGACTCTTGTTAGACATGTTAGAGGCCGAATCATTTGATTTTAGAACACAAAAAAGAACTTAAAGTCTCAAATCATTTTGTTGGGAAGTTAGGTAGACGCATATTATATTAGCCAACAGTAGGGAGTACTGCCTTTTCTGTGTTGCTTCGGACACACTTATGAATCAAATTCTACTCATTCCTGACTCAAACAGATGAACTTGGGCGGCAAACCAGATCTTTGAAAGGTTTCCGAACGCCAAGCTGTATATGCTTTGGTTACCAGTGGTTAAAGGACCAATGGGGTAAATAAGGGCATTTTACGAAGCTGTCAGCTGTCAGCTGCCGGTTGAAGGTGCACGGGGAGGAGGGAATGATCTATCCAGCGTCGCGGAAAACACATTTTGACTGATAATGGTAAAATACGCAGTTTGCCACAGCTCTCCGCCTCCCCCTCCCCCTCCCAGCACCACAACCAAAATGAAAACACTCGACACAGATTTGTGATAATGGATATCTCCATAAATACGTCATCAACAAGACTGGATCGTATGAGGACAGTTACTATACGTGTCCTTGCATGCAAATGATCCGAACCGATCATGAGCCTGATTCGACCCAAGGGATTATTTTCTGTACATGACCATAATTCCAGCAATACTGATGATGGATCATCGGCATTGGTTTACTGTTAATGGCACGTTAGCCTTGAGGGGACACCAAATAAGGATAAGTGCTGATTGAGGCAGTCAATAAATCAACCATGGCTAGCCGTGCTGTCACATAATTATGTAGGGCGATATTTGTCTTTGGTGTTGGCTGACACAGTAATGCCGAGGCTGTATGCACTTGATTTCTATTCTATTAGGTTTGAGCCATACCCAGGGCATCCCCAGTATTCGTGCAAGTTACAAAAAAACCCCAACGAGACAAAGATAACTGAAGAGAGCTTGACGTCTTATCGAGCTTCTCTTCCAAAAGAAAGACAACTGTGGTCCATTCTGTATACTGTGCTATCATGCAGGCAATGAACGTTAACCCGGGTCATTACTTTAGATCCGCCACTGCATTATTTAGATAGAACAATAAAAACAATGTTCTGCCATCGGATCATCAAATGAACCGAAGAAACTATCAGCTGGGGCTGTTGTATTGCAGCCGATTGCAATAAAAATGGAATGATTGATGGTAAAGTTGGTTGTTTTTAAAGCAGCAAAAACACTCGGAGTTTCTCGCTATGCGAGGTCCAACGGAAATATTATTTGTGCAGGCACCTATTAGAAATCCATCCTGACTATAAAATATACTGAAGAAGTAGACAGATTGACTTCAGTCGCTTTTCAAATTCATGGACGCTCACCATTATCTATACGCGTACTGAATGGTTTGCAAAGGCATAACAGACGCTTCTGTTGGCGTTGTTAAACGTCTTTTGTTTGACCAAATATTTCTGTGTTTTCACAAAGACAGCTAGAGTCACCATGACCTTTCAATCGGGGAAACAGAAAAAACGTATCAATCGGTATTTCAGGAAAGATCGCAGTAGACAGCAATATCCTGCGCAAAAGGATGGGGTCTTGCCTCTCTGTCCCCTAATTCAATTGTGAAAAATAATGATGGTAATCCGACTACAAGCGCGACCAAACGGACATCTATTTGCGCCCTCAGCCAAATTTATATTAATCACAGAATCACTGGTAGAAAGCAGAGAGACTGTCAGAAAAAGGTGTGAGCGAGTAAACAACGAATTATTGATGGAAGTCCTGCTTGACAACCTATAATAGAGATGGATAAATTTGTTGACCATGTTGGGAGAGAAGCAGATGTCGCTGAGGTTTAGCACTAAAAGGCGAGGCCAGATAAGCGTAAAAATATACAGTTCTCGGAACTGACTATGTTCGATGGCTAAACCGAGTGCGATAGATTAAGGAAAATCATTTACAACATAACCAATGATGATATTCATTTCTCGATAGGAAAGTTTATGACGTATACAATATTGACATGTCTACGAGAAGTATCACTTCAGGCGACATCTCCATTTCCACTCTTTATGTCGCCAAATCGTCTCCTCAATATAGAAGTACACCACGTCCCTTTTGTTTAAAAGATTACCACAATACCCCCGGGGGTTTCGAGGTTATATGGTGTCAGGAGACACGACTGCCCTTTCGCAAAACACAAGAGAGAATATTTAAACGAACATCAACGATTTTGGGGGGAAAATGAAGCGGAAGAAGTTTCAGATCTTTATATGTACTTCCGTCCATAACAAGATTGATCCGTTTGTTCGTAAAGGATGGAAAGCGTTGTTCGTAAAATACTGCCTCTTCTGTTTGCAGTGCTACATTAGTTCGTTTCCTGCAGGTGCCAAAAAGATCGAACGAATGGTGCTGTGGTACCAGAGCGATAGACGATCAAGAATGACAGCCCAGTCATCTGTTTGATGGTTTTATGGCAGATTTGGCTAGTGGCGACTGCTGTTGCATGATTTGCTGAAATTAAAGGCCAATAGGCTAGGTTAGGTTTACATCACTCAACGTTGTGTTTTTATGACTGTTTTAGACATCGCTAGCCTACGCGATGATGAAAAGCTTGTCTTTGCCGGATAGTGATTTATTTCGACAATTTGGTCAAGGGTAATGCCAAGCACGCCGCGCCTGAACCGATTTGATATAAATCAATTCCGAGACATATGGATTACGATCACATGATGTATCCGCGCAGTTTCTCAATAAACCAGGCCGCTCGCCAGTGGAATAATCAATCGCACTTTTACGAGTCTAGGGCTGGAAAAGAATGGAATTTGGCGCTATACAGCGTGGCCCTTGGATGTCAGGACTTCGAGCTATCGTGTAATTCGGTTATTAGAAGCTGACGTGATCAAATTATTGTTACAGTCCTTGTTGCCCTGACAAGACTTGAATCCGCCCTACAACCCTCCAACAAAACAGTACACATACTTTGCCGCTACCGATCTTGCAACAATCTCCTCTTGAAAATCCTGATGGTTTTAAGGTCGCCCCCTCGCCTGAAATAATGTGAAATGACTGAATCGTGAGGTCGCATACTGATAATTAATGATGAGCTATAGACAGACGTCACGGGGAATATGTGTTCGGAAACTGGCGTATCTTCCTTAATTATTGCATTCAATTTGTCATGTTTGTCAAATCTGATTGGGTGTTGTAGTGGATCTACGTTACTCGATGCACGAGTTGCTTCCTTGAGCGATTTGTCATTGTTATCAGATAGCTGATGATGTTATGGTGAGCGAAACCCGAATATATATAGTTTGTGTCGTATTTGCCTTAACAATCAACGCTGGCCACATTTTGTGACACTGACGAGATGGTAGAACAGTCATGGGGTCTAACTGTACAAAGAACACGATGAATCTGTTGGAGAGCCGCCAAATGGTACTTAGGGCGCAACAGTGGGTGTCACTTTACCCGTCTGATATGGCCAGTATGATGGAATGGTGCCAACGAATTATCGCCTCCGGCAACCAGTTGATTGATCGACATCCAGGGAGGAATTCGGTTAAAAAAGTCTTCGAGCTAGATGGCCTTGGTGACAATTGCAGAGGGGAGAATCTTACAAAGAACTGAATAAATCTTTAAGCTGACTCTCATAAGAATGTTATACAAAAACTTAATAATTTCTCACTTTAAGATAATCTTTAGATGTCACAGACGAGTTTAATACATAGCAGCCCAATTGTTTTCCCGATGCCGATTTTACAATGACTATCATGCACACTAGATATCAGACAATGGTTAATTATTCTTGGTAAACGTCTCTGTTTGTCGTAAATGTGTTCTTAGATTTCCCATGTTTGTCATTACCCTTGATGGGAAGGGTAAATCATTCAAACTCCAATATTCTTCGCACCATGAGCTCCCATGTGTACCAGCTACATTTTCTCGGACTACACGTTCGAGATTGAAGAGTCCGCAGGCATAACGGCGCAATCACTTGTGGGTGAAGATATACATTTTGCGATGGTATCAACCGATAGACATGCACATGAAATCAGTATTGTTAATTCCCGCGCTACTGCGGTACTACAATAAAAAACCCGACGCCGATAGTCGGCGTATGAATTTTGACGGGCTTACGGCATATTTCGCGCACAATCCGAATCGCCGGTATTTTTATGAGCAATTGATGAACTTTGGGATTTGACGTGTAAAGCAAAACTACACTGCACCTTCTGCAGGGCCAGCTACTCTAGTAACGGTACCACATTCAAAATAAACTCATCATCGCCAATGTTGACTTCAGCGTTGTCATCTTAGACTAATATCCCGGAAGTTTGATATCCTGATGTAAACTGCACCCAAATCAATTACATATTCTCCCGGAGGTAACATCCAATCCGCAGATTACGGTTATTATCCGAATTTTATAAAAAGTAACCATTCGCCGGCTATTGTTATTGACAGAAATTATGAACTTTGGCATTTTGTACACAGAATCATGCGCCGACCATGTTCTTTCTTAACCCACGCTAACCAGACGCGTCGATGTAATACACTTCAACATTGGCAATGCACAGTCTTTTTTGTATTTATCGTGGAATGGGCTTTAAGTTAGTTGCCGCCATCCTGAATTTTGCATTAATAATATCTAGCCAATTCTGACGTTTTTAATAAAGCAATGTAAAGTTACTTTGCTAATAATGGAACACCAGAATGGATTATATGCGTAAAGAAGCAAATATAATCGTGTAATGAATAGCGTCTTGTTATTTCCATTATGAGTAGAACGCGAAGTGACGAGCGCGTGTGAAATCGAATAGCGCACTTCTCCAAGGGAGTGAATGGTCCTCAGGGTAGTTCCACGGAATGATATTTCGGAGATATTTTCGAATTCTGTGCTCTTATCCATAATAGCGCACACGAGTTGTCTTGTTTTGATTCATTGGCGTTCAACAAATTAAAACGCGTATTTCTGTTTGTGTCTGACGCCACATACCTGAGGATTTAATTAAGCTTTCTTCCTTTCGGCCAGTGGTCATTTCATACGTCTAGAGGGAAAGAAAGCCAAAGTATCATTACAGCCTAGCATAATCCTCCACTATTCAGTCTTAGGCATGACCCAGGAAATGAGTATATACATGTTAACAATGCATCTATGTGTTACCAATCCTTTTGAATTCCTACACGTAGCCTGATTCACAAGTGAATTTTGCGTAACCGGATGCAGCTCCCGAAAATTCTGCGGACGCGGCACTGATTGGAAGTCCTCAAAAGAGTCTTCCAAGGATTGAGTTAAAACAAACAGAGCTTTCTGCAAAAACGATATTTCTTTATCACTTTCTTTGTGGTATTACCAGGCGAGGTTACATCTCGCATTTGGTTTCTTATCATAAGGTCGCATTATCTCTGTCTAAAAGAAGCTGGAAAGGTCATTGTATTATGATGAGCATGTTGTTCCGCAACTAAGAAAAAAGAACACTTGGTTGAAAGGAAGTTTTAAAGCCCACCAGAGACCCCAGCAGGCCGAAGGTTTCATATGAAAAATGTTTTCGGGAATATTATTTTGGCGAATCAATCAATATTTCACCCACATTTACTTTAGACTCATTTCGAAGACAACACACTCAGTCTATTCAAAAATCTATCAAAAGCCATTTCGACCGCCAAGTTCAATTTTATCGACTCGCAACGACAGAAATTGCGAGGTTCACGTAATATCAAACCACACTACATCAAACAAGTCGAGGTAACTTGGTACGTTTCTTCACGAGATCTGTCATTAAATCATTCTAACGCGCCTGTCAATACACCCCGCGCGAAGATTATGCACATTGATTAACTTGGAAGTAACCCTTTAATTAACGAATAGGTATTTTACCTTGTTTGCCCTTTCCACATTGGGTGTGACGGTGATGAAAATGAAAAAGTTAATGATTTTATGCCCGAGACAAGAGGGAACATGACCAAGGCGTTGTCTGAATGTTTGTATTGAGCGTATGATGCCTTCTGGCTGTTTTTCTAGATGATCATAATTTCTGTTATGTTATTTGATGAAAAATAAAATTATCTGTTGAAAATTTGAAATGATATGAAATCGAATCTGAGACGTCACTCTAACACTAATTGGAATCGAGCCATCAATCAATCAAGTAATTACCGTGGAAATGAGATGGGATAAACATTTTCAAAGACCAATAAGCTCATTAGAAAATGCTGCTTCAATTCCATCACCACTAGCAATGACAAATACATGTACATGTATGAGCGAATGTGCTTGATATGTACGTGCATGCCCACCTGCAGTAAATTAATTCTTGCTCCGCATTCCCTTGCGTATACAAGCTAGATATGAATTCTTACTGCCATCCGAGTTTTCTGTTTCAAATACATGTATGAAGCTTTGGTGCGTCGCAGGAAAAGGACATGAGACGAGCGCACACTTTTTCACTCGCATCGTTACCGATTGAGTACAGGACGGCATGTCATACACGACAAAATCAGATTGATATTCTAAGAGATTCCATTAATAATGATTGTTTCCAAGGAGATGAAATATGTTCTTTGGTCGACTTGCCGCAATACACTTAAAAATACATGATATGAGAAACTAACCGCCATTCCTTGGGAAACATTGCCAACGAGTAGCAAGCAAAAGTTCCCCGTTCTTCACTACCAAACTTGCCAGATAATTGGATAATTCACTATTACAGTCACCGTCTGCCGTCAAAGAACGAAAATTACTCATGATTTATTTTTTTCAGAATAGCTTCGTGATCAACCTGGCGCGAAGACAACAAATGACGAGTGAGAAAAAAAGCTACAGGGTTGGAGGTAAAGTGGCCATCTGAATTAGCAGCTAGCCGTGATTTATAGATTTCCTGGGAACATTTTGCCGCAGCAGACAAGGACGAAAGGGCAAAGGTGAACTGCGTCGATGAAGTGTCAAACCTGACTGATGAACATTAGTGATATTCTGCCATCGGCATTATGTCAGTAACGCAATAGGCTCTCTATTGATCTCGTGTGACCTCTTTAGATCGGAGACAGATGATACAAGTTGTGGGGATAGCGACAAAAAGTACAGGTGAAGAGAAGGGTAGTCGACCATCGTGTGCCACTAGCGCAGTCCGAGTACCGCCATTGTCATGTAGGTTGCCCGGATTGCCTTGCCTTACGACCGATGAGAGGGTCGTAGATTTTGGATATTACTATAGCTAGCACATGATCGTGATAACCTGGAAGTTGTGAGACCATAAAAATACCATAGCGGAGTCCTACTACTTGTTTTTCGTAGTTCGCTTTGCGTTTGGAGGTGTTGTTCTACAGAGAATATTCCTCCTCCAAGGTGGGAATAGTGTTATACATGCCACTTCGGTTGGGCAAATGTTGGGTTTATTGTCACTAATTGTGACTCCGCTTGAGGTGACCCCTTGTTGTGCCTTGGATGTCCGCCATTCTTTCTTACTACCAACATTGGTATTTTACTTGATATCAGGTGCAGCTGGTAGCTAGGCAAGTGGTCAATGAAACTAATAAGCCATGCCATTTACATTGGCTGCACGGTTGTAAAAACACTATCTGTGAACACAGGCGTTGCTCATGCTTGCTTGGACTTAGTTGGGATGGGTTGCCGGTAAGCTGGGGAGACGTGCTTTGGAAACAATGTCAAACAAAGTAAAGCGAGCGCTTCTATCATTTTAAAAGATTGTGACTAAATCCCATTTTAAAACCGAAAGGATAAGGAACCTGCCATGCCTAAATGGCTTTCTTAGAGCAGATGATGCTGGTGGTGCCAAGGGGGTTAACCGCCATTCAGTAACGATTCCAATCAATGGATTGTCTAGCACTGTCGGGTCGTTTGAGGCGGATTACAAAGACATTGCAAGAGTAGAAAGAAACAAATCGATAAAGGCAAGTAGGAAGCCACCAATGTTTAAAGCTCTCTTGGAAGCTTGCAAGGAAAAAATGATGTGCATTAGACACAACACACTCGACCTAAGGCGACGCTTTTCGGGTTGGATAATTTAGACACATTTGAAGAGAACTGTACGTTAGATTCCAGAAGCCAATGGCCTACACACGCCTTTTTACAAAATGGCATACGATGGTGGTCGACAAAAAGTATGCATCGAACTACAGTTTTTGTAAACCAACATGTAACTTGCTTAATATGAATCGCTTAAAAACGCTGATTTCGATGTTCTTGGGTATTCAGGGACACCAGCAAAGCTGTGCATAGATTTCCAGGTTCTGGCCCAAAAGTCCTCAATCCTTCCTCACTGCATTCTTCTGATTAGAACCAATCAAAAGGTCGTATCTGGGGTAACGTTTGCTTAGGAAAAGTAGTGAAATGGCTAGATAGGATGATATTCAATATGACAGGTGTTATCATTGACGCGATCAAGACTGTACATGAACAATCGATATTTTTTCTATTCATGTGGCGAACTGAGCCTGTCTCAGTACTAAATCCAGCGGATGAATTATTGTGCAATAAAGCATAACGGCCGTTCAATTCCTCAGAGGGAAATCTGTCACCGGGTTGGCAGCTATTGCTTATTTCTGTCACATATATCAGGAAAGGTGGGACCTATATGTTTCAATTGAGAATTGCGTCGAGAAAAATAAGACAGAAGGTAGTATTTCTGTGTTTGAATCGATTGTATAGCTGTAGTACTATATTGCATAGACGGCGATCAGACTCACCTGTTTGTTGTGTGATCTGTCGAAGGATATTTCGGCAACCGTGTTAAGAGGATAAACAAAACACGCCTGCAACTGGTTCTGTTTCTTTCGCCATCCCTTTTTCCATCGAGACACAACCGATGTCACACAATATTTAATACTTTGCTTTTATTTTAGCGCGTTTCTCGAACGCGCACGTTTATAGCATTGCTTTAGTGACATTTTGATGACATCTTATCACACCCACCCAACAGTCGAGCATAAGGGATATCATTAGAGGCCTTTTTTTCATAATAACCAAGTGAATGAGTTTTATCTGATAGACAAGTATTTTCGACTAAACGTTTCACTTAAATGATGGGCAGTGTTTTTCAATTTCCGGTAACTGGTTAAAAATTGAAAACTGATCATATTTCCAATTAAATGAAAAACGCCTGTCAGCAAAATGGCACAGACTAACTTCAGATGTCACGAGGATACATAAAAAGTTAATTGATCCAATGATACATGTAACAAAGTAAACCTGTGGTGAAGACCGTGGCCATGTTGATGGCCCAGAACTTGACAACCAGGTTTGTAAAGTTAAAGTGTCATTTCCCCGCAATAGACACGGTGTTATCCGTGGATGGTTACTTTTAAAGGGCTGATTCATTAACAAGCCGTAAACTTACGATCGTTCATATGAATATATATTCTTTCCTAAAAATAAAGTTTTTAAACCTTTGAAAGACTTTTATACCTCCCTTAAGGTTTTTCAGGGGAATTAGAAACCCCTTGGTGTTTTTAAAAGCTCAAAGCTCCATTTGTGTTGGTTGAAACAGTTCTTTCAAAAGCTCAACACCCTTTCTTTAAGAGTGTACAGAACAGAGATTAATGTGGGCGTATTTCTCCAAAATCCCGTGGGTTGTGGTCAGAAAAACAATCCCCACCTATTACAGCAGCCGAAAACTGCAACAAAAAAACAAATATACGAAACTAGATTTAGGCAATAATGAAACGGAAGATATTTACATATTCAAACGTATGATTAAGGACGCTTGCCTAAAGGTTCCAGAAATTCATTACGCGGTTCCCTTCATGCGTTTTCAAAGGTTGACTGATGAGATGTTTATCAAAAAGAAAATTGCATTTCTTAATGAAAAGTTCATTGTGGGAAATGATATTCCAGGCATCACGAGTTAATAGCAAAGAACGTGATGATGTATTTGTTAACTAGATTTTCCTTTTTAAAATTCAGTCATGCCGCTTCTGTTCAGGGCTTTTAGGGAAATGTACTTTTCAACAGATGCAGTTGCAGTTTTCATCGGGATCCAAGAAGATTTTTAAATATCAGTAACCATACCACATGGTTGCAAATACTTTCTTTCATCGAAGCTCTCCACAGATGCATTTTCTTATTTGATATGCAAACCACTTACCTAATTGTGTTGGATTCAAATATTAGATCAAGAACAATCTAACAATGAAGAAATCGGCCCTCTCAGTAACTTTTGCACAGCTACCCAAAGGGATGTTGAAACTATCAGGGAAACTGCCCACTAAATGACCACAAGGAAACGACTTCACCGGAAACGCTATCAATGAGGACCTAATGTTAAGGACAGGTTCGTGCCATGGTCATTTCAGATAAATGATGTATGTATGTAGTTGCAAAAGAATTTGAATCATGCGTAAAGCATACATGGCAGACCTGTATATTCAAATATCACGATATGAGATGCCCGTAATCATTAACCATGTGCAGTTGACACATTATAATTGGTCTTTAGGGGGCATGTCACTTTGTCAACTACATTAGCTAAAATATACACACGCTGTCCACTCTCCCATTCGCCTTTCGTGACGGACACAGCATTCAAATCATCTATTACGATCATGTCAACCTTCTCAAAGAAGAGTGAAACCTTATGTTTATTATTACATTTTTAGAGACATTTTTTAACGGCTTTTTGTAATGTGTAAAGGTGAAGGAAAAATCAAAGCAAGGGTTTTTTCGAACTGTGATTGAATTGGATATTTTAAAAATTGCCTAAAATTACGTTTATCGGCACAGTAAGGTCCAACTAATAAATAAACCATTAAACCAAATAAAAGTTTCTAATATTTTACCTGATATTGACATTTTTTACAGAACAATAAAAATTGATACATGCGTCCATGTAAATGTTCGACGACTCGCAGTATAGCCGATAAATATCGCTTATTGAGTGAACAACTCAGCCTGCTGCATTTTTAGCTACTACCTTGCAGCTTTGAGTTATCATGTATAATTCACATATTATTGATTTATCCGAGTATGATATTTCATACTTTGTGTACATATAGCCGTAAGAGATTTTGCAGTTTAGATCAAAGCTGGTTTCGTTTTGAGTGATATTGCATGTATTTTTACGATACATTTTATTTTATTGATTCATTGAATGAGATTGCAATCTACGGAGGCGTCATGCATATTAATACAAATGACAGTCATTTTTTAGTCAAACCTGGCCCAGACAGATTTTTTTTTTCGTGTTGATTAATTCCCAAACAAGCTAATTATACGGAAATCGACTATGACCATTCAATGAGAGAGTCTGTATCATAACATTATAAGCCGAATGCTTTCTTCTTTTCAGTTATGATTTATATATATGGTTAAGAAGTCAAATGCATTTTCTGGTATCTTTAGTTATCATTACTATTTCCGGGCCAAATCGAATCCCGCGCTTATACAATCAATAACATCCAACGAAGACAGATCCATTACATTGCGGTAACAGCATATTATCCATTTGATGTTAACTCAATTAATCTTCCACTTAAGTGCCACAGACGGTGCTGACAGTAATCTGGTTATAAAACAATTTATTCATTTTTTGACATTTCGAAGTCGCGGCGTTGTCAGGGCATAATTATCCGGTGGTGTTAATTGAATGTTAATTGAACATGGTAACGGGTCGATTGAAATCAAGATGGCGCATATCCTGTGGAGAAATACATCAAGTCATTAAGTTAAAAAAGAAAAAGTAAAAAAGGTCAACCTATTTCTGTACTTGAAATGATCTGCGAACCCGAAGCTGTCATTTACTGAAATCAAAATGCACCATGCACCGAAATGATGGCTATTCGTGCAATGCTTCAATCAGACATGGCATATCACCACTGAAGATCACTATTATTCTATCAACATTCCAGAATACGTTTAAAGTTAATATCGTATAGTATATTGACAGAAATCCCATTAAACTGTTTTTCGTTCCCGAGATTTCTCAATAGCATTGGCAGAAATGATTAAGAAATCTTACGTCTTTTATCTGTACGGGCCACATAAGCGTCGCCATGATTTGAAAATATGAAGCTCGTCTTCCACAGGCTGCAGTAAATTTGAGCACATAGTTTAAATGAATACGTAGAATGCTTAATGTAAAGAGCGTTAATCACGGCGTAAAACACCTATGTGGGTTCGGGTCTATAGGCAAGGAGAGCACTGCCATGAGCATGCCACTTCATTACTTGGTGGCAAGTTGAGATAACTTTAAACGTGTCCGAAGACACCAACTGCACTAGCTCTGGTGTAATTTCATAATCGTTAAATCCTGAATATCCGCTGGCGCCTGGCGTAGTTTTGTCGCAAGGGCGACCAGAGCTTTGCATGCGTGCAAAATGTTAGACTTATATTTTCCCTGAAGTTTAGAAATGACTTACCTGACACCACCCTGTTCTTTTCGGCAACTGCCCACATATGCATGGTGAGGTTGCAATATCCTTAGATAATCCGTTGACTATCAGAAACAGACATCAAAAAATGCATTGCAAAATAAGAAAGTTGCTGTTTAATCCATGCCAAGACCTAAGCACACTCCAGCACCTTAATAATGCAAATCCTAATCAAAAAGAGTGATATTCTATCCGAAATCCATCGTGTCGAATGTGAAAGAGAATGCAACAGTGGCCTGGGGTTGCAGTCGAGAGAGACCGTTCAATAAAGCGACACTAGTGACACCACTCTAGGCGATACTGGTAGAACTATTCTGATGCATTGTCGATAGAAATACGTATAGATTCCAAGCATCGATTCAGAATACGTATCGGCGGCCGAGGAAGTGATTAACAACCACTTGGTACGACATATCGTGCATGATAACGGGGTGAGCTGACAACAAGTGAACGAAAGAGCACTTGTTGTGGCAATATACTAGGAACGGTAGCGGGATAAGCTAATAACAAGTGAACATAAAGGGCACTTTCATTTCCACAGTGTAAGTAAGGTGAACTACTCACCAGGCAGAAATGATTGCCCTGACTGAAAATGTAGTAGTTTTCAATATTTATTAAAGCATCGCCGCGAAGTTTGTGCAATAGTATGATTTGCGTGATGCAAAAAGAAGGTTCCAAATATTTTCTTCTAGATTAAAAAAAAAAGTACTGTGGTCGGAAAGTTTCTTCTTCATTTCAAACGATGTCTGTGGTCATCGAGCTCTTTGCCTATTCTTTTACAAGACACCCGTCCATCATCTTTTTAGTTCATGAGTTAGTTGAAGGAGAACAGGTGAAATTTTCAATAAATCTTCGATAAAATGCATTTACATAAATGTACTTTGTATTCGTAAGAGTTGCGAAGTACTGTTTGCTTCACTTGGTAAGAGAAGATAAGTGTATAATGGTAAAAGATCTAAACTGCTCAGATAATGATATGACTGTGCATGTGTCACGAATCTATAATAAAACCCACTGTAGCGTGCACTGTACGTCATTGCTCCATTGGCAAACCCATACAAGTCGCTCCGTCTCGAAGGTACGGTGAAGATGTAATGATGACAAACGAGACAGGAAAATAGAGATTGTCACAATGTCATTACTCGGTTTCGGTAACGGCGTTTTGATGACGAAGGTGTTTCACATTGATCAATTACCGCGAGACCATGGCATTGCATTGTCAGATTACGTGCAGGTTCAATCAAAAAGGCTGACGAAAGATGGACACCTGGAGAAAACGTCGATTTATCTATGCTACAGCGGACAGAATGCTTATTTGAACCAAAAATCGACCATCTCGACCAGTTGTTGTTAAGGATATGTTCTTTGTATTAGTAGTTTATATCATGAAGTCTTTGGGGAAACGTGGTTCGGAAAACAGTGGACAATGGTGAAAGAGGATGAACAGAAGGTCAAGTGTTCGATGGTCGTCCAGTGCCAGTATTTTCAACTGGCCTGAAATAGCCAAATGTAGCGCAGGTTTCTAGATAAGGCCGGTGCTTAAACAGTATTGCACAGTATGAAGCAATATCAAGAACGTTTATTTTTCAGTAATATAATAAGTATTCTTATCACACGTCTCTTGGCCCATATGAGCAACAATTTTAGAAAACTAGGTCATTGACTGAAGCAGCGAGGAAAGCCATGGGGAAGTTGATGCTCAGGAAATTATCACATTTGCACATTAACGAGAATTTTACAAGTTACCAGCGAAGTGCGGGGATAATCGTAAAAATCATTAGCCGATACATTATCACCAGAGCACCTACGTTCCTCTTGGATTTCTACTTGCCACTCGACATTGATAGTGGATCAATAGCAATTAGACTAAAGTGCCATCGGTTTCGTTGAACACTTCGCAGAGGACGACATATACTCGATATGCTCATAATTAGAACTTAACCATTTAATGGATAAGAGGATGCCGAAGAAAAGGTCACTTGGCCTGAAGCAGTGGTATGAAACCGCCATGGTACACAAAACGCACACAAGAGCGAAAGCCGGCGAAGAAGAATGGTATGGGTTGTGTTGGTTCAAAATAAAGTCCCAAACAAAGCTCTGGTGGATTTACATAGGATGCACTTCATTGCCCGTTTTGCTAACGCATGCGGGCAAATCCTTTGTTTCATTGCAGCGTATGAATTACATAGCTTGACACGTGCGTTGACAAAACGGTGTAGAATAAATTTCATTATTCGACATCGTGAACAGGAGCTCGAATAAAGGAATAAATGTTTCGGAGGCTTGGCGAAAATAAACCCTTTTATTTTTACGGCCATACCTTGTATATTGTTCGACTAAAGTCAAAATTGAAGTGCATTAAAGTGCATATCAAAAAAGCAAAGCTAAAAAAATCGTCTAATTATTTGCCAATCATTCGCAACGTTGAACCGACCGAGAAAAAGCGACGTTCACTCCGGGGTTCACTTCAATTTCGAATTTAAACAACAAATTCATGTTCCGTCCCTTAATTTCGAAACATTCAGTCAATCATTCCATCTTCAAATGAAACGGCCAGGGGCCATTGTGCTCACCGTATAGATATTTGGTGCTTTGTAATTCATCCAGATTAAGAAACATTGTACATGTATAGTATATAGGTCAAACCAAAGTCGGTATGACATGTGATGTATCGTTGCTTGGAGTAAGTACCATAAGAATATCATCAAAAACAAGTCAATAATAAACGAGATATTGCACTTTTTACCTATTTTAGTTTTGGCCTCCTGGTGGCCGAGTTGAGTACCAGATCAGATCGAAATTCGGTGTCCGAAGTTACATGACGTAGGGAGTCATGTGTATCAAATTTCAAGTTCAAAGCTTTAGTGGTTAAGAAACGTGCCATAGTTACAATCAAACGACAAATTTACGCCATTTGACCTCTGTGACCTTGAAAAGCAGGTCAGATCAAAAACTCGTATGATATGTGATGTATCCTTGCTAGGAGAACCTACCATAAAAATGTTATTGAAAACGAATCACTAAAAATAAGCAAGATATTGCACTTCTTACTTTTTCCATTATGGCCCCCTGGTGGCCGAATAAAGAATCAGATCGAGCCAAAATTTGGCATCAGAGGTTATCTGATGTAGGGGGTTATATGCACCAAGTTTCAAGTTCATAGCTTTACTGGTTAAGAAACGTGCCATAGTTTACACTCTAACGGCCAATTTACGCCATTTGACCTCTGCGACCTTGAAAAGTAGATCAAATTAAAAACCCGTAAGATATGTGATGTATTCTTCCTAAAGGTACCTACCATAAAAATTTTATCGAAAACAAGTCACTTATAAGCGAGATATCACACTTTTTAGATTTCCACTTTTGGCCCCCTGGTGGCAAAGTTGAGAATCAGATCAAACTGAAATTCAGCACCAGAGGCTATGTGATATAGGGGGTTATATGTACCAAGTTTCAAGTTCATAGCTTTAGTGGTTAAGAAACGTGCCATAGTTTACACTCTAACGGCCAATTTACGCCATATGACCTCAGTGACCTTGAAAAGTAGGTCAAATTAAAAACCCGTATGATATAAGATGTATATTTGCTATGAGTACCTACAACAAAAGTTTCATCGAAAACAAGTCACTAATAAGCGAGATATCACACTTTTTAGATATCCACATTTGGCCCCCTGGTGGCCAAGTAGAGAATCAGATCGGAGAGAAATTTAGTGTCACGGGTCATCTGACCTAGGGGGTCATGTGTACAAAGTTTTAAGTTCATAGGCCTAGCGGTTAAGAAACGTGCCACTGTTTTTGAACTAGGATACGACGGACGACGACGACGACGACGACGACGACGACGACGACGACGACGACGACGACGACGACGGACGACAACGGACGACGGACACTGCGGTATTGTATAGACTCCCCTACGGTGAGCCAAAAACAAGAGTCGTTATTTCAGACAAGGTGACCTTTTCCGATGTAAAGAGATCAAACGCCTGCTGTGATACGGGCTTCACCTGCCTTGATGACCTTTCCGATAATCTTGGGCAAGCAGCTGGTATCGGAAACAAAGATCGACCTGGGAGAAAAACGACTGGTCCACGAAAGAAACCTAATGGGATGCTAGCCCATCTCGGGAAACGACTTACTCTCACCTCAACAGTATAACAGAATTTATGTTCAAGCAATCGCTAGGAAATGGAAATATCTATATCTTATATGAATTTGATACACATCTCTGGGAAAAAAAATCTCAAATCACGGCCCACTGAAATAAGGACAAAGCTGCTGTTGCAAAGCCAGTAGACTAGACAGCATATAGATAAAACTTCTGACCCCTCAGCCAGTCTTGCCATTTAAAACCAGCCATAGCCAGGGCGAGGCATTTTCCGAGGATGAGATCAGGCGCCTGTTAGTGGCGTGTGTTTGCTTTGCCTCTGTGACTTTCCCTGATATTCTCTATTGGTCTCACCAGGTTAGGCCAGGGATCGATCACGCCCCAAGCTAATAGGAACATTTCAATCGCCTTAACGCGTGTACTCATATTATTGCCGCAAGGGGAACCATTCTGTATGATATGATAAAACAAGAGAATGCAAATTGAATATCATGCTCGATTTTCATGTGACTTTGATTTGGCAATGTTGCAAAACTCGAAAATAGCGTTTTTTACTCACTGAGGGTGAGAGAGGTGAAAAATAGCCCAACTCAAATAGCAAAAAAATCAGACCGCTGACTCTCAGTAGGAATCGACTTGGTAGTATTCATGAGTGGCGACCACTCCGAGGCCGCACGCTTAACCCACGGTGAGCCTGCTACAGTGCTACGCGTGAAAAAAATTTCTTTGCTTATTTGTACTCAGATTGTTATAAGCCAGCATTTACTCAAACAGCAGTTTGCGAATAGATACGCAATTATTGAATATTGGGTCTTCTTATATCTGCAATTATTGAAACAAACAGCCAGGGAAATCTATCTCCAGGCTCACCTACAAATAGGCGGCAACCATGTAATACAGAATTGATTAAATAGTCATTTGATCGTGTCATTTGAGGACAGATAATCGTTCAAGGGATTCATCTATTAATGTTAGGAATTGATTGAGTCTGGTTGCAGTCTTCACAGGTGGGCTTGGACTCATGTGAGGAAGTGAGGAAGGATTGGGAAGGAAAATAAAACGGATTGGTTTAGTGAGATGTGCAAATTGAGAAAAAGATGGGGTATGATCTGATATCAACTGCGGTATAGGTTATCATCTCGCTTCACAAGCACCTTAACGGCGGTCTATCCTGAAACCGCTCAGTAGAAATCATATGAGTTGCCCTACAGTTATCGATATATACCCATTTCTACACCAGAGTGGAGGCAAGCGAGACAAGGAGACCTGCCCAGCATCAAAATTGACGTAAAATAGCCTACGAGAATAAATCTCATTACGATCACGCAAGAACAGCAATATCGAAGTTATATATATGCCATGGATGACAGGAGTCGCAGTCTAATGTTGCATTGGGAGAGAAAGCATCAATTGGCTATGCAGTCTATAGCTACATCTGGTGTAAGCGCGACCAACCACGGAGCAGAGACAATGCAAACATCAACTGCGCTAGGACGCAAAAAATTCTCAACGGTAAATTTTCGTTTATGATGACCATCAAGAACCATCAATTTAGTCAATTTTGTATTCCTTTTGAGTGAATCTTAGGAGGGCATGCTTAATTTTCTGTTAACCAGTAATTGGTAGACGATACTGATCAATGGATTCCAGGGTTGTGGATGGTCGATTTTTGAAAATTCGTGTTTATGAAAGGTTATCCATAATTCAAGTGCCTTCACGAAACACTAGCTGGCGATGCTGCTGAAGCGGGGACTATTGACCTTCAGATCGATACGGACTCAGACTCTGGTTACTGTGCTTGTCGAGGCAACCGCTAAGCCGCTTTGGAACTAGCAGCGCCAAAGCAACTGTAGCCGCCGTGGTTTAACGAAATCTAATCACGAATAAAGTGTGTCGCACATTGATAGTAAGATGAGTGCGGATATCAAGATATCTACAAAAAAAGGTACAGACATTTTGGAAAGTTCTCCGATTACCCAGTCCAACTCCACCTAGCTTTCAGACATTTTTTTAAAGTTAGTTCTTAATCAATACAGATTCGCTTCGCCAGTTCATCATCTTTTACTTTTATTCTAACGAATTTATTTCGATAATACAAAATCAATGTGCTTGTAACGGCAGATGGTAGCGGAGTGTGGATATCAAGATATCAACAAAAAGGTAAAGACATTCTGGGAGGTCTCAAGAAAATATAATCACATTCCATCACCTTGTAAAGTTAAGGTTGGTATGATAGGTTTTTTGTAGGCTTTTTATTCGGACTGGTCTAGAAAAATAATCAACTCTTATCAGCTCTCTAAAGGTAATGCATCTTCTACAGGAATGCCTCCAACAAAATCTAATTCCATTGTTGAAGCTATCAAAGATGAAAAAAACCAAGGGAAGATTCATAAATCTTGCATTGATTAATTTGATTTCTGGTATTCACTCAGCAGTAGTTAATACAGGAAAATGTATATTTATCCAAAAAGAAAACTCTCATTGCCTTGAATGAAGCATTTCCTCAATTTATGTACCATATTGTATACATTTGAATATTGACCTACTTCCTCCATTAACAATTTTATACAGTCTAGAAAATCATCATGGGGAAATCAGAGATTAATAATCGCTTCTTCGTCGGTGACGACACAAGTCTGGTTGCAGGGCCAAAGAAGCAAACATCCCAGATATTCTCAGAATGCTTTGAATACCATACACTACATTCTCAAAGCAGATCGAAGGATGTTCTCACTGCTAACGCAGACTGCCATCACACCATGACATAAGGTCCCAAATGTGGCACAGGTGAGATACGATATGGATCTAGCAGTCAAGAAATCAAAATCATCAGATCACTCGGCCAACGTCACCAAAAAACCGACAGAAACCAATGGTTACGAACGCATCGAACGTTTTCTGACACTTCCATTGCACTTTCCTAAACCTTAGTATTAGGGGTGGCGCATATAAAAAAACTAAACATGCACCTAACACGTGTTCAACTGGTGCATTACAAACTTAGACTCTACCAAACCTTTGGTCTCAGCGGTGGCTTTAAAAAGAAAACATAATTTCAAAGGTCAATCGGATATTCAAAATCAAAATAAATACGAGGATGGATTTGCGCGCAGCATCTTCCCATTGCCAAAGTAGACTGAAAAATGTGTGCTCTAAAAAGCCATGCATACAACGCTTCAGCATGTGTCTAGGTGAGCCTCCGTGATACCTTGAGGTAACTGGTTAAGTAACTCGAAGGTGATACGAGAAGGCGAAAAAACGCAATGCGCATTTTCTCTGTGCAAATAAGCATGCAGAAGGAGGACCATGTTCTTTCAGAAATAACTGTTGGCCTCTACTAACAGCCATACAGAATTCTGTCCTCATGCAATGTGGACAAGGTCTCTTATCTTTCTGGATTATACTGGTATAACTACTCGCAATCTACGTCCTGGCAAACTCAGATCTATATATTACTCTGATTTAAGTTGTTCGTAAGTAAAGATAGGTCTACGAGAAGAAACAATTTATCTCAAGCATATATAGATTTTAAATCAATACTAAGGACAGCATGTCTTAGCTGTTGACGGTCGACCATTTACCATAACCCGTCAGAATAACGCCACGGACTTTTTTCAGGGGGGCATTTTCTACTTCTACACTGACTCGAGCAATTGGCTATGTCTGGGAAGTACCACCAAAGAAATGTGTTTGTTTTAAAACAAGGTAAATGAGGAAGTTCGCCAATTATCTCACTTTGAGTCCCGACTCACTTGATCCAAAAACAAACCAAGCAACCGTAATGAAATTTCATTCGTACCTGGTACAATGCATTAAAATGGCTTACTCCACAGACAGGGTCATGTCTTGTGCTATGCGCGGAATGTTTGGAAGAAAATCATATCCTTCGAACTTTGGCGTTCAGCATTCAAGGAACTGGTCTTGTTTCAAGGAAGAGGTGGGGGTTCATTTACCAATATGGTTGTTTCAAATGTTGTTAGGGTACGGTTTCTTGTAGTTGGCTAGGCCTAGGGCAAAAAGTGAGTAATGCCGGTAGGAACGGAAAATTCCCCGAGACATATTTAAAATACATCACCTAGGTTCTTTGAAACAATGTTAACCACCTGCCTAACTCAATTAACTGACAACAACAGCTTGGAAATGATATACATCGCCAATTGTTCACCTTCAGAACGGTGACATATCCATTATTCCGCATTTTACCCGAATTAGCATATCCAGAGAACCACATAACTGGGTCGGCATGAAAGGTTGTGTCTAATCAATCAACGAAACAACCAAGAACAAGAACAGACATTTTCGAATTATCTCACCTTGAAATTTACATATTTTTAATCATGTTTAACCTGGGAGGTACATGTCGGCCAGAACGCTTCCAAGAAAATGTCAAGTTTTAGAAGTTCAGATTTTGCAGTTCCTCAGTCATCAATTTTAAGGTCACTAACGATATGCTATGCTTGTTTCCTTCGCGCAGATCCCCTGCTTCCGATAGGGACCAGCGGTAACATATGTCCAAAAATCTATGATTTATACATGTAGTACACCAGATTGAACTAGGATTGTGTGTAGGCAATACTACTAATAAAACCCACCACAAAAAAAATTATTTGCTCAAATTGGGTATCTATTGACAAAAAGCTGTATCGCTTGAATGTATCGCTTCGTGGAATTATATCTGTCGAGGGGTGGAAACAGATGCATAGCCTGAACATAATATAAGCAATGCTTTTGATTATGGGATTTGGGCGGGAAGAGGGGAAGAGGGGGTATGTCAAATTCAATTCTGTTATTGACCCGATTGATATTTACGTTAATAGAAAATTCCCGACGGCAATTCTGGTATCTGATCCACACTAATAAGCAATAGGCACACCTCTCCCCCGAGATCCTGCACTCAGTGCCCGACGAGACTATCAACGATCGCGCTGTGCACGTGGTGTTCCTCAAAATCTGTCAGGCAAAGAAGGACAGTTAGAGGATGCACCAATACCAATTATGGGCAGTTCATGATATCTCTTTCCGTCTGTCAGTGATCTTCGCCCTGAGATCTTTGCACTGACTGCACGTCGAGGCAATCAAAAACTGCCGAGCAACGCCGGCAGGTGGTGATCTTTAAAATCTCCAAGACAATCGAATGCATACCAGCTTCCAGCCTCCCACAAGTACTTTCTGAACCAGGAGAATAGATTCTTTACATGGTTCAGTTAGTCGTTTTCATCTAATGACTTCGAGAAGAAAACCAATATGATCAGCGCAAATCGGCCATTGTTGATTTTATCAGGTTTCCCACTTGGTAAAACAGCCATTTGCTATTAGAAAAGATACAACTGTGCTGACAACCCACTGATTGAGCGTTTGTTTTGCGTACCTGGGATGGTAACAGACAGAGATAAAGGCAACAACCGTAAACCGTACTGTCTATGCAGCGTCCTTTCGTTCTGGTATATTAGGCTGGTTTTGCAACCCTTACAAAGAGCGACGAACAAGGAAGTATTAAAGAAGACGTATTGTCGTGACGAATGCTATATATTGGATAACCAAGACACGGGTGAACCTTCAAACTGGTACTCCAATTGGTTTAGACTCAAATCTACTCTATATTTTTCTATCGCGACAGGTGCGAACCTTCACACTAGAACTATATCAGGAACGCGTTAAGTTATATCCAACCAGTTACTGGTTTGGAACGTGGGTTGTCCGCTGGTGCTTGCTGCTTCCTATAGTTCGTAGAAGACGACTTCAGGCTGGTTTGTTTTGTTTTGCAAAGGGCATTCACAAGCTCAAAAAACTTTGTTTCTAGGAGTGTTCGAACAGCCATGGAACGTTAGCCTATTATTTGAAGATGGTCTTCAGGGTAAGGATATCGCGAATCCCCTTTTATTCACACAAATCAATTACAGACGATGTTTTCTATGAAGGCTATATAAAACTGAATATTTCCATTTCAAATTAATTTATTCAAAGTTCAGTCACCAATAATGCACGATAACCGATGGAAATACATGTACTAATTTTTGCGGTTGACAATTGACGATTTACAGTACAGTGTACTTTGCCTTCAGATTACAGATCGCTTGCATTGCATGCCGTTAAAGGAAGGTGCTAACGATCTCTGTACTTGCCGTATTTTTATCAGGCAATCTGAATCGATTATTCACATCCCAGGGTATCTCTCGTGTTCTTAGGTGACACTGTCCTCAGACGCACTCCCGATCAACTAACGACTGCCAGCACGACGCATTCCTTATGCCCAAGGCGAAGGAGTGTAGACCCCAAGGCATGGGTGTGTCGTAATTTTGAGATATTACAAGCTGAAATCTATCTCTCGTCTAAGGAAAAGTGTATCGGTCAGTGGATGATGACATTCCTATTTTGCAGGTGTGGAGGTCATTGATTATCAGTAGCAGCACGAAACTGAGCATTCTAGCTCCAACATCAAGTCGGTTCGACTACCAGTACACGGTACTGGCATGGAGGACCACAAAGGCAGGAACCTCAAAACAACATATATTCGTCAACCGGTGCTTGAGATACATCTTAAACATCAGATGGGATGACAGAATTCAAAGGTGTATGTTTTTTCCACTGACGTATGGCTAGTGCACAACCTCGTCAGCCCAAGGCTGACCCGGCTTGTTTGGAATTAGCTGATTGAAGGTACATCAAAATGTGCGATCAATGTGAATGTCTTCAGGCTTTTTTGTGGGATGCGGAGGCGAACCAGCCTTGTTCTTGGCTAGGAGAACTTTGCTGAGTGTTAATATAAAGCACTTACTCTTGGCAAATTGTCTTGTTCTTTGCTTACGTTCTTCTACGAACAATGCGACACGGATTCGATACCCGCCGGGGACACCCGACGATGATTTTTTTGTTGTGATTTGCATTTTTTGTCATATCAATCTTTTTACGTATCATAAAAAAACTGTGTTTTATTTCTGGTTAAAATAAGTCATTTTGTAGGATTTCCCCCCACAACATTTAACCACTTCTATCATGACATTAAACCTATAAACCCATTGCCCTTGATGCATATACTGTTCTCTCGTCGAACAGTTCTTACCAGCCACTTCAACATCGAACTCTACAACGTCTTCCTTATCCTACTCAGCACGGTTAAAATATTTCTGAATCGAGAAATAACACAGTCTATACTTGAAGACCTATAATTCATCACGTTGATACCAACTTGATTAATCACGCCGTGAATGCATAAAAGTGAGGGTTTTTTTTCAAGTTCTGATGCGAGATGGAACACTGCTCACCAAATGATTCGATCGCATCGAAATAGGTCACGTAATTCCGTGGCTAAGAGTCTGTTACCAGCACTTTTTTTCATGCCGTCTTCGTAATTCATCGGAGTAATTCAAACAAAAATATGATATTAGCTTGCTTGCCAGGCTCGGCAGCTCTACCTTAGCTGTGGGAGAAAGAATTTGATAATCTACCCATTTCAACGGCCATGTTTACATTATCAAACTAGGGCCTACCGCACACTTTGATTGTGTGTGTTTGTCTTGTTAAGCAAGTTGCCCTAGATCTCTACCTGAAGAGACCGCCAAGTAAATTCAACAGCACAGGGTAATGATTTCAGGCCATCATCGGATACCTATCAAAGTCATCATTGCCTTCAGAGTTTTCTTCAGGGAGTTAAGAAGGTGAAAAAACGGACTGTTGTCTAAGTACGAAGGTGTACACCACGTACTTTAGTGAGGTATGGAGCAGTAACTGACGATCTATTAACCATTCTCTGATACGAGACTGCTTGGCAATTGCAATATTTAGATTCCCTTCACAATTAATGACATGTCTCAGATAGCTATTGATTGATAATTCTAGTACACTAGAAACATATTATGGTGGCAGCCGCAACTTCAATACACAGAGGCACGGCGACAGAACCGATCGACGTCTGATTAAAAAGGTTGCACGCAAGTTAGTAAGAGTAGTTCATTTCATGACTAACATCACAGAGACTCTTATTGCATTCGGCTCATTAGGCAGGGTAATTAACGGCATTACTGCCAAGCTGTCGGCTGCGCCCAGTCACGCCTCCCACACTACAGTTAGTTTCCATCACCAACAGAGGGGTGAACTTCCTAACGAAGCCGTACGACTGGTCTATGGTACCGACGCGCATGATCAAAAATGTTAATATGGCGGCGGCTTAACAACGTCAGTATCTGCATGGTTTCGGAATGTCATCAACGGACGACCTATCTGATGACATTTCGAGTTGTACAGCCTATGCACCCTTATGTATGCCACGAGTGAAAAATGCTTAACTTCACCAGAACCGAACCAACAACAGCTTTTGCTCCGCGAAGACATAGCCAACTCCTCGACAGAATGATTGCCAATCGATTTTCGTGATTTAGCTTAATAATCGCTGCCAAGTACTAGGTCGATAGTTGCAATCTTGTCTAACACGGATCATTAAACCCTGCGATACTTATATGATAATCGATACCTATTAATCTAAAAGCCATATTGCATGATGCCTAAGGAGGAGTGACCGGGAGTTCAATCGTGGCCATCTCTCATGAAGCAAAGGGCGGGTTCTCTTTGCTGGGAAAATTGGGTTACTTTCTGAATAATGCATTGCAAGAGTGAAAATGATATGCAATCATGTCAAATCAACAAACTGGGACATAAATTCCATTAATTTTTATCTTTAAATGGCCCAAAATGAGATAAATTGGAACATAACATCTCACTCGATACATGCACTATTTGTTAAAGCAATAATCAATCACTTGTAACAAAGAAGAACAAAATAGGTATACCTCGCCAAGTGTAAAAAAAAGTAACTTGCCAGTAACAAGTGTACAATGTATTGCTCTAAATTGCTGTTACTTCCTGCAGTGTACACCCGGACACAGCTCTGTAAAATCCTCCACGATTATACCGGGAAATCAGCAGCTGAGTATCAAAAAATGCTCATAAAACTAAGTTTGACTCAACGAGTCATTTCAGCCAAGTTTTTTTGCTTAAATTACGAAGCCAGCATGGCATGGACCGATGATGACAGGAATCTTGGTGTCAGACTTTTGTAGCGTATGATCGCTAAGTAATATCTTTTGTTAGCTGGAACTATTATCGCTAAGAGACAGAGGAAAAAGAAAGAAGTTACTATACAAATGAACTTTAACAAGAGCAAAGGGGGGGGGGGAGTCACCGACATTTTAAAAACGAGGTACACACCGTCACTGTATACTTCCGCCTTAGTGGGGAAATGTCAAATATCTCTTAAAGGTCTATTGATTTACCACAGGTCAATGACCTTTCATTAACTGGGCAGATACAAATGTAGCTACGTGAATAAAGGTCAAACACCTTGCCTGACATTCTCCTCAAGCCAACGTTGTTTACGCGTCCATCAAATGGTGGGCTGAAAGGACGAGACGGATTATCCCCCTTCAATGTGCAATTTGATATTGTAAACTTCTACACTACTGTTGTGTGGATGGGACTGGGCAGTGGACGGTATGGTAACTTCGTTTATTCTTTAATCGATTAACAATGATAGGTAGAATACATAGAAGGACCAGCTCAATATCATTTGATTGCCTTTTGTTTGAGGCAAATATGACTTCGATATGCACTGATCACATTGTCAAGCTGAGTAAAATGTTAAAGTTCACGACAGGTCTGGATCATTTGGGAAATTGCCGACGGTAATTCAAAAATTGCATCATCTTTAGGTAAACTTCCACGCCCCTTCTAAAGGTTGGGCTGGAAAGCGTTTAACAAAATCCTTTATAAACATTCCTAAGCCCCGTTAGAAAAAGACGAAAAGTAGGTCAACGAGACGACTTCTCACAGCCAATCCTTCTATTTGAAGGTAACTGTCTAGAATGTTTACGAACATTCACTGTTGGCAAAGGGTTTTTATACCTAAAACGTGTTCAATAGCAGATGCACGGAAATCATAAAATATTCGGGCTTCGTTTCGATGTTTGAAATGATGAAAGCAAGAAAAATCAAAAGAGCTGTTGATTGGTTGGCATGCATACCGAACGGTTATCCCAGGTTTTAGCAATAAAACGTGCATGAGGATGTTAGAGCTCGCTGGACACATCGCATGCTTTATTAACGTTGAAATTTAAACTGTGTTGCCGTGATATATACCAGTGAAAAAGTTTGTGTTTGTATAATAGCTGTATTACCATGAATGAAATAAACGTCAACTTAAAACTAGAATTGTATTTGAAGGAATATCAGGCACAATCTCATGTTAGTCTAGTCTCCATGCCCCGAGAACGCTTCCGGAGTTCCTAGATCCACAAGAGTGTCAAGAATCAGCCAATAAATCGTCATCAACAAATGATCAGTGCGATCGTAACATCACGGTCACAGAAATCGCCATCATATACTGCAGGTGTCGTATAAAATTGGAACAACTATTCTATTCTTAGTTATCATTACCATTTACAATCATCAGGCGGCAGTTTGCAAGTCATATTATAGGGAAAGCTTAAATATATTGGACATGTTTGATTCTAGGACCATGCCGCTGTACCCCACTCATGTTATGAGGAGAGAGAGACTCCTGACCTTTAGATAATAGCGCAATTTCGCATCCCTTACGGACTTCAAAGGACAAATGGAAAGACTGTGGTCATTTACTCGACATTCGTCAATCGGCTTTCATATACTTAACAGCACGAGGAGTCAGACCGCCATTGATTCAATACATTTACATACTTCGTACGTCGATGTTTGTAGCTCTTGGTCTAATGGGTTGGGAAACCCGCTTCCTACCTCGTCCTCGAAAGCACTTAACAACTACGGGTGTGCTCGTCGCTGGCATTTGCCTGGTCGTTCCGACAGATTAGCCGGTGCATGCCGTTCCGAATCATGGACAAGGTGATTACTAGAATATCGCTGTATCCAGTGTATCATCCTCCTACATGTATATAACAGGCATTTGGATCGTTTCTGATACAATCACACAAAGACCTCCTGTGGGAAGATATCGGTGTCTGGTCTTTAGGACCAATATCTATCCGACAATTGATATGTATAACTAACATTTCCTAATTCTGCTCATTTTCATGGCAGAAACAGGATGCAAGAAATATTTCGTAAAAAATCAGTTCCGTAAAAATTGTCTGAGGTTTATCTAAATTACGAGCATATATTTAATCTGCTAGGTGCGTCCGTTGATAGATTGCACCTGAAAAGCCTAGTATGCAGCCTTCTTACAGTACCTCAAGTATGCCACGTATCGTCTTAACCCACGCCTAACGAGTAAGAAGATCAGCTCCTTAATGGCCAACTTCATTCATATTCATTGTATTTTCTCACGTCTAAACTATATCTAGTGTACTAATCTAACACCAGGCGGTGCCAATAATTCAATATAATGTCGCAGTGATAATTATAGTGCATGCAAGCCTTGTGTGTATACTGTTCGTTAGCGCAGTGCGCACATCACGTTTTCGATAGTTGCGGGATAATTTAGGTGTGCTCTTGGATTGATATTGAGAACATATTACAGGTAATCGAATTATGCAAAAAATTGAAATTTTGCTATTGCGCTGTAAAACCGCTAACGGTGATATTTTCATAGCAAGAACCACCAAAAATATGACCAAGTCCTGGAACACATTGTAAAACCGCTAACGGTGATATTTCCATAGCAAGAACCACCAAAAATATGACTAAGTCCTGGAACACATTGGTGACAGTCCAATTAGGATACTTCGATTGGCAATTGGTTATTTCTCTTGTAGCAACGCGACTAAATTGCCTTTTATCGAAAATAACTTTAAGTCAATACACCATTCAAAGTAACGAAATGTGCCATGCGCAATGTCGATTAACCAATTCAAAAAACCAATAGTCGATGAACAAAAATAAACAAGGGAAAAAGAACATAACAATTACTTTCCCTTTCGGGTACAGAACACCTATTTTCCCCATTTTCAACAATGGGAAAATGCTGAAAATATCAATCAGAAGGTGGAATTTGATAGAAAAATCAATTGTTTCCAGGGTACGATACACCCTCACCGTTTACAACTGTGGTCTCATATTATGTCCAGGTTCGCTTCTTTTATACCCGGGTGTGAAAATGTATCCCATTACAATCAATAATTGTGATATAACAACCAAATTCAGAAAGTTGGAGGTCATCAGCTACACCGATAACAAAAAAAAACCATGAGATCGGTCAGAGGGTCGATGTACTAGGCAATCGTACGTGCAAGTCGGGGTATGCACAAGACTGCGAGTTTCGGCTTATAAAGCTGGCTTCCCAAATTTTCATACAAGTATATTATTAAGGCGTTCGAATGAAGTTGTTTTACTAATTGCATGCGTATTCATGATGCATTTCACGCAGCGGACGATGCTACGCGCTGATAAAGATCAGAAACTGTAGCTGCGGTATGTAAAGCGTGTCATCGCGCAAACGCAATTACAAATATATAATTTTATATCATTAACACCAAACACCAATGCACGAAACACCAAATGCTACCATCAAACTTCAAAAGAATGCATCGGAATTATTCTCTTGAACAAGCTTACCTTGACTTTCAGGTTGTACTCCTTCGGTTACTCCGTCAGATTTGAAAGGCAGGGGAAACAACATGTGTAAAGTCTACACCTTCAGACAAAGGTAATGAAAACGCATGAGAACATCAATCAAATTGTAACGATGATCAAGTGTTCGGATACAGAATTATCCAGAAAATTATGCATTGCACTTTTCCGTATTTTTAATGACTTAAGTTCACTTTCCTCTTCTCTATACTTTTGTTGACTTAAGTCCACTTGATGACAAAATAGGATGGAGAGTGAAGCTGGTCATCCCATGTCTCTACCAGGTGGTGCAGCAAGTGATTTCACGATTTGCTCCTGTGGAATTTTGTCATGATTGGAGAGTAGCTATTGGGAGATCGTAGGATATACATGTACTGTGCAAGTGACTTCGTCAGCTTATGCAGTACTCGAGGATTTCTCTTAAACATTTTGATGTAAAGGCAAGATTCGTTTAAAAACTATGTATTTGATATAAATTATGAACGTACAGCACGCATTAAACATAAATCTAAAAAAATTGGGGTAGACTGAAATCAAACGCTACGCGCTATACTTGCCAGTTTTCAGCGCGCGCGAGTGTCAATCTTCCCCATGCATTACAGTGATGCGCAATATATTGCTCCGTGTAATGCATTGGCGCACGGCACAAACATATTATCAAACGAAAGGTATTTTCCCAGAGCAATGTAAGTCAGGTGACATCTCAACACTTGCTTTTTTGAAAAATGCCAAGATATCCTAAAGGAATGAATGCCAACCTTGCGCAAAGGGAAGGAGCTGCAGCACTGAGACTGGGCTTGCAGGGGTACATGTAGGCCGGCCTATTTCTTATTACCAGCGAAAATGGCCACAGATTGAAAACATGATACTGGGAAACTCTACATTTGTTTCTTTTCAAGTGAATATACTAGTAATATGGCTTACTTTAGTTAATGGCGTCAGGTTATCCCTATAGTCATCTAGAGGGATAGGCCTGCAACTGGCGGTTACTATGACTCAGAGCTAGATTTCATTTTGATTTAAGCATCCGATACGGTTGATAACTTCTGTGAAGCTTCTCAACTCGATCGGTTTGATATGTACTCTAAGCGGAATGGGTTCCAAACCATGGGCATCTAATTACCTTTCTGTTTGTTTCTATTCTTTACTCTAATGGGTTCAACTGGTGCGCTGCATTTTGTGGAAATCCATTTCATGCCGATTTTCTCACCTGCTCTCGATGAGTTGACCAGGTTTAAACGTACTTGAATGCACGTTAACAAATCCGGGATGGCTCGCTATTACGGGCTGAAGCTTTCTCCGGCACGTTGAAGCTAGTGTGTTCTCAAACGCCTCATCAGCAAGAGTTGGGTGTGATACGCGGCCAGACATATTAATCGTGCGACAATAGCCCGAAGGACCCACGTAGGTGATTTGTAGGTGACCTGGCAGCCGACAGCTTGGTGATAGTGCCCTTGATAATGCCATTGGTCGCTAATGCAAGTATCAATGCGTATCTTTTCCCCCCTCCTCAAGGGTCGACAAGATTCGGCGCCGTTTCTCTGCCTAAGCTTGAGGTATTTTCTTCCTGGAATTGTCGTATTCTTGGCGATGAAGTGCGAGGTCGTTGTAATATTGCGCCGAAAGCTTAACGGCAAGATTGGATCAGCCGTGTTTTGTTTGCCGTAATCTTGGCGAAGACCCGGCGGGGTCATCGTCGTAATCTTGCCGGATTGGGGATTCCCCCTTGCGCATGCGTGGTACGCAATTTTTCGACGCTGTCACGCTTTTCATGCAAACTCGCACAGTGCCGAAATTAAAATTCAATTTCAGACACTGGAATTGGTAAAATTCCGCCATCTTGGATATCGGCATCCTGAGATTCAGGTGTTTTCAACACTGCGTCACCACCACTTCAAACTCCAAAGTCTTATCCAGGCCTAGTAAGTGCCACCTTCTTTCATAAAATGGCTTGTTTTATAAATAAATAACAAAATATGATCTTTGTAAATAAAACCCGAGATGTTCTGGTGTGTTTTTACGTGAATTTATTGCAAACTATCAATGCAGCGTAGTGCAGTCATCGTGTTCTCGGGCGTAGTGGTGATGCGATAGCCTCTTTGCAATTGTAAAGATTCTTTACATTTCCACATGCGCGGTACTGCTTTTCAAGATGGTGGCAATTTAGCAGTGCTAGAGCCGTTGTTTAGGAACGACATCAGCGCCTCTAGTGTCAAGATTGGCTTTTCATGCTGTTGTAGTGAACGCGTGTGTCGTGTGTTCTCGCATACTTTCGGGCTTACTTTGCAGGTAATTTGTGTTTCATTTTCTTTGTATCATATCATCGTAAGATTTGGAGACCAAGGACTCGCTGAAGCCCTGAGGTTATCGATATAATGGCCTAGATTTTTAGCCCCTGCGACCCTATCTCTGCTGTGCTGCTAGTGCAGTGCCGAGTTGTGGTGGTCGAACATCTTTGGTGATTTCTGACCTAAAAAGGTGATAGCATGTCGAACATCTTAGGAAAAGGTGGTTAGGTGTCGAAATCTTTCCACATCATTGGATAATAGCAAGTGATAACCTGACGATTTTCCATAAGTGTCTAATGAACTCCTGCCGTAGCTTAGGTGAAGTGCATTGGGTATATTGTCGTAAAGGTGTCGAACCCTTGAGGAGGGGGGGGGGGAAGATACGCATTGATACTTGCATAAATAATCTCTCGCTCTTCAGTAACAGTTCCCATCATCAAATCTATATTTCTGCAGCGCTTGGACAGAGCAACTCCACAGAGTGTGGGCGTAATCTCCAAAACGCCAGGAGAGGACAGGTCAACTTGATCGATACCCCTTACAGAGGAAACGTATTGGTGCGTTTGACTTGACCGTTTATTAACCGTGGAGAGACATGGTACAGTACTGATAAACATATCCTTGCTTTTCCGATTAGCTCTGACTTGATGACTTCATTGCCAATAAAAACGAATATGACACTGAGAGATCGAGATCAAGTGGTGTAATGGGGATAGAGCAGGCTTATAACCAGGGGTCGAGGGTTCTGCTTCCCTACGGGAACTAGAATAATAAAAAGGCACAGTCCGAATCATTGACCAAGATACTATAATCTTAGGATGATGATGAAGACGAACTTTGCCCCCGCAATACCAAGCCAATGATGTCAACCACATCCTGAGGGAGAAGGCCATCAAGAACCTGCATCGAGGACCAGCTTAACGGTGACTTGGACATATTAAGACAGGCCAGGATGCGGAAAAGAAGTGTTCAAATACATGAACAACACCAGCATCTTAAATATTATAGCTGAAAAGAAAATAATCCATGATCGGTGATGTCGAGAAGGAACCACTTTAACAGCCATACGAATAACGTGAGAGATTTCGACACACCCATGGATTTCATCCAAAGACGCCAACAGAACGTGACCATGCCACACAGCGTAAAAAAGGAATCCGAAAAAATATCAATGAGGAGGAAAGCAATGGAGTTACGATGATAAAGTAAGACCTTTTTTCAGAGAGCGTGCCTTGAATAGCGGATTCGGATTGACCATGACCAATAAATGACGAAACTTCGTGCTATAGAATAACTGCCCGAAATTTTGATGGCATGGCGCATTTTGTATGCGACGACCTTTTTGTGAAATCGTGTTCTTCTAGGAGTCTGATTTAACCTTTCTATACTTGCGGCGATGCTTCACGAATGCTGGTGCTGCTTGCTGACACACACACTGCAGGGCAGTCGCCAGCTTCGTTATATTAGCCGCGCCGCCTGTTTAGAGTTTGACTAACTGAAATCTGCAAATACGTTTCGATCGATCATACCATAGTCACCACTGGAGCCACAGGTTGGAGCGAATGCTAGTGTCAGCATCCACCACCAGACAGCACGATTCGTTCTGCAATGTGTAGTATTTGCCAGGAATTATCGAGTTGCAATCGAACTCCAAAGAAAGAAGAGAGGTTCTGATTTTGATTCCAGAACGCCTCATTGGTTGGTGCAAGAAAGGATGTGGTCAAGTGCCATTTTTGAATTTCGGGAGACTGGGCAAACACCACAATGAAGGATATGGAAAATGCATTTGGATAGCCAAGGTCAATGCGCCACACAAGATTTTCGGGCATGTTAACAATATCATTTATTGTGTTCACACCGGACCTTGAGAAGGCTACATGTACGTCAACATGCTACTAATAAAACAGTTTTTTTACAAAAATTGCAACTGACAACCTTTCTTCACTTGCAACGTGAAAGCTAAGTAAATTGTAATGAAATTTGAAAAAAATACTGGGTTTCAGCCAGTTTGTATAAAACGAATTACTGACATCTTGAAACTCTGTGCTTTACAATATCTAGTCGGGTACTGATAAATGGCATACAATCGTACGCTATATCGTAAGATCACAATGAGATGATTCTTAACAATATCCTCCATTTCACCACTCCCCTTACAAATGAGCAGTTCCGCTACGTGATGTGTGGTCTCAACGGTGTTTTCCGCAACCTTGCGCGTGGCCCTACATTGTAAACAATTACAGATTTTTCCAGTTTCAAAACATATGACGTCACAGCGTTCCTGTAATTTATTTTCTCATCTCCTGTTTGGAATGTGCCATTTATCGATCCATCGTCCCTACATAACGACGACCAATAATTGATTAGTGATTGCTACATGCTCTGGCATATTTAAAGAAGACGCTCAGAAGACACTTCAAAAGGTCTCTGTCATCGATGTGAGTCTGATAATCAATAGAAAACATGTTTTGCACCCTTCACTTCTTTGCTCATCTACCTTTTCCAAGTTTAGTGTAGCACGAAATGAGCAATGAAAATTTTGCTGACGAGGGTTGAATTGGAGTTGCGATCACGACAACATGTTTGCGTTTCAGTTTACCTTTTTTGCGTTTCAGTTACGTTTACGGATTTTCCTCATACATGTACTTTGTAGTAACAACCCAACAGCGTTTGCCTGTTATGGAACTGGCCAATCTTCATACAATCCCTGTATTAGTAAGTATCCGATAGTGCTTTCCTGCAGAGTTATCGGACAGTTTCGACAATAAATCCGAAACTTCATCAGAATTCGGCCAGTTATTTCGGAAACAAATTCAGGACTGTGTGTGTTTTGACAGGAATTCGATAATTCGTAATGAATGAAGACTGACTATTTGGCAATTTGTCATCAAATAGTGGGATTGACTGTCTGTAATGGATGCAGATGAAATGCACGTCCAATATAAATTGCAGGCTTTGTTTGATTAGCGTGCGGAATTTTATGGTGATTGGAGACTGATCGAAGCGAACACAGCGCCTCGAATATCCTACGAGTACACCGTGACTCAGAATTCCCCGACTCTCGCCAATACTCAGCTATGGGCAAATAGCCCGACGAAGACAAAAGGAGTGAGAACTACATGTACATGTACTAGTCAGATTCCTTTCGGGTTTGTTGAGATAGCAAGGTTTGTTTAGTAGCCATGGTAACGAATTCCATTTTTTGCATGTATTTGTGTACCCTTATTGGCGTAGTCCACCCTGTTCGGTTTATTTCTCAACCTTTGGATGAAGAGTTCATGATATTAATAAGATCAATGAAAAAAACAACCGTCAAAGAAATCCAACCAGTAGTTCGCACCGAAGAGCCAAAATGATGCGGAAAAAACTAACACGAATAGACTTTGTTCATCACGTCGGTGACTTTATGATAAAGTCACTCGTTACACATTATCCTAGATAGACAGCGACAAAATCATTTAGTCTTTACAAGCACAATGATGGCGCATCCTGACCAGATCTTTCGTAATCGATCCCCCTTCCCTATCAATCACATCACTATCGGGCTCAATCAATTAAGGGTTAGTCACCAAGGAAACAGTTTGATAATTGAATGATGGAGAATATATCTATTCCCGTGTGTCGTCACATAGAGTTTTATTTAATAAGGTTCGTGTCGTCACTTCAGAGAGAGCGAGATTGGCTTGCAATGAGTGTGTTTTTTCACGATATGAAAATAAGGCCCAGCGAAAATATCATTAGCCGAGTTGACTGTTTTTAATCGTTATTTACACAAATACGATTTCAGTCTTAAGTATTTTGACGCTATTTTGATTCGTGCAAATTAAAACGTTTACATGATGCTTTTGAACCAAACCAAAATAATCAAAATAAGCCAAAAGCGGACATCGTTCAGTTTAAAGTGCATCAACGTGAGCTTTCATCCTGTCTTTGAGCACATAGTTACCAGGAGTCAATAATACCTTAATCGAAAACCAAGGCCGCGGGATCGACCTGGTGTGTGATTTGATAAGACAGTCGGGACTGGAGTCGTTCAACCGCTCTTGCATTACAGAGAGTGGCCCGTGACTGGGAAATAGTGGCTACACAGCTGACCACCTTTCGGCTGATACGCCACCAGGCGGGGACTAATTAAATCAATCTACTCGGGGACGTGTCGTAGCCATTTTAAGCCCTAGTCAGCAGGGAGGCAATCAAATCGAAGTGAGGAAGGTGCACTTGACTGGCTCTTATGAAATATGAAGAATATGGCTTATTGCTCGAGTGTCAGTTAATTTAGATTTTGCCGTCACCACTCTCTTCAAGTGGCAAGCGTATATGAAGACTTCCTGTTGTTGGGACCTGTTATCAACACCCTCTGACCCTGATTCCCCAAAGCGGTCATTAGATTTGAGCCAATCTTCACAACGACACCGTGTCATTTCTACGTAAGGAAAATGGTAATTTCGAACGTCAAACTCGTCAGGTTTTCACGATAGTAACCAAACTGATAGTGACCTAATTAGTGATCTTAAAAGTTGTAAAAAGTTGTAAAAAGTTGTAAGCTAGAGTGAAATAATGGCGTGTTCATCGGAGTTCAATGCAAAAATCAACAATCTACTCAGTTTACATGCACGTCAGATATCCTAGGCAGAGTAACTAAATCAAACGTGCGAGACCATCCATTCGATCGACCGTGTGATTTCCTCTGACGTATATACTGACGATGACGGTTATCCGTCCCTCAAGGGATGCCACAAGTAGCTAAATTAGGGGAAGCGAAGGTGCTCTATAAGTCTAATCATCTTATTTTCTCGAAGTATGCGGTCCATTTCATCACACTAAGGACGTTTGGGAGAAGCGTGATTTTGCTTGAAAGTGCAAATAACGTGTTGTTGACACGAAGGTCGAGATAAATCAAGGATGCGATTGTTCGGAAGGTAATATAGGGTTTCAGGTAATCCTTTCTACTTTGAGGCTAAGATCTTCCTGATCGCATCAATGATGTGGTCACCTTTTTGGCGTAAATCCGGGTAAACCATTTTGTAGGTGAGAGTCGCTTTTTGATGGATAAGTGGACGAGGCTTCAATTCGACTCAGTTCAATTCAATTCAACAAATGGATGCAAGAAAACGAATAAAAAGACGTACCAAAGACTTTAGACGGGCCCCATCTCAATCTTTGTGGTTTGGGTTTCAAGAAGTTTCTTCTCGGCCCCCGTATGCCCGAATAGGGTATACTCC
Organism: Lineus longissimus; assembly: GCF_910592395.1. NCBI lineage: Eukaryota > Metazoa > Nemertea > Pilidiophora > Heteronemertea > Lineidae > Lineus > Lineus longissimus. Next base: position 6,934,162 of record NC_088315.1, read on the forward strand.
GCCGCGTGTTGTGCCATTCCATGGCAGCAGTCTGAAATAAGAAAAAGTGCTGTAATTTAAGGTCCTCATTAACTTTGCCATGAAGTAGTTTTGACAATGATTCTGAGCCATTAATGCATATTATTCTGATATCAAGATTGAACTTGGAGATTATTTGAATATTGTATAAATGTTCCTTCCTGTCATTCCTACCAATAGTTTCGGGGAATTTCACGACAACCCTTAGTTTGACAGAGCCTAAAGGCTTCTATTCTAATAATGTAAATACTCTACGGCTAATTCCTTCCAATTAATGTCATTTTTAATCATCAATAGCAGCACCAACTCCAAAAAGCGTTCAGTATTCACCACAAACACTGATATTGCATACTTCCACACACACCGTACATCATGGCAATGCACCAGTGTTGCTTCAACATGAAGTTGTAGGCCTTTCTTAGCAGTGATATCGTACCTCATAGCTTTGGTATAAGCCTGAAGCATGTGAAAATCTAGTGATTATTCTTCTGAGCACTATGACAATCAAGTGATCTGATAGGGGAGTGACCTGTTCTGGGATATTTCAACACAACGACTGATTGAAGTAAAAGCTGCGGTTTCCCCGGCAGGTCAAACAACAAGCATTAGATTTACATCTGTGAGAGCTCTATGGCACGCGAACACATACTTTACTAAAAGCCTTTTTATTCAATCTGACGGATAAACGTGGCTTTAAAATGATTCTGCAAACATTCTAAACAAACCGGCTGTTATATTAAACGAAAGTTAGATCTAATGAATATATTGGCGGTTTCCTAACCAATGCTGACTCTAATGCACAATCTAACTTGATGTTAACTTCATTATCCAACTCCAATTATCGTTAAGTATGCCTGATGACAAGAACGTTAGCATGTGGATATCATTTCGAGAATTAGCCGTGTTCAAAACATTGAGAGCTGCCTCTTCCTATCTGACAACTTATGATTCAAAGCGAGGATGGTCCGACATAGCTGTGAGAGACCAGGTGGTTTTATCGAGATGGAATTTCAGAATGGCTGCAAAATTTTTGAGCCGATTCGTATTTGGCCCCTAGATTTGGCCTCACCCTCCCAGTTTACCATACCAATGTTTATACTCCATGAACCTTATTACACAAAACTAAATGAGATCACAAAATTCGATTTGTACTTTGCGATATTATTGCATTCAGTCTCAAATAATGGATCGGCAAATTTCAATTATCTGCTAAGCACTTTGCATGGTGCGCACGTTAGATACAGAGGTGCAACCGCATCCCAGAACCGCATCAATAACGGCAATACTTCATTTAATAGTTTGAAGGAAGGACCTTCCATTTTATCCTGTATTTTGTGCGTACACAGCACATACGTAATCGCCTTTTCCTCAGCCGGCCATGACATTGAGAGTCATTGACATTGCCTCATCTCTCTACTTTTTCCAAGCCAGTACACGGAACACTTAACGACCATAAAGATAACATCACAAAACAAGAAAAAGAGCCTGCACTGGGTCTAGACTTCTCTTGAAGTGCTCAAGATAGAGATAAGAAAAACAACATTGTGCACTTACAATGCTTTTTTCAGAGATAAGATTCTGAATTTGTATTCTTTTGCCAGTGCAGTTTGTTGAGTAACTTGATAGATCATCCATGAAATAGCTTTTAGCTTCATCAGTGTGCATTTCTATCGCATAGAAGATAAACCACCTCTGCTTTAGATGAGGGGTCTATTAGCCTGAGATGTGCCTAGGGCAAGGCTAAAATCATCTCTACTTTAGATTAGGGTTTATCAACCCTATGTCTATGGAAAGTGCGTCTATCAAATTCGGAGATGAAGTCGGTATGGGAGTCGGAAGGGTACACAGCTACCCTAAAATTGGAAGGTGGACGTTGCTAATGTGTTACTGAGTGTGGTGCTTGGAGATGTCTTGTTTTAGCGAAAATTAGAGTTTTAACTTGTTGTGACTTTTTTTGGTCAAAAGTGTTGGAAGCGCAAGTGAAGTCCCTCTAGTGCGGCGACAACGTCTTCAGACAAGGTAACTCAATTTAGACCCGCCGGGAATTTTCCAACAGCCATTTCCCGTGGTAATCATAATCGTAATTTCTCAAAACAAGATAATATTAGGCCTGACCCATGGCATATGAAGTTTATGTTTTCCTAAATTTCGATAAGGTGATGGGAGCGAAAACTATTTCCTCGAAATAAATTGCAGCCATTTACTTTTTCGCAAAGCGAGTGTAACAAGTAACTAGTACGAGGAATAGCGCTAAACGTAATTTCCTGGACGGGCTTATTGATCCTCTACATGTGGCTTCCGTCGTTCGATACATATTTATGTATTAAAAAAAGGGCAATTAATTACATCAGCACCGTGTTATATTAATCGATATAATTTGACAAACCTGGGACAGTTACATGTTATATTCAATAAAATAACTTTGAATAGTCTGCAATAGGAAGCTGGACAGTGCAAATAATTAGGCCCATTCATGTTATGCATGCAAGGGCTTGACTAAGGCATATCTAAATCACCTCTCATTTCTCAAAATGCGATAGAATTCCCTATCAGATAGACTGATACACTTGATTATCGATAGAGGACATCATGCATGTAATCCGAGACACCATAAACTAATTATATCGGGGATAATGATCACCATTAAAGACAGCTGTTCCGAGCCTTAATTGCGTTATCAAAAATCGACAATATCTATAAAGCTGATCACTAATAATGATTTCCGCAAGTGTTGTGGGGTGGTTTTAGACATGTTTACGATCAGTTTTGGTGAGATCTTCGTTGCAGTCTGAAATCAGTGTGTTCAGGGGTTTTCAAGATTTAAAAAAAAAACATTGATAATAATGATGATAATAATACTAATAACACTAATGTACATGAATGAATAAAAAAAAATGTAAATGAAGAGAAAAAAATGCTGTGGACACACGGAGAGTCGAACCCGTGACCAGCAGATCGGAAGTCCAGCATTCTAACCATTGACCCACAGAGGCTTTCATGTTAGAGTGGAGATTTTCTTCGCCTGTAATAACCAGGCTTATTTCACATAAGCTTCAGATCATCATGATGTTGAATTCGTGGAGTTTTTTGTGTGGTTGCCACTTTGATGAAGGCCCTTTGCCAAAAATGAGTTATAGTTGTTTTTAATCAAACGTTGCCTTGGCTAGTTCCCACTCTTTTGTGGAAATTCATGTTTTAATTACACTGTGCCAGCTTATATACGGTGAGGAATCTGTAAGCACTTCCGCACCTATTCGCCTCCATGTGCCTGCTCATGTTGCCTTAACGTACCGGCCTTGCAGCGGGACATCATGACACTTTGCCAGGATTGAATATTGCCTCTCGTCATGCCTGTCTGCAGTTGTGATATGCGCCAAATATTAACCTTTATTTCTGAGCATCACGGAGCCTCCCGGCCTATGTTCTGATAAGTTGGACTGTCATAAATCCCAGAGCATTGACATCTTAATCAATAAACCAGTCGTATTAGTATACTCACAATATCACATGTTGTATAGATCATAAGCCAACTGGGAGAAACTTCGTCCTGAGTTGAGCAGGGATGCCAGTATGGCGTAAAATCGATAATGGGAAATTAATGTTACCCCGAGGTCCATTGCCAGACACTTTGTGATTGGAGGACTACCAGTTTGGTCACAAATCTATCTTGAACTACCTCCAGTTTCGGCCTACGGTGCGTTTAAGTCGCACGTGTCCTACTGTAAACTGCACAATTAGGTGCCTTTTTTAATTCCGCGCTTCGCGAATTCTTAACATTGAGACGTCTGTACAAGTGAGATTCGTTGTTTGTAATGCTTGAAGGTTTTTTATAACGTACATGCTACATGTACGTGGTCACTTCATGAAGATACGACGTTTCGAAATGTGCATCAGGTACATTTTGATACGTGTTCCGCGCCGTACATATCGATGCAATTGCCTTTAAACAGTCCCGTTGCTTTTATACACTAAGTAATTCAGCTGAGCAAAGATTCCTCATGAAACGAACACTCATCGTACCGCTGAAAGGAAAGGACGACATCAATCTTTGTCCGCGATTCTGAGCTGACAAAGGCGCCGAGCTGCCCATCTGAATGTCGAAAGCCATCAAAGAGTGATGAACATCCGAAATTAAGGTAGGATGATTTCTTGCCAGACTCCCCTCTGATTGATTTCCCCTGTGAGTTACATCAATCGATTAATTGATAGGGTGTTAGATACATGACGAGTTTCATCTATGCAAGATGGGATGGGTTACTAGGCTGGACAGCCTGAACGACAGACAATTTACCGATCGCAAGAAAACGCCGCAACATTATGCATTGGCACAAGATGACGGCTAATTACTATTAACAGACTGCACCAAACGGTACAGTCTTTTTCTTTTTGCCTTAGTCTACAGTATTTCAACATGCCACATACAGTGTTCAACTTCAACCTATTGTTTCGAAAGATTTTTTTCATAATTATTTGAACTGACTGACACGTGTTTCTTTCCGACTTCTTCAAACGTGAATGAATGTTTCATGTATAGTAAACTTAATCAAACAGGTCTTTCGGGTTTTTTTTCTTTTTATCTATGAAGTTTTAACTAATGGGAGTATTTATTGATCTTTTTATTCGTACCCGTAGAGTAAACTTGAACAACAGGTGGAATTTCGTGCAGCGTGCGTATATACATGTTGGTGCGATGTGAAATGTACAATAGGGTACAAAGATTACACTATATTATTGTAATGAGATAGCGGTAATAGACGCACATGTAGAACTGCAACGAATGTCTTCACCCCCACTGTACCCGCCAGCCGCTTAACGAAGTATTGAGGAAGACGTCACCACAGTTGAGGTGTTACTACAGGAAGTACGTTCAGTCTCGACTAGACTAGGACCAACTAATTAAAATGTATATGTATATCAGCATCACCACAGCCTCTGAAATCACCACACTGCCTTGACTGAGGAGAGGCATAATCACAGCATGTCAGTCCCTGTCGCCCGAAGTGATGAAATGCCATCACAGTACCGCCTTTGATTACTTCCGCTGGAGACAGAAAAGGTCAAGAGTACGACATAAATCAAAGTAGTTTCCGTTTTATTTTTTTAATTGGTGATTTTGACTGGTGTAAGAATTTGTCGATTGGTTTTGTTGATGGACAACACAACGACGCAATAACTGCGAGCAGTAGGCGTCAATGCATGTGAAGGACGAGAGAACAAACAGCAGCCGACAAAACCACGCTCCTGTGAAGATATCCGTATACATCAGCATCAACTCAGCCTCTGAAATCACCACACTACCTTGACTAAAGAGGCTAAATTCCAACCTGTCAGTCCCCGTCACCCAAAGTGATGAAATTGCGTCACAGCGCCTTTGGTGTCTCCAACACAATTTCCCAATACAATATCAGAAAAGATCAAGGATAAGACATAAATCCAATTAAAGTAGCTTCCTAAGGCGACAAGGAGAATTCGATTATGTATTCAGGTGATCAGTGTGGTAGTTGGATTTTCTCGCGCGGGTTTTCTGCTGCTGGTGATGAGGTGCTAAAAATAACTGTTCACTTGCATACACTGTATAAGAAGCTGTAACTGTTGGATTTCCTTATTGGATTTGAGATGGAAGAGGTTTGTCGATTTCACAGATCGTTGGGGGATTTCTTAGGAGCCATTATTTGATCGTTTGGTCCTATGGATAAAACAAATGATGGATGCGCTAAATGTAATTTACAAATGACCTTTTAAGCCATTCACAACAGAATGGGTGGAAAGGTTAGAACATTTTGAGAAAGAAACAAGTAAAAGCTGGACTTTCTTCATGTAGTCTTTACCTTTGTCGATTGAAGCAGAAGGTTAATTCAGCAGGTGAAATTCGTCAGTGCAACACCGTATACCCCGAATTTTACATCATTACCTTGAAAAGTACAAAATGCGAAATTGGAATCTCACTAATCATGGCACGATTCTTGATAGTAGCGCTAGTATGGTAAAGCCTGGAGCGGTTGTAAGTTAATTCCGCGCTATCAGGTAACCACACAATGCTCTGGTTTATTGAAGAATTGTTCTGATAAACAGATTTGAAAACGGTTACTAAACATGCAATCCCGATCATGACTTGGAATCTCGCTTATTCAGTGGGAATGGAACACGATTTTCAGTTCTCAAATCTCAAAATGAAAGCTTATCACGCCTTAGCCATAACACTAATAATCGTTTAAATCGCCACAAATTGTATAAGCATTTTTTATCGATTCCTAGGAAGGTTTACTCAACAGAGCTAGCTCCCGAGTGGATGCGCGATGTGGATTAGCTAGCGTCGGTAATTTCATCATCTAAGTCAATTTCGTTTCTCCCACCTGGCTACAGTACATAGCTTCAGATTAATTTTGTTCGTGACGTTCGTGGAGGTACGTGCGTTTTATAAGCAAAGCAGCCTGTTGCCACTTCAATTGTTCCAAAACCCTCCCCATAATTCGTGGAGCCCATCGAAGACGGAAAAGCTGACTACAATTGATTGGACCATGACAGGAGACGGAGTTCGCTGCCTTCCAAACACGTGTAGTGCATAATCTTGTGAGCCTAACATCGTACACTTTCTCTGACTTCTATTCTCAGGATAATGAGGCGGGCATGTCGCCAAAAATACTGGTATTATTTACAGCAAATGGTTGTATATCATGAAAGTGGGTGGGATGATACGTTGTTCAGCCAACGCTTTTTTAAACTGGTACAATAAAAAGGCCACCTGTTTCTTTCAGCAGGTCCAGTGATGTTAAGAGGCATACCAAGTTATACAATTACCCAAATAGGATCTTCCCCTCTACTACATGTAGCACAGTCAATGTGCCCCTGTACCACCGAATCAATGGGATCAATTGATTAAAAGGGTGAAGATGATTGCACGAATACATTTTAGGATATTTCGTACATTACTGATTTCGTTCGTCTGCCACTCTTTGTCTCCTTGCTTATAAGACTAACCCCATTTCGTCACGAGATCGGTGCGGATGATCGCCTTCCTTAGACTGCAGCCAACCCATTGACGCACGTTTTTAGCAAGAATGCCTATCTACGTCATCCCTAGATCCAGCCAAATTACTTTTATATATAGGCAGGACTTAGATTAAGACACCACGCTGCTCTCTGAGTATTGTTTTGCTGTGATTAATTACCATGATTGCGAACAAAAATGTGACTGATTAATGGTTGTTATCCCCAGTAGGCGACATAGCATGCATAGAATTTTGTATGAATCACTACTTATTTTACACATGTATCATGAGAATAATCACAGTATCTCGCGCACTTTTCAAGTCTATAACACTTTGACAATAGGCTCTCCAGATTTGTTTAGCTAGGGAAGCTGCCTACACCGAGCTAAACCGATCTTTCCGACCGGTACCAACCACAAGACGCATTTGTCAGAATTCCGTCCCGGGACAAATGAGCATCCAAGGCATTATCTTATTGTCTCATTATCCTGGTCATCCATGCAGTGGATACATCTTGTATAAAGGATGGGATTATATTGTCCACCCAAGTTCGCCTGCTAGGAGTAATACATGAATATGAGACTTTTTTGAATGATACTGTCTGTTGTCTCAATGCGGAGAAAGGCAATTAAAACAATCCGGAAAGAGACAATAAACCCCAGGCCAGTGTATGTGATCCCTGATTGCAGCCCCTTAAATGATATTTTCCACATAGAAAAAAAACAAATCGAACCTCTGCTGGATCAGTGTACTTCATAGGTTGTCTCGCAATAAATTGGGCTTTGGCCCCGGCGCCGGAAACTCCCTCGACCTACGGACTCGTGGGTTTCCTGGCCTACGGCCTACGACTAAGCAGTAAGTGTGATTTGCTGAGACGGAAATCCTACGAAGATAATTTTGCTTTTAGAACATTGTTGATTACTTGCCGTTCTTATCGGATGGCAACGTTTTACTATACATGGATACATGTTTACCGAGAAATGACGTTTATGCGATTACACTGGGACCTGACTATACATGTCATATAAGAAAAACTCCTAACAAGAGTTTCGTCCGAACTTGATTTTATTTAGTCCATTGTCCACCAAAACCTTCTTTTTGGAGACTCGGCGCCTCAGGTCATTCAAATTTTCCATCAAACGAATAAGATCGTTTCAAGACGGCAGCAGTACCCTCTAGGCTATAGGATGCAATCACCTGCACGGCAGATAGAACAAAAATCCAGTTTTTCAATGAGAGAAGGGCGTTTCATTCAAACGAACAGCATCATAACCACTCCAAATTAGATTACAATAACTGACAGAAAACATATCGGAACTTGAACTTGTCATATTTTAAACCAATCTCATATTGGTAAAGCAAGAACATTGAACCTCCAATGATAATTTGATAGGATTCAATAAAATTCTGAAAATTGGGATATTGACATTTTGATGCTTACAATAATGTTTATCAATGACATACAATACCATGATATTTGGATTTTATACTTCTCACATCGATACAATTTAATCCATTTAAACGACTTCGCATATTGACGATGTTTTGTTTGACCTTTAAAATGCTCCACTACTGCGATTACTACTTAAAGCTGACGGCTTCGTCTCGATTAACATTTTAATACATTTCATACTTAAAATTTGAAAAAAAAATCATAACATCAATTTCAAAATACGAAATTTATTAGAATGTTGTTCCGAGACCAACCTGATAATACCTTGAAGATATCAGAGACTATCGTCCAGTTACTTTAAAGCTACATATAGTTTGGTCAACCTTTCTATAGAACCAGATGCAGACGTTCCCTGCCAAATCATTAAATCTAAGAGAGAAGCAATCATCCCAATGAATAGAGAAATGGCTAGCTATTAACATTAAGACCTTCTACAATGGAGTCGGAGTGAATCTATATCCAGTGACAGCGAACTCGAACACAAGATTAGATGAAGACTTGACGCGCTGGCGATACGGCGCTATCGCTATTGACAGAAAAAACTCTTTAGCCAGCTCCGTAAGTCCCAACTATCTAGTAGAATTTGATCATATCTTGTACGAATTGGAATTGGATTTCTTATATAGTTACCACTGGTGTTAGAAGATCAACTGATGGAACAAGTTGTATCAGAAACGATCCCTTCAGAAACCACGTACTATAAGTTACTTTCTCTTCAGCGTTTGGAATTGTAAGATGCATGTTAGAAAGTCATCTTTTAGCAACTTTTGGCACCTAAACGTCCAAGAGAGGTATGTTTATTTTAACGAAATGGCCAAGTCATAATCAGAAGGCCGGGTTAAGATCACTTTTATCACATCAACGATCCTCATCGACCTCTTCCACACAAACTGCGCACTGCAAACCCTCCTTGAACAGCAAGTCAAAGGGCAAGGCTGTGGAGGCTTACAAGTGTCGTTCGAAGTGGTGCAACAACCCTTGATGAGGATTGCAACAGCAGGCCAAGAGAGGCAGCTTTTTGCGATGTACCTCAGACAGTGTAATGAACCTATAGAAAGGCCGAGGAAGTTTTTCAAATAGACGCGAAAAAGATTTTTCAGTGCACGCTGTATATATAATGTACCTTACAATGTACAAAAAGATACACGCATTCACAACGTCAGATACTAAGTCTTATCTCCCAAAATGACAGCTATACCATGTTTTGAGTGAAAGCGTTATAGCATTGTACAAGTTAGTAGTGCATACTCTTGTGTACTGATTTCATATATGTTCCAGTTAGTTTGTATTGTACAGGTATGTACACATGTGTACATGTAAATTTAATAAAAACGTGGCTGCATTATATTCTAGGGGCTGCCACATATTCACATGGCATTGTCCGTTTTGTTTTCGCATGACAAACATTTTGACTTGTTTTTTGTCGCACTGCACATTGCCCTTCAAAGTTCTCGATGCATGGGAAGAATGCAATGTATGAATTTTATAATCATAACGATTTTCATTGGTGGACATCTTCAGATTGTGTACTGCTGTTGCATCCAATCTATGATTAATCCATAATTAATTTTAACACTGTGTTTCCTAATCAACTTTAAAGGTCAGCGCTTGTAACAAGTTAGATATAACCTTTACACCAACCCACACACATGTATACTTTAAGCAATATTTCAATTACTTATCCAGGGTAACTGCAAATAGCAAATTTAGTCAAACCCAGCGGGTGATATCCTTTGTATAAAAAAACCAACAGAGCGTGAGTTTAAATCGGTATATCGTACAGACAATAAAGTGATGCAATGAGTGCCAACTTGATTAAGTGTTTCAGTATTTTTTTTTGTACGATTGTGATTTTGTTGAAAGTAAATTACAGCTAAGTCGTTAATTAGGTACTAAGTATGTTATTAGTCGGATTATTGTACGTATCTTTAGTTATGGCGTCATAGAATATTTGCCATGGGCTTTCAAAAAGTACCCATGCATTTCCATTAGGAAAAATAGTTGAGCATTACCACTCGTCCTTTTTCTTAGCGTTTGAAAACAGCCTCAGCCGTACTACATAAAGGGCAAAATGTCATCAGGATCGCTCAAGGGCCGCAATGAGTACATCCACTTGAATACTGAAACGATTGGATTCCTTTATCATGCATATCACGTATGCAGATCGAATGCTCCTGCATTCCTCGTTTGAGGACAGTCTACGAATTCCGACCAAGAAGGTTTGTACATAGTGCTGCTGAAGAGTCAAGAATGGCATTCCTTTAGTGTTACACCTGTTTATCGCTATACATGGTCAACAAATCATCACGAATGTCATGCTCGGCTTTTCTGCCGGGGCATATCACGTGAGCAAAGCGAACCCTGGTGAACGATCCCCATCATGGTATCATTAAAAAGCTTCCAGCCAAAGGTATAGTTGATCAGTAAAATTACAGGCCGCGTAAAGCGTAGACAACATATCGGAGGCATGTTACAGCGAACGATCAACATCGCCAGGCCGGTGTGCAATTGTCAACACTTGTCATTTAAGTAAAAAAGTCTCAAGCATGATCCTGCTTGTTCTAATTTCAGGTGAAGAAATATACCAATTTAAAATGATTCATTTCCATATGCAATAAATGGCAATTATTTCTGAAACAAAACGATGTGCCAGTGGCGTCAACACTAACTAATATAATAGGACAAGATGTAATGATGATCAACTGGCTCCGATTCATTCTTTGCCTGGTTGATACATGAGAGAGAACCGCACCTATGAACAAGACGCCAAGGCCAGCGGATTTTTAAAGTTTATTCAGTGTTAAAAAGAATGCAAGTGAAACTGGGTTTCATTGTATGTTCTCATGAGAATAATCTAGATCTGCAAAAAAATAAAAATAAAAAATACTTTTTTTATCGTGAGAACCGAAAGAAATTTGTAATGCGCTAAAAACTATTCCCGATTTTTTTTAGCAATTTTCACAAATCACATAAATAAAGAGGGGCGAAGTTTATGCTGTTCACAGTATATGAAGCGTAATGGATGAAGCTTTCATATCATAAGACGATGGACGGAGTCTGCGTAGGTGATGAAGTAAGTGTAAAATAAGATGATTTCAAATGTCACATTGGTGATTAATATCACGTTTCAGATCTATAATTTTATTACGTTTCTTTAGTTTCAAAACGTCCTAAACAACTGACTAACATCGCTTACCTCTTCTTCTCTACTCTTCACAGACAATCCCGACCAACTTTTTCCTAAATCTCCACATTATCATTTCCAAACGAATAAATGAGGCAATGTACACAAAGCACGAAGAGTGTATCCTAACACATAAATCCCCGAGAATCCTTCGGGTAGCTATTAGCAGAAAGCCTCCGCAGCAGAAATCGCGGCTAAGAGAGAGAGTAACTGGCTCAGTCTTGCCGAACCCAAGCTTTATTCCACCCGAGCTGCTTCGGAAACCTAATGATACGGAGGCGCAATTTGGCAATGCAGTCTGGGTGATTCTGACATATCAATCAATAGAATATCAGTGCATTGATCTGCGTAACCACTGCTCGGAGAACTGCGATCCGAAAACCTAATTTCTGTTCAAATCTTCATTCTTGAGTGGTAAGCGCCTGATTACACAAATGGGCATACAGTGCTAGTAGACAAGTCATATAATCTCTTATCGAAATTGTTTTTCTTCTGCAACTCAGAAAAAAAGATTGTTTTAGCTATGGGAGCTGAAGGCCGCAAGGGATTGATAGATCGAAGGTATTTTCACTGATTCTATCAGCGGGAAAGTGGTGAGTAGTGGTAATTACTTTTGGTTCATACCCTGGTCCTTCATGTACTTGGTGTGATTGATAATACTAAAAATCATTCTCATATGCCCTTTTTTTCTTTCCGCCTCCCCTCGGCTCCCATTTTTGTTCTTTTTTACGTCCCCCCTCATCGATCCATCGTCTTCAGCACTGTATCATTTTGCGACTGGCCTTTGATAATGGTGTGTCCTTGCTCTATGCTGGCATAGAACGATATTGGATACTGGTTTATCGATCAAATGATGGTGTGATCATGTCGCTATTAAGCTATACCAAAATGGCTCGGGCGCAATATCGTCCTTGGTTCTCACAGATAATGACCCGATGAACCCATGCAACGACGCAGCCTGCGGGTGACTTAGGTGTGGTCAAAGAATGGTACAAAGGAAATATATTGTCTTTAATCATTACAACTTGGTTTCTTTACCGGGCACTAAGCAGCGACCACAATTCATTACAACTAGATTTCGTTACTGCGTACTGGGCATTGGACGCTCTGGTTACTTGCCATTCTCGACGTGCTTGCCTCAATCAGTCTTGCCTCTCTTTACTTGCTAATATCGCCAATCGCCACAGGGCATTGGGCACTCTCATTATGCTTGGCTCGGTCTCTCGACACACCCATCACCCGCATGTCCCCTCTCGCCACATTTTGGATTGGAAAACTCCTTTATTTGCGGCAGATCATGGCCAATTTAACTTAGAGAATACATCGTGAACTGTACTACTCTACATGTATGTACGTCAGTTGACGCTGGCCCAAGAAATTATCACAACCAAAGGGTTCGCCGAGCTGCAGTATATTCGAAGTGAGCGGCACCAGCACAATACACTGTCATATACGGCATGATATGGAGATCAATATAATCCATCATGTCCTCTTCCAACAATCATAACAAGTTGTTCGAAGACAAAGAGAAGAAACTTCAAGGTTATGTCGAAAAAACGTCATAAACGACACAGGACATGGCTGAAACGCGGATCCCAAAACAAGAATCGATCGACATGCCCGTGGTTGTAATAAGGTTGCTAAGGGCGAACGCGGTGGAGTCTTCCTTTTCTAAATGCTTTTAAATATTTTGTTCGACCTCGTAGTTTTTTTACGAGACCAGCCAAAAAAGAACCCATGCGACCTGAAATTAGGGAAAATGCGTTTATGGGTCGTTTCTACAGTAAGCGAGAGTAGCGCAGTAACAAAGTCTACTTACTCTTCAAAGTGCAGTCGTTGATATGCGCCAATGGATTAATAAAACCACCAAGAAGACTGTCCAAAGCAAATCAAGTCAGAAGTGCATCGTTAATGCAGATATTGCACGCGACCTATCTGGAAAAAGCATCGTGCTAGGCCGAGTTAGCGTGCATAATTTAAACAAAGTGCTTCTTTATCGTCGAATGGGTGCTGAAAAAGTGTAAAAGACAAATCCCTGCCAAAAGTAATTACCCGGTATCGATGTTGTTATCCATCATGCAATAAAATGAACTACACAGTCCTGAACCATTTGACTTGTCGATGTGCAGGCCAACGCCATGTAGAATTTTCGAAAATACATTATGAGCTTTAAGGTTCAAATAAAACTTCTTTGTCTGACACCAAGACCTCAAAAATCTATTTACCAATATTTTAATATTATTGAAAAATAAGTTTAACTTATTCATTCAAACGCGGGTCTTCGCTACTTTCCCTATATCATTTGTTTACTTGGCATGTTTGGTCACATCTTTCCAATATCGATTCCTTGCCAATCATGTGAGCGGGCGTAATAAGTCAACAGGCCGCCCGTCCCCAAAGCGTGGAGAGATTTACTTTCGCTCTGGCTCAGCCAATAACGGGGTGCTGCTGAAGAAGACTCGAGTTTGCAATCTCACCAGATCAATACTGCAGCGCCAAATTGGCCATGAATGAATTTATTTATGCCAAAATTGGATGTTCGTCGTTTTGGCTGCAACAATCCTTTCATCAAGATATCTGTTGCCAGAGGTCGGTTACTATCGACCCTAAACTGTTAGAGGCCGTGGCGAGTAGCAGAGTTTCCATGTGTGGCTTATGTACCACATAAAGGTAGTCCAGTAGAAACTCTTCATTCTTTTTTGCAGCGTCCCAAAACAATGAGGGGTGGAAACACCAGAAAGTCTAAAGTATGAAAATGGAAATCTGTTTGAGACTCCAACGAGTCCTTAACCATATACCAACCATACACATACACTCCAGCATCATCAAAACTACTACAAATGCCAAGGTTGTCAAAATGCTTGTGGATAGATTACGGTTCTGTTTAAGCCTTGTGACCATCATCATGATGACCAGGCACACTCAGGACGGCTGGTACGCTTATAACAACAATAAGATAGCTGATTACGGGGCCATTGTATGATACAGAGAAGGGCAATCTGGGAATCCATGTCCGCCGCTGGTTTCAGTGAAGCTTTTATGCGTTATAGGCCAGTCAGCCAGACTGATGAGGTCGTGTCTTCCCATAATCCCGGGTATCGCAAGTGTCACCAACGATAATTAGAGATGTTCGAAGACTGACTACAGCACAGCAAGGACTTAGAAAATCATACGTAACAAAAGTGCATCATGATCTATTTGACGGGAGAATCTGAAACCTCAATGTTCCCTGCAACCATGAGAGCAGTCTCTAAAGAATTTCGCCCTCTTTCAATCCTCACAGCGCATTCCGCTCAACTCATTTGAATATTCTGTTCAATATTACACTGATGAAAGCGATAGCGTCGCCGTGCTCTATCATTTCTTCGTCACCACTGCACAGGTCTGATAACGTCTTCCCATCACTGGGTTGACAATATTAATAATACATATAAAGTCATCAATGGAGGGGAATGGGACGGCAGTGAGAAGCGGGAGTCTTAAATAAGAAAGGTTTGTTCAGGTGTTACATGTAAATGCAATGTACAGAGAAGATAGCTAACAGTTTAGAAAGTGTTATTCGCCACTCGATAAAACAATTGATATGACGAAAAAGTTAAAATGTATCCCTTTAAGCTGGATACTTACAATTATATTCGATTGATTTTGCTAAACTCTTGCCAAGTAGAAAAAATACAATGCGTTGATTGAAGGAATTATTTTAAACGTTTCAACAAAATAGTTTACCATTAAGTTTATTTTAATGGACTCTGTTGTATCTTCCCAATAATAAAGGCCAGTGCTAACAATACTAGTTTCGGAACATTACCCTGAGAAGAGGAGGAGCGGGTGGGGGCTGGAAATGGCCCATTGCATGAAAGTAGCCTCGACGTCTCCAAGCTCATTACAATCGCATTTTCGCGCAGCCTATTACTAGCAGAGAGTAAAACCCCTCCTGAGAATCCCCAGTGAACATTAGTAATACAATCATAGGATTTTTATCTGCCTATATTGTCAATAATCTGTCATGGCCGAGAATCGATAAACCAAATTGAATCTCTCAGCCACTTCCGACAGGGACGTTTTATCTGAGATGGGAGAATGTGACGCTTCCCCCGGCGGTTCATTCATTTCTGATTTTGATTACAAAAGGTGACGAACGGGAGAATTTGGCCTTAATTCGCCGCAGATTTGGGCTCAGGGCGAAATGGAGGGGAATTAGACTATTTTATCAATTTTTCCAATGGGAAGCTACAGGCATGAAATGGGTGTAATTGTCCCCAAGTGGTACTGGACATGGTGGGGATGAAGAGAGGAACGGGTGTAGCCACCGGGAACTGATGCTAAGTGTCTGATCCCCGGGCTAATACTAGGTGCCTTAATCCTTCGATGGACAATAGAGTATGACTAATATACCATTACCATTGACTACGGCAGGTGACATTGAGAGGGTAAAAAAGCACCATTTTAAGAACAGGGGTAAGTTCGTTACTCTCTGCAAGGGAATGGTGCGCAAAACAAACTATGATGTGATTCTCTTTCCTCACAGGCGGGGAATGGTGCAAAAAAACCACATCCTGTGATTTCTCAACGCGTTTTTCTTTCCCTCATGTCCATCTGGATTAGAAAAAATTGGGTAAGGCAAATACGGACACATATATGAACTCGAAACGACAATCAATCATTCGTTTCTATTGACTACTGATATGTTAGCAGATTCCAGCGGGATAGCAAACGGCCGTTGTGATTTTTTTTTAAGAGCATTGACCCGCATTGACAAGATGTCAGGCATACCGGGTAAGAGCCATCCCAAAATTGGTGGATATACTTGGGTCGAATTGCTTGAACACTAGATATTGCGTTTCTATTTGCTGCTTTCATAATATTCCGTCTCATTTCATCATTCTTCTATCAAAAGGGTTCCTTGAAGATTAAAAGAATATCTTTATGATACGACACCCTTCAAATCACTGACAATCGAACAACGAATGAAGCAGTGACATCCATGGGCAATACGGCATGTCTTTACTGCACTTGGCTTCAAACGGTGTAGTGCCTTTGAACACCCCATTGATTGCTACCTTCACGATTTTCACCGAAGAGAGCAACACAAATTACGAATCAGGTCATTGGGATCAATCAAAGGAACTTATACGTGACCTGCCCACCGGTGGCACATGGTCTGATGATACCACTCCCATGTCCCACAGGGCTGCTCATTGTATGTGGCACCTTCAAGCACCCTATTGGCTGTCACCTTCCTAGCATTCACCAGTTAACAGCAACACTTGAAGGAACTGGGCTTAATCGAATGCAGTGGCGATACCAAGCGGCCAGAAGGCACCTTTCCAAACTGCCCACTCCATCGCTATTACCCTGTATATTTACATTAGACGAGAGCAACATTTTGGGAGACTGGGATTAATCAATCGAGGGATTCTATATACGTGACCTGTCACCCACAAGTCACAGCTAAATATGGACCAGGAGACGATGATCGATCAACTATGATTGAAAATCTTTCCCAATCAAACTGACGAGGGACACGGACGTTGGAGCAGGATTAGGAAGATGTTAACTTTGTAATTACCATGAGATAAAGGACACACTCGACATCAAACTCTACTTTGCAACAATATATCGTAAACACGCTGGTCCTACGCAAAAGTGGTGGTCGACCAGATAGTTGACATACTAGACTCTTTGGGGCTGCTGTCCAGACATTTGCATAGGTTTTAGGAACACAAATAATTCCAGGACACAAATAGGGCCTCCACAACGTTTAACTGCTACCGTTATGTATAGAGATTCAGGCGACAGACTAAGGAGCCACAACCTCAGCTTCGACATCATTTTGAAGCTAAGGTCACTTACGCATCAGGACAGACAGGCGCTCATCTTTGATTGATGAAATCATCTTTATTGAGCGACCAAAAAAAAGAAAATAGAAGAACTATGTTCGCACAGGACAACATCGTTTACAATATTTATCCTGCTCCGCCCTAGCGCTTCGCAACACGCGATTTGATCAATGTCAAATAATCTGGAACAAGATCAGACTGATATTTATTATTCAGTGCAATCTCGGTCCGAAATTAGCTCTCCAACATTTTGATCCATGTGATCCAACAGCATGCAAAATCCTCCGAATATCTATATGAGAATTTGATCATGTTGTGTATTCTCTTAGCAAAACAACATTTTTGAGCTTTCGCAAAACCTTTGACCAGGGACTGTCCTGTACGGAAAAGTGAAAATGGCCTTACGTTTACAGTTTATGGGATATACCGTCCTTGAAAGTGACCGTCGCAAATCTTAATCTCACTTCTAGATACCGGAGATGTATAATACTGTCCGTCAATTTGAAAAAGTAACCATCATAGGGTTGTTGAGCGCTATCTGTTCCAAGACACAACATCCTCCGAGTCAAACATTAGGCTGCAGTAATTCATGACAAATACGTTCAACTGACACTAAATAAATGCTGTTTCCCACTATCACCATTAGATTCGTGCTACAAATTGTGATTGAAATGTTTTCCATTGCTTGAATAAGACTGAAAACGTCAAAGCTCGCTTGTAACACGTGATTGCAATTTATCTGATTTTTGATTAGAACTCGAAATCCGAGGCTGTTACTGGGTGTACTGATCGATGCCAGCTATTGGAGGATTTAAGGGCGCGTTGTTTGGGAGCTATTATTTATTTTAGAATGATCGATGTAGAATTGTACATTTAAAGCTTTGATTTAGGGAGTTTAACTTTAGCACGAGCATGTGTTGCCGACTGATGGCGGTTATGGACGCTAGCAAGACCATTGCTTGAAGATGTCAATTTACTCGGAGGATGTTTCAAGCTTTACCTGTTCTTATGTGGCGAATTTAGGACTGGTGGAATGCTAACTCTTTAAGGTTGAGGGGATTTTGATTTTGAAATGTGTTTCAGAATCGCTATGAAGCACGTCGAAGCTTTTTAGGTTGGGTAGCTTAGCGTTTGGAGAGGTTTATGACCATCGGTGTCCTTGATGCAAACAGCAGTGATTCAAAGATTAGAACTGGAAGACTTGATATCTATCGGAGATAGCGAATACTGATGAAGCAGTTTATTAGACTGCATGCGGTTTGATCCTTTTGTGTTGAATCATGGGCTTAATCCTCAACAGCAGCACACTAGTTTAGAGCCTTTATTCATTCTTGGTAATACCAATTATTGATAGATCCCTCAATGAAGCAAATATCGAAAGGACAGATAGAAACAGCACAAAGCAGTCATTCAAATGGCCATCGAGTAACGATCGCGACCACAGATCGATGCAGTGGTTCAAAGCTTAGATTGAAATGGAAGACTTGATATCTATCGGAGATAGCGAATACCGATGAAACAGTTAGACGGCATGAGGTTTGATCAGTTTGCGTTGAATCATGAGCTTTATCCTCAACAGTAGCACACCAGGGTAGTCTTTGTTTATTCCCCATGAAGCAAATATCGAAAGAACAGATCAGAACTGCACAAAGCAGTCACTCAAATGGCCATAGAGTAACGACCACGGATCGACCCAGCAATGTTTACATAAATCACTACCACCAGGACAAATAGCTGGACAAATATCAATCAGACATATATCAATGGTCGGGGCATCGGACCCCTAATCGTGGCATGACCCATCACCCTGGAGGCGGGACATTGATCGCGCAATCACCATGATCAATCACAACCCTCGTGCTCTCAGTAGAATCGTATCTCTGCATATTCGATGATGATCACGAAGGAGAAAATGAGATAGAAGAGGATCGCAATAAAGTCATTGTATGGTTACATGGACGAGAACTATAGCTTCTTCGAAAATATGGTTCTTCATTGAACTGGAAAGTACAGAGGAATAAAAGAATCAGCGCGTGTTCTGAAACCCTCTGGTTGCTCTGCATTTCATGACAATATTTTCCCAAAATATATTTGCAGAATAGATGAGTATTTGCAGTAGAGAATTACTTTCCGTGATGCCCATATATGTATATATATATGTATGTATTTGCAAGTATCGACCTGTATCGTTCTCGAAACCCTCAACAGCGAAAATCTAGACAGACGTTTATGGTATTCAAAAAGTTCTATTCTGCAGCAAGTCCGGTCAGATGCAGAGTAACGCGTTCAGCGTGAGCACTCGATTAAATATAATATGTATACAGCTCATCTAATGTTCTGAAAATACTGCCAAGCGAACACACGTCAGACATGTAAAACCAGAGGCAATGAAAAAATTAAAAATTAAAAACTGCGAAACAAACAAAAGCACAAGCGAGCCAACAACCTTGACAGTGATAAACTCAAAAATCTCGCGAATGAGGACGAGGATAGTCCCGTAATATAATCCTGATTGATTTGATTGGAATAGTATTGATTTCAGGAATTAATCAGTGGTGTTTCTGTGATCCAGAAGCCTGGCTTATTCCGCGTTTTGTAAGCCCCTTACATTGGCAATCGATACCGGAAATCAGATCTTTGGCAACTAATAAATTTTGGTTCATCTAATTTAAGAAAGAATGAAAGAGAAAGCGGAAACGAAGAGGCTATTTTGCAACAGATTTTTCTGACAATATTTTGCGCTCATCGCCTTCATGTTTTTTTATATGGGGCTTACATTTGAATTGTGACAGTGTCATTGGGGATACGGGCTAAGCAGTTGAAATCAGTATCAGTGAATGTAGTGGCCATCTTCAGACATTAAAGCAAGTGTGTCGTTTTCCGCCTCTGACGCGCTACTCAAGGATTTCTTTTTGGAAGGATTCGATTTTGCAGTTCTAGAATATAAAGACGTCGTTCTCAGGACCGTGGGGAATTTGTTGCTTTAGCAACGAGAACCATCAGACTCTGATACAAGTATAGAAAGCAAGAAGAATCTTACAATACTGACCGAACCTTCCTTTTTTCAAATGACTACACCAGAACTTATTACCGATTCCTTGGTGGCCAAAGCTGGTAATGGAAAAGGCAAAAAAAGAGACTAATCCGATGTCGACTAGAATTCGTTTTTTTGCCCGTAAGCTACTACCGCATACCACAGCTGGCTGGACCTACACTTAAAACGTCAGCGTTCCGGCTAAAAACCTGAAGCTTAAGTTTTTCTGCTGAACAAAAAAGGGAAACCTAAAAATATATCATATGTTACATCTCGACTCGACATCAATCGCTCTCGTCCAATCTCCAGAGCCGCCATGGCCACAGAACCAAGTCACTTACACAGAATCAATGATCAAAAGGACATCCTGTCAAGCGCTAACAGCAGGGGTTCATCTTTTTGGTCGCCACAGCAGAAAGATTACCAGCAAACGAGAGGCACCGTATGATAATGGACACGCACTTTTTTTTCCCAGGGCTGTTAATTTCTAACATTAAGGTAAAGACATTTAATTGTCCAAGAAACAGCAGCTACATCTGATAGATTCTCTAGAAACCACGACAAGCATAGGACACAAGTTGGTCGATATTCCTCAGAGATATTCCCTATTCCCGTTTAAATTTCTCAACCTATTTAGGTAAACGGGCGTTACCGTACCTACTTTAGCCCTACATATAGCTTTCCCGCACTTACCCATAGGTCACTAGCTCTACCTAGAATCGGGAAAAGTCATGCGAGTAATGGAGAATAAGTAGCTAAGGTTTGTCAGCATAGAATCCGTTTGCGAGCGGAGAAGAGAGCTTGGGGTATCTTTGCTTTCGCACTCTAAAAAACTAATTTGACTTACCTATTGGACTGATCCTCATCCTGCTTCGAAAGAGAACTTCGGATGCGGAATCCGATACATGTATCGTTGTCCAATCCATCGACACGGTTGTGACCAAGACTATCTTACGAGTATCGATCGCAAAACCATGTTCTTCCTTATTGATGTATGACATGGCGGATTATTTATTTGTTGAATTGACTCGTAAAAGAACATCGTTCTTTGGAACACAGCCTTTCGCAAGCCGAGGAATTGATACAACCCACCAGCATCATGCTAATTCACTTAACAAAAAATAAGCAAGATATGATTAATGGGAAATTGTCAATATATTTGTTTATTACGTTATCCACATGGTGATATACAATCTGATGGGGTGACACAGTGCAACACAGGTTTGGCGCAATGATATAACATGGCATATCAAAAATAATTAACATTAACATGGGCGAAGGACTTCTTAGCCTGGGCTTTTATAGGATTCACGATGTCACATCTCTCGTTTCGCGTACCAAATAATAGGGAGTTTTCGCAATGCCCCCAAAACGCCCGCGTGAACGCCTATCCCATTGTCCAAGTTCCTTATCTCGATCCCGAACAAGGTGATAGGCGTTGACGTTTTGGGGGCTTTATGAAAACTCCTTATTACTTGTCACGACCATGTACGATCATACAGTACATACTTCCTCATGTTCGTGTTTATGCACGACATATTATGTTCTCAAAGAACGGTGACAACGACATATTATGTTCTCAAAGAACGGTGACACGTAACTATATGTAAACCCGGCCACATATGATTTAGATGCTTGCATATACATGTACACCATCGTTTGAATTGAAAAATACAGTAATAATACCCAATTCATGTCAAAGTCATCACTACGACTTAATTAAATGTAGCATGTAGCAACTTACATGTAGCAACTGAAATGATGAAATATGAAATTATCAGTAAGGTTGAGATTCGTACCATGATATGAAATATCTGTCTTTCATAAATGATTTAAATCTCTAACAAACCAAATCTTGTTTGAAATACGTGCAGTATACATTATTTTTATTTTTCCACCATCAATTGCACGTACTAAATGTCAAAAGTGATGACCTACCAACCTCAATGAGGATGGACTTTTCAATCAAAAATGTGTAAGAACAAAGGATTTGCGTCTTATTACACACTAATAAACGCTCACTAGTTAAAAGTTGTTTATCAAAAATGTTAATCAGAGCGAAGAGCGTAGGATAGGACACCCTTTTTTAATTTCCGTGATTTTTATACTTATATAAAATAATAAAAAGCAATATTGCAGCTCAACAGCTGGACTCTGAAGAATATTGACATTTCTTCACCGGCAGTACGACGTCTACCCAAAGGAATAAATGTGTTGTCCTAAATACCAGGGAGGCCATTTTCGAAGCAGAAACAGAACGGTTTGATACTTGGCACATTTATTTATATTACTAATTATTTACTATTTAGGTATAATGAGTGCATTACAATCATTTCGGGATTACCAAAACAAGTTTAGGAAAATGGGAACACATATATTATTACATACACATGATATCACTATATTATGATAAAAACGTGAATACATACACGTGAAATGTACAAGTTTGATATAACATGAAAACGTATCACAAACATTGAAGCTATGGTATATATGATGTCCTTGCTATCAATACTGCAACAACTGACATATATTTCTATAATGGACAGAACAACTGAACCGTATTTCAAATCGTGTAGTAAACCCACATCAAAGAATGGGCATAAGGCCTATCTCTTATTAAGATATCAATGGAGGAGGCTTTCCCCGATAGGGACAACCTTCTCCTAAATGAAACTTGCCATACATTCAATGATTTCTGCCTAAGCCATACATCTTAGAATTGAAATTCAATATGAAGCGTTGGACATTCAATTAAGGGCAGATTCGATTGTTTCGATCAGGAGGTTGGCTTACTACCGAACAGTATTCAGAAAATGTTGGCCAGTCCTTATAAACAAATACAAATATGCTGTTTGTGTTCAGTACCCAGCATCTACATGAAACATCTACATATTTAGTATACATACACAGAAGGACAGGCCAACATTAAGGTTCACCTGACAATATATGTACGAAGCAGATATGTGGTCAGCCAAGTAAGAGAAGTCTATGCTACAAAATGATCTGAGTATAACATGATTTATTGAAAATAAAAGTTTCAACAGGTGTCCCTTTCTGAGTCATAACCTGAACAATTTAAGCTTGAACAAGACTTGTGCAGAGTGGCAAATATCGACATTATCCTTGTTATTAGGCACAGATAGATTAATTGGATGGTTAGCACGCTATTGGCTAAGCTTGATACCGGTGACAAATTAACCAATCAGGCTATACCGGCTGCGAGTGATCCAGTGCATACTTGTACAAGGCGTGTTTTTTGCCTTTAAATCAACAGAGTTTGTAATTACATACGTTATCTTAAAATCATAAGACTATCTAGTCCAGCTATCTAGTTTCTGAGTAAGTCCTCAATCATTTTGACCAAATACAATTCTAAACACAGACCCCATCACACAGGAATGACCACATACAATTTTGCCAGCTAAGTTGACACATAGACAGCGGATAAAAAAGCATGTGCCATTTTTAAACAAGTACTCTACCACTGAAAAAGACATGGAATAGCATATCACTTTACTACCCGGAAATAAGGTTTACAGCTAGATGGGAATTTTGGGTCGACAACTGGAAAAGAGAGAAGCACTTCTAATGAAATACCTTATTGAGGGAGACATTAAATGAAAGGTAGTACATGTTCCTCACCATGTTACCTACATGTGGGTGCGAGTGCTTAGTATACTTTATTAGATATATATATATTTTACAGAGGAATGCCACCACAGACACATGACAAATCTCAACTGAACAACTTTTTGATCCTAGAGGCTCCCATGTCTAGGAGAATGCCCAGGCTGAAAACCTTACTTCCTCTCCTAGAGTTTCAACTAAATCTGTAACATTTTTTCCTCTCACAGACAGAATTTTGATAGAGCTATATCCCTTAACCCAAGATCAGAACTGATCTTTGTCCGAGACCCTCCTCCAGAATCGACTCAATCATCAACGATACCATGGCACAAAGATAATGAATGGTCTTGTCAAAGATGACAAAACTTCAAAATTGTCTGTGTGGGCATCTTGCGCTTGGGACAGACTTCGGCAGCATTCATTTAAAAGAGTTTAAAATAGGAGGGACATAACGTTATCAAATGTCAATATGTGACATTTTTACAAATGGCTGTATGAAACTTCTAAGCATACGTATCTGACATCCACAGGCATATAACGATATGAAAACTCAACCCGGAGGAATCTGTTCTCCAGTGTGCCTTTCAACGTTTGTCAAAAATGCATCTTACCAATAAAGACCTATCTCAACATAACTGTTCATAATTTTACACCACATTTGCTCACAAACGATGAACTTGTGATTGTGTGTGTGGGTATCGGCATTAGGTTAGAATTGCATTTTTAGCAACTGTTACACAGCTAAGTAGAGAACACATTCTCCAAGGGAAACTATCAATGCAGTGCGAACAAGGGTATCAAAAGGTTGCACGACAAGAATACGAGAAGGGTAGCACTGTCAGGTTCATTTTATTGCAGTTTACCGTAAAATCTATTCTCATCAAAATGGCGGACAACAAAATTTCCCTCAGTTTTTCCAATATAGAAGATTCTCAGGATTTTTTATTTTGTAGATCTGTTATTTGTGGTCTACAGTGCATCATCATGACATTTCGATGCCACAAGTCCAACACCTAAGATAAACTGCACAACTGAAAAATGAACTAGACAGTGCTTTGTGCATGGTGATACACTTCAAGTGCTTAATTTTCTACAATCTCCTTGTGTACTCCTTGACTATCACCACGATCGAGGAAAACTGGCCTTTTCCATTTCCTTCGGACTCAAGGCTAGAGAAAGATTGAACAAATTGCAATAATGAGTGACGTGTTATTAATTACTAAGCAATGAAAATCTTATCGCAACATTGTTTTTTTATAATTTATCTCATAATAAATTCTTCTGGAAATCATGTCCTTGTGCACAAGCTCAAATGTCGATTAAAGTGGATTATGTTGATAGTCAAGATCATCATAACAATGGTCTATACATCATGAAAATTATGAATATGTACAATAAATGCTTGTCATCATCACAGGAGACCCATAACACATTACTGAAGACAAAACAAACCCCTGCTTCTTCTAAGGTGCCGATACTGAACATACTCTATCATCAGTGCATTATATATCATGGGATTAGCTCAAGTCAGATATGCAGCAAATCTAAGAAAAAACACAGAACTCGTACAAAACACAAAGTCAAAACGTTGCCAGGAAGATATGCTGTTATCAGATAGAATGTCCTCATATCATTTTGACTCCTTTGTAGCATTCGAGTGAATTCTGGTGTTTTTGCTTAGAATGGCAAAATTTGAAAGCAATTCGTTTTTTTGTGTCATTCTTATTAATATCACATTATGTTGCATGTGATATTACAAGATAACAGATTTTGATAATTGCCTATCACAGTAAGTGAAATTAGCATCTATAGCCATGGGGTTTAAAGGGAAATAATTAGACAGTGCCTTTTCAACCTGTTGTTCTGAAATGTAGTTTTAGGTGTGAACACTTTTTGGTCAAGAATGACAGCTCTATATTATCCTTGACTGTCTGTGGTCACTA
This sequence comes from Lineus longissimus, assembly GCF_910592395.1. Classification (NCBI taxonomy): domain Eukaryota; kingdom Metazoa; phylum Nemertea; class Pilidiophora; order Heteronemertea; family Lineidae; genus Lineus; species Lineus longissimus. The sequence continues at coordinate 6,960,253 of NC_088315.1, forward strand.
TCATGAGATGGACGTAAAGCAAAGAACAGTCATATTTAGGAAGCATTGTTCATCAAGTATAGGACGGGCTTGTTCTGGGGGTCCTAGGAGGTCAGGACACTCCGCCCTGCTCACTCAGAGTAAAGATTAAGTTCATGACATGTTCTATATTGTCAGTGATATTCATGGCTGAAATGCGTAGAAATAGCATCTCAAGCGTCCAGATTTTTAAAAGTTTTAAATATTGGCAGATGCCCCTAGCATGCATCAGGGACTTTCTGTTCTTATGTGCATTCAGGCCCTTCCTGCTCGGAATCCTGACATAACAGTGCATGGTCAGAACTAAGGAGCATTGCTCAACTCCTAAATATGTCCATTCATGATGATATATAGAAAAATTCAGAAACATTTGAAAGTTCAAATAAAATCAAACATGTTTTATCTCAACGACTTCTTGTTTGTGAAGCACTCGCTTCAAAATTAATATCAAATTCTCCACAGTGTTCCATCTCAGAAACCTTTTTTTCAACTATGGTTAAATATTGGTGTTGGCTGTGAACAGAAAACAAATATAGCAAGACACTGACCCCGTAACACCAAAAATAAAGCTTTTCCAGTAAGAGTATTATAAAGTACATTTGTAGTATTATAACTTTGGGCCTCTTACAACGATCACGTTTTTATTGAGCCCCTTTTTAATGCTTACTCAGTGTTTCTGAACCTCTCTAATGCTCAACATAGAGAACCAGTTTCCCAACTTGTTGAGAATATGTGTATTCAGGCAGGCCATCCAACTAAGTTTGCTTAGGCTGGAAAGTTATTTAAGGTTGGGATGGTTGCCTGATTCTTGGAAAGTTGGGAAATTGATTCACTAGGCTGATAAAACTATTGAAAATGGTGCAAGAATGGATAACTGGTTTTGATATGAAGAGAAGTGATGATGAAAATGATGATCATGATGATTGCAATGATGTAATGGCTCTACTCCAACATTCATGTATAGTGACCAGAGATGCAAGTGAATCACTGTGAATAATTGATGACTTTCAAAATTTTTAAGCGACTCCATAGTTTGTTTCTAATATAGTGACGAAAATAATGTAATGAACAAAATGAAGTCAATTTAATGAAATTAAGACAAAAAGAGGCAATCAAAGGCACCATCCAGTACAATAGCTTTACAAAGACAAGAGGATGAAGAAGTAATAAGAAAGAATCGGAGTTAAACCTTATCATCTAAAAGATGGAACTGTACTGTAAGCAATTTCATCATACAAGAGTAACACCTTAAACAGTTGTTACTGTGTAGACCTCTGACCTCTATTAGTAATCACATCTAGAAGAAATAAACATATGGCTTGCAACTGTCACCTGAGGTAGGGTTTACATAAGTCCCCTTGTTAGTTTCATGGGTTATGTTTAAAACAGTCACAAATAAATGGCTATGTAGCCGGCACTTTTGTGTCACATCATGAAAAATGCAAATGTGACATCTTGACTTCTATATGTAAACCTTGCCTTTTGTGTTTGTCTCTGTAGAAGCGCTTAAGTTTTCCAACCATCAGTGCCATCCTATTGACAAGTAATGCAGGTCCCCATTGGTGTGAAATCTGGATCACATGTGGGTTATCTCTGCAGGTTCTACACTGCAAACACAGAAGAAACTAGTTGATCTTCTTAATTTCAGAGGCAACGTTGGGAATAGTCATGCTCTTGCTAGCAGAAGGGGATGGCGAAGCTGATGGGGATACACCTTCCCCTGTCTTTTCATTCCCGGCTGTCTTGGTCACCTTAAAGGACTTGTGCCCAATTGCCCAGTAGAAGTAGTAACTAATACAACCAAGTGGAATACGGCATAGCTCTACGGAGAATGCTTTGGCACTGCATGTGTGGGTCTCGATCATGGTGATGATGGTCACTGAAAACAAGAAGGCAAAGAGAGTGAGTTTTGTCAGAAGACAAAGGCCAGACAAGTACTAAAGTGATTGAAATATCAAGCTTCTGTTTAAGCTGGTGTAGGTGAAGCTGATTCTGTTGAAAATTTTGAGAGTGCGAAGAATGCCAAAATTTGTCAAAAACCAGGGTCGAGAAGAAACAGATATCTTCGCCTGATTTAAGGACTAGTTAAAAAAGTCGATGCTAACAGTTGGTGATCGGTGACATGTTGCAGTCTAGACTGATAAGCTAGCATAGTGTTGGCCACATTGATATGAGAAACAGAAAAAAGTGTCACTGGGACTAGACTAATGTAAGGTGTAATGTTAGGGGGAAAAGGGTGTAGCATTGTCAGGCAGCTTGGTGCGTAAATGCCCTCCTGGAGGTTCCCTTAATCCCTGCAACAGCTTACCCAACATTCCTCTTTTAGATTGGTCCCCTCATGCACCTTGTCAAGTTCCAATGACATGTTCACAGGGTTAGTTTTTCGTTGATGTTTGCCATCATGCAGTAGATGAAATTGTTATTTCCTAACTTACAGTCCAATATCTGCATTGAATGATACCCTCAAGTGGCTAATCAATCCACATCCTACCCTACACCACAGTGATGTTACAAATATGACATGCTATTGACGTTATAATTACATTTTATGAAACAGACAAACACACAAATTGGTCAATCGCAGTAGTCACAAAAATATGCACAAAAGACGGGACATTGTATCTAATCTCGGTCTTTGCAGACTCATATAACTTAAATTGCAAGCAATGCAAAAATATTAATGACATTGTGAAACTTTAGAACCAATAGCACTAGCTTAGGACAGGACTGTTGTAGAGAATTGGAGCCTTGACAAATTAAGTTGAATTGATAATATCAATACCTGCCAATTAGATACACTGAATATGGTTAACACAAGAGGTGAACTGGCACCCAATCTTTGAAAAGAATGTTCAAACTTGAGGAAAATCAATGAGATGATAAAAAAAACTATTAAAGCAAGAGAGACTTGGTGCATAAAACTAAACCTAAGTGTGTGTTTTCTTTCCTGCAAACCTCATACACTCATGTATTACTAATCGTGACAAAACAAAAAAGTTAGAGTCTGGAAAACCGTCTAGAAATGAACTTGGACAGGACATTCTAACTTTATTACATAACATACAAAAAAATGAAATCCCCTATTCTATGCCTTATGTCAATCCTTGGCCAGATAATTGGAAAATTGTATCATATCGTTCCACTGGAAATTCGTGCACAACTGAGGAATTTCAAATAATGAACAATATCTTGCACTTGTCCAGTACTGTGTTCTTCTGAATCAACCAATACTGATACTAAGCAGTACCCATGGAAAATGTCCACATTGGTTTTGAATAACAGGAAGGGAACCTGTTTGGAGAAGGAGTTTTTAATGCCTTGGCCGGGAAAATGGGTATAAAAAAACTATTGGTATGCAAAATATCGTACAGGTTCCGCAATTCAAACCATTTCAACTGTTTTCTTTTGCCAGTATTTGGTTGAGTAAGGCATTATTGGCCACTGCTGTGTAGGTAGAGGCAAGCATTAGGGGTTGTGGGCACAAGGATTCCAGGCAAAAGAAAATATTTAAAAATAACCTAAACCCTACCTTCGTTTGCACATAATCAGGGATTTTAAACCATTTTTCAAACAGAGCATCAAGCTATAGAAGAAATGTGAAATCATTCAACGTATAATTTAGCTGAGAGTAATAATGAAACAAGAAGACCACTTCTTTCAAATTATAAGAATTTGAAAATCATTCAAATCTGAACTAGGGAATAAAATAATAGATCTAACTACATCAACCACACACCACTAATTTTATATAAGACTTTAAATCTTGTTTAAAATTAGAAGGATGTGGAAGATTGAAAGAAATACCAATCTTCGAATATGGAAACGCCTCAATTAATAAAACATTTTTCTTTTACAGAGGCCAAGGGTAAAGATACAACAAGAACGCCTGGACGGCAAACAACATAATTCTCTATCAGCACGATCAATGCTTCCATGGGTGGATCTGTTGATCTCCGACTTGTACAAATAGTCATCAAATATATTTACTGGAGATATATGAAACCGAAGTTTAAACCATTTTACAGCAGCGTACGTAAGCTTTCAACACTGTCCAGATCCTTCATCATTGTGACGTCACTTATCTTCACTCTGATGAAGGATCTGGACAGAGTCGAATGCCTAGGTACGCTCCTAAACTCTTTTATGCAGTAAATGGTTTAAACTTTGGTTTCATATATTTACTAGCTGCACAGTTGAAACTTTTCAATATATACTTGAGAACTTGCGATTATAGCACATTCCCTTTCATTTTAGTCACTTCCATGGTATTTTGTGGCACACATTTAAATTTTGGTATAACATGCAATAATCATAATCATCAGTTATACTCAGTATAATAAATTAAAAAATTATATCAACTGGAAAAAGACATAGAATGGTAAATAGAGTAAGATCATCATTGACGGTGATCATGCAACACTCTGCCAATAAATGAAACTGAAGGAGTGAATACAAGTCATACGCTAAAAATATAAAAAACCACCAGAGGAGAAAATTTGGAAAACATGCAAAATTAGGTAAGTGATTAGTAAAGGCTTTAGTTAATAGATGGCAGCAGCAGTATTGTGAGTAAGAGCAGTTTGGCAGTGGGTGGCGGTGAAATTGATATGTGGACGAGTCCATTATGGTGATTGATTAGTTAATTTGATGCGATTCTGGGTAGAGGGGGTGGACTTTACACGATGATTTGTTATCGTCTTTGGAGAGGTCGTGGCAGATGACAACCAGGCTATTTCAGGGACAACAAGGCCATTTTGGTATTCGGTCATATAACTCACAAACACTAGATAAACTTGTTCATAAGCTAAGCTGTGCATTCACAATGATGTTGGCATAATCAATATTTTGGAGTGTTCTTATTTTGCTGCACATGAAAATTGTGTTCACACTCATTTGTAAGAATGGACCGAATGTTATCAAAACAGATGCCTTTAAACATCAACAGATGTAAAAGTGACTTAAAAGTTTTCTTCTGATACAAATGCTTTTTTGAACAGTTATACAAAAGGATAATATTGTGTGCAACGGTCAAGTCAAAAGTAAATTTAGGATTTTATTATAAGACAATCATATATAAAAATGAGTGGTATTGACTAGCAAGGCAAAGTGGAAAGTCAAAGGGAAAATTAATCTAGTGAATGCATTTTTTTGAAAAGTTGCTCCACATTTTCAGAAAATTTTTCATATGGACTTTTCAAGTTTGTAACGGTAAATTCTTACCACAAACATGTATACTGTTCATGACAGTTATGCTATATTTTCACTTCGACCAACCACTAAAAATTTGTGGTGTCATATCTTAGATAGGGCAGAGATAGTACAAGGACCAACCATACTACTGCTGCAACTGGCAAGACCACATACGAGATTAACTAAAGCCTTTAGTGATATATGATAAGGCAAGGACAGAGTTAGAGCAAAACATCATGCAATAAATTTAGAGTTGTTTTGAGTGATATAATTGTCAAATTACAAGGCCATTGGACTGCAACAAAAACGTACTAAGATTTTTAACCCTAATATTCTTTGCATCTCTCTAAAACTACAAAATGAGTCGAAATTATCCAAAATTTTGATAACTCCATCATTAAACATTTAGTACGTGAAATACACTTCGAGTGACAACTCTTGGCTTTTTTACTCAACAGCTGTATTGCATGATGTATGTTCATGAGGTGAAGAAACAATAAGAATATTTTTTATGGATAGAATAAATCGAACCCCAGTCAGTCAAATTCATTGACTTTCGTCAACTCGAAAAACACCTTTCTAGCATGCGAGAGAGTACTTTAAATGAATGCAATTTATTGTGGAATCAAACATTAACAAGTAAGCTAACAGTTATTTGGCTTAAGAGAGGAAATATAAAGACCTTTCACAGCTGCAGTAGTTTTAAAGTTGAATAATATATTAAAGCTTTTTTCAAAGCAGTTTTGTGTTATGCACACTAAACAGAGGATGTTATGTCAGATCAGTAGACTAGACAAGGCATTTTTGGATTGTCTAATCTTAAGAAAAAATGGACACTTAAAAATTGGCAAAACATGCTTTTAATTCGCAAATCATAAGGTGTATTTTGCAATATCATCCAAAGCGAAAAATTTAGTTAATGATAAAAACTGTAGAAATTATCATATAATGCATTTTCATGATTGTGTTCTTTACCTGAAACCAGTTATGGTTCATAAACCAGCTCTGCAAAGGATGACAGATAAATAAAATGCACAGTAGGAAGAATGAGAATTTTAGAACAGGATGATACAAAATGACAAGGTTTTGTGGTTTTCCTAAAGAAAGACTTCAATTAGAGCCAGACAATTCTTTAGCATGGGTTGGAACATTTATTAGAAAAACAATAGGGGGTGACTGTAACTTCCACAAGGTTACAATGGCTGTTCACAGGCATGACAGATGGAAGGAATCAGTGAAGAATGGAACAAGAAAAAGAAGAAAAAAGGAAAGCATGCAAAACAGATCTGGTATTTTTTCAGTTTAAAATTTAACTCTTACACATACGCTTTTGAAATTTTACTCCGAAATGCGGACCAGCTTAAAAATTTACTGAATGAATTTTTGAATTCACCATAATAAATTATTATTTAACTATCCATTCCTTAATTTTAACTATTATTCTACTACTTTCAGGTCTTTGTGTCATGATGCTCACTACATGACATAATGCACTGCATCATGCACAAGCCGCAATGCGTTCTAACATCAAGAAATGGAATTTTAAGCCATTGTTTTGTAGGAAATTGGTCATAGCAAAAACAATTGGTTGAAGACAATTGTTCAAACACATAAGCACCATGAAAATAGAATTCCTTGATATTATTAATTCATTGAACACAGAAGCTCCAACAGCTGAGAACAAACAAGGTTCATTACCACTGGCACTGTTGGTACTTCCTGCAAATAAAACACGGCTTACAATTTGCAGGAAGACTATCAAAGAAAAACATGCCCTTGTCGCCACGATAAAGGAGTTGTTGTGCCTGATCCAAATCGGATTTTTCTCCTAATAAACCAAGAATGTAGAACAACTGAATTAATGATTCTGGCCTTTAGGCACATAACAGTCTAATCAAAAGAAAGTGACTCCTTGTAGTTTCTTGTAAACTTGTAATTCCTGTAAGGCATGCACAAATGGCTGCTGTGGGTGTATAGCTTTTGTATTAAACAGTGACCAAGTGCAGCGCTGACATATTTTATCATTGGTGGCTGTTCACATGATTTCATTTTGCCAACAAAAATGATTTTTGTAGTAGATTTGTTAGTGGAGCCCATTAGCCACGTTAGCATGTCAACAGCTCTTGGCGGGCATCAGCAATTTACAGCAGGCTTCCAATTACATGCAGTTTATGATGTGTAATGGCGGACTTCCCTAAAATAAATAAAATCACATTTGACAACTAAAAAAACAGAGAAAAAAAACTAAGCAGAATAAACTGGTCAGCTGGTTGTTTCATCGAATAACTGATATTTTTAAACCGGGTGACAAAATTGAAATAAGTTTTTGGATAGAGCTACATTCGCAAGCTTTTCTTACTGAAGACTTTGAATCAACACCTCCTCAGTCAGCAGAGGCCAGAACAAAAATCCCCAACTTTATGTCTAGTTACGCAGATGAATTGATAAGTAACCAAGGTTACCAAGCAGAAATCGACAATAACTTATTCATGCGCGTGAGTAACAGGACGCAAAATCTGGAAATTTTGCCCAAACGTCAACCAAGTCCTCAAAGGAGTATTAATGGCAAGTGTCCTATAAAGACGGCGTCCACTCAATTAATTATAGTCTGCTATAATACATAACTCAAATGAAAGAAACCCTTAACCTTAAACCTACAAGTTCACAAAACCATGCCAGAAAGGTGTAATGCAAGTCATTCACAAATCATCAAAGTAAAAGGTACGCATGATCAATTACCCCAAAACAGACCCAAAAAAACCTAACCCGACTATTTAAATATCACCTCAGAGAAACAAGTTGCTTCTACTTCAACATCAGATGAGACAGTATCACCAACTTATAGAAAATGTTATGGTGTTATATCATACGATTGATAGATGTGATATGTTAGACGTTACTGTGCCATATCATTGCATGTTGTGCCAAGGTAATATACATAATTTTATTTGTTATGAAGGAGAATGGATTTTAGCTCTACTGCCATTCTTTTAACATGAGGCAAATCATACTCATTTGACAGAAATGGGATTTTATGTGGTGACTTAAATGATTTAGTGTTTAGCTTTCAATCTGCAGCCTTCCTTGCAAAGAATCTGGAATTTGCCCAAAAAAACGTCATCCTAAAGTTCCATGATGTCTTTTTTCGAGGTGAATAAACAACACAATCTTGATGACTATGAATGAGTTTGGCAAAATTAGTACAAATCAATTTATTCAGTTTATGGGTAAATCATTGATGTAAGATGCTGGTACATTCAAAAAGATGATTTTGCAGCCAAGAGCATAGTATGCACATTTAGAGAGGTCATCATTTCATGGCTAAATCAGGATCTGACTAGCTAATCAGCTCAAGCTTATGCTATACCATACTGTCCAATGGCTGAGCTATGTGTCACCGCTTGACAAATCAGCAATCCTTATGATCTGCTTTAGCTTGACGACTAACCTGTTTCTCTGAGATGAGGTAAGAAAGGAGCAAAATACATAACTTGGAACTCAAACTTTTTTACATGACCATAAATATGTACATGACTATGTACATGAGAAAGTATGTACCTGTCCTTTTGGTCGTTGGTGGTCCTTGCCAGTTAAAGAGCAATAGAAATGGCTGCCCATGAACAACCCGCCTAACGTCAGTAGGCAGGTGAATATGGCTGCCAGACTAATGCCACTTTGGACTATTGATAATGAACAAGCTGAAATGATGAGAAGAAGATGTGAATAATATGTCAATGAAAGATGGAGAGCCACGGATACAGAAGGTCTGATACTTTGAAATCTTAGGTAAACAATGTAAAACTTTTCCCAACCCCCAAAATGAGGGGGGTATACCCCTGGAATTGGAGTTGAAAACTGACAATGCTCACAGCTAAATGTACGTCAAAATTATTTTATGTGATTTCATGGCCATTTTGTGGCCGCAACAAAACATTCATTAAAACATTTTTTTATCTATTGTGACAGCAATATCCTAGAACCAACCTAGAAAACATTTAACAGCATTTTGCAATGAGGAAAATTTAACCTGATCAAGTATAAAGTATACTCTACATTTCTTTATTAAAACAGTTTGTCCTAAGCTAGTATCTATTTTGTATAAAGAGACTCAGTGTGATTAATGTACAATCAAAAAGCACTATTCTGGCTTATTAATTACCTGCATGGACAAGAAAACCTGCAGCCAAGTCAGAAATACAAATGCCCTGTAACATAATGGACCCCACTAAGTGAGTCACAAGTTTACAGTTTGTGAGCCGCCAGGTCGGCAAAAGTACTTTTTCAGAATGCACAATTATGGTCTATTATGTTTCCATACTTACCTTGAATCAAATACAGCTTTCATGTCACAGAAATCCACCATCAATTTCTCCAACAACACCCTGCAGTTTCTCCCAACCCTCACTTACAATGACTTACCTACAATCTGAATAACAAAATACACAATGCTGGCCATAAGCGCCCATCGAATCACATCTCTATCCACTGACTGCACTGTACTCCAAAATACAATTGATAAGCCTGAAAGACAGATGACAAAAGATATGTTAGTTTTATACACCATCCACGCCAAGAACACTGAAAGCAATCATGGAATAACCGACTAACCTTTGGCTCTTTGATAAGGAAGGTCAGGACTGGCTTGTACTTGTTATTTCTCATCATCTTACAAGTTACTTCAGGCTGTTGGTTACAAGCCAGTGCCAGTAGGAAGTTGGAATTCTCATAGTGAGGTTTCATTGAAATATCAGACTTACTTAGTAAAGCAGCTCCATAAAGTCTTACTGGTAGTATGGCATTCCCACCCTCAGGCGTCTCAAACGTTAAATTAAACAGATTGCTTGGGAAGGACAACGCCTGAAACAAAGAAATCCAATGAGTATCCCTAAAGGTATAGAGCATACAAGTAACTAATCAAGAGTGCAAGTTGCAAGGCAAGTAAAGTCAAAATTATGATCAGTTTGAAGTTTATTGCATTAAACCCACAAAACTTACCCATAACGACACCACAGAAAACATGGTAGCCACCAGCACCTGCCATATTCGAAGTCCCCGAGGAAGCTTTACATATAGATTTTCACTATGTCCAAGGATTTGACTAAGCTGAAACGAAAATAAGTAAATACTGTTAAATTTTGATGAAGGAAGCAAAGCCTCGATGACTAAAACTTAAGCTACCCAAAGGAGTTGGAGGGCAGATCGGTCTATAACAATTGCAGTTGTACAGAAGAACATTTCAGATTCTGACTGATGAGCTGTTGAACTGACATAACAAACACTTCTTTATTTTACCAAACAAGCCAACATGTTTCCCCAATATTTTTATGTTGGCATCACCGAGGGCTTATCACATGCGCAAATATAAATTGATGCCACTCAGAATACAGTCAGTAAATTCAAAACTAATAAGCGAAGCAACCCATTAAATCTTGCAGCTAATATCACAAGATCATTATGGCATCCCAACAGGAAGCCATACACCGCACTAAGGATGTAGTCAGAGGTTGTGAAACCTCATACTGGCCATCAATATGACCATACCACTTATCCACTAAACACCAGCAGAGGCAGATAAAATGGGGAAAGGAAGTGTACTGTAAACTGCTGAATTTTAGCAGGAAGTTGTACCTTCACAGAGACGTGAATAACCACGATTGGCAAAATAAAGATACTGAAATTTTATGGAAAAATCATAAGAAATAAGTAGAAGTAAAAACCATTAAGATTATATTGCAAACTTCCAAAAATAAAGAGCCTCATATCTTTGGCGGTTTACAGTATCAACACAGTGCAAAACCTTGGCAGTTTACAGTTCATGTGCACTTCTGCAACAAGAAACATTTCAACTGGTCTGGCAATTTTGACAGCCTCTGTACCAAGGGAACTTTCACTTTGAAAAAAGTGTCTTCAGGTACCCGTTTCCTTACAACAAGATATGGCCATTAGTGCTGGAAACTCTTCTGTATCTAGGAAGAAAGGCCATCAGGCATTCGCTAACAGCATCATGAACCTATAATTGCATTTCTAATTTAATAGATATAATAGATTTATGAACACTGCCATAAGCAGTTATAGAGTTATAGCTGTGGCACCTTGACTGCATTAAACTGGAGGCATCATTCAGCTGCTATCATGATTCTTCTCTTCACTGTATCAGCGTTTTAGATTTGTAAACAAATCGAACAGTTTTACCTTAGATCTGTGTACATCGCCATCATCTGTCTCTCCCACACCTAGGAGCTTCCTAGTTTTCAATCGACTATGTAAATCACCGCTACTGTGTTTTCTGTAAGTAGAGAAATGATAATAGCATAAGAAATTGTCCAAAGATAGAATCACAAAAGACTAAACCACCCTTTTAGACATTTTCATACAATTAGCAGGTACAGTATCCAATCACATCCATGCTTACCCAAATTTAGCAAATTACCACATGAAAGGAGCACTAATGATGCGCTCTACTTTATGAAATGTATCAAGTCATATCAGGAACCACCATTGCTTTTATTTTTGGAGAGTTTAAACGATGACTTTTACTGACCAAGCTCTATCCTGCCTACAAGTACAATAAGTTGTTTCAAAAGAAAGGGTCATCTCTTTTATGTACCTTTAATAATGAGATAGAGAAATCACTTGGAGCCATACTGGAGCTCATTTATGTGAGGCTAAAGTGGAGCCAATTATACGATCTAATTGAAGTCTTTAAACCACCATTAACATCGGATGCTTCAGGGGAAATTCCCCCTTGTGTAATTTACAGTTCATTAGTGTATTTTATCATGAGCGCGATTGTCATGATTGTCATGATTGTAACGTGTTACACACAATCATGAGTATATGAGTACGACTGAGTGCGGTTCTAACTTCGAATAGTGATGTTAGTAGCGGTGCTGATCATGTTGAATAGCTTTAGTTACTGCATTGTTTTTGAAGAACGAGTAAAAATCTGATTGTGCGACGAAATCCAGATATGTACAGAAAAAGACAGAAACACTTCCACATGGATGATGTCCTTACAGACGTTTAGTTTTCTACCATTCATGCAGACTTCGGGACAGAGAAAAGACATAGATAGATGGCCCTTTGACAAAATGGAAGACTTCCTTCACCAACACACACTCTACCTTTAAGAGGATTCTAAATCAGCAGCAAAAGCGCTCAATCATGCATTAGCTAGTTCACCTTGATGGCCAATCATGCCAAAGTTAATCTACCATGTTTGGGGAAAAAGCGATGCTTTTAGTGCTGGAAAGAGGCATGAATGTCAGGATGATTATGCCAGCTTGAGCTGACATGGAAAACACGGTTGTGGGAAGCCCTGTGCTTCTGCTTGGTTGTGGTTGCGTAGGATGTGACGAGTCCAAGGAAATGCTAAGACAAGAAAAAGGGTTGATAAGTTTCCTTAGAGACGATCGTGGTTGATAAAGTAGCTTCTTATGCTTCATTTAAGTGAATGGACGACTTAGAGTCGATCGTGGTTGATAAACTAGCTTCTTATGCTTCATTTAAGTGAATGGACGACAAACTTGACAGTAACATTGGCTCCCCTTCCTCCTTATGATAAATGAAAGCAAAACAATATAGATATACATACATTCATCAAAAATGGCAAACATAGATGCAACTCTTCATCTATCAAATCTATCTAACATGTCCTATGGTGTGTTCACACTGGATGCGAATTGAAACCGAATTCCGTAGAGCGCTCTCCGGAATACGAATTGGTTAATCCAGTTTCAGAACGGTCGCGTCACACTGGCCCGAATACGCATTCAAATCGGTTTAAAACGCGCCACACTCAATGCGTACTAACGACGCGCCATCTATAAATACATCAGTTAACTAGTTCGGAGCGCTAGTTCCCGCGGTCAAAGGTCACTTTCCATGCGCCGGGCGCATGCGCAGTGCGATCGAAATTCTTAATTCGTATCAAGCGCGTCACACTTGAAATCTCAATACGGTTTCGTTGATTCGGATTAGCTGATTCGCATTCAATTCGGTTTAAGAACCGTGTTGGTTAAAGCGGATTGAGATCGGTATGAACCGAATTGAGTGTGACGCCCCAATACGTATCAACGTTTTAATTCGAATTCAATTCGTGTTAAAACCCCAGTGTGACCACGGCATAAGCTGTTCAGAAAATCCACACAATATCGGGTGCACACGCCACATAACAAGAGGAAGCCCGATTGCCCATCCCACAGCTTCCTGTAAACGTGCACAGTTTGTATGAGAAGCAATACAAACACCTCAGCAAAAACCTACTTGTCCACATTAGGCCGTGACCTTATCAGCAGGTATCTTGAGATAAACAAGAGGACAGATTCACATCCACGTATTAAAGGCTACAGGCAATTCATGTTGACTAACATGGTACAACAAACATATCACAGACATACCCTGCAGAAGAAAGCCTTTAAACCAAATCTTTGATCGACATTCGCCTTCAATTTTGGGATATTAATATTCCAGCACTTTCACTGATGCTATTATCTATTCGTCTACTTCTTCTTCTCCTCGATGACCACCCAGCCTTGTGGGATGCAAACAAGATTGGTCAAAATTTGTTATTCCTGATATACGTAAGTGCACCTTTTACAAGATTCTGATCAGTACATTTCCTGAGATAGGACTGGTAAAAGACAGATAAGGCAGAAAATAAATGCGATTGAGTAGGGTCAGTGTCATGTGAAAATATGAATGCTGGGCATCAAATAATTGCCCGATTGCTACATCACAAGCGACACCCTCATGCATAATCATCCACACTTTCAATCAAGTACCCAGTACGAACTTGACACTAACGAAGGAAATTTTAGCCAAGATTGATCGTCTGATCATGTTATGGTTGATGAAACCCGATCATCATCGCTGTTTCCCTGAGCCACATTAAGTAAGCTCATCAGTCATGACCATACACAACTTCAACTGGTCTCCTAGCTGTCCCCTGACGTTGTCATAGAGGAATAATGTTTTCTATAAACCTTTAGAAGATTAAATGGGTTGACCTCATCTGTTGTGGATGCAGAACAATTTCACCAAGAGAATGGAAGGGATTTTTATTTAGAAGAAGTTGGTGTTGTGATTGGTAAGGTTTGTGATACGCAAATTATTGGCGTTACAATATCAGCCTTTAACTGAACAAACCAACTAATTCATCATGTTATTTGGGTGATAGATAATTTCTTGGGTTCCTCAAACTCCTCTGCCTGCGAAATATATTTCCTTAGCTGAAAATAAAGTAGTCCTTTACCAGCATCAACAACAACACAACATAACCAAGTCAGTGTGAAATTGGTACAATATGTCACCGAAAGCCATAATCCGACAAAATGTACGGGGTGGAAAACATATTTGACTTGATATCAGAAACCACTAGATTCTTTTTAAGTTAGGAAGCATGAGAAATCCCTAGGCAACTGCATGAAAAGTACATGCCATACTAATCCTCTTTGCAGGTTGAAGGAAAAACAAACAGAAAAAAGTAAAAGAAGACCAATTTTAGCAGGCAACCCTCAACAACAATATCATATGAAAACAAACACCCATAGCAATCCCTTCATTAAATGTATGTAGTTGGTGTAATTCTACATAAGGAACTCTTGGACAGAATGCATCTGGCCTGACCATGGAGTCATGGGATATCCTCAGAGACAATGAGAAGGAACAGAACACAGTTTTACAGAAAGATGATAGAACAAGTCATACCTGTTAAAGAGTATCCTATACAGCTGATTCATGCTTGTAAAGCAAAACTCTGAATGATGTTGATTTTTGCTCTCCGCAAACTTGCTTCGACGAAGCATAAGGTCCTCCTTATCCATAGTGGGCATACTGCGATCCTTTTCACGGTGCATAATGAAACACCAACTCAAACCAAAAAACTCAAAGCACTTTTGAAAACACAAATCAATGTGTTTTTTAACTGACAGAAAACCAAAGAAATCTATTGAGGATTAATACTGAAGTTTACAAATCTCAAATTTAAACACCCCATGGTCTCACATGTTGTAATTATAATCCTAGTGTTGTAAGAAAATACAACTTTGGTCTCCAAGGTAACCCCACAACATTTCACTTAGCACGGTTTTCCACGGATCGCTAATAGTGCAAAATGTTGTATTTCTGAAGCTGTTTGATGTCTTTATCAATGCTTTTTATCAGCATTTGTTGAACATAATGTTATTCTTTGGCCGTTGGAAATCCATAGAAAACCATCAAATTATATCCTCCATTTCATCCAAAATCGATGCTCCATGTTTCATCATTTTTCGGATAAGTCAGATTCGATCAATGAAACAAGAATTGGATGTGTCCCACGCCTTTTCATAAATATGTTTCTTATCATAAGATATCATCTTGAGAATTCAAATATCTTGGGACATTCTTCACCTTAAGTTATTCATCTAAAGAGGTTTATCACAGATAGATCTAACACACATTATTTATCATCGGAAGCTATATCCATCACTTATAAGCTTTTCTTCAAAACATGTTATCTTGGATAGAGCTGATACATGTTCCTTGTCCTCTGAGGCTGCTACTAGTAGCATATCCATTCATACCAGTTACCTCGGATAGATGTTATACATGTTTTTCATTGTAAAAAGTTATATCCTGCATTTGTGAATCCTTTGAACACGTTGGGTTAAAATAAGCTACTCCGTTGTTGAGTGAGGCGGTCTTCCAGTCAAGATGGAAAATGATATTGGAAACTAAAGTTACTCTTATTTCTAGTTGTGTTTCAGTCAATAATTTTACTGGATACAAAAAGAACAATACATATGTCAGAATAACATTCTCAGTAAAGTTACTTGTCCTGACAAGTGAGAAAGTAAAATAACAAAGAGATAAAGGAAAATATAAACCATGGAGAGAAATCCAAATCCAATGATATCCAACAAGAGGACAAAGTCAGCACATGATTACGAACTTCAGTGCTGTGCCCGACTACAGACGCATACTAGCTCTGTTCTAACAGTCTCAGCCGCGCTGAGTGATGCAGCTATTTGATTATAACTTGCTGTCGGCAACAATCCTCCTAACACGACGGCCTTGTAGCTATGCAGTACAAGCAGGATGAGAGAAATATTGCGTCTGATGTCATTTGATGTTTAGGTGACATAGACAAGATGTGACAGGACATTTCACAATCGAAGCTCACTTTGTGCAGGTTTCAGAAATATCAGATTCAGTTATCAACAAGGGCCTTCATCCAAAGACGAATTTAAACTGAATAAAGATGTCGCAGGCAGAGACATTTTGTACAGGTAAGGTCATGGAGTAGCGCTGAAGTGCCCTGCAAACAAGAATTGTTTTGTTACACTGAATGACTTTTGATAATTGTCACATGTGACAGAAGTCCCCTATTTTGAGTGGTCATTGTAAGTGCCTGTGACAAGAATCAGTCATTGCTTCAATCTGCGATTAATATAAAACCCAGCAATGACCAGTTTTACCTACAGAGGAGATCATGCTCACTGCAGGAATCTCTATTATTGCTTCAGCAGTTATCAGCATTAATATCTCTCATTTGCTGTGGTTTATAGTCTGATACACTCATGTATGACAAGAAGCTGGATAAGCCAAGTTGACAAAGTCATCAACACTACTGCACAAGCCCACCTCCAAACATGATTTTAATACTCCCTAGTATTCTACTAAAATGTTGAAATGTTTGAAATTTAAAGATGTATCAACTCATTGCCACAGAAGCTGATGATGATGGGCTGTCTACCTTGGATTTATTTGAAAGAAGAATGTCAACTTACCGCTCAAAAGTCATGATAACTTTTCTCAAACAAAGCCTTTACATGAAGCTAGCTCGCAAAGCATCCAACAAAAAATATGAATGTAATAGGAACATGACACACCACCTCGGCAGGTGCAAATCAGCATTGCACAAATGGGAAAGGTGATAATGAAACAAAACAGTGTGCTATAAGTGTGACAGATTCACACACACACAAATGAAAGTGCAAGATGAAGGTTAATATTGTACTGGTAAATGTATTTGGCCTAAATGGATTAGGTAATGATTATCACACACATTATACCTCCACTGATTATCATTGTATTCTCTGTTTGCCTCATTTAAGAATCAATATTAAGACAACAAACACATTGATTAATATGAAACATCCTTGTCATTGAATGAAAAGGTTAGCTAAAGGGAAAAGTAAGCCCCCCCCCCCTACTCAAATGGTCACAAAAATGTGTTTCATAGCTATTTTGGCCAATTATCAGAATGATGGAAGTCAAAGGTTTTTCCTAGCCTCCCCCTTCTCCACCTAAAAAGCTAGCTACAGGGCTGTAATTGGACATCAAACATTGACCAATATCTAGAAGTACAGTATGCAAACATGCACAACCTTACCTGAAAAGAAACTTCAAGACATGATTCACAGCCATTTCACCAATATTCTCAAATCTAAAATTTTGATATACACGCAGTAATCCTTATATGAAATCAACAAGACTTCCAGAATAATGTGGAGCGTCTTAAATCACCGCAACGATAAGCTAATTAAATGTAGCCCATGGATACAACATGCGTCGCTATGAACGTATCAGTTCCCTACAACACTAAAAACCAAACACATCCTCCATCTGTTTTGCAGTGTTTGTGGGCTATTGTTTGTTTCTTGTACCAAGATCAACAGGCTTAGCATATGCTGCCGAAAGACAGATTATTGTAAAAAATGTTATTATCTGTAGTTGCATATAGGGTGCAGAGAGGCCGTTGGGTGAAAACATATCCAGACACTTTGAAGTAACTCAAAGAGGTGCTCAGACAGTGATGTATCAGACATTCCTCCAAACATGTTTTTCGGATTTTTGTACAAGTCATAATGCTAGTTCAACTGATTTTATAATATATGTGACTTGCCATACATAGGTAATGGTTAACAGCAGGGCCACACTCAGCCAAAATATTGTCCTCTCGGAATAATAAAACTTCTGGCTCAATACTGATCTAGGAAAAACTTGGGTTGTTGCAGGAAGTCACATTCCCAGCTCATTTCTGATATGTAATTTTGTTGCAATTCAGTTGCGGAAGTTTAACTATTCAGGAAGTGTGATATTTTCATACATTTTGCAGCTGAGCAATGTAGCAATCTTGTAAAGATGAAGCACAGTACCTGCATCAACTTTCTGACAGTCAACCACAACATTATGCAACCTGGCATGATAATACATCATTGAGGCAAAAATTAAAAAACAACTTCGAATATCATCCAGCTTAGATCAAATAGCTTGAATAAAACACCATGTTTCTGTAACTAGACATCATATAATGTCCCTGGGAGTTGAAATGCAATTATTTCTGCAAAAGAAATTGAAGGTGAGTATTCAGATTACAACATTGTCATTGTGAATGAAGGAAGAAATAGGAGTTGGAAATTTGATCCTCACAAGACAGAGCTGATGGTAATCCAAGACAATTAATGCTGCTTCTACTGTTCATATTACAAACCCTTTCATTCACTGTTAGTTCTATCTAAGGTCACCAGTGGAGGAGGAGGAGGAGGACGCTGAAAAATTAGAAGTCAACTGATCCAAATGGAGTGCATACATGTATCTCCAACATCTTAAAATTAGGTCCTCAGCGAAATCTTTTTTTGTTTTGTTTATCTGTTTATCAGATATTGAAAAATTGCAAGTTCGACCTTAGGAGAAAAGGAGCCTGTATAACCTTTGATGCCATTGGCAGATGAACCTCTTTACTCTGTCTTGGTAAAAGATACATTCATCAACTAGATTGCCAACATGAATTTCCTCTCACAGGGAAATTGCATCTCCTCTCAAGATCCTTTTATCGCACATGTTGTGAATATAACGATAGTGGCAGCACTTGACTTGGCAATGACCTTCTTGCTGGAGTTTTATTAAGAGGAGGAAAATGTTTTTAAAGAAGCAAGGGTATATAGTACAGACTCTTGATAATCTCCAGTGAACGAACTATCACGAGATTGGCATTTGAACGCATTTGGGTCTTTTTCATGCTTAGCTTGCCTAGGCTTTTAAAGCCATCAAAAAAATAAAAATGTCTATGTTTGTGAAACATGAAAGGTCACTTTCTGTTTTGTAGCTTGCTCCACTGGTAACTTAAGATGGGAAAATCGACTTTGCACAGCAAATGCGAAGATTTTAAATGGCCTGGGGTCATCCTTTATTTCTCCTGATAACACTCTGATCATGCACGAGCCACATGTTCCATAGCATATTGGACCTTGACAGTGCCTGAATCACCATGCTCTCCTACAGCTCTGCTTAGCTGGTGGTTCCGTGGCACAAATAATATCATTAGGGCATCTAAGTCAGTCCCCGCCATAATCCATTAGTATGTGTACAGCATAAGAGGCTGTGGCCATGACAACAGGTCCTCATGAAAGGGCAACGTAACAATAGGCAGTCCTCTAAGTAAAGCCAGCAGAATTGGTAAAGCCTTTTACGTTGTCTTACAGTTCTGAGACATGTTAGACGAAATATTTTTCTTCCAATTTACATAATGAAATGGTCCAAGGACCATATGCTCACCTCGGGTAATGTAATGCATGTCATTTGCAGTGGATATGGGGAGAACAGTTTCTGGCTAGTTTCACCAGTTTTGATTCCATTAATAATATTAGAAAGAAAATTACCAGAACCATCTAAGTAAAGCATTTTGGTTATAAAGTTGACTGAATTTCAGGGTTATTGAAGAGTGTACATGTCACATGGAAATTGGTTGATAATCTGTTCAACAGTTTAGGAGTAATAGGACTTCGTGGGATTTGACTGAAAATTAGGGATATTGATAGGAGTACATAGATACAATATCACATTAAGTTTGGTTACAATCCGATCATAAGTGTCGGAGTAATAGGACTTTGTTTAATTTTTAAGATGGCCGCCTGACGGCCATATTGGTCGATGGATTTGACTGAAAATCAAGGATATTGTAGAGAGTACACAGATATATAATCACATGAAATTTGGTTGTAATCCGACTGTGTTTAATTTTCAAGATGGCAGCCTGGTGGCCATATTGGTCGATGGATTTGACTGAAAATCAAGGATATTGTAGAGAGTACACAGATATATAATCACATGAAATTTGGTTGCAATCCTACTGTGTTTAATTTTCAAGATGGCAGCTTGGCGGCCATATTTGAAGTCCGGGCGGGAAAAAAATTGGGGTAGAATAGAGGGTCCTTAGATATATGTCCTCAAAAATTTAGAACCTTCTTGCTCAAATAGAAATGAAACGTGCCACCTATCGGTGATTTAGTGAACTTTGACCTCTGTGACCTTGAAAAGAAGGTCAAATCAAAAACCCAGGTGATATGTCATTTAACCTTATTAGATACATCCACCATAAAAATGTTGTCACTCTACGTACAACCACTAGCTTCAATGAAAAGGCCAGGGGCCATTGCGCTCACCATCTTGATATTTGGTGGTTAAGAATTCATGCTCTATAGTATAGAGCCAAATGCATATAGAGCAAGATGCAAAAATCTTGATGGTCAAGATGCAATAATGATGACATATTCCTCCTTTAAGAAAACTAATCTAATCATCATCCATGACAAGTAGTTTTATTAAAAGAAGAAAGGCATTGTGTAAGGACAAGAATTAGAATAGTGGTATGGCTAGCAGGACCCCAGGACAATGGACACTGGACAATGGACAAGGGATTAGATTAGATTCAACAATACAGTCATCAGGACGAATGAAAAGACTAAGAGGGTCAAATGACCTATTAGCTCAACCAGTTTTCTGGGGGGAATGAAATGGGGTTTGGTCATGCTCATGACTTAATTAGCAGAACCACTTCTAACTGCTCTGTGCATTTGGAATCAGACAGAACACAGCTTGTGCCTGGGCTAAAAAGGTGAGTGTCTCACATTTATGAGCTACAAGATCACATTTATGTCAAACATTTGAGATTTCTTTGAAGTTGAAGTGTAATCAGCATTACCAGGAACCCAAACTGGATTTCAACACTTGAATATTTCTGTTCCCTTCTCTAATTTTTACTTTCAGTTGATCATCTACTAGAGAGATGTCAGTCCACTGGTCAGCTGTACAAGAGGAGCAAGTATAATTTCTCTTCAATCAGGGTGTCTTTCAGTCTATTCTGCCTCTAACTGATTGAGCTAAAACTGCAAACAACAAACCAAGATTCCTGTTTACTATATTTCCATGAAGTCTGAAGTGGCAGTTGAAGTGATAGTCGACAACGATCATATGGCCAAGCACACACCAAGTTCTGAGTCCAGCAACTTCCTTATTTGGAAACCTTTTTCCTGATTTAGAAATTTCAAGATATAATACTTGCCTGGTTTCTGCTAGAGCATGATTTAATACAGTCCATATCAATGTTGTGAACGATCTATGCTGCAATGGCTCAAAGACAGAGTTTTTGGCAATAACTTTTTCTCGTAGAAGTCCGTCAGTGACTCAACTGAATGTTGACGGGACCGTTATAAGCCGCTGTGATGCTGTGCGAGACCTGGGTGCTTGGTTCGACCAACACATGGACATGAACGTCCATGTGAGAAAGATTTGTCAAAGCGCATTCTCTAATTTGCACAATATTGGCCGAATTAGAAAGTACCTCGACACCGCCAGTACACAGCGACTTGTCCAAGCGCTTGTGATCTCCCGCCTTGACTATAATAATGGTCTCATCCACGGTCTTCCCAAGAAGACTATTGCCCCATTGCAAAAAGTGCAAAACTCTGCGGACAGGTTAATAACAAAGACACGGAAACGCCACCATGTGACTCCAGTATTGAAGCGGTTACACTGGCTTCCAGTGCACCTGCGATCGCAGTTTAAGATCATCTGCATGGCGCATAAGGCCGTCTATGGGAACAGTTCACCTCTCTATCTCAGGGAGCTGGTCAGTCCATTTGTTCATTCCCGCACTACGCGTGCTACATCATCAGGATGCAGTCTTGCAGTGCGACGCACCAGAAGCAATTATGGGGACAGGAGTTTCTCTGTCTGCACTGCAAGGCTGTGGAATGGCCTGCCCGGCTCTCTGAGATCAGCTGAGGACTATGTGTCATTCAGAGGCCAGCTAAAGACTTGGCTCTTTGGGAAATTTTAATTATAAATCCAGGTGGCGCTTTTAACAGCTTTTTCCGTTTTGAGAAGCGCCCTAAAAATTATCTATTGTATTGTATGTATGTATGTTTTTAATGGTCAGTATTCTGGTCAAAATATGTATACTATGCTTTGGTTTGCCATCTGACACGAGTGATCAGGTTTTAATCGTCTGATCAGAGTAGTTCTCTAATAGAGCAGATAGTGAGTCAAATGTGGTTCCGCTGTCTTGACACAGGAAACCCAGCCGCAATTCTCTGGGCGAGTCTGGCAACCAGAGTAGTTCTCTAATAGAGCAGATAGTGAGTCGAATGTGGTTCCACCGTCTAACACAGGAAACCCAGCCGCAATCCTCTTGGCCAGTCTGGCAACCAGAGCAGTTCTCTAATAGAGCAGATAGTGAGTCAAATCTGGTTCCGCTGTCTGACACAGGAAACCCAGCCGCAATCCTCTGGGCTAGTCTGGCAACCAGAGCAGTTCTCTAATAGAGCAGATAGTGAGTTGAATGTGGTTTCACCGTCTGATACAGGAAATGCAGCCGCAATCCTCTGATCAGAACAGATTATGCTTTTGTCCACTGCAAAACGTCCAGACACAGGACAGTCTAGGTCTTTCTTGTGGTAGGGATACCAAGGTATTGGGGCATATATTGCAGGAGAGGAAGGACTCTCTTATCGTTGTTGACTTAAGACTGATGCGAGTCTTACTGTATGTTTCTGCAGAGGAAACCTGTGGTCTTGGTCATTTTGGGATATACCTTATACATCCTATCTTTAACTTTTTATGAACTGCCAAAAGTGATTCGTTCCCACTCTATTGTTTTTATCGGCCTTATCTAATGATACGTTTGCACGGGGGGAGTGGGGGAAGGGTGGAAGTGCCAGTCACCCCCGTGGGAATTATGATTCCCGAAAGGATGTCTTTGGAAAGGGTAAGCATTTGTTAGCCAATAAAGACAACATTTTAATCCCTCAGCTTCTTTGAGGCATTTGGAGAGACTTCTTGTCTAAACAGTACCATTTTGCCACCTCTAAGGCATACAATGGTAACTTATAAACACAAGACTTTGATACTTGTCTTGGAGGTCTTTGACGGCCTGGGCACTTCGAATCTTTATCAATGTTTTAAATGGTCAGTATTCTGGTCAGAATATGTATGCTATGTTTTGGTTTGCCATCTGACACAGGTGATCAGGTTTAAATCGTCTGATCAGAGTAGTTCTCTTATAGAGCAGATAGTGAGTCGAATGTGGTTCCGAACATCTGACACAGGAAACCCAGCCGCAATCCTCTGGGCCAGCCTGGCAACCAGAGCAGTTCTCTAATAGAGCAGATAGTGAGTCGAATGTGGTTTCACCGTCTGATACAGGAAACGCAGCCGCAATCCTCTGATCAGAACAGATTATGCTTTTGTCCACTGCATAACGTCCAGACACAGGACAGTCTAGGTCTTTCTTGTGGTAGGGATACCAAGGTGTTGGGGCATATATTGTAAGAGAGGAAGGACTCTCTTATCGTTGTTGACTTAAGATCGATGCGAGTCTTACTGTATGTTTCTGCAGCGGAAACCTGTGGTCTTGGTCATTTTGGGATATACCTTATACATCCTATCTTTAACATTTTATGAACTGCCAAAAGTGATTTGTTCCCACTCTATTGTTTTTATCGACCTCATCCTTCATCGGTGTGATGACAGCTTCCAGATACTGCAAGTAGGCCTATGTCATCTTTTGCCAGATTTTCATTCATAGTTCTTTTGACTTCTTGTCGGTGCTTATGTAGCCGCCCCCTTCTTTGACCGACCAATGTTTTGAAAGTTGCAACAAGAGTAATATGACATAAATTTTGTCATATTTTCTTGATGGGATATATTTTAAATGATGTTATAAATCAATCAATATGGCAACCACTATACTCGCCTAATGTGTCACACCGACTGTACTAGCTAAAGAGGGAGGTAAGCTGTTATGAATGTCAGATAGTGGTCTCCCTGGTATTTGCTTGCAATTTTTGTTGACATTCCACCAAGATCTCAAGGACCTGGCTTTATCTAATGATACGTTCACACGGGGGGAGTGGGGGAAGGGTGGAAGAGCCAGTCACCCCCATGGGAATTACAATTCACTAAAGGATGTCTTGGGAAAGGGTAAGCATTTGTTAGCCAAGACAAGATTTTAATCCCTCAGCTTCTTTGAGGCATTTGGAGAGACTTCTTGTCTAAACAGTACCATTTCGCCACCCCTAAGGCATACAATGGTAACTTATAAACACAAGATTTCGATCCTTGTCTTGGAGGTCTTTGACGGGCCTAGGCACTTCGAATCTTTATCATTGTTTTTAATGGTCAGTATTCTGGTCAGAATATGTATGCTATGCTTTGGTTTGCCATCTGACACGAGTGATCAGGTTTTAATCGTCTGATCAGAGTAGTTCTCTAATAGAGCAGATATTGAGTCGAATGTGGTTCCGCCGTCTGACACAGGGAACCCAGCCGCAATCCTCTGGGCCAGTCTGGCAACCAGAGTAGTTCTCTAATAGAGCAGATAGTGAGTCGAATGTGGTTCCGCCGTCTGACACAGGAAACCCAGCCGCAATCCTCTGATCAGAACAGACTATGCTTTGTCCACTGCATAACGTCCTGACACAGGACAGCTTAGGTCTTTCTTGCGATAGGGATACCAAGGTGTTGGAGCATATTCCAGGAGAGGAAGGACTCTCTTGTCATTGTTGACTTAAGATCGATGTGAGTCTTACTGCATGTTTCTTGAGGCAATCCTTGGTCTTGGTATTTTGCACTTGATACGTTTTGTCTATAAGCTTGTCAGGACTTGGTAATTTTGTGAATGGAACTCCATGTCCCACTTGATCGCCCATTTTCCCAGTTATTCGCAGGATCGATACGGTATGGCCGCAATCGGGATTGTGAGGTCAGAGGGACTAAAATGAGTTCAGGTGTTGATTAAGCAAGAAATCGTGTTGCCTATCAACCAACGGGCCTAGGCACTTCATATCTGGCCATGAGGAGGAACAGCCAAGGAAACGACGCTGACAAAAAATTTACCACGATAACTATTCAGAATGGTGTCTGTTTTTCCATCCGTCATCATGGTGCATGTTTCTCTTTAGCACGATATCTTTTCAGAATGGTGTCAGTCCTTCCATCCGTCAACACAGAATGGTGTCTGTCTTTCCATCCGTCAACATGGTGCACGTTTAGTAACCGTAAGACGTAGGCACTTCAAAACTAGCCATGAGGGACAACAGAAGGACTAAAACGAGTTTCAGTGTCATGTCACCTATCAACCAATGGGTTTGGCAGACTTGTTTATTGTTACTTCATGTTGAGTTGTTCTGCAGGGTTACGTCAATCGGGGATTGTAAAGTTCAGACAAATGTTTCTTTTGTTCTTTTAGGTAGAATTATGCAATTTTCCCACCAAATTGGTAAAAAATTATAATTCTTCGTTTTTTATCTTCCAGTGTTTTAGTCCGTTTGAAAGTTGTACTTACTGATTTATACTCCTGCAGTGTTGATCAGGTCCAGTCTCTACATTTCGCAAGAGTTCAGGACCCCATAGGACTATATCAGTGAAGAGAGAGGAATCAATGCCACACAATGATGATGACATTGGAGCCAATTTGATACATGTAGGTGGATCAGTAGCATATATATATATTGCCTCATATCAAACTTTAGACCCTTTTCTAAACTTGATTAATAAACTCTAACTCAAGCCCTGACCCATTGTTGGTGATGAATAAAACTGTTGGGGCTGTGCCCAGGGTGGAAATGTCTGCTGAAGAAGCAATTTAAACAAAGTCGTGGGTGTTATGTCTAAACAAGAGTATTTATTTGTTGTCTCTTCTTTTCAGGTAAGAATCAAATTCTGAGAGCATCAGCCGACCACTTTAGACCGAAGAGAGAATGAGGTTTTTTGGTTCAAATGGTGGCAAATTGGTCTATCAGCCTGGGTTACGGAGTAATGGCATCATTGGTTTCAAGTCTGGAGCCACACAGCGAGATTAATGCACAAAGTCTACCATGAAAGGACACTGGAAAGATAAATGATATCCATGGTCACACAGCAAACCTGCCCCTAACTTCAGTCACAATGCAGCTGATGGCTTGTCAATCGTTTCAGGCCATTTCAATGCTGCACAAAAGCTTTTCAGTGAGATTCTTTCAATCTTTTTCACATTTTTCAGTAATGCCTTACAAGTATTTGTATTTCGCTAGATATTTGGTGGTTAAGAATTCATGCAGAGATATTGCACTTTTTACCTTTTCAGTTTTGAAGTCGAGAATCAGATCGGACCGGAATTCATTGTCCGAGGTTATCTGACGTGGGGAGTCATGTGCACCAAATTTCAGGTTCATAGCTTTAGCGGTTAAGAAACGTGCCATATTTACACGCAAACAGCCAATTTACACCATTTGACCTACGTGACCTTGAAAAGTAGGTCAAATCAATAACCCGTATGATATGTGATGTATCCTTGCCAGGAAATATTATCAAAAATCAAAAATCAAAAATCACACTTTTAGGTTTTCACTTTTTGCCTGCTGATGGCCAAGTCAAGAATGAGATTGGACCGAGATAAGTGTCTGAGGTCATCTGACCTGGAGGGGCCTGTGTACAAGGTTTCAAGTTCATAGACTTACTACATGTAGCAGTAAAGAAATGTGCCACGGTTTTTGAAACAGGATACAGACGACAACGAACGACGACAGTCGATGACGGATGACTGATGACTGACGACTGACGACTACAGCGACTGTGATGACGAGGGCGACAGACGCCGGACACTGCGGTATTGTACAGATTGTGGGACCTAGACATGAATTATTTGCTGTGCAGTTGCAAGAAGGAGTACCTACCGTAACAATATTATTGAAAACGAGTAATTGATAAGATATTGCACTTTTTACCTTTTCAGGTTTGAAGTCGAGAATCAGATCAGACTGGAATTCGTTGTCTGACGTAGGGAGTCATGTGTACCAAATTTCAGGTTCATAGCTTTTGCGGCTAAGAAATGTGCCATACTTACACTCACAGCCAATTTACACCATTTACACCTCGGAATACCTACCATAAAAATATTATTGAAAACGATTCACTTTTAAGAGAGATATCACACTCTTTAGGTTTTCACTTTTGGCCTGCTGATGACTAAGTCAAGAATCAGACCGGACCGAAATCAGTGTCTGAGGTCACCTGACCTGGAGAGTCCTAGCAGTTAAGAAATGTACCACTTTTTTTTAAACCTGATACAGATGACATGGACAGTGAGGATCCTGGCTCTATTTCTGGACGTCTCATCAGAAAGATGAGATCTATGGTGGAGCATCTTCACAGTTAGAATACGCAGTCACGTCACACTTGGTAGCGACATGAGCTTCCAATCGTTTAGTAGCCAGGGTGCCAGTGATTATTATTATTGTGAATGACAGACTCCACTATAGAGCAGTCTGCTCTTTCACTTCCCTTCAACAATGTAAACACATCTAATTTTCCCAACACCAAATGACTTTTATCAAAAACAGCTCATTTCCACAGACATTCCTTTTTTGATTTCATGGTTTCTACTGTATAAGTGAATGGGAAGCTTCTCCTATTAAATGCCTTACTCCATTGAACATTCACTAAGTCAGTGCATTTTCAATCTGTGCATAAAAACCCTCCTCATTTCACCAACTTGTCATTTTTGCATCCTGCACTTCACCGCCACAACCTCTTGCTGAGAGCTAGTTCATGTTTTGAATGTATGTGTATTTTTGCAATATCTTTGTCCCAGATTGTTACCTTTCTCCGTGCCAACAATGTATTCCTTTGTCTCCTCAATGAATAGTTAGTGTGCAGAAACCTTGTGTAATTTGTCAGTTTTCTATACAAGAGTAGGGGTAGGAGACTCGAATTCTAATTGTATTACTTTGTTTTGTCATCTTGAGTTGTATTGCTTGATATAATAATTTGTATTATTGTAAGGGGCCGATGGCCTTAATCATTAATAAAAGTTTATTATTATTATTATATCAATATCGATATTATTATTATTATTATTATCATAGTTAAATAAGGAAATGCAATAATGCGAGCATCAAGGATCTGGGCATGATGTACAGCCGCCCAGACTGATACTGTGAAAGAGACAAAATTTCATTTCTCCATTGATTCCTCTTGATGTTGTCACCAGACAAAGTGAAGAAGACAGAGATAGACATTCTTCATCTTCATTGTTCACTGCTGTAATAGACTCGACATTCATTTCATTAGATAAGATGATGTAAAGAACTTCTTCGGTTCAGGACCAGCACATCAGATGCCGCTTGTGTAGTTGACATTGTTTCAAAGAGAGGATTGCAGCAGTCATGGGACCCCCTGTTCAACAACGTGAATGGCTGCAAGGAGGATACCGCGGTGACGTCATATCACATGATCACATCCCATATTACTGATCGCTATGGCCAATCAGATTCAGTCTACTGACAGCACCAGCACTGAACGCATCTCCACATCCCTGCACTGTCTGGTGCGCTCCTGTACACAAAAACACCAATAGACATGAAATATTGCAATACCTAGTATGGATTCTTCCTGTGTAAAATAAAATTTACAGAGCAGATTAACTTCCACGAATAAAAAAGACGTTTGGCTTGGCCAAAGTGCGGAAATAATGTCTTCGCTAAAATACACTACGAAATACACTAGGCAATGCACTACGCGATACACGGTAGAGATGCAGTTGAGTTTGTTATTGTTTTGACTTAGAAGCCCGCCCATATCATAATATATCCATGTATTCATGAAGTATGAACTCATTTCTGTCCCATACAACTCTAAGAACAGTCAATTTCTCCTTTAATCATCACCGAAACCGCGATATCCGCAGGAAGATTCCGTTCTAGTGTCCGAAAATGCATGATCTTACAGGGGCGCTAACTCGACAAATCGAGGGGATCTATGCGAGTTTTAGGTCCTACAGGTCTCGAACTTGTAAAATCTGTAAACATGCCTCCAAATCCCATTATGATAATGATGAGATTGCCCCATATCTGGGAGACTGTTTTGAAACCATCACTAATTTTGGAAGATCGGTGCCCGGCTATTTGGTTTTAAAAACCCTATTTTTCCCCATCAAAACAGCACTTTTCATTATTCAAATGATAACTTATTGTCTGAAGACTTATTTCATAGCAGAAAAGTACTATTAATAACTCTGATTTGATGCGAAAAATCTAACTTTGTTTGATGACTTGATTTTCCCTTGGCCGTGGATCGAGTTTGCACAATATGCAGCGCCATCTTGGAAAAGCCGTGACGTCACCGCGGTATCCTCCTTGGAATGGCTGGGTGTAATAGACGTAGATCTATGAAGAGGGAGGCCCAGAATTATTTTCCTTTGTACAATAGAATTCTATTGTGTATCCATTGTGTGAGGGAAAATAATTCTGCGCCACCCTGTACATCGCTAAACACTCAAGGTGTTAACATTCAGTGTTCAGCTTTTGAACCCAGATATCCTTGCTCCTTTACGAAGATGCCCCCTTACTATTCCACACATGACACACTTGTAGAAACTATCTCGACTGTCCTAAATACATTCTTCTCTTTAGTAAGCATGTAATTAAAAGTCAAGAATCAAATCAGACCAAAATTCATTGTCGCAGGTCACTTGACCTGAAGGGTACCAAGTTAGAGTTCAAAAGCTTGAGCGGTTACAAAACGTGCCCCCCATATCTAACGACGACGACGATGGACACTGCGTGATGGTAAAGGCTCACAGGTGAGCCAAAAAAGCCAATACGGCTTTTTCATTAGATCTGGTAACATATACAGTCTCAGATTCTTTATGCACTCAGTATCATTAAAAATTTGTAACATTTTACAGCTTAAAGGCTTACAACTAACTGCGTGTAGGTCCACTCTGTAGGTAGTTTTTCTATGACCAGGTCTAGTTGTTCACTATTTATACACACTATAAAGAATAAATGAATACTAAAAAAAACTAAGAATGTGGATGCACTAATTATTAGTAAAATAACATTTTTATCTTTGGGAGTTCAGCGCTAAATGAGGATCTATTTTCTTCGTCTTGGTCATATCCTCACAATAAATGAATTAAAACAACCATCCGAGTTCAGGAATATTTGTGCTTACATTCGAAAAATATTTTTCTTTCTTCTTCTGAAGTCCAGAATACTTACTTTTTATCAATTCTTAAACTATACCACATTTCGTTAACAAATATGTATCAATCTGTGTAGATAACAGCTGATAAATGTCAAAATGGTCAGGTTCTAAGACTAGTCAACATTCAGTGATATGGAGAGACACCTACTGGTGTTAATTTCATTCAACTTGAGGATGTTCAGCAAGACTTCTTTCCCGAAGAGACCAGACCAGTTGCCGGATTATCAAAGATAGAGCCATCTATGAGAATATGTGGAAACTGGAGTCATCAGGGTGGATTATACTCTGTTCCAGAATCAATGGTATCACTAGCATTGTTCCTGTAGTAAGCTCGACTGTCAGAGATATTTTCAGCATGCAATGTTCCGCTCAATAGGTCACATGTTTCGAAGTTCGTTTTAAGGGTGATAAGGTGAGATGACTTGGATGAAATGACCGGATAGTGAGGTCGACCACTATGGCCAAGCAATATCGATTTATTAGTATATGGGATTGTTTTTTTCGTTTTTTTTAAAACATGGAAAAATGAGATAGGCAACTTGTTTAGCAGCGTGACGATATTGCAGTTGTATTAGAAGACTAACAAGTAACGTATTGTGGCTGTGATTGAATCAGTTCTGTTTAGGCTCCACAGATGGAGACACAACCTTGGCGGAAATGACTACCTGGGCCTCCCTGGATCAGCAACTGGTAAAAATTGTCTCACTTGAGTGCTCAATGAAGGTAGCGAGTTTCCACTACCATTTATTCAGCTAAACAACTGTCAGCTGTCCTCATCACCAATGTTTTGACAAAACCTGTTGAATTAAGTTTGCCTGTTTCCAAGCCTTGGCCAGTCGTCTAGTGGATGTAACTTGGTTATCAAAGGAATTCATAGATGGAGACCCATGTTGATCTACCTCGCATCTCCTTTTTCATGAGGACCTATCCTTGGATTAATATGAGATAAAATGAGATATTCTGTCAGGAATCATTCAAAACCTTATTGCTGCAATAGCACCATGCTTGGGTCACTATTTTTGGGTTGCGTAGTGCCAAGTGACATCACTCTAATCATTTTAATCAAAGAAGTGTTTACATGACAATAATTGAGTTAATTTAAACTGATACTACAACCATCATCTAAGAACTGAGAGTAACTATACTAATTCAATGGGCAAATGCAGCTGGAAGTTAATTGATGGAAGAAATTAGCTGAATTTCGAATCATCACGAATCCTTTGGCATGTTTGGTTCAATTGGCCAAGTAGCTAATCACTATGGTATGTTCAATCATGCTGTCTTTGGCCTACCAAAGGATGCGTGTTGTCCAGAGACTGATCGTTGTTTATCAGTTTTCCGACAACAAGGATTGGACTTTCAGTGGTGAACATGGTGAAGGAATAAGTTCTAGAGAAACAAAAATATTTGGTATTTTTTCGAAACTCACAACTCTTGCTGCCATAAACCATTGTCATGAGTGACATCACATTAATCAGTATTCACCACGAATCATGTCCAATCAGTTCAGCCGATCGGACAGACACTGACCAATCTTACTCCTCGAGAATGCATCTCTGGGTAATCTTACATAGATATTCAATCACCACATGTTGGACTGGCCTGGTTGATAACCTTGATGAACATGCTGGGAATATGAAAAGCGTCGAGTCTTAGTTGAGATACAGCACTATTGGTATTGGACTAGAAGTGATATTTACTCTGATGTCAAAGGACATTGGTCACAAAAAACATCTTCTGAGTGGCATTTCAAAGGGCTCAGAACATTACCATGTTGAGATGGCCTGCTTGACAATCCTAATAAGGGTGCTTGATAAGCTTGTGAGAAATACGAAAGTGGCAGAGACAGTTATTGCCCAACATTACTGGAAGAGAAGGTACTCATGGACTAGAATAGAGATTTACTATGACAAATGGCATTGGTGACATAAACTGTTCTCCCAGAGGTCGTTAAATGGCTCAGACCATCACCACTTGCCAGAATGGTCTAGCCTGCTTCTAAACAGAACGACCGTGCTGGATGAGGTTACTGAGAAAAATCAAGTAAGAGATTGGTAGTAGACATGGGGATTTCGCCATTGATGGTGTTCCCAGTAGCTCAGAACAAAATGCTATCTTGGTCTGCCTGATAACCTTAGAAAGTTCTCTAAAGGAACAAAACATGCCATAATGTAATAGTTACTGCATCATACACTGCAGGAGAACACCATTGTATGTCAGTACTAAACATGGTGGAGCAGTACAGTATTCAGAGATGTATACGAAAAACAAATAACACCAGTCATCAGCTGCATGCTCCCATTTGCTTTTTAAGGAAAACAACATCCCCAATTGTCAGCCTGATAGCCTTAATATGTGAGTGTGCCAAGACTCGCACTGCAAAATCATACCGCGAGGAATGATATCGGACCTGAATTGAGACTTTCGTCCAACATGAAAAATGCAATGGCACTGATAAAGAGCTCATAGGGATTTATCCACTTTTTTTCGGTTGACAACTAGCTGTCGCGTTGATAATTCTATCAAGCCGATCATTCTATTAAGCCAATGGCTCAAAACGCGACACGTCTCGAATCCACAACTGCCTTGATGGGATTTTTTAGACATTCGCTCCGAGCTGCAGATAGATAATTCAAGGGGGAAAAAACTGATGGTTTGGGTTTGTGAAGATGGGAGGATGGCAAAGTTTAATATTGAGATTAACAGTGAAGCTAGAAACAGACAAGAATACTGGATCAGCAAATGTGTGTAGAATAGTCCTCTTTCAATACCTCTAATATCTGATTTCCCTTTAGAAGTTTTCCGCTTTGGTTGCCATTGTTGTAACGATACACTTGCCTGACAGTGAGCATTTGGGGAAAAATGCAAACGGATGACAAAATGGTGATAACGATGAAGACAGAAATTACCCAAAAGTCTGCTTGGTTGGAAAGGAAAGTATCATTGAAAGACACCAAATTATCAAATGAATACCGAGTCCAATTATACTTTTGCTGCAGTGGCACCGAAGTGTGAACATGAGCTGATGTAATCACTGCCTGTCCTCAAGGGTCATTCTAAAAACGCATGAATATGAGGAGACCACTAACTGAAGTCATCGACAGATCTATCATCCCTGAATGACACCAGGATATTCAATTTCCCTTTGTCGAGCCAGACGCCACAATAGCTGCGGCAAACACATAGACAATGGGTTTTGTCAATTGGGTGGGAAAAATATACATATACCTGAAGGATGAGGTAATGCATTCTTACTCGGCAACTATTGTTGATTGTCATCTCCATGGTGGCAACATTGGTTGTTTCTTTTGCCCGCTCCCTATCTGCACTAGACTGCAGCTTGTAAATTCCCCACTGGATCTGCACCAGACAAAACAGCATACAAAATCCAGTTCCTCCTGTACTGTACGAGCCAGTATTCCGCTGCTGCCAACATCTGTTCCTCTACAGAGTGTATCAAAAAGAATAAATCACTTGGAATATTAATTTGGTGTCATTAATTCTGGAACACTCAGTAAATTTGGTGGTATAGATATCAGTAAAGGTAGAAACCAGCTACAGGTTGCTGAGAAACCATAATTAAGCTAACAATCCATGGCTCCTAACCAGAAGGATAGGAAGAATAGACAACACACACAGGAATACAACTCAAAAAATACCATGCTAAAAATGAAAGCAATGAGCGCTGTGTCACTTCTTATTCCAGGAGAGAGAGTTTTGGAAAGAAACCCATAAGGCAGGTGGATCTAATTTCTACACTTGGTATTTTTGCTCAAATCAAGTTATTGGCAAGTCAAGTTAATGGCCATTGGTCATTAACTGACAGCTTCCCCTCTCTATTTACCCAAGCATTCACAGCTTCCCCATTCTACCTCTTAGAAATAAAGTCATTCATCAAGTGACTGGGTGGTAATCATGGTGATGAAAGAAATATATTGAATTAGTGAATGCTGGTCATGTACCACGAATCAACAAGGGATCATTCTATGAAATGCGGAGGGGTCAAGAGAGGGATGGAAAGCACAGGTTGTTTTGTAAAGAGGAACCTGTTGCATGTTGCTTTAAGTCTTATATCTGCAAAGAAAATACACATTCCCGAGTAAATTCTGCCTCAGTAAAGGCTCAACCACTCAAAAATCTCTCCAATTGATTACCTGTTCAACTCAATGCAGCTTTCCAAAAATACAAGAAAGAAGCTTCTTGTTCAATGGCGTGTATTTTATCGTTAATAGGTTTTCCTGCACTCAATCATGTTTGCCTTGTTTTTTCCACACTGGCTGGCTCTTTCAGCATACCTGACTATTTGATCGAGTAATTTTTTATCTTCCTGGGTGAATTCTGAATATCAAAGCTTCTTTTATACCCAGTGGTAATGTTGGCAATTTAAGAAATAGCCTAGTGCAGACAGACCGAATGGCTGCAGTAAGAATTTTATGTAGTGCTACTCTAGACAGACTGAATGGCTGCAGTAAGAATTATATGTAGTCCTAAACAGACTGAATGGCTGCAGTAAGAATTATATGTAGTCCCACTCTAAACAGACTGAATGGCTGCAGTACGAACATTATGTAGCGCCCTAACTAGGCAGAATATCTCCAGCAAGCATACTACATAGTCCTCCTCCAGACAGACTGAATTATTTAGCCCTATTAATTGTCTCCAGTAAGCATACTATGTGGCACTACTCAAGACAGACTGAATGTCTGCAGGAAGAATAAATTGTAATCCTACTCTAGATAGACTGAATGTGCAGTAAGAATAAATTGTAATCCTACTCAAGATAGACTGAATGTGCAGCAAGAATAAATTGTAATCCTACTCAAGATAGACTGAATGTGCAGTATTATAGAATAAATTGTAATCCTACTCTAGATAGGCTGAATGTCTCCCGTGGGCAAACTATGAAGCCTACTCACGACAGACTGAATGTTCTTAAGTAAGATTACTTAGCCCAACACCAGACAGACCGAATGCTGTGCAGTGAGATTATTTGGCCCTACTCAAGACAGACTGAATGTCAATAGGTACAAAAAAATCAGGTATCTAGTCAGGACAGGACATTAAACCACAATCATCATCATATACATGGGCCTAATTCTTATTCTCTGCAGTTTTTCTATCCATGTTTCAAATCCATCAATACTTACAGGTTAAATCTAATAGGATAATTCCTTTGTTCCATTTTTTCCAGATTTCCCCACTGTATATCCATGGCTGCATACATAAAGCCACTGTATTCTTTAGTAAGAATCTACATAAATCCCACTAATGTTTAAGCCACATCGCATCGTGACTCTTCGAGTTTAAAGATACAAATCAGTTCTATCAGGTAAAGTACAACATTTTCTTGGATCTCGTGTTTGGGATTCTGTTATTGGTTCAGGATGAGAGCCTCTTAGATGTTACAAACATGGTGAGAGGTCAGGTAAACTGCCATGAAGGAATGTTTATTAAAAACTTGATCAGATGTACCTCATTGGTAGAAATATTGATGCAAAAAAAACTTTGTCTCACGGAACAAAAATAGCGAGAATTTATGCCAAGGACAAACTTACATACTAAGAACATCACAACATCCAGGAACAAAACCTGTGTGAAGAAATATTTAAGAGTGAAAAGCCACGTCAAGTTGGAAAAGCTTGTACCATATTTATGAGGACCACATGTTGAGTGATCAAAAGAGACACTATACCAAAAGATGGTAAATACTGAGCCTTTTACTCAAAACATGCAAAAGGTCCCAAACGCAGACCGCAAGGTTCAAAGAACCAACAAATGGAATGCATTATTAAAACCCAGCAACATCGCCCAAAGTGACTGCTCATCAATGTCATTAGTGATATCTCTTGATATGTCATTAGTCTGATATTCCATTATTGATGTACTAAGTGCTAAGCAAGCGAATAACATCAGGTATTTATGAAACAAATGAGAATAGTCGAACCAATGCTTGTTTGATCGGGATAGAGGCCAGTTTAGTTCAAAAAGCATTGTGGGATTTAACTAGCCTGAACCAACCTTAACCGAACAGATGTTAAATTGCGATTGCTGAGATGGCAACCAGATGATCATAAGGTGGATAACAGGGATGTGAAATTATTCACAAAGTTGCTTTGGTGACGTTAATCCGATATTCTGAGTAATATTTACCTCCAATATTTGTGTGTATAGTCCATTTCATTAGTGGTCCACACTGAATGCAAAAGAAATGCCTAGAAATTACTAATGTGAAATCCTTCTGCTATGATACCTGGCTATCTCTCAATAAATATTGTAAATATATCAATTTGCAATCATAGATCCACTTCAGACACATTAGCAAGTACATGAAAATCATCAAACACTGAAGTAAAGTTCAACAGCGTTGGTGGATAATCTATCAACAAATCATTAGATCCTGTAACAGTAAGTCATTTTGGTATTTCAGTTTTATCAAAAATTCATGACTTTATGAATTCTTGGTTTTATGTATTCCTGGTTGGTCACCTTTTCTGACCTCGGTTCAAGTAATGTGTGGTGTGGGTGAGGGGAAATAAATTTGCCAACAATCGTAGCATTGGGATCGTGTGACCCTATAATATTTATACCCAATGAATAGGCTAGCATCATCTTCAAAAGCCAGGGAAACTGTACATGTTGCCAAGCCAATGCAAACCAACCCGTTGTTTGAAAAACAACTCAGACAAAAATCATTTGTCTGTGGATGGAAGTAGAAACTAGGTTTTCGGTATGGTAAAGCAAATATCAGCTGTTTATCTAAAGCCCTTCATTCGCTGATTCAGTTCATGCTAGGTAAAACTTCACTTCATCTTGAGTGTAATGAACTCATGTTGTACCTTGGCAGGTTGACTGGGATTCATTTACTTGGAAAGAGATCATTAAAATACCAATGGAATATACTTCTTCTTCATTTCCAAACTGAAATCAGTTCAAAGACTTAGTTTGCAGCCCTGAGCTAATTTTCTGAATGATAGACAACAAATTCGTATCAACCTTTCTCTGCAGTTAGAAGAAAGGTTAAGCAGGTATTGGAAGATTTCCAACTCTTTATGGACACACTTTCCTACGAGATCTACCTTATACATTATGTTGCAAATATTTTTTCACAGTGACAAAGACTTGATACAAGCATTTTCATTAACAAATACCAGGCTCATGACATTATGATAAATGTAGGTTGAATGACGCAATTCATGGCATTATGTCATTGTAATTAATGAAGCCGTAGAAAGCTCCACAAAAACAACAACAACAAATTAAAATGTCTTCGTTTAATTTAAATCACCCTACAAACAAGCTGTCGCGGTTTTTCCCACTGCTACATGTAATCATGATAGCACATGACAAAAATCTCTGCCTCTGGCCGTTATCACAATTAGTAGACTATCTTTGACAAAAATCGGTGACAATGCTGCGATCAATAAGAAACTGAGCGTTTAATGGATTTACTGTCAGATGAGCGATATTTTTTTGGCCCAATCCAGCAATAATTGTCGCAGGTTTAGTAAGTTGAATTAAATGAATGAAATTTTTTACAGCACTTTCACCAATGATGACGAACTAAAAAAAGATTATCTTGTTTCGGTTTAAACACACAGCGTAATGCATATTTCACTAACAATTTTTTCCCTCAAACATATTCTCGAATTTCAAATCTAATTTCATAAGTTTCTTACCAGATGCAATTACTCAAGCCAACCTCAATGTTGATACTGTTACCAATAGAAATATATGATAGAAAGACTCAAAATTCCAGTTGCCATGGAAACACGGTGATCACAATGATATGTATTTGTCTTTGTTACTGATAGTGGTTGGATGCAACCTCGACTTTGACGTTTCTGAAGGATCAATCAACCATGGTTTCGTTTTTATGATATTTTCCATCTTTGAAATATTTCATTACAAATCCAAGATCAGTGAAAGCATGATATGAGCTAATCATATGTGCTCTATAGGACAGGCGAATCACATCTGCTAGTTTTGTTGAAGAGAAGTTTGAACACTAGCAGCAAAATTAGATTGTAAATGATGGTCGTAACTAACACACCGGCCACGAATTTCTCTTCTTTTCTAACATAGACACAGCAAAAGATCCTAGATCCTAGAGTGAACAAACAAATGACTACAAATGCAAAGAACAAGAATGAGACTTTCGATCAACCAAGGAAACACCTCGCTGCGGCAGCAACGATAATCCACAGTGACAAGGTAACAAAAAACTGGAATAAGAAGAAACAAGCTGGTTGCAAGAAACGAATTAGGGAATCAAGCCAGTAAAAATTACACCCAACGAAAAACGTTAAATGCGTTACTTAATGTCAAATAGCCATTATCGAGGGGTAATCAGATAATGAGATAAAAGAGATTTTACTTAGCCATTGACTGGTCCTCCATTGCTTCATACTCAGGAACAAATTGTTGCCCCAGGCATTTTACAAGCAGGGTTGCTTTTTCTCAAATTGCCTCATTTTGCTTCTGGGAAAGATAAGGGAAGTTTTCTCTGGTTGCTGGAACAGTGTGGTAGGAACTTTAATGCTTAAGTATCTGTTTGGCTATATTATAAAAGAAAATACTTCATCTGGACAATAATTGCTTGCAAAATTGGCAAAAGTGCCAACACCAACTGTCTTTCCAAGACACCATGTATGAAAATGCCTATACCAACTGCCTTTTCTCGGACTAAATGCCAACACCAGCTATGTTCCTGGACTCAATGCATGAAAAGGCCATCACAATAAAGACTATCAATACCAACTGCCCTCTTCACAGCCCTCGATAACTTTTTCTGGATAAAGTATGATGGACTTTCCATAAACTGTAAATAAATCACATGAAAAGACTAAAATGTCATATTTAAGACAACACTCAGTTATAAAGTTGTCAATCCCCTCATCCACATAAGTAAAGAACTGTTCTGATTATTTAATCAACACTTATCAAGTCTTAGCTCAGATACTCTGGTTACCTTTTACTCAAATAATGACAGTGCAAATAAAATATAAATGGTTCATTAATTAACTGCCACCCGTGATAAATGATGGCAAAACTATCACAACAGCAACACATTCATCATGATTGGCTTGTATTCAGGGTTGGAAGAGCAAAGAACATTAGTAGTGGGAGGCTTCTGTTATGTGTTGTGTATGTCTCTGATAATAGTCTTACACTTGGACTGGAGACCAGCTAGGATGTCTGAAGCAGTCAAATGGAAAGTTTTGGGATAAACCGTTATTGTACCCACCCTAATAAAAACCCCAGGTATAGACAATACCTAATGGAATATATTGCCTTTGGGGTTCACTATACTAGTATACCAACTCAAATTTCTACTATGGCTATCAGAAATTCTCCTAAATTTAGATCTGTTCAAAAATTTCCTCTGGGAACTGAACATGCCAAAGTTAAATCATTATCGATAACAACAAGAAGGATGCTTTGCAATTATTCACTCTGCCTACTCATTCACTGCATTCATTGGCATTGCAGCAAAAAAATTCGATTAAAATTCTTAATATTGATGAGATGGTAAAACTCCTTTAACTGTCACACAGCTTAGGGATTGATCTGGCATCACAGGCATTCTGACAGGCTACACAAGAAATTAGATCACCATGGTAACGCTGATGTTTTCACCCAGCGAACTGTTTTTCTATTACTCTTACGGAACTGATCATCTTTCACCTTTCTTGTTGTAAAAAATGATTTCTGCCAATACCACTTGTTTACAATGACTTAGTCTCATTTGGGGAATGCATTAATGGGGATTAATTCTATCTTTAAGGTATAAGGCAAAGGATAGTGAACAGTGTAGTTTATATGATGATCTAACTATCATTCCACATAGACTTGCTCGAAACTATAAAACTAACTCTATAGGCCTGGGAAACACTAAACACAAGATGCCATGGGGTATATCATGCCCATGGCCAGCATATTTATAGTGACTGGCCACTGTATGCATGTAGGCCAAAAACTAAAACTAATGCCCTCATCCATGGCATACAAAAAACAAGCACAAGCGAATATTCAGAAGAAGATGATAAAGTTGCATGGAATGATAATAATGAAATTGGTGACGGCCTTACATGGTCTGTCAAGTACCCTTGTTGCCTTGCTTTTATTATCACCAACATACAAACAAGGAGTGTGGCTCATCACACTCGTACTCAGAGGGATCCTTCAACCAAATAGACATGACTACTGCCCACCAGGCATGCTGACATGTCTCCACAATCATGACAATCTGACAAGCATGACATAAAGCTTGAGATGTAATCTCCTTCGCATTAAACTGTAACCCTGGTTACTGGTTACTGACATGCACCTTTGGATGTAAGGCAAGAGGAAGCACGGAGATGGTCTTCATTAATATACCAGTACCATTTCTGACCCATCAAGCAGGAATGTTCTTGCACACGTGGCACAACATTTACTGGAAGATCCTGGGATGATGAAGTTCTTCGAGCTGGAATCTGTCCATAGAAAAGCACCAAAAGAAATCGAAGAACCCCCCCAAAAAACACATGTGGTTCTTAGGTTAAAACATATTAGGGTCAATTTCAGCCACATTTCAACTAAGATGGTGCGTCTGTCCATCTGCGCCAACCCCAGTTCCTGAGACTTGCTACAGACAAGTAAGCGTATCTTATGTTGAAGTTGAAGTCTTTTTATGAACATCTATGTAAACACTTGGAAAACTGCTGCACATACAGGTCTGACACAGCAAATATTTGAGAACGATAAAGACGAGACAAGCAATTTCAGATCCTCTTTCAAGGAACTGAAACTCTGTTCTTCGGTCCTGTAATTAAAAAAATTTTTAACCAAAGAGAAAACGTGATCGATATCCATGTAGTAACAATGTTTTTAACCAAAGAGGAGTCTGAAGTGTGGTTAATGAAAACATGTAATCGATATACATGAGGTAACCTTTTTGTAGATAACACTGAACATGAGGAATACCTGGCGACACCTATCGGCAATCACTGCATACACATGCGCTTTTTGAGGTACAACCCTCATGCGTACAATCATGTGATCTACACTGACATCATAAAAACATAAAACAAAGATGATAAGTAATTACAAGCTTGGAATGATGCTTTAGATGCTTTAGATGTCTCTAAAGGCACATCATTAGCCTTCATCATCTTAAAAGTCATATTATGGTTTTTTATCCTTAAAACGTCAAGACATCTTATCCTGTTGCAGAATTATACATATAGCAAGGGAAATGGGAATGATTGTTAGGCAAACTCCAAGCACAAGACACCTGAAGCCACAATCCGCCTGCCACAAAATGAACCGTAATAGAAAAAGGCATTTTTTCCCAATACTCCGCTCTTTTTGTAATTTCCTAAGGAAATATAAATAACCCTTTGCTCCAGGATCAAATGATTCCTACCTTTGATGCCACAAACGAAATGCTGTCGTCGTGAGTTTTTTAAGGTAGCAGCACATGTTAACCTTTGATAAGCGTAAATCCTTATGGGTCTCGTCTCGCTAT
This sequence comes from Lineus longissimus, assembly GCF_910592395.1. Taxonomy (NCBI): domain Eukaryota; kingdom Metazoa; phylum Nemertea; class Pilidiophora; order Heteronemertea; family Lineidae; genus Lineus; species Lineus longissimus. The sequence continues at coordinate 7,002,260 of NC_088315.1, forward strand.
GTGATTGATGTGTATATATAGAATAGCCAAAGAGTGCACTTGTTTTCGAAGTAAGGTAAGATATGAACTATTAGTTACATCCTTTCATTCTGTTGAGAATTCGATTCATTATTCTACGACAGACACTTTTTGTTTTCTTGGTTGAAACCAGTCTGATAGATGGATGATTGAAAATAAGATGATACAATACATAGTTTGTGGGAGTGAAGCAACAAATAATCACAAGATAAAAGAATAGAATGATGATGAGACGTAACTGATTGAAGCTTTTTCTTTTATGGTATCATTAAAGCCAACATTTTTAAAAAAAGTACCCCGTTCATGCATCCTTCTTCATTTCTATGGTATCATACATTTTGTCCAAGTGTATCATCCATTATTATTAGACTGATGCATCAAAGAAAAGCAGTATGAAATCTACATCTTACAAAAAAGAAGAACTTGATATATATATTGGCCAGTATTTCAGCTGGGTGTCTTCTTCTTCTTCTGCATTTTTTGGTCTGATTATGTTATTATTTTTGTTAGAATAAGCCTGCTTTATGCTAATGAGGAACCGGCGTTAAGATAAATGCCAGTTGCGGCGCCACAATCGATCGTACCTTCTGACGCCATGACGTCATTTTCTGGTCTGTTGACGTCGCATGAGGTCAATCACGGAAAACCATTGCGTACATTTTTGCACAGGATTTCAACAACAGAAAACGTGCCCAATAACTGGCATCGCGCATATTTTCCGCAAAATTATCTTAAGAAACTGATAGCTCAATTGATTTAAAACAGGAAGATGCAAACGTCTCCGAAATCGGTCGAAAATAAGCGATCGTTTTCGGGCTCAGAAATAACATGATAATGCATTGGAAATGGAGAGTTTTGGTATGATTGATTGCAGCGCCACGCGGCGGATAAATCGCGCCGGTTCCTCATTATGAAAGTACCGATATAGCTGGCATAGCCCTCAAGCTGACCAAATACCCTGATGCCGCCCAAGGGGATGAAATGTCAACCATACGCTACACAACCTAAGATATGGTATTGAAACAATAACTGACATGATGTGTTCCATTCCGCAATCATTGATTTATGGTAGAGTTCCTTTGAGCAATACACTATCCTCAATATTCCACAACCAGAGTGATCAGCAGTGGTGTCGGCCAATAATTCTTACTAGTGGTGCGAGAAAGAATCGAGCACAGTAAATTGCAGGTTATCAGCATGAACGGTTTCACAACGCCTTGAGATCTTACCATAAATCATACCATACAGTGTTATGTTTTTAAATCAATGCAAAACAAATCCTGTGTTTTCGTTTATTTCTAGCACTTGAACTTCTTGCTTTCCAGATGGAGATAGTGATAGAACTGCGGATAGCCTAAGCTTATCGTTCTGTAGTGGCTCTAACTTCGGCCAGGAGGGACTTTGACTAGTTGTCTGTTCAATGACACATACTCATTTACCAGCTTATTGCTGAGAGATATCAGAGGGATCCTGATAGCCTCAGCTTTTATTGCTCAGTGACTTTTATTTGAGGGGATTTTCACCAAATCTACTGGACTTATAGTATCGCGTGACAGTGTGAATAAGGTTCTCATTCAACACTTTTCCAAAGACTGTACTTGCACGGTGATGGTTGCGAATAACGACAACAGGACACAACACAAGTGGACACAACCAGACACAAAAAATTAGGCCTTGTATACACTAGGTAACAAGTTTGGATACATGTTTGGATACTTGCTGCTAGATGTGTCCAGAAAATGAGATTGACATTTTTGGAAACATCGTGTATGCACTTGTGTTGTGTCCACTTGTATCCTAAAATGTGTCCAGTGTACACAGGCCTTTATTCACTTTGTCACGGTGCAGATAGCCACGACTTTGACAACTTATTGGCCTGAAGTTGGAGTTGCAGTTTTAACAATCTTCAACACCAGTAACTTAGAAATATAGAGTCATGATACAGTCTCCATCCACGATACTGCTAGGTATTCCTGATGATAAAAGAAGGCAATACTTCAATGGCAACTTCTGACAACACTTTCATTTTCCAAACTTTTTTTTACAAAAGGGCTGCTATCATGATGCCATTGAACGATTACAAATTTAATTTTCATAATCTCCAGCCAGCTTCCAACAAATCATTAATCCTGATGACATTTTATTGTGAGTTTAACTAGAAAATGTATCTTATCATAGCGCGGCATGCAATGCTGCAAAAGCAGTAGCATGATATATGATCTGCCATTTGACAGGATTGAAGATGGATAGCATTACGAGTCAGGAAATCACCTTTCAAGTTGAAGTCTACCTTACACTGAAGAGTACTAAGCTCCAGCAAAAAATGTTAGACTGGAGAAAGAATACCTTTAGGGCAAATCTCACTTTCAAGTTGAGTGTTAATTTTTAGTTTGCCACAACAAGTGTTGGCCAAGAGATTCCTCCAAACTCTTTCGCAACATACTTTTTGAGGCAACTCCAATCTGGTGCTGGTTGACGAGTCTCTTTTGCACGTATGGGGAATTCGATTAGTCGTTTTGTGCCAGAGGAGTATTGGCATTTACTAATGCTCTGGCTCTCTTCAGTTCCATAATTTTTTGTGAATGAATCTTTTGGTGCATGCACCAGAGACAGTACAAACACGACTTGACCTTTTCCCAGTTGAGCAGCACTATAAGGAATCTGATCATGCCTTCATCCACACATGACGATATAGCTATTACGACATGTATGAACAGGTATGGACTTACATGTACGAACTAAAAAGGACATAGCCGTATATCATGAAATCATAATGATATCAAAGGCACCGACCGTGCCTGCATTACTTAGAATTAAAGTTGCAAACGGCAATAACCATGAAATTGCCATGGTAACTGTGCAATTATCAGCTGGTGCAAGGCTTTTTTCTTATTGAAACCAGCATGTAAGAATCTAATTCGGCATGCGGTATGGAGTTTTCTGAAAGACTCCATGTGTCATTTTCAGGAACATTTAAAAGGAGTATCATGTTTAGACAACAAGTGTCTGTGATCACTCATTGGTATGGCAAGCCAAAGCGGAATTTATTCAAGACTTTAGAATTACCATTCAAGAAGTTAAATATAAGTTCAAGAAGGAAATATATGTTCAAGACTAAAATATGTTCAACCTTGAATCAATTGTTTTCAACCTTGAATAAAATATGTTCAACCTTGAATAAAATATGTTCAACCTTGAACAAAATATATTCAACCTTGAACAAAATATATTCAAGACTCACGTGACCATATTCAAGACGCACGTGACCACAAAATTGATGACGTAGTTGCTCATGTTTTGATGCTTTACGGACTTTCCCGAACCCGCGTCCGGACTTTCCCGAACCCATGGTACTTGTGTTGCGTTTCGGAGCTCGAATTGTTCGCACGAGGTTTTGACACATGGTTGTACAAGTACCTAGCCGCCTACACCTGACATGTACTGTAATCCTAGACATCATGACATGGATGCCGAGTGAATGTCAGAGTCGATACATGTTTCACAGACATATCAGGCAAATTATAGGTTCAAAATGCGCAATGCCTCTCACCTTTCATTCTTAAGGCCGACACCACTGTATCGGATTCTCGTTGTCTTTTGACATGTTTGAGTGTTTAGGCTATACAGGCAATCAATCATGTCGTGAAACAGAACGCATCAGAAGTACCACAGATTCTACGCTCTACGTCATCAATTTTGTGGTCACGTGCGTCTTGAATATGGTCACATGAGTCTTGAATATATTTTGTTCAAGGTTGAACATATTTTATTCAAGGTTGAACATATTTTATTCAAGGTTGAAAACATTTGATTCAAGGTTGAACATATTTTAGTCTTGAACATATTTTTCCTTCTTGAACTTATATTTAACTTCTTGAATGGTAATTCTAAAGTCTTGAATAAATTCCGCTTTGGCTTGCCATACATTGGCTTTGCTTCATCAGCACCAGGGATGCCAGAATCTTACCAACGATACAAAATAATGCAAACAATGTACACATAAGGAAAGGAAAATGGCTAATGTATTGTCATAAAAACCTTCATTTTCTACAAACAATGTTGGTAAAGGCTTGTTGTTTTCTCCACACTTATTAATGAATATCTCACTCTTGTCTTGGAAGCTAAGCAATACTGCCAAATACATGTACAACAGGTCAATGAAGAAATAACAAAAGCTATAGGTTATCACCGAAATTGGCTATAAACAAGATATCACCATGACAGAACAATTGAATTGATGTTTGATCTATTGAACATAAATATTTCATGTCAACAACAACTTTCGCATGCACAGGTTGATAACCCATCCAACAGATGTATGACCATGTTCCTGGTTATGGGTTAATTAAACACGTGAATTAAAAGCACCAATGCACTTGGCAACCATACCCAATAAGGAATTAGCATAAAATTAAAACAGTCACACATGGGGAAATATCACAAAGTAATACTCTATCCATTAGTTTCGTGCTATTCCCATGTAGCTGCAAAGATTGCATGAAGCTGGAATATGACAAAAAAATAGGCACAGGCAATCAGTTAAAAGCTTTCAAAGCAACACCAAAAGAGTCATGTCGAAGGAGAACAATATGAAGCGTAGGGCGAAGTTAATGTGTTTATGTCATGTTTACCTTTGGGTCCATTTACAGACCGAATTCCTCAAGTCAATATGCTACAGATGCCTAAATGTGGTTGTTCTGCAAAGATTGTCTCACGCATGAATTACAATTCGGCAGAAATGACAAAGGAATATTGGTATAGTTGCAACAGATGCTGAAAGCATGAGCGATGGAAGGGATACTGGGAGGGGAAAGTATTGCGTACTACTGAGATATTTACCCTTGGGTCAATTTAAAAATTCTCCCAATGCTTGTAATGTACATTCAGTGTGGTTCCTTATCAAACTTTATATCAGACATGAATAGCACTTTAGCAATGTCAAAGGTTGCTTGAAGGAGGACTGAGGAGAGAACATCCCCTTATCTCTGGGTGGTCATAAAGTGCCTCATAATATGTGGTTTGTCCTCTCTGGTCAAGATGAGTACAGAATATTGAAGGTAATCAATGATCATTGGTGAGAAATCTGCATGTGCTAATGAAAAGATCTGTTTGCCATTTGTCTTATGAATACCTCGTGATAAATAAAGATCAAATGCAGCGAAGACCTGGCATGTCACGACCAGCTGTCAGTACGAGGTCACCGGTTAGCCATTGCGACAACATGTCATTTCCTCGACAACCCTTTAATCCACCGTGAACTACCTGCCAAAGCTGATTTTCATCCCTTAACGCCACAGATTGCCATTAATGAATAACTCCAGACTACTAGTGGATGTGCTGGGAAGCACTGTCCGCAATCATAGAAAATTACAGGAATTAGCATCATCTCAGTGCCGAGTGGAGGTAAACCCTAATCATTGCTGCGCCAGCTTCTTTTTTTGGTTCGAAGCATTACTTGGCATGTGATTAGCTCCATCAGGAATAAGTTGCATTACAGGAAGAAACCACAAGAAGAAATAACAGGAAGAAACCAGAATTTTTTCAAGGAACAATTGACCAGGGGGATAGTAATTACATGATATTTTAAAGTGGAAGAGAAAGGTTGGGATTAGCATATGACTTGTGGTAAACCCTATTGTTGCTGCTGCAGTTATCTATTGTATAGCAACGTTCTTCTATCTTGAATTAGCAATATAACTAGGGATGTTATTTCAAAAATAAAAGCATCGCTGAAGATCATTTACTCGGTTTCCCATCATGATTACATCACTTTTTCAAGGAAGGTTTTGCAACTGAAGAAAGGCTAACAGCAATCTTATCAAAAAACAACACTAGAAATTCTATTTCTTGAAATCAATTGGTGAACTTGACACGAAGTGCCAGGTAGTTATCACACAGTGAAATGTCACCATCAATTTTGCAAAAGACATGACAGAATATGCTCCTGAATTCTTTGAGAGGAACAATTATGGCAACCTTCCGATTGCCAGATTGAATATCCAATGACAAACAAATCAATCGTGGTGGCAGACTCTGAATTCAATCTGGATGCTGCGCAGACTCTTTGTGATTACTACTCTGAACTTGTAGGGGAGTAAAATGTGACATAGAATCACAAAACAGTACAAGCCACATGTTTATATCATTCTCAGTTTCCAGCTTTGATGCATCCTGGTGTTCAAGTACTCAAGTTGAGACACAATTTTACTCATTAGGCACAAAAGCCACTCACACTACTAGTTAAATACTCTTAACTCTCAAATTCGTTTTGCAGCAGTGCATAAATGAAAAAAGTTGTTTTTTGATACCTGGTTGACATTGCATTGTGTTGGCAGAACATGCCTCTATCAAAATTGTCTGACAAATCCGGATCATGTCTCTGAAATCAATCCTCCAGTAGTCCTTCTTAGGAAGCAATCATTCAATTACCCACCTTACCAGAGTCAATAGACAGTGATCAAGGAGTAAATAGAAAGGTTGCTCTATGATTTGCCTTACGGATAATTTGGGCAAGTCATTACAACAATGCTAAAGTAAAGTTCATTGAATTGCAGGTGTAAAGGTCATGCAGGAAGACAAATATGAAGGAAGGAAGCTAACACATTATTTATCAGATTGCAGACTACAACCGATACTTTTAGAACTATGCAATTGCTTTATTCTGCTAGGCTTGTTCTGAATTGCTTCCATGGTTTAAAAGAAGCCACTAAAATTGATGCACACACCCACCCCCATCCCATGGCATCGGACAGCTCAGCTGCAGGGCTCAAACTAAAATTCTGATATGCTTTTGAAGAGGCCTGCCACAACTACCGCAGGTACTTTAACACATCTCATATCCACACTAAGCAGTGGTTTCAAACTGCTAGTCCACCCTTCCGACTAATTACTTTTCACGCAAAGGTTACCCCAACCACAATCTAACCTTTGAGACATGCTAGACCTTATATCATACCATTCAAGTAATCAAAAGTTTTCACATATATCAAGGAGATAGAAATAGGAACTAATAAAAAGCATGCTAGCCGTAAGAACACTCGAGAAGGAAAAGTACTAATCACTGCCAAGAAGATCAGACTTCGAAAATTGATGGCCTGATGTATGGATCTTGGCTCAGATTAATTGGCCCCATGGAGATCCTTTGGCAGAATCATGAAGCCATTATAGCTTCATAGAAGTATTGGAGACAAACCTGGAGCACAACGAAAGGATTGTCATGTGAAATCAATGATTTGTCATGTGGAATATTTTCCATTTGTTCAGGGTGTTTTCATATTCATGATAACTTGCATGTGCGCTTGGACACGAGTGTCACATAGATGAATTCGCACAGGACTTGATGACACAACAGACCTTGATACTTCTGTCATTCGTCATGTTCGTAAGGGATCCAAAACCTGTCTATCAATTTTTTTTACGTTCGTGGCAGTGGCATTGTGTCATCTATGTCTACGTGTTAGATGTTGGATTTTTAAAGAACTTTAAAGACCTCTGCGACATGCTCTCACAGACACTTGCCTTTGCATGGTCTTAGTGAGCTTTAAGCCTATACATGAAGGCAAACAAGAAGAAACGTTCATGTCAAGGCTGTGCAACAAGCACATGTTCATACATGCAGCTTTGCCACTCTGCAATATAATCCAGACAAAGCTCACATCAGGCAAAGCCTTTATTCTCCATGCTTTGCTTAAAGGTCAAACTATTAGAAAAGCACCCGTTCTCTCAAGAGACAAGGAGCGACATCACAGTGCCTTTGACTTATACTGATCTCTAACTTATCCAACTGCTGCAAAAGTGTCAGATCCTTAATATGCATAAAGAAAAATTATCATCGGTCGATACAAGCATGCCAGGATGAGGTAGTGTGGGTGGGGTAGTGGATGCAAACTTCCTCGTTTCTGCACAAAATAATTTTTTTTTGCATTCCCCCTACACATTGGATCATCCCGACATATCCAGCTCTCCGTGACCTGGCTGACTGTTTAGTTTAGAAATGTCTGCTGCCAGTCTACATGGTCTGGGAGCAGCAATCAGAAACAGTCCAGCATAGTCTCTTCAGTACTGTCCTTGGCAACACCCAAAAAAAATATCGTATCTACCCCTGATAATTAGGAGAATGAAAATGGAGACACCTGAAGGTAAATGTCCATGTACTATCATGAGCAACTAAGTTTACAAACAAGGTACTGATATATAAAAGAACAGTGACTTTGTGACACTGGAGACAACAGGCCTATTTGATATGGTACCCACATTGGTGCCACAACCTTCAACTTCGGCTGTCTCTCCAAGTGAACTTACAGACTGATCCCACTCGCTGAATGTCAGGTAGTGACATTTACGCTGATCCTTTCATGGAAGAGGCTTTGAAACAACAGGAGGCCAATATTGTGTGGCTTGCAGAAAGCTTCTGTATGAGAAGTACATTCAATATTCCCTTAGCTTTTTCAGATTGGTTGCTCTTGCCTGGAGGAATCGTTCACCAGAAAATATCTATCAGACTAGTGAGTGCGTTTGCAGGCCAGAACAGTTGGTTGCCAATTGGGTAATTGCCCTGCTCCATCTTTGAACAAAGAAGTCCGTCTAAAGTTACTATCCACTTTGATGGCAGAGGCATACGGCACTCTGCACCTTTTGGTTTTACGTCTCACTTAGGATGCAGAATTGTTGTGATTGGTGCCTTGTTCAAATCAATGAGTCAAAACAGGAATGATTCACAACCTCCTGATTACCTCGGAGGCTGATCAAATATCCTTCAATGTGCATAGTTGTACGAGTAACCAATGGTCAAACAAGGCTGTTATCTAATCCTGGCACCCTGGTTTAAACCTTTTAAACCCCTCCCTTTCTAAATTTGAAAGATGAAAAGTTTCATATGGCCTGCTGGAATTTAAAAATATGCATGGGCGTAGTGCAGTAGATGCATGTGCCACCAATGAGACTCGCCATATTAAGTAAGCATATCATTGTTCAAAACAACTTTGTTAATTCAGTTCATATCAACATGATTGGACAATTTCACATTCAATTTCCAATTTAAACTTTTGAATAAACAAACTTGGCTTTGAGGCCCTAATATAGGAAGAAGCTCTGAAATCATCAGAAAAAAGCACCTACATTTTAAAGGGCTCCTCCTCCTTGGTACTATCCAATGAAGTGGCCACATTCGATGCCATATCCCGCTGCTGCACCAGCGCACCACAGCCTCAAACTCACACATATGCCAACAACATCCAAAGTGAAGAATCTGCACCACCGAGTCTGTGAACTGAATAATCCTTGACTACTAACATCCAAGGAAGGCTTGATCGACGTTCCACATTTACCGGCGACGATCGCTACTGAAAATGATGTCTCTGGGGTTGCCAGCGACAACTAAGAGAGGAGTCTGCAAGCATGTGTCGATGTGCGGGCTTGGGATCTGATCAATAGTCTGCAGCCTCTACTGTTGATAATTGCAGACTATATAGGTAGACTTCTCCTCTCCTACTTAACTTCAACAATACTGTGGCTATTTTAAGACTATAAGCATTTGAAAGAGAGAATACCACTAAGATTGATGCATGTCTTCAAACGATTACCCACCTGATCGGCTCTGCCAAGCAAACGGAGCAATTTCAAATTGGCTGAACAATATTTCAGGAGAGAATGATCAGTTAGACTACACCATGACACAACTGTTTTTCACTACTGCTATTTTGTATTTGATGATAATGAAAAGCATGAAGAACAATGAACATAGCTGTTGGGGTCCAACGTATTTTGGAGAAAGCAAGGCAAATCTTCTTGAGCGATTGGCACTTTCCATAACAGGAACTCCAGTGGCGGAGCTTTGTTGTTGGTGAGCAATTTGGCCGACTTGAAAAAGGTTTCAGGGCACACTGTATGATGTGTCCCCATCCTGATGCCAGGTAAACAATTTTGCCCGCATCCGCACACAAATCAGTGCATGTCCCATACCCCCACCCACCCACCACCCTATAATACGAAAATTGAAGTAAAAATACATGGGGATTCAGAAAGTCTAGTTAGAAGCTTTGCGTTGCGAGTTACATGAATTACTGTTGCATGAAAGTCCATCTATCATGTCCCTTCACTCCACTTGGTTTGCAACCAATATAGAAATTATTCAGGCAATTTTATGTGAAACAAATTAATTGATCCATTCATCACTTGACGACCCAATCGATTTCATAAACACTCCGTAAATCGATGGTAAGAACATTAATGCAGAATATTGGGGGAAAAACGAATGGCTGCAGGAGTGAAATTAAAAGAAAGTGCATTGCGTGGCAGGCTGATTCTTAGTAAGGGACAGATATGATGTGCAGAAGACATATCACCACCACATGAGACAGTAAAACAATGCCATTTATACATTATTTTAACAGTACTGCGCTCTGTGACTCCATATTACAATTGTTTAGCATCACATTAACATGCATGTCAGCAGTGTTGCCCTGACATAACCTCGTCATCTACGGGCTCAGTTTCTCAATGGAGAGGAGAATCAAAGCTGAGTGGGTTGGTGCTATGTACAGTACTGACTTCCCACGTAATGGGAGTACAAATATACTCTACATGTGAAGAGGTTGCATCATTATATTTTGAAGTTCAACTTCAGAGCCAGCACCAACTCTCTATCATGTCGATAGAGTTTAAAAGTGACATTTGTAAAATGACGATAAAGCCTTTTTACTCTGCTGAAATATTAAAAGTTCCATTACCATCACCAATATCTAGAAATAAACTGACATTGATTAACTAAGTAATTATAGATTGTGGGTGGCTGTTAAAACTGCTGGGCAATTTAAAGTTCCAGACTTTGACCTTTGCACATAGAACCATCGATATTGTCATAACCTCAACTGAACACATTTTGTGACTGAACACAGAAAGAAGAGAAATTAAATCATCAAAATAATCTGAATTTACATAGAATTCCAATATCTCAATGGAATAAATAGTTCTGAATATCCTTCCTTGCTATTCCACTGTTACATTTTGCTGTTTTTTTTCATTTCGAGAATTTTGATTACTTCACATCGGGTTCAATCAGAGACAAAAAAAACACATGCTGGAGTCTGCAGGTATATCTTCACTACTAAATATTTAATACATCAACAGACGCCATGAAAAATGACCATGGCTAGCAGGTTCCACATAACCTTCCCCAAAACTGCTTATTTGAAAAATAAACAATCTCAATTTTTCACATCAAATACCTAGTATCCCAGAAAGT